>NC_080043.1:73434070-74149640 GCF_012489685.1 Lotus japonicus
CTTTCAATGAATGTTGTAGTCACCTTCCCCAAATTGTGATAATTTGCTCTGTGTGATAACTGATAAACATGGTGGTGCGGTGGATGTGGGTGGAGAGAAAAGGAAAAAGGAAAATAAACAGGAAAAAGAAAAGGGTGTTTATGTAAATGTTCATTTAAAATTAATTATATCTGTGTCGTTTATTATTTTAATATTATATCTAACGGTTGAAAATAAACTGCACTACGGTGAGACAGTTTTCAACTGTCCCACTGAAGCCAAAACCCCAAAAATGAGTGATGGAGAACATGGGCCCCACCCGACCCAAGTTGCATGAATGACCAGCTTTGTACCACGTCGGTATCAATCATCAATGGGTCGCGGGTGAGTGGTACACTACAAAAAAAAAAACGCTATTTAGTGGGGGTTATTTAGCGGGGGTTTTGATAACCTCCGTAAATGTGGGTAATTTTTAATAGTTAAGGGGGGTTTTAATAACCCCCGCAATTTTTTTATTCATTAACCCTCTCACTCTCGCACTCTCACTCTCAGAACTCTCACTTCTCAGTCTCGTTCTCGTTCTCGTTCGCCATGGAAGCTCACGATTTCAAGCGATTTGTTCTCGTTTTGAACCTATTGATCTCGTTTTCCACCGATTTCCACCGATTGCAACTTGATTTCCACCGATTTCAACCTCCACAGATTTCAACCACCGCACACCGCCGTAGAAACAGTCTCCTCCACCGTCGGTATGACCTTGTTTTCCACCGATTTGATCTCTTTTTCACCTTTGCTTTTCTTTGCTTCAAAAGCTGACTAACGGTTTCTTCTTCTTCATTCGCAGTTCTCTCTGCCATTTTCTCATGGATCCATCGCTCAGAGACTCAACAACTTCTACTCCGTCGCATGTTGCATTCTCTGGTACCGATTTTTTCTTAATTAACCTATTCAGATTTCTAAATTAGGTTTTCATTAGTTGATTTGGGAAATTGGGTCTGGTTTGCAAGTCAGATTAAGTGGGTAGTTGTTACTGGTTTGAGGAGTTTGTTCCTCTTGGGTTTGTTGATTAAGTGTGCACTTGAACAGGTTTTTGTGTATAGTAGAATTGATCGTTATGCAGATGTGAAACTCCAGATATTCTATATGTAGTTGAGGGATGCTCTTGGAAGGATACTTATGAGATATACAGGATCTGTTTCTCTGATTTCTTGTCATGTCAAGGCGTATAAGGTTAACAAGGGTCATGTGAGGAGTTAATACGATGTGTTGCAGAACCATTGCCTTCATTTTGTTGTCAAAGAATCAATTAAAAGAACAGGAGGGTGGAAAGTGCTTATCTAGCTATTTTTTTGTACTGTTGATCAATTTAAGGTTGTTGATACTTTGTTTAGAAGTAATTCTCCCTTTGCCCAATTGGATATCCTTTAATTGGCCAAGTGAGGAAGAAGCTTTGACTTATTTCTTTATTGTTATTTTTTTCATGTTGATCCTCTAGGATAGGTAGAGAATTTTGAGGTCTTAGTGATCATAATTATGGCCACATTGGTAATATTTTTTCATGAATGTTTACTATCTCAGTTTGTGACTTGACCGTGACTGCAATTCGAATGTTATATGGTGGATGCTATTGCTGAGAGTGAATTTTTGTTGTTGTGTTGAATGTGTTTTGAATATGATGATGTGCAGAGTTGTATCTTTGGATAGCTTCTTAGATAAAATTCAGATTTGGCGTTGAACAAGTGATTTGAATCATTGATCTTAAGTGTAAAAGCATAAATTAATGTTACATTGTGGTTGCTGAGAGTGAATTTTGTTGTTTTGTTGAATGTGCTTTGAATGTGCTGATGTGCAGAGTTTTATATATTGGTCATTGTTTGTTTGACAGCATTGTTGATGGCTGTTTCTTTATCTTCCTGTGCTTTGAATCATTGGTGCTTTTTATATTTTCTTGCTTTTTATAATCCAACATATCATGATTTTGTTTGAGTAACTTGTCCTTTAATTGTGCTGTTCGCTTCACTATTACATATCATTAAAAGCATATCATGAATGAAAATACATATTGAGATATGCAAGATCAGATAGCAAGGGGAATAAGAGAATATAATGCAACAAAAGTCAAAGAGAAAACAAATGGTATTGAATCTTCTAGCTATCTTCTCCTGCCTTGTTGGCTCCAAGGCATCTTAAACTTGTTGATCCTCCCAACCCCCAACACAAATACCCCCAAATGAAAAAAGTTATATTTCATGTCTCTTTCATTCTACATTAATTTCCAGCAGTCATAAGGATTCTTCCAAGACTTTAGAGGAGAGCTCATAGAAATTAATTTCACCCAAGGATCTGAGTCACTCCTATTATTTTAACAGAAATGCATCGCATTCAAGTCTGTGTGTTTAAAGAAAAGTCCTGCTCCTATGTTTGTCTTGTCTCCCTTACTGTTCATCTTAGTGTCCTATATGTTTGTAGCTTTTGGTTTCCCCATTTTACACTGTGAGAATGTAACATGCTGTTTGATTATCTCCTTTTTATGCTGTTTAACAACAATGTATATCTTGGATGAATCAAAATGACAGTTTTTGTATGAGAAGTTTCACTTTCTTCATACAATATAAATCCCACATTTTATATCAGCTATTTTAAGATCCCTGAAGAAATGGCTCAATTCTTTGCTCCTGAATCACATGTATGTGATTTTAAATTCTTAAGCTTTATTTATGATTTTAGTTTGGCATGCTTGTTTGAATGGATTTGCACTGAGAAGTCTGTCAAAATTACAACTAGTAATACATATCAGAAGTCTGTCAAAATTCCCTTTTGTGCATGAAACTAACTTCTTTTCATCTAATGTCCTATCCCTCTCTCTCTCTCTCTCTCTCTCTCTCTCTCTCTCTCTCTCTCTCTCTCTCTCTCTCTCTCTCTCTCTCGTGACGCCTTATCTTTTTCTCTACTTCTGTTTTGACACAACAGGGTGGGGTCCAGTCCAGAGCCAATTCTGAATTTCCAAACAACCACTAATTTGCGGTTGTTCAGGATAGTGAGTGACTTTTGGCATTTAAATGCTTCTTTTTTCTCAAAATTAACATTAATCTGCATGTTTAATCAGCTTATCTTTCTTCATAATCAATTGTAGAAACTAGAAACATTGTGCTATAAGTAAGTACATTTAAGGAGTTTTTCATTAGTTAGAATAGAAATCAATAACTGATTTTTTGTTGTTGGTTTGTGTCTGAATGGTAACTGTCAGTGATTGGTTCCATCATTTTATTTTGCTGAATTTAAATTAACCCAAAAGATCAATCAAATCATGTAGAGACAGATTAAGCATGTTATGATTTAGATATTGTAGAGGACCAATGGTAACTGTG
Source organism: Lotus japonicus (assembly GCF_012489685.1). Lineage (NCBI taxonomy): Eukaryota > Viridiplantae > Streptophyta > Magnoliopsida > Fabales > Fabaceae > Lotus > Lotus japonicus. Next base: position 73,437,418 of record NC_080043.1, read on the forward strand.
TATTAAGACTTTAGCTAATGAGTGGAACAATCAAGTCTTTGTTGCCTGAGGACCTGGAAAACCTTAGAAGGGACTGTGACATATTTCAGAAGGACCAATATCAAAGGTTAAGAAACTGAAGCTGGTTTATGTAAGCTTGTTGTTCTTGTGAATTAGCAGCAAAATTGAAAATGAGATGTATGCTCACACAGCCTCATATGCCTAGGAACACAACATATTTATGCAGGTTAAGTATAAGCAGTTAAGCATGAACTTTTGTAAAACTTGTTAGAGTGTCTTGTTGTCTTATATGTAATGCTAATTAGTGTATTTCTTTTTATCACTCTTCTTATAAGTATTTTTATCATCTACTAAATATTTGAATTTATTATTTCAGGTAAATGATATTGAAAGTACATCCGACATACATTCGGATGAAAGCGGATCATACAATGCTAGCAACATGTAGTGCTATTTTATTTAGTGTTTTGTATTTTGGATATTGCAACTTAAGTTTCTCACTATGGATGTTTGTTTGGATTTGAATCTTTAAACTATATCACATTACATTAGTTATTTGCAATAGAGCTTTATTAATTCATATTATGTGCATTTAAATATTCAATAACTGTGTATTCAACAATTAAATGAGGTTAAAAATGTTCCTAGAATAACCTCTAGTAGCCAAGGAAGGTTTAAGGGAGGTTTAAAACTATAAATAATCTCTTGCAACTAAGGGAGGTTGAAAACCCCCGTTAAAAAAAAGCTTGCGGATAAGGGAGGTTTAAAACCCCCGCTAAAAACCCCCGCTAAATCCATATGCAGGTACCAGGGTTTGCTAAAAAATCCCGCTAATAATTTGTGGGGAGTGTAACTTCGGGATTTTTCAAAACCCCCGCTAAGTAACTCGCGGGGGTTAAACCCCCGCTAAATGCAAAAAAAAACCCCACTAAATAGCGTTTTTTTTTTTTTTGTAGTGGGTGGCCGTTTCCTTCCTAGACTATATATAGTATATAGTACTATTTCTTTATCATTTTCATAATCTTGTGCTTTTTATCCTTTCAGATTAGAATTAGTGGTACATTCTGAAATTTGCAATATATATGTGTGATTTTTCTTAAAAGACATTTTTTTAAAGCAAAGAAACAAATTTTCTAGACCAATACATACTTCGTGAATGGACCTCATTCATGTAATTCCATGGAGAATGTTGATTTTTCAGGTAATCAATTAGCTACTTTATTTATGATTCTACGATATGAAAACTCTCTCTTGTTGATAGTTTATCTTTATCTCGCTTCAAAGCTAGATATTTAAAAGGTCTCATATATACCAATTTTTGCGGTTGAGTATAAGTCTCTCAATTTCTAATATGGTATCAAAAATTATCATATATTCATTTGTTGTTTGCTGTCGAGGTCTCTCATATTTGGATCACCCGTTGTTGTTGATTCCACGTTCTAGTTTGTTCAATCCTGGACGTGAGGGAGTGTGTTAGAAGTCTCACATTGACTGGAGATAGAACACAGATAACCTTTAATAAGGATAGTGCAACCTTTAACTCTTAAGCTAACTTTTGTGTTGAGTACTATAAGTTTCCCAATTTCTAATATGTATTTCAAAGAGACACAATTTCAATATATGAAAATGTGAAAAAAAATCATATATACGAGAATTTCAAATCTTGAGGTGGCTGGAAGTCTAGAGGCACCTACATTAATACTAGTAAAAAATAATTAATGTGATGACGTATAAGTGTGTGAGGGCACACAATATTTGGTAAAGGCACTATAATAGTGTGAAAGCAAATATAATATTAGTAAAAAAAATATTACTACCTAATATACTATTAATTATTATAATATATTTTATCAGTAAGATACATGAAAATATTGGGAGCAATTGCTTCCCTCTTGAATAACACAGATTTGTCCTTGATTAGTGCAGCAAAGAGAAACAAGAAGATGATAAACCCCTAATTGAAAATTGGTCAATCCTCTCTTAATTTCTCAGCTAGGCAATAGGTAGCCTCCTCATCGCTCTTGAGAAAAACCAAGCCAGCTGATTTACCCATCAACCACACCTTCTTTGCATGCATGAAATAGGGCCTAGTGAAAGAGGGAGAACTTGTAGGCGGGGAGTCTCCACAACTTCCTCAATAGCAACTTTCGTAGGATGTTGTTGAAACATGAATGTTTAAACAAGACGTATCAATCTATCAACAAATGTAAATATTGTTGTTTTTCAGTTTCAACTAACCTAGTAAAACTCAAATAAACTGGACATATTTCATAAATTCAAAACTTGGGAAACATCTGGATGATAATGCCTTAGTTGAAACCAGAAACTGCTTTTTTCCAATTTGGAAAAATTATCTGCATAAAATTTATGTACAAGCTTACAAATTTTCTCATCATCAAATGATTTAAAATTTTCATTTAAATTTAAAATTGAATTAAGTATAAGAAGTTTCACTACCTTTACATTAATTATTTTATTTAATTTAGATAGTTGCAAATCAATTGCAGAATAAAATATATCTATTCTATAATAATGTTTCATATCTACAAAATAAAGAGTTTTCATGTCAGGAACTTCAATTTGATTAGTATCACAAAATGATATAACACTCTTTACCAATAGTAGCTTCCAACCATGTCTCTGGATTCTTGAAGTAGATATTTAATTGTTAATATAAGATTCAAAGCATTAACTATCTTGACGCTCTTGTAACTCATCATAGTTTTTTTTTGTGAAGCACAAATCACATTGATTACTTATAAAAAAGCACGTTGATTACATATCAACCGAATTCTTTACAAACCCATGAACTTCATCAACTTCCTGAGATACTGCAACCATAATTAATTGAAGTAAGTGAGCAAGACAATGAATATAATAAACATACTTAGAAAATCTTCATAATCATTGGAGGTCGAGCTAAGAGTAAAAAAGTTCTATATGACTATACATGCATATAGTTAGAAAAAAAAAATCAAATTCTTGTGGGGTCGTGACCCCTACCTGCCCCTCCCTAGATACGCCCATGATTCTAGAGTTTTTCCTTCCTGACCCAAACGTTGAAAGATACCATCTTTCTGTTGTTTTCAACATATCCTATTATTTTTGATCTACTATAGTGTTTTTGCCAAAACAGACAATGCGTTAGAATATTGATTTGTATACATTTGCATATAATGTGGATACACTCTATTCCATACAATATATTTCTTTTTATTCTCAAAAGAGGGTTGTTTTCATGTGTTTCCTTTTTATCATCAATAATATCTTTTGTTTTAGAAAAAATAATATATGCGGTCTATTTTTCCCTTTAAATCTTTAATTCTCTTTCACATTTTAATATTGTATCACACTATATATAATATTTATTACTTTTATCTGTTTGTTTTTATTTTAAGAGTTGCTAGTGAGGTCTACTCAACATTTGTTTTAATTGTGAACTTTTCAATTATCACACAGTTGTTTTCAAGGGCTGACCCACCATTTTTGTTTTCTAGGTACAATATAGAATGATGTTAACATTGTACTTCATTCGTTCATATTTATAAGATATTCTTTTTCGAGAAAAGAAATATATAAATAAAGGGATAAGTTCATGAGAACAACCCTCTCATGATAGGGAAAGTTTAAATCTAGGTAGAAATATAATAACAACCAGCAACAACAAAAAATAAACAAACTAAAACAACAAGAGAGATAGCTAAAACAAGGAAAGAAAATAAATTAGAGAAAGCACTACAAGCAAAACACCAGACAACACTCTGATGGCCTAAATAGCAGAAAGACGAGATTCCCACATAAACAGTGATCACAAGCCCCTTCCAGCAAACAACGAAGGATCTTCTCACATGGACCCGAAACGATGGTGCACCAGCAGTTGTCACCCGAGACAAATATTGCAGACTAGAGAGAAATAGCAAGGCCTTTTGAGCAGCAACATCAATAACATTAGTGAAGATAGCCCAGATAGGAGATCTATTGGTGCCTGATTTTGCCAAGAAATCCGCTGAATGATTTGATTTCCTGAAAATGTGGTTAACTCCTATGCAATCTACCTCAATACACAATAAATTTATCATGTTCAGATATTGGATTAGTTTCCAGAGTCTATTAAGTTTGTAATTCACCCATCCTATTTCAAGAGAGGAATCACTTTCAATCAAGACATGACGAAGTTGAAATTGTCGATAGAAGATGAGGGCATGTAGAATAGCTTTTACTTCTGCCTCATACGCCCAGAGTTCTCCCACACTGCCTTAGAAAGAATCCCTACACTTTGGCGGGCATAGTTTCTGATGATTCCCCCAATCCCACTCCTTCCCGGATTACCAAAAGAGGATCCATCAACATTGATCTTCAACACACTGGGGGGTGGAGGAACCCAACTATTAGCATTGATTCTAACAGATGGTGCTTTAAGGCGAAGCTCAACAAAATTCAGCAGAAAATCTGAAGCAGAGAAGGGACAACTTGTCCACCAAGCTTTTGTCCACCAAGCGACCCTAGAGATGTGAAGATCCCAAACGACATCCTGGGAAAAAGCTTTATTTTGGAATATCAATTCATTGCGAGCAAGACAGATTTAAACCTCAACTTGGGCCATTCATGAAGCAAGTTAAGAGGCTCTTGAGGTGAGCACACCTTCACAATTCAAAATAGAACTCCGGAGAACCCAAACTTTCTCACAAAGCAGCATGCGATGATCTGCAGTCTCTACTGTCACACCACATAAATTGCAGCGACCCTCACTTTCAAGTACAAGGCCTCTCGCGACTAGATGGCTCTGACAACAATCTTTTTCTTTACCGCTTGCCAAACAAATAGACCTTTGGTGAGACAACACATCTATTAAGAAAACATATAATGAACTTAGTTAACATTTACCCTTAAAAAACTAACACAATCTGTCACATTTACCCTTAATTAATATTTTGGGTAGTGTCGCAGGGAATTAATTATTAGTGGTAATCAAAACTTTGGAAAAATAAAAGTTAAATAAGTACAAGAAGTATATATAAAAGATGGTAATAAATATTTCAAAAATTTAGTATGATGTCTTATATTAAGGAACACCAACAATACTTTAGGAAGTCTTATAAAAACAAATGAAGAGAATTGTATAAATGAAAATGTTTGATGTACAACTTAATGTCGGCCACTTGGTTCTGGAGTGTATGTAGGAAGAGAAAAAATATATGAAGTGATGTGGGAGAGACAAAAATAAATATTAGGGTATGGTTATTGTTTGTAGTATATAAATCATGACTATAATTTAAAAGAGATCAATTTTTATGCACCGACAGTGTAAATTTTTTTTACACGACATTCAATCACATTCTTCAATTTCTTATTTTAAATACAATTAAATTTAAAATTAATTATGAAGAATGGAAGGATGTGATTGAATGATTATATGTGCATAAAAATTAACCTCTATTTAAAATAAGATTTTATTCAGTCTCTACTTAATTTTCACTTTCATCTCAATTTGACTTTCTATTTTTCCATTTTTATGTTATTTCTATCACATTACCTACTATATATCTCATTTTCACATCTTCTTTTCATATCTCTCATTTGGTGTAGGTGGAAATGAGTTATGAACTAATCATTTCCAAATCAAATTAAAAAATTATTGACAAATATGTTTATAATATTAAAATTCAGGGTCTATTTGTTTTACATAAGCGCCGCCTGGGTCAAACAAAAAGTTGAACTTACCAGTTGGATGCAATATAAACCAAATAAGCTGAAAAAAAATCGTGCTTGAAGATTACTTGAGAAAATTAGGGCATGTTTATTTGCAGTTTTCAAAATAGTTTTCAGTTTTTAAAACATGTCTCATTTTCAGTTTTTAAAACTCAAAAATCAAAACAACTAAAAGATGTTTTCAATTTCTGTTTTTAGTTTTCAGATATCAGTTTTCTAAATGTTGGAAAACATGTCATTCAAACTGTTTTATTCTTCTAAAAACTATTTTTTAAAATTGTTTCTAAAAACTGGAAACTAAAACTGCAATCGAATATACCAGTGTATTAATATTTTTTTTTGAATATTCACTAACTACTATCCTTAAAAGGATTAAAGCTCTATGTGCTTTTAGTGTGGATCTTGTTTACAATTACATCTAATTAACTTTCACTGCTCATATAATATAATTTTATGTGACATAATATGATTCAATGTAAACCTAAAATTGTTTTAAAATGAAAGGGCATCACAATTGAACCTCATAAGTATATTTAATGATAAACTTGTGTCTTGTATTTCTAATGAAAGTCAACCAAACAATTTAAAAAAAAAATTCTAAGAAGTGTATCCAAATATAAATAATACCACTTTAGTTGTTTTTTTTGTTGTTACAATACCACTTTAGTTGTTTACGTTTATCATACTCAATTCTACTAAAATAAGTTCTCTCAAAATAAATTCTGCAAAGTGCAAACAGTGAACAAAACACACACACACAGTGACGGATGTATGTAGAAGACTATGAGGGCACATGCCCTCATTTAATTTTTTAAAAAATCATTAGAAAAAAAATTGAGTAGTAAAAGTATGTGGTTTTTTATGGCTCTTTTGATAAAAAAATGCTCTCATTTGTGTTTCACATTGCTAAATGCCCTCACTTGTATTCCACATTGCTAAATGTTCTCACTTGAGTAGTAAAAGTGTGTGATTTTTGATGACCTATTTGGTAAAATATGTCATTACTTGTGTCCCATTTGGTAAAATATGCACTCACTTTTAATAGTAAATATTAAAAAAATTTATACGAATTTATACGTGTATTGCCCTCACACCATCAAATTTTTGGATCCGTCACTGCACACACACACTTTATTATAGAAAATATATAAAGAATCAATGAAAATGAAATGGGTCATTATCACGTTGCTGTTGGAGAAGATAAAATCAAGAGAGTATGGTGGTGGGTAGGCATTTCCAAATTGTTGAGCATCCATGAACCACACTCTTTACAGGGACGATTTCAGAGGGCCATACCATAGATTTTTGTGTATCATTTTTAGTGGCTATATTCTCTTTCTGTCCATCTAAAAGGGTAGAATACACATTGAAAGTGCTAACAAGTGGATCTAAATAGTGCTACATAAATTAAAAGTAATAAATAGTGAAAAAATATAAAATATTTAGTAATATTATTTTAAATAATATATATATATATATATAAAGGATACTTGAGTTTAGTTGCCCTCCTTTACATTAAATGCATTAAATGATAAAACATTTCTTTTGCATATTAATACCTTGAATAATAAAATAAAAAACTAATTAAAAATTTCTAAGTCTTAATCTATTCCACTACCTACTAAAATGTAAAAGTCACTTTGAACTTTTGTATTGAATAAATTAAATTAAAATATTGAAATTGAATAAAATTGTCTAAGTCATTAGTTATTCAACTACATGCTAAAATGTAAAACTCAATTGAAATTTTGTTATAAATACATAAAAAAATGAAAAAATTCCTTTGTATTATATACATTAAACTAAAAACTTATCAATAAAAATTTCAAATCAATAAGCTATTCAACTACCAACTAATTTTTACGTTTGTTATATAAGATAGAACGTAACATGACAAAAGGCTCCAGAGCATAACTATGTTCTCTAAAAAAGAGTAAAACAAGACACTCTAATAAAAAAATTACATTGATATTTGTCGACCAAAAAGTTACACTCACAAAAGTACACATAATTTACATGTGAACAATTTTAGTTATATAACAATAAAAAATATTAAAATAATTTATGTAAATAAATATCTTAATAAAACATTGATTTAAAATATATTTGTGGATGCTTTATTCCCCTTAAGAAATGTCTCGGATTCAAATATTGTATATTGTGTGCGTGCGTGTGTGTGTATATATATATATATATATATATATATATATTTGCATGAAGCAGACTTGAATCATAGCATTTAATACAATAGTAGAAATGAAGACACCCTACTCAGTATCTTTCATGATAAAAATCAAATTTGCCTACATAACCAAATTTAACATCAAGAATCAAAATAGAATAATAATAAAATATGAATTATTTGTAAATAATTTAGACAAAACAGTTTTAAAATTAAAATTTCCCCATAGGTATTTGTGTATTATTTTAAAAAAATTAAATATATTTTTTGATCTATTATATATTAGTGCAAATGACTTGAGAAGCCATACCAGAGGAAACTAATTACAAAAAAATTAAATAATTTTAAATTTAATAGATATTGTTTTATGTTATTTAAGTTTTTTTAAAGAGCTATTAAAGTTATAATTTATTTAAAATTACTTTTTTATTGATAAAAAGCACACGAATTATGTTATTATTATATCTTATTTGAAGATATCAAAACTTGTTATTTAATATTAAATATTTCAAAATTGAATAATTATTTTTCATATAAAAAAATTAATGAATTATTAAATTATTAAAACTAACTCCATGCTAATTAGTAAATTACATTATTAAATTTAAGTATGTATTGTTTTACACAAATAAAACTTTAAATTGTCTCAAGATAATTATTTTTAATTTTATAATACTTACGATTAAAAATATTTTAACATTCATTTAAAGTATAATTATTTAAAAATAATGCTAATAAATATTGTAAATAAACCCGTGCGATGCACGGGTATAATATCTAGTTAAAAGTATGTAACAGATGTGTTTGCTAACTTATTCCCGGGCAATTCTTTAGAATAACTAAGTCAGCAAACAACAATTTTAAGAGCAAATAACAAATTGAAATCATAACTTGACCATGAAATAGTTTCAATCTTATTCATTTATGATTAAATCTAATAGTTACGATTCATTTTCATGTTCTCATATAAAAACATTTTTCTCACAAATATAATAACAAATATACTCAACTTATATTTCATGATAAAAGCATTGAGAAAATATGGCTTATAATGAGTCGGGAGTCTGATATTAAATGCTTACCCATAAACTCTTCCAAATGATATTTATAAAAGCTGAAGTCCATGTGTATGGATGTAAGTGAGTCTTTTCTCGTACAGTTTATTATCAACTCACGTCCTTCTGAGTTTGGCCAGTTACAGATAAACTACAACACCATTAAGGGAAAATAGAACTTTCGAGAAATTAAGGTCATGTTGATTCAGGAGGAAGGGAGATTAAAGAAAGAGAAAGACCACTCCATTCATCTCATGACTCATAATGGAGCTAGTAGTAGCAAGGCTAAACTGGGTAGAAAGAAACAGAAGAAGGACAAAGCCTTAAGGCTTCGTTTGGTTGGAGGGAGGGAAAAGAAAGGGAAAGAAAACACGGAAATCGAGGAGTGAATTTGGTCTAATGTTTAATCCAAGTTCACTCCTCGATTTCCGTGTTTTCTTTCCCTTTCCTTTCCCTCCAACCAAACATAGCATAAAGGTTAAAGAGGGCTGAATCCATAAGGAGCATGTATGCCATTTCTGTAAGAAGGTTGGACACTTCAAGAAAGATTGTCCGAAAAGAAAAGTTGAATCAGGTTCAAAAAATAAAATATATAATCAGGTTCATAAGGAGCACATCTAATTGATAGCTGAATTTTAAGCATTTTATCCAAGTTTTAATTGTTGGACAGTGAATATGGAGAATTTTTTTTTTTTTTTTGATAAGCATGGAGAAAAAGTTATTGATAGATGCCCACATACTTAATATAATATCCGAACTTTAAGGAAATTAATCTCATACTACCTCGGTCTTGAGATACCTTTTGAGAAAAGAAAAAAAAATAAAATAGAAAAAACGTGTTTTTATTACTAACAATATGGAATTAATTGTACTAGCTACGTGGAAAAGAACAGGCAGAGGGACACACCTGACAAGGACATGAACCTACACACCTCTCTGACCACACATTTAATTCACTTCACTTACTTTATTAATTAACTCCCATCTCGCGACTCATACATAACTCCCATATCTCACGCATTCATAACAAAATCAAAATCTCGTATCGACACAACGATTCGCATCATTATCACGTGACCCTACTCCATCTCGCAATGGCATTCACTGTAATACTCCCTAAACTCCAGGGCCAAACATCATGCAACCCCATCCCACAAAACCTTGTCGTTACCGGGGGGATCTCAACCCAGTAAAAGTCGCTTTCTAACCAACGACTATCCTCAAACTCCTCAACCGCCAATCTCCACCGTTGGATCCTCCAAATCACGATCTCCAACACCCAAGATTCACATCCAACGGTCCGTGTAACACACGCGCTACACGCTGCGTCGTGGCAGGAAGCTAACTCGCGGTCTGGAGCTGAAGGACAGCTGTGAGCTCCAGATTCCGAGCCGATTGTTTAGACAAAACCGAAGCCGGCTTAGTGGGCCCCGCGATTAACTGCACTTGTAATATAAGCACTCTTGTCTGCAGATAAGTGAAACCACTTATCAAACCTAAGAATGGTTGTCGCTGATAAGTGAAACAACGTATCGTCTCCTCTATCTGTCGCCTCTTGTATAAAAATACACCCATTTCTGCAACTTCAAATGTCCCTTCTCTCTCTATATATATTCGGAGTTTCTAGAGAGAGAAAGAGTAGATTAGTCCATTTCAGACAGGAGAGAGAAAGTGAAGAAGGGATCGGAAGAGATAGATAGAGAAAGGTTTGGCCTTTTTGTTGTGGTTGCTGTTTCCTTCTTCCCCCATGTGAAGGTGAGAGCGAGCTTCTTCGAGTTTCCGAATCTATTTACTTTTTAAAGTTTGTAGCTTTTTCTAATTTTTTCTGAGGAAAAAATGGTCTTTTTTGTTTTGGGGGTTGACACTTTAGGTTCATGCATCTTAGATTAAAGCTGTATTTTTTTATGGTTTGGGATAAGAGTTAGATAGATAGAGAGATAGAGAGAGAGAGAGAGTCAAATCGTTATCGCAGTTTTTCTAAGGTTTTGTTTGGCCACCAGAAACCACATCTTGCTACCCTTTTGGTTAATTTTGGTAATATTGAAGGTTTGCATCCATAAATGCTTTCTGTGGTTGTATGATTTTAGGTTTTGGCCTATTTTTCTGTGATTTTTTTCTTCTAGCTGAGTTTTATCTAATTTTTTTATTTTTTTATTTTTGCAGATCTAGTTCACTGGTGCTCATTTTAGTGTGTATCTAATTTATTGGAAGAGGGATTGAGATGTCTTCTCTCAGTAGGGAACTGGTGTTCTTGATCTTGCAGTTTCTGGATGAGGAAAAGTTCAAAGAGACAGTTCACAAGTGGGGTTACTTTGTTGTCATTTTGTGTAAACCTATGTTTGACATGTTGTTTTCTTTTACCACATTTGTTAACTGGTTGAATTGTCCTTTGTTGAAATAACAGGCTTGAGCAAGAGTCTGGGTTTTTCTTCAACATGAAGTATTTTGAGGATGAAGTGCATAATGGGAATTGGGAAGAGGTTGAGAAATACCTCTCTGGATTCACAAAAGTAGATGATAATAGGTATTCCATGAAGATATTTTTCGAGATAAGGAAACAGAAGTATCTGGAGGCATTAGACAAGTAAGCTGGAATTTTTTTTCACAATTTTGATTTTGGTGTCGTGTGTTGACTCTCAGCATTGTAGTTTCTAGTATAGAACAACTTGACTTGAACTGTTTTAAATTTTGGTAGGCATGACCGGTCCAAGGCTGTTGAAATATTAGTGAAGGATTTGAAAGTGTTTGCTACATTCAATGAAGAACTGTTCAAGGAAATCACCCAGCTCTTGACATTGGAGAATTTTAGGTACCAATTTGAATTTTTTACTCCCGTTTTTAGTCTAGTGTTTCTGTAAGGACTCGGCCACTGAATGAGTTTTCGGTTATTATAGGGAAAATGAACAATTATCAAAGTATGGTGATACAAAGTCTGCACGAGCAATCATGTTGGTTGAGCTCAAAAAGCTCATTGAAGCAAATCCCTTGTTCCGTGACAAATTGCAATTTCCCAACCTTAAAAACTCGAGGTTACGGACTCTGATCAATCAAAGGTAATTTTTCCAAAGTCAAAGCATGCTTATTTCTCAATATGGAATACAAAGTAGTGCCCTGAACGTGAAATAACTCTAGTACATTATGGCCATTTGATTGCATTTAGTATCTTTATGGAGATCATCTGCTGTTGGATTCTGTGTTTATTGGTTTATACTATACACGCATCATGTTATCGTTATCCAATTGTTCGTTACGTCATATCATTTGTAGTTTTGATTTTTGCATGTACTTTTTTTATTGTATCAATGATAGCACAGGATATGTCCATCAACTACCTATTGCAATTTTGCTGATAGACTTTTTAACATGTATCCGTCTCCAGGACAATGTACTTCAATATATATCTTTTGCATGTCTGCTTCAATGCAACTTTGCTGTTTTATGGTGCTTTTTTATGATTTGGTTATCTTCTATTAACAAAGAACTCGTTTTCTTTTCCTTTTTCCTTTTTTGGTTTTGTAAAAAATAAGTTACAGCTTGAATTGGCAGCATCAACTTTGCAAGAATCCACGTCCAAATCCTGATATAAAAACTCTCTTTGTGGATCACTCATGTGGACAACCAAATGGTGCACGAGCTCCTTCACCTGCTAATAGCCCGCTACTAGGGTCCTTACCCAAAGCTGGAGGATTTCCTCCTCTTGGTGCACACGGGGTGCGCTACTCAACTGATTATCGATCTTCTTTTAGTATCATGGGCCTCATTTAATATGTTTCTGTTATCTTTTGATTCTCATTATGGTATGGACTTTGCTGTGCCTTCATATTTTACAGCCTTTTCAACCTACTCCAGCACAAGTGCCAACACCCCTGGCTGGTTGGATGTCAAATCCTACCCCTGTAACACATGCTGCAGTTTCTGGAGGAGGAGGTATAGGTCTTGGTGCTCCATCAATCCCTGGTAATACACTCTTCCACTTTCTGTTTTTCTCCCACTCTTTGTGTAGTCATACTAAGAGCTCAGAGACTTTCTTATTTGACATTTGAGTCTGATGTGTTTCATTTCCTTGTCAAGCTGCTTTGAAGCATCCTAGGACCCCTCCAACTAATCCCTCTGTCGACTATCCGTCTGGAGATTCTGATCATGTTGCTAAGAGACCAAGGCCAATGGGAATTTCAGATGAGGTAATACAGTATCACTTATGGACACGTTAGCAATTCATTCCTAGGCATATGCAAGTATTGATCCCTCATATTTTTGCTATCTGTATGTAGGTAAATCTACCTGTGAATGTGTTGTCAGCATCATTCTCGGGTCATGGTCATGGTCATGGTCAGGCTTTTAGTGCACCTGATGATTTACCAAAGACTGTCGTGCGAACTCTGAACCAGGGTTCAACTCCTATGAGCATGGACTTTCATCCAGTTCAACAAACTTTGCTTCTTGGTTTGTTGCTCTTCTTGAGGCTTTTTAAAATGTTAATTTTTTTAGTTGCATGTAATTTCTATCAAATTGCCATTTGACTGTGTTTTCGTGATGTGATGTCAGTTGGTACGAATGTGGGGGACATTGCTTTATGGGAAGTCGGTTCAAGGGATAGGTTGGTCTCAAGGAACTTCAAAGTTTGGGATCTAAGTGCATGTTCAATGACGTTTCAGGTTCTCTCTTTACCTTTACTCATTAATGTTCTTGATGATAATTTGTACTGAACGAAGAGAAAACTAATCTTGACCAACTCAGGCTGCTCTTGTCAAAGATCCTGGTGTTTCTGTTAACCGAGTGATTTGGAGTCCTGATGGTGCTTTATTTGGTAAGTTGAGAATTTTTTAGTTTTCCAATGTTAGATACGATGATACTTAATTTTTAATTTGTTTTTTTAGTAAAGCATCGATACGGCGATATTATATAAATGTATACTTTTAAATGATGACTGAACCAATTACCAATGTCCTGAGTTTATTCAATTTACAGGGGTTGCTTACTCTAGGCACATTGTTCAGATATACTCTTACCATGGTGGGGATGAAGTGCGACAACATCTGGAGGTACACCCATGCAAATACACACGACACACATGCACAAATATATAGGCATTTTTGTCATTGTTTACTTATGAATCTATTTTCTAGATTGATGCTCATGTTGGTGGAGTAAATGATCTTGCATTTTCCCACCCAAATAAGCAACTATGTGTGATAACCTGTGGTGATGATAAGACCATTAAGGTAAGTTTTGTCAATTCATTAATTTGATTTATTGAAGTGGAGACCAATACGTTTCTAACTATATTATGTAATTTAAGGTGTGGGATGCAGCTTCAGGTGCAAAGCAGTATACTTTTGAAGGTCATGAGGCTCCAGTTTATTCTGTCTGCCCACATTACAAAGAGAACATTCAGGTAGAAATTGACTTCAATATCTGTGAGGAGAATATTAGCTTAGTTTGTTGCCGTGTTCTGGTTTTGCTATTTAATATATTACCCAAAAGGGAAACTATTTCACTATTTCTTCTGGTTGATTTTCTTGCTAATACTCCTTGTGTTGTTGCAGTTCATCTTTTCAACAGCATTAGATGGAAAAATAAAAGCATGGTTGTATGACAATTTGGGATCTCGCGTTGATTATGATGCTCCTGGTCGATGGTGCACAACCATGGCTTACAGTGCTGATGGTACAAGGTCCATATTCTCAACCATGGCCCCATGTATCGTGCTGAACATTCGAATTTTTTAATTTTACTTCCCATTGTCATCCACTTTATGTTCAAATGTTTTTGGCTGTGATTGTATTACTATAGGCTCTTTTCATGTGGAACAAGCAAAGAGGGGGAATCCTCTATTGTGGAGTGGAACGAAAGTGAAGGAGCTGTAAAAAGGACTTATCAAGGATTCCGTAAGCGATCTATGGGTGTTGTGCAATTTGATACTACCAAAAACCGATTTTTGGCTGCTGGTGATGATTTCTCCATCAAGTTTTGGGATATGGACAATGTTCAGCTTTTGACTACTGTTGATGCTGATGGGGGTCTCGCTGTAAGTTCCTTATTATATTGCGAATCAAAAAGCTAGTATTTGGAAATAGTAATTGCTAATTGTTGTTTGATCTAAACTCTAGGCAAGCCCACGTATTCGTTTCAACAAGGACGGAACTCTTTTAGCTGTCTCTGCAAATGAGAATGGAATTAAAATTTTAGCCAATGGAGATGGTAATCGTTTATTGCGTACATTAGAGAATTCTATATATGATGCATCAAGAACATCAGAAGCCTTGGCAAAGGTAGTGTAATAGATGTTATACTTTCCTCACCTCATATTAATAAAACCTAATCTAACACAATGTTTGTGGCAGCCTACAATAAATCCAATTTCTGCTGCGGCTGCGGCTGCAACTAGTGCTGCACTTGCAGAGAGGGCCTCATCTGTAGTAGCTATTACTGGAATGGTTTGTGATCTTGTCCTATCTTGGATTTTACTCGTAGCTTATTTCCTTTTTAATGTTCATTTGGTCTCTGAATTAGCAACTTGGCTGATGTCAGTGACTATCTTGTCATGAATATTATTATTATTAATTAATTAATTAAACTACATGTCAATTTCATCTCATCAGAATGGGGATCCCCGAAACTTGGGCGACGTTAAACCTAGAATAAGCGAAGAATCCAATGACAAGTCAAAAATATGGAAGCTCACTGAAATTAATGAACCATCTCAATGCAGAACCTTGAAGCTAGTGGAGAATCCTAGAGTAAACAAGGTATGTTATTTACTTCAAATTTATCAAACACCCTTCATAGAAATTACAGTAACAAAATCTGATTGTAACTTTGCCTTTCTCAGCAACCTGATTTTTAATTGCCCAATAAAAAGAGCCTGGCATGTGTCTACATGTATTTTTGTATGCCATCCTTTGATGTTTGTAACTGCTTGGTCTAGGTTCTCCTCTATATGCAAAAGTTTTGGTGGTACCATAGTTTTATATCAGAGCCAAGTAGCCTGCAATAATGATTTATGATTCACTATAATTACCAAGGAAAAGACGTGAGTTTAGTAAGGGTGTGTCCATCTTAATTTAACCTAAAGTGCATCATGATCCTAATCAATAGGTGACTTGAGAGTGGTTACACCCTTACTTGCTCATGTCAGAGGAACATTTCCAATAATCTTGTAACACAAGTATCTAATAGTAGCTTTATGCAACTTAGGATAATTGATGATTTACCTCCTCCTATTTACTAGTAAAATCTCTCATCTTATAAGCAAAACTTGTGATACCAGTTTATATTACCACTTCGTACATGGTGGATTTAATGTAGGACCTGAAGTTGTTTAGTATTTGACTGTTTGGTTAATTTGCTGTTTTTTCATATAATTTCTTCTGTCTTATCTGTAACTTATTGTAGTTATTTATGCT
The DNA here is from genome assembly GCF_012489685.1 of Lotus japonicus. Classification (NCBI taxonomy): domain Eukaryota; kingdom Viridiplantae; phylum Streptophyta; class Magnoliopsida; order Fabales; family Fabaceae; genus Lotus; species Lotus japonicus. The sequence continues at coordinate 73,453,770 of NC_080043.1, forward strand.
AATGCCACGCTAGATGGTCACATTAAAGTGTTTTAAGTATAAAATAGCATTTATATGAAATTATTTTTATTTCTAAATATGGGTTGAAACAATAGTGTAACCTTCCTTCTCTGAATTTTCTCTACCTCGCCCCTCTCCAAAAATGAATTTTTTTTATCTTTGTTATGACAGATATCAAGGTTGATATATACAAATTCAGGTAATGCTATTCTAGCATTAGCATCGAATGCCATTCACCTGCTCTGGAAATGGCAGCGAACTGACCGCAGCTCATCTGGCAAGGTATGGGACGTGTGAAGTTACTTCTGTTAGACTACTACAATTCTCTATTCAGAAACTGGAAATATGAAATTTACCGTATTCTTATGTTGATATTTAATTCTGTAGGCCAATGCCACCGTGCAACCTCAGTTGTGGCAACCATCAAGTGGCATCCTGATGACTAATGACATTGCTGATGGCAATCCGGAGGAAGCTTTAGCCTGTTTTGCTCTGTCCAAAAATGATTCATATGTAATGTCTGCATCAGGAGGGAAGGTATCCTTGTTCAATATGATGACGTTTAAGGTAATCTACGAGCCTGGCCATTCTTCAAGAGTCAAGACTATGTTTTGTGATTAAGAGTTACGCCTATTAACCAATTTTAATATTCTTGCATATGCGCAGACAATGACTACTTTCATGCCTCCGCCGCCTGCAGCAACCTTTCTTGCTTTCCATCCTCAGGATAACAATATTATTGCTATAGGCATGGATGATTCCTCTATTCAGATATATAATGTCCGTGTTGATGAGGTAATTAACAGTGCTGTCTGTAAACAAGTTCTAACCTTGAGTTGAGATTTTGCTGTTAATGACAAGTTCTTTGGCAGGTTAAAAGTAAACTCAAAGGCCATACAAAGAAAATAACTGGTCTTGCTTTCTCACATGTATTGAATGTTCTAGTTTCATCTGGGGCTGATAATCAGGTAATAATTGCCCAATGTAGATCTTCTAAATCTAGCTTTTCTATGATTATATTGAACTAAAAAAACTTGTAAGAGTTGAATCTTTGAGTAGATTTTGTCAACCATAGATCCCCTTTGAGTTTTCATACATGGAGAGTTACCTCTGAGCTCTGTTTATTATGTAGATTTGTGTGTGGAATACTAATGGATGGGAGAAACAAAAGACTAGGTTCTTGCAGCTTCCGCACGGGAGGACTCCACCAGCACAATCTGATACTCGTGTACAGTTTCATCAGGATCAGATACACTTCTTGGTTGTACATGAAACTCAGCTTGCCATTTATGAAGCAACAAAACTGGAAGGACTAAAGCAGGTTAGCCCATTGAGTTCAATTAATGTGTTGTCTGAATAATAATGTCATTTTGTTCTGTTTTTCTGATTTTGATGTCAAATTGTAGTGGTTCCCACAAGATTCTGCGGCACCAATATCGCATGCAACTTTCTCATGTGATAGCCAGCTGATATACGCCAGCTTTTTAGACGCAACAATCTGTGTATTTAGTGCTTCAAATCTCAGATTACGCTGCCGTATCAATCCTTCTGCTTATCTCCCATCAAGTGTCAGGTAACCCCCCTTGCTTATCTTCCTACTTAACTTCCTGCAATGTTATTGGCCTATGGTATTCATATTGGATGAATGTAAATTTTCTTTTAATGCTTCAAAATCTATATGTATGCCAAACTACCACCTGTAAATTGGAAAGAGTTTTTTGTGAATTTGAATAAAAATATATGGCTTGCTTTAACATCTGAACCTGTTAGATGATGAGACTCAATCTTTGTTCAGGTAGTGAAACTCAATCTAGACTGGATCTGATTGTGCCATTGTGAATAGTTGTCACTTTTTGAAGTTAACCTGGTTATTCTAAATCTAGACTTATTTTATGTTCATAAAAACTCCTCCTATGCTGTTTCATAGCTAGCCCTTGGTCTGGGTAAAAGGAGGAATGTTGTGTTAGGCCTGTGGCAGTGGTCGACCATACAGTCAATATCACCTAATGGGATTAGACTTTTGTTGTACTATATATTTATAATAATAACCTATCAATCTACTTTTTGTTGACACTGTTTTTACGTAGCAGTTCCAACGTGCAACCACTTGTAATCGCCGCACATCCGCAAGAACCGAATCAGTTTGCTACAGGACTGTCAGATGGTACCGTTCATGTGTTTGAGCCCCTCGAGTCTGACGGCAAGTGGGGTGTGCCTCCTCCGATTGAGAATGGTTCAGCAAGCAATGTGGCAGCTGCTTCAGGTGGACCTTCTTCGGAACAAGCTCAAAGATGATGATGATGATCCATGTCAGCTGGAGGCAAGTTTCTTTTACATACTTGTGCTGCTGGCCATTTCAAGAATCCATCCTTTTGTCAGGGCTGACCACAATCACATCATTCTAGAGCTGTGGAGCTACTCATCTGGTTAAAACCAAAAACCACATTGTAATTTGCCAATAGATGTGAAAAATTCTTTTTATTTAATGCTACAGTTTAGAAGTTCTTTGGAGAGTACTTTCAATTCAACCTTCTTCTTGTGGCTATTTAATGTGTTTGGATAAATAGTTTAATTAAGCGCCCATGGTAATAAGTGTTTTTTCATAAGTTAATTTGAGAACATATCATTTTAAGTGTTTACTCATCGTCAGCTAATCTGAGCTGTGTTTGAAAATAAGCTCGAAGACAGCTTATACGCAAGTCCTAAGCTATTTAGATAAGTTTTACTAAATACTTGCATAAATGCACATGCTACAAAATTAAATTTAAATAACCTCTTCCAAAATGAGGTCTTAGCCCTTAATTTGATTTGTTCCTGATTTTTTACCCTAAATTTGTCACTTCTTTCAGTTCCATTCCTCTCTTCAATTTCCTTACCCTTCCTACATATAACAATTTTCTAGATGTGGCAGTTTGCAACTAGTGACAGTCTTCCTCATGTTGTTTGTGGTCCGCTAAACAGTCAGTCATGACAGCACTGAGACAGTTTGGTGTGTACAGAGTAAAATATTGCTGGAATTTTGGTTGCTGATTTTGATTAATGCTGTATTTCACTTTGGGACCCGCTGACAATCTGACATAGGGTCCGGTCAAATATGTTTTAGCTATTTTCATTCAATTGAGATCCACGTTCACAGCTAGTGTTGCCAGGGTCCACGTTATAGTTTCAGATCAATTCAGTCTCCAAAATAGGAAAATAGAGCATAGGGAAATTTATTTACTCAAATATACATAGCGCGCCTGTGAATTCACATTTTAGTTTTCACTCATGCGATTATATTATGAATTAATATATTGGAGAACCTTAGAACTTTCAAGATGGGCCAAATTACAAGTTAGAAGAAAGAGGGTATAAGAGGGGCAATTGCATGATATCTGAATATGTGTAGGTTTTGAAACTGTTTTTGGAGTTTGGGAATTGTGTACAAAGATAGTGAGTGGAAAGATGATACAAAGAAAGTCATGAGAAATGAAGTAGATTTTGTAGGTCATTTGATATAATAGAAGTTTGAGATTCCTAACAGTTCACACCGAGTGAAATTTTTTTTATGAGATGCACTTTTTTTTTGAGATGCACACGAGTGAAATATACTTGTGGTGTCTAAAGATAGTTTTAGCCAACTATATATCAAATGATTTTTTTAGGCTTAAATACTCTAGAGGTCCCTGAAATTGTATGGAGTACGAAAATAAGTCCCTAAATTTTTTTTTTTCAATTCCGGATCCCTGGAATTTGTTTTTTAATCTAACCAAGTCCCTACGCGTGTTGGGAGCTGATGTGGCTCAAATTTGGTCCAGTCAAGTATTCCACGTGGCTTTTCTATTATTTTTTTTATCAATAAAATATAATTAAATAATTTAAATTCAGAAAAAACCCTAAATCAACTAAAATCTAATCCCTTATCCCTAATCACTTCTCATCTTCTCCTACAAGCACAAACGTAGCTGCCACCTCCATCTCTCCCATGGCCTCGCCGCCACCACCATCTCCTTGGCCTCGCCGCCACACATCCATGGTCGTGTCGCCACCACCACCTCTTCTCATTCTTTCTCCACAAAACCGCGCTGCCGCCATGCTCTTCTGTGTCTAGCGCTGCCGGCACGCTTCTTCTCTGTTGTCGTGACCAGTCCGCCGCCACGCTCCTCGCCGATTCCAGCGCCAATCTCCCCCACGAGGTCCGATCCGCCGTTGTTTCTCCTCTCTCGCGCCACCCCATTCATCGCTGCTCGGTGGTGAAGCCACAAGCTCTATATCTGAAGGGGGGAGGACCAACCACCACCACAAGCACCAGATCGGTGGTGGGTTGGGGTTTTCCTGTAAGATTTGGGATGCGGGAGAAGGAGGCTCTGTGCGGTGGCTGGATTTGTGAAGGCAAAGGAGCAGGAGCTGGCGCGACAAAGATCTTGATCGGAATGATAAGAACGGAGCCTCCAATGTTTCCACTGTCGAAGGTGGTCCTGTGATGGTGATGGTCAGGTCCATTAGTTGATGCAAGTTGCTTGCGTTCTGTTGATTTTGATCCTCTCTGTTTGCAGGAGTTTGAATTTTTTTTTCTGGTTTCCTTACATCTACAAACATTCTGGGTTTTAATTAATGGAGAGGATAAAGTGTGGGTCTTTTGAGTTTTAATTTCTAAGTTCTATTTGTTTGAAGTTTGAAGATGATAGAAGATGATGGAAGTTGAAGATGAAGATCATACATGAACATGATGATCAACAAAATGTTTCTGGATTTTGGGTTATTTTAATAAAAAAAATAAGCCTTTCGTTTAATAAGCCATGTGTAATTAAAAATAATAATAAAGGCCACATGGAAACAATGACTATGCAAAAATAGAGTCACCTAAGCTTTAAACACGCGTAGGGACTTATTTTGATTAAAAAAAATTCAGGGACCCGGAATCGGATTTTTTTCTTTTCAGGGACTTATTTTCGTAAGGGGTACAATTCTAGGGACCTCCAGAGTATTTAAGCCTTTTTTTTATAAAGGCAAATTTGTTAGAGAAAAACAAGAAAAAACCAGCATGAAGCCCCTTTCTTCTCATTTTGAAGAAACCAAAAAATGTGGTGGGACCTACCTTCTAACCTCCTTTCACCCCCTCCCACTCCTGTAATCCAACAAGGGGTGCCTCCATTCTCGGGTGAAGGGCCACTTGTTGGGAAATAATATGTTGGGGAGATGCTGCAACACTTGAATTGATGAAGATGTTGATGATGGAAGCACGAAGATTCAAAGCGTGCATACGCACTAACCTTTAGGTTCAATTCGTCCCCCCAATTACTGTGTATTAGATGCCAGTGAGAAAACCGGCGAATTCCCTTCAGGATACTTTGAATATTTTGATGTGGTTTGCACTAACACACCAAGCATATCTTTGATAATAGTTTACAGAAGTATGATTCCCACACTTCACTCATGCATTAGTGAAGTGGAGGATGATTTAGGATAAAGTAAATGGAAGAGAAATTGGCCAAAATGAAGTCTAATTTCGTGCATATGTTCTGTCTCTGTTTTCTGCCCAAATATCTCTTTAGATAGAGATACTAACATCCCTTGGTGAAGAGATATATCTCTTTGAGAAACAATTTCCAGAAAACTGTTATATATCATTAATGTTCAAAATTAATCACAATAGACATGTTGGTTCATCTGGAAAATCGCGACATGCACCTCCTCATGAAAGGGTGCATGTTTGAATCCTATAGTCGCACCTTTTTGCTAAATAACTTAACTTATTTCTGGAAATTCACAAATAAAAAAGATGCCACCAAGATTTGAACCCACTACACGCAAGTAGTAAACTAGTCACACATCCACTGGACCACCATCAACATATTAAAATAACTTGAACATTAATTATTATAACCATTAATAGAATGCATATTTCCAAGTTCATATATTTTGGAAATATTACTCACAATCCCTCACCATTTATAAAATATAACTAAATCCATATTTCTGGAAATATCATGGTTTCAGATAATGGTATCTTACGATTTGAATCATTACTTAGTAAGAAATGAGTTCCACTTATCCCGAATAGACATTAGTAGACAAACTTTGAACCAACTATTCAATGTAACAAGTGTGCATAACTTACACATGAAATCTCGGTATTATCAAAATAATTTTAAATTTGACACATTCAATATGACCTTGTGTCACATGTAAGACCCAGGATTTTAGAATTAAATAGATAAATAATTTCCAGCTCACGCGTAGGATTCAGTGTAAGCGTGAGAGGAACTTGACTTTCGTTTAATGTTGGGATTAGCGCTATGAAGAAGAAGGTTCAGGAAATGGTTAAGAATAGTTATATAGTCGCTATAGGTTATAGCACGAGTCTTATTCACTTCCGCCTTAGGGCAAAAACATTAGTAAATGACTAATCTGCTCTTAAAGCACCGTAGAAACGATATTCAAAAATAATCAGAGGAATATAAGAATTTCTCTTATTCCTTTCCTTGACAAGTGTTTCGACATGAAACCCTGAACTGTACGAACGTCCGATTCTAATTCTCGGAGGTTTGCCGAAACTAAAACCCTGATAGCTCAAGAAACCTAGAATAAACGGTTGATGAAGACTTTTTCTATTCGGAGCTTCAAACGAAGATTCCACACACGTACACCTATTTCTCCTGATGTTTCCCATCTTTCTTCAGAGAGAAGTTTTCTCATCCGACATTCACTGCAAAAAGTAACTTTTCGGGTAAAATAGATTTACACCGACTTTGGATTGTTTACCTTAATTCCAAGAAATCTCTTTTGAGTTTTGGAATTCTGTCGCCAAAACCTATCTTAGAATTCACAGAGGAATGCGCAGGAAAAATCGGAATCACTCTTATATTTTTATCTTAACTCTATGAGTTAAATCCACCAGTGTCTAAACCAATCTGTACCGGTTTAGAAAATATCTTCTCAAAATATCTTTACAAAATATCTTCTCAAAATATCTTCACAAAATATCTTCCATTTCATTCACTATATATAGGTTGTAGCTTGAAGAATGAAAAACCAAAAATCTCACCAAAACCCACCCAAAACCCGCGGCCAAGAGGAGAGGAAAGGAGAAGAGTTTTTCGCCGATTCTTGCCTGATCGTCCCACAGTTCGTTGCTACGCGTAGGCCTCAAGGTACTGATGATAATCCTTACTTCTGATCGTAAATTCTGCCGCTTTTCTCTATGCTTTTCTATGCTCTAAGTTTTGAGCTTTTTACAAAACTATCCAAATAACTTCATCCTTCTATCTAATCTTGTTCTGTGCGTGCCCCTGAGCATGTTTAGCGGATTTCATTTCGCCGATTCTCGCTGAATTGTCGCCGAATTTCAATTCTGCTCATAATACCTATTTTTGGCTAAAATTCCAACCTTTGGGCTTAAAAACCCTCGACTGAGCTTAGAGTTAGTAAGATTAGTCGTCATAATCGTCGTTGGTATCAACCCCATCTAATTTGTTTTTCGAAATTCTGATTTTTTAGTTTCCAAGCTAAAAATATTGACCAAAATACCCCTGCGACAGTTTTTCGATTCGATAATTTTTCTGAGAGTTTCTCTGGCCTAGATATCGCCTAAGAATACCTAGGAATCGATTTAGATCGAAGAAAAAGTTCGGGAACCCTATTTTACATAGTGGCCGAAACCTATTGCTTAGGGTACCGTGTCCAAAAATTTTTTTTGGGTCTATATGACCTGAGCCATTGCGTAGCTCTTTCGATTGTCGAAATTTTGGCGCTGGTTTCGTGTCATTCCGAGTTCTGTAGCTCGAGTTATGCTCGTTTTAACGAACGAAGTTCTATTGTCAATTTCGTGCCTTAAGAGGAACTCTGAAGCTTTAAAAGCTTTCTTTCCGGTTTCGGTTAGCGTTATTAGATAGTGTTATTTCTAGTAGGGCTTGTGTTGATGATTGTGTTTCCTTGTTCTAGGTTCACAACTTTCATGCCCAACTTCTACTCACGAAGGTAAGGGTAACTCAGTTTTAAAGCGTCATTTGAGTCTTGCCTGCTTTTATCGTAAGGGTAACTCAGTTTTAAAGCGTCATTTGAGTCTTGCCTGCTTTTATCGTAAGGGTAACTCAGTTTTAGCGCGTCTTTGAGTCTTGCATGCTTTTATCGCACTGCATGCGTTTGAGATGAAGATGTTTATATTGATTGGCATTGGATTATGATTATTATGCTTGCAATGTTGTATGCTTGCTTATATTGACTCTTTCTGAGGCTTGTGCTAAATCTTTTCTGAAGGTTTCGGCCGAGTGAACTTATTGAGACGTGTGTCTCCGTTTTCTGAGAGGCTCCGGCCGTTTACTGGTTTCTGTCTTTACTGCTTCCTAGAGGATGGAACATGTGGTTACTTTGGATTGGTCCTTGGTTGGGCTTTGTTGTTGTCTGACTTGGCATATAGGGCTTGAGTCAAGTGGCGATGAGGAGGTGTGTCCTATCATTGTCCCGTCTTGTGTGACGTTAAGTGGCGATGAAGAGGTGTGTCCTATCATTGTCCCGTCTTGTGAGACGCTAAGTGGCATCAGGAGGTGTGTCCTATGATTGTCCCGTCTTGTGAGACGCTAAGTGGCGATTAGGAGGTTTGTCCTATGATTGTCCCGTCATGTATGACGATATAAGTGGCGATGAGGAGGTGTGTCCTATCATTGTCCCGTCTTGAGAGACGATTTTGATCAATCCATTTTGTTAGCAACATATAGTTGCATTATAGGGAACTAACACCTGACCCTATGTTGTTGGATTATAGTTATTGGTTTATTGATATCTGAGTTCATCTATGTTTAAGTTGTTGATATATGAGTTTAGTTATGTTGCTAGTTTATTTACTATGCTAGGTAAGTATATTTGAACAGCATGATTTTCTCTTTTATACATGGTAATTGCATGGAGTTAACCCTTTCTATTTGCTACTTGTTGTTTGGGCGCTTAACGCTATTAGGCGATGGTGAGCCTTCCGCTGAAGCTTAGCCGTTCGAGTTGGAGACCGTGACCGTGGGCGGTCGTGTAAAGGTGGATGAAGCAGTTGCTTCTTCCTTTTGGTGGATTATGTCTGAGTTTCTTTCTCCATCTGAAAACTCTGTTGTTCAAACCTTATCTTCGCCACTGTTTCAGTGAGCGTACTTATTTTGGAAACCTGCTTACGATATTGTAAGACGCTATTATTATATGTCGGGAACGGGTTGTTGAATAAAGTCTATGTTTCGTATTTAATTATGTTCAGTTGTTTCGAAAAGGAAAAAAATATATATTGTGTTTTCTTAGGATTACGAAATAGTTTTTAGATTTTGTTAGGTAACTAATGTGACTCCTCAGTTGAGAATTTGGGGCGTTACATCACATATCCTTTTCATGAGAATTTAAGAGTCAAGCCCTTTAACTCTATGAAGCGGCTCCACTTCATTCTCATATAGGTAGACTATATCATAAATGCACCCATAATTATGCATTCCAACAAATATATGTTATATGTCTATTAAGAAGAAACCTTCATCCTACCACTTTATTCTTATGGTCCAAGTACTTCTACTCTTTGGGATGTATCGATAATTAAGTACTTGCAATCACTCTTATAGTGTACTTTCATCATTGAACTCAAGACTTAATTTTACTTAAGTGTGAGTTGAGTTTCCACTATTGGTGATCAATTCGATATGGACTTGAGACTCATCCCCAATGATGTCTTCAACACCATGTCCTTTGTCAGACCTTTCGTCAAAGGATCTGCAAGATTCTTCTCAGTTCTTATGAACACTATGGAGATTACTCAATTTGAAATTAAATCCTTCACATAGCTATGTCTTAAACCAATATGTCTGGATTTTCCATTATATACTTGGCTGTATGCTTTTGATAGTGTGCACTGACTATCACAATGTATGGATACTTGTCTCATTAGTTTTGGCCAAATAAGTATCTCATACAATAAATTTCTTAGTCATACAGTCTCTTTACTACATGCAGCAAGAACAATAAACTATGCAGTCATGGTGGAGTCGGCAATGGAAGTTTGTTTCTTTTAACCCCAAGAAACTGCACATCCACCAAGGTTGAAGATTCATCCCCTAGTGGAAGCATGATCTTCTACATAAGTTACCCAACTAGCATCTGTATATCCTTCCAAAACTGAAGGATAACCATTATAGGTCAAACTAAAATTAATTGTCTCTCTCAAGTATTTCAATACTCTATTAACAGCATGTCAATGGTCTTTACTTGGATTACATGTATACCGACTTAACCTACCGACATCATATGTTATATCAGGTCTAGTATAGGTCATGACATGCATTAAACATCCGATTGCCTTTGAATATTCAAGTTGTGCTACATGACATCCCTTATGTGGTTGTAAATTAGTATTTGATCAAAACGGGTAGAAACTTATTTGCAATCAAAATAATCAAATTTCTTAAGCGCCTTCTCAATATAGTGAGATTGAGATAAACCAATACTCTCACCATCTCTTATGATTTTAATTCCTAGAATCACATCTGCTTCACCTAGATCTTTCATATCAAAACTATTCGATAAGAAAGATTTAGTCTTTTCTACCTCATTTAGATCAGTGCCAAAGATTAACATATCATCCACATATAAACAAATCATAACACCTTTTTCATTGTGAAATTTACTATAAACATATTTGTCAGATTCATTTATTTTATATCCATTAGCAAACACAACTTGATCAAACTTTTGGTGTCATTGTTTGGGTGCCTGTTTTAACCCATATAACAACTTAGTCAATTTACACACTTTATGTTCTTGACCTTTGACAACAAACCCTTCAGGTTGTTTTATATACACTTCTTCTTCCAACTCTCCATTTAGGAAAATTGTCTTAACATCCATTGGATGTATTACAAACTTATAAATAGAAGCTAGTGCCAACAACACTCTAATTAATGCAATTCTTGCAACAGGTGCATAGGTATCGAAGTAATCAATACCTTCCTTTTGTGTAAATCCTTTAGCAACAAGTATAGCCTTAAATTTATCAATGGTACCACCAACTTTCATTTTCTTTTTAAAGATCCATTTACAACCTATTGATTTGGACCCTGGAGGAAGATCTACTAGTTTCCGAGTTTTATTTCCCATAATTGAGTCTCTTTCCTTATGAATAGCTTCTTTCTAAAAAACGGAATCTTGAGACTTGATAACCTCTTCAAATGTTTCTGGATCACTCTCTAAATTATAGCAAATTGGTCCATAACTATTTATGAAGTCATTAGTTCCTTCAACAAGGAACATAAAGAAGTCTGATCCATAATCTTTCACTTTACGGATTCTTTTACTTCTTCTAGGTTCTGAACTTTTCAAGGCATCTTTATTAGATACATTGGTTTCTAGACTTTGTACATTAGAATGAACAATGTCTTTGGGTTTTTGAATTGATGTAAATCTATTTTCTTGAAAAATTGCATCTCTTGACTCAATCACAATATTAATAGGATATGAGTCATTTGATTTAACAATCATAAATCTATATGCTTTGCTATTTTCAGCATAGCCAAGAAATACACATTCAACTCATCTTTCACCAAATTTCTTTCTTTTTGGTTCAAGAACCTTTATAGTTGCTCTACAACCCCAAACTTTTAAATAATTAAGGTTGAGTTTTCTCTTCTTCCAGAGTTCATATGAGGTCATATTGTTCCTTTTATTAGGAACTCTATTTAATATATGACATGCATTTAGCATGGCTTTCCCCCAGTATCCTTTAGATGAACCAGAATAGGAAATACCATATTTTTCTTTTATGCTATTCCGTTTTGTTATGGGGAATATGGTGCAGGTGTTTGATGCACAATACTAGTGGACTCAAAATAATCATGGTGATAAAACTTTCCTCCTCTATCACTTACTAAAACATTTAATGAAAGTTTCATGGTAATAAAAATTATTTTGATAATTCATTAATTTCACAAAATACAAGTGAAACACATTTATTTTACTTTCACCATAACATAATATATATGGGAAAATGATGAAACATAAAAATTTGTTTCGAAAATAGTAATGATATTAACATTTAATATCAAAGACATGACAAAAACAAATAGCTAGTTGTGTGGTTTGTTAAGGCACCTGGAGCGTCACGTCTTGAGTTCAATTCCCATTGAATTCACACCATTTCATTATTAAATTTTTTTTTTCTTAACCTTCAAAAACGTAAAACAGGTACTGCATGGGATCGAACACACACACCCTCACCCACACAACTTCCAGCATAGTCAAACCACTCTTGCCGACGTTCATATAACATCATCATTAACAATTATAATTTATTTAAACGTATAAGTTAGTTTTCCATTTCCAAAGCATTGACAGAAGTCACAGTAATCATAAAATTGCATATGATCATCATTTATCATCCTAATGAAGCAGAAATCATAAATAAGGATTCTCATGATACGAATACTTAACTCTAATTTTAAAAACATGAACAACAATAATTTAGATTGTAGCAATCACATAATCTCAATCATTTGTTTAAATCATCATATTTATGCAGTGAAAAATTAATAGTTAAGTTCTCAAAACCATCAAGAATAATTTTAAGACATCATTCATAGATCAAATCACCATTAAAGAAAAACAACAAATTCTCTAACTCATGCTTTGCTACCACATGTAAACTTAATCATATTAAAGCATGTAGAAGATATATTAGATCTTAAGAATTCATAGTCTTCACACAATACGAATGGTTGTGGGGTACTAACCTCTATTCATAAGTGTAATTGATCCCATTTGATCTTCTCTTGTTTCAGTCATGGTTTCATTTTCCTTCTCTAATGATCTTGTGGTGTTCAGAACATACACCACTTCCAAGGTTGTAAGAAGGAATTGCATCTTCTTCTTCCATCGGTAGAAATTGCCTCCATCAACCTTGTCCAATTTAACAAAATTAGACATCATAACTTTGAGTGATGCAACCCTTGATTAAGAACAATTGAACCTAAAGATTGTTGGGAAATAATCTGTTGGGGAGATGCTGCAACACTTGAATTGATGAAGATGTTGATGACGGAAGCACGAAGATTCAAAGCGTGCATACGCACTAACCTTTAGGTTCAATTCACCCCCACCAATTACTGTGTATTGGATGCAAGTGAGAAAACCAATGAATTTCCTTCAGGATACTTTGAATACCTTGATGTGGTTTGCACTAACACACCAAGCATATCTTTAATAATAGTTTACAGAAGTATGATTCTCACACTTCACTCATGCATTAGTGAAGTGGAGGATGATTTAGGATAAAGTAAATGGAAGAGAAATTGGCCAAAATGAAGTCCAATTTCGTGCATATGTTCTGTCTCTTTTCTGCCCAAATATCTCTTTGGCTTAAATGCATTTGGTGCCCCTGATGTATTTCAAAAGTGCAAATGATAACCCTACTCTTTTTTTGTAAACGTTTGTACCCCCCTTGTTTTGAAAAAGTACACCGAATGCCCCTCCGTCAGGTTGACGTTAAAATCCTAACGGAGGAGCTGACGTGGCTTTTCTTTTTCATTTTTCTTATTGCCACGTGGATTATAATAACAAAAAACAAAAAAAAAAAAACAAAAAAAGATGGCACGTGATAATCACGTGCTAATTCTGAATCAACACTAACCACACCAATGGCGTTGCCAGCACCAATTCAACTCTGGCACTTCATTCCTATCTCCCCAAGATCAATTCCCAATTCACAATCAAGATTTTTCCCCATTTTTAAGAAAAAAAATCAAACTTAGCCCAGTTTCTCTTTCTCTTTCTATAATCTAACCGCAATTTCCCTCTTTCTTTATATGAATCCATCTGAATCCAACAATTTTTCCCTTTCTAGAACAGTTTTCAATTTCATTCTCCTCATACCCACATATAGAAACCGATTTTCCATCAGAATCAATCCAATTTTCATTTCTGCATTTTTCCCTTTCCAGAACAGTTTTCAATTTTCATTCTCCAGAGGCTGAGATCCCATCACAGCAGAAGAAAGGAAAGTGAGAGTCTTTGAAATCGAAGGTGGTGGAAATTGTAGGAAGGAGTAAGAAAGGGTTTTTTAATTTTCTAAGGTTATGAGAATAGGATTTGAGATGGTGAAGCAGCTGCTGCTACTGCCAGTGGTTTGGTTGATTGGGGTTTGTGTTGTGTTTTCCCCAATCTCGATCTGGGTTTCGCTAGGTTGGGCTTGGAATCGAACAGATTGAATGGAATTAGGTCCTGGGTATAGGACCAATCAGGGAAGCGAGATGAAGAAGCATTTGCATTTTCATGGTGGAGAAATTGTTCTGAATCCTGAAAGAAGGGAGAAGGGTTTGGTGGAGAAGGGTTGAGGGAGTTTGGGATGGAGAGAGAGGTGGTTGGTTTGGGAGAGAAAAGGGGTACAGGACCACCTTCTCCCTCACGAACCAGCACCATCAAGCCATCATCTTCCTCTTTTCCTTACCTCTGGTTCAGATACGAGCACACCACCAACGTCCAGCACCACCGCGAGCACCATCATCACCAACATGATGAGAAACAACAGAGAAATAGAGGAGAAACCAAACCCTAGCCGCCACCTTCAACCTCCGATCTCCGGCGAACCGCTCTCCTTTTGGAGAAACCAACACCATGGCTAAACTCCCCTCATCATCCGCTTCAAAACCCCTCAATCAATTTGACGATCGGCCACCGTCACTCCGGCGACCGCCACCACCGCCACTGGCGTTTCTCCGGCGAGCTTTGTTCTGAGAAAGAAGACCAATTTCTTGAAGCCTTTGTCATTTTTCCTTTTTTTTTTTGTTTTTAGTTGATAAAATCCACGTGGCATGAGAAAATAAAGGAAAAAGTAAAAATAATATCCATGTCAGCTCCTCCGTTAGGATTTTAACGTCAACCTGACGGAGGGGCATTCGGTGTACTTTCTCAAAACAAAGGGGGTACAAACGTTTACAAAAAAAGAGTAGGGTTATCATTTGCACTTTTGAAATACATCAGGGGCACCAAATGCATTTAAGCCTATCTCTTTATATAGAGATACTAACATTGGTGAAGAGATATATCTCTTTGAGAAACAATTTCCAGAAAACCGTTATATATTATTAATGTTCAAAATTAATCACAATAAACATGTTGGTTCATCTGGCAAACCGCGGCCTGCACCTCCTCATAAAAGGGTGCGTGTTTGAATCCTATAGTCGCACCTTTTTGCTAAATAACTGAACCTATTTCCGGAAATTCACAAATGAAAAAGATGCCACCAAGATTCAAACCCACTTCACGCAAGTAGTAAACTAGTCACACATCCACTGGACCACCATCAACATATTAAAATAACTTTAACATTAATTATTATAACCATTAATAGAATGCATATTTCCAAGTTCATATATTTTGGAAATATTACTCACACCACTTTTGTCCCTAAAGTTACAGGCGTCAAGCAATTTAGTCCCTATTCTTTTGAAATGTCACTTGTGGTCCCTAATGCTTAAAAACGTCAATCAAGTTCGTCCCTGGGTTGGATCCCGTCAATGAACGGTAACGCCCAAGATGATTTGGCACGTTATGTGCCCTTGTGGACTTTCCACGAAGATTTGAATATTGAGAAAATTTTTGAAGAAACTTAGAAGCTTCAATTTAGTCTCAAGCCAAAATATCCAAAATAGAACAACTTCAATCTTAAGATATCAGTTGTTCAAAATCTCCATTCTTTTTCTCCATTTCTCGGGATCCTCTTCTCTAACCTCTATACCAAACATAGTGTTAGAGGACCAACCCCTTTATTAGTCTTACATATAGATATATAAATTAAAATTACGCTACTTCTCACGAAAAAAGTTTTAATCAACCTCTTGCAAACATTTTTTTTTATCAGGGGGGTGTGTCGGTGCGAGGGACACTACATATGTGCAAATTATACACCGCAACATTTCATTTCCTTCCCTTTTCATCTCTCTCCCTCTCCTCTGCTTGGATGTCTCTTAAATGGTAGTCAAACGGGGCAATTAATTTTTTTTACATATGGCACAAGCAGGGATATCAATGTTGTTCAAGTCAAGGAGGACTTTTGTGGATGACAGAGCTCTCACTACAAACTACAAAGTACTGTAGACTATTAAGTGAAAAAGTTTTCATACCAAATATTTAACACACCCAGCTGCGTTTAAATAGACTCGAACACTAGACATTTGCTATGTATTCATTTGGTATGATCCTCATTCTGTCTAAGCTAAGAGGTGAAAACTTCCCTCACATTGCAATGGTGTGGACTATTTTTTTTTTTAAATCTCAATGGTGTGGTGTTGGGTTATGCCTCGGTTAGGTTTCTGGGGGAGGAAGAGGAAGGAGAAAGAAAAAGGGTCATGTAGGATTGTCCAAAAAGAGGGGCTGTGTAGAATTAATAACGAATGCGGGTGACTAAAATCATGTAAATACTTTTTTTGCTTCATCGGAAAATTACAAGGCACCAAAACCGAACTAACTAACTCTCAGCTTATCGCCAAGGATTCTTATTTCTAATTCAGCAAAAGGTTCCTCAAGCACTTGGACTCCAAGCATGGGGGCTCTAGCTGCAAACTTTGCTATGCAATCTGCTGCCATATTGCAGTTACGTGGAATACTTCTCAAGTGAACCACCCAGTTTCTACTTAAAAGCTCCTTAATGTCCGTGTTGGCCCAATATTTTGGCCCAAGGACATTCGGCCCAGACCACACAAGGCAGTCGAATTTGGACTGAAGAGAGGAAAGGAAAAATGCACCAAGTTAAAAAGGCAGTCGAATTCAACAACGGGAACTATTGCTACAAACATGGGCACATTTAACATGTGCAGCATTGACCAAGTTGGATTCTCACCACGATTGGATGAATACGTGGCCAAGAAGCGGTTGAAGCAGTTGAGGCACACGATCTCCACCACTGCACAAGGAACTTCCAAAACCAACTTCAGATCGTGGGAAGAGGGGATTAGACCCACTAACCCATCTAAGGAGAAGAAGAAAACCGCCAAGGACATGCTCTATAAATAGGAGAATTCAAGTCAAAAAAGGGATTCCCAACTCAACTCTGAAAAATTCACTAAAAAGCTCTAATGTCCGCATCAATGAGACTCAAGGAGCAAGACGTGATGATGGAGGAGTACGTTGCAGAACCAGTTGTTTACCTTTACTGCGTTTAAGCTTGTCGTGTTATTTGTTAATTTCCGGGGATTCACTAGCCCTGTTGTTTAATTTATTGTCGAAATTTACGTTCCCTGCAGTTTTCTTTCCACTTTGTTACACTTTGATCTTCATGTGATTGATCTGTGTTTAATGAAATCTAGTTTCTTTCGAATTGTTCATCGTTGTCGAAAATATCAACTCACACACAACACTTTGGCAAGACGTTTTCCCAAAAGGACCCCGAATCTAAACTTCCTTTAGCCGAACTAAGAGAATATTTGTTTACTAAAAACCACCGTAAACAAATTGGCACGCCCGGTGGGATCGTTTTTGTGAAAACTAAGTTTTACAGAAGCGTTTTGTGTGTTTTGTTGGTTGCATGCTATCTGGTACTTGTTACTTGCCTTGGTTGTGATTTACGTTTTATATGCACCTGAGAAGTGGTAAGACCGTAAGTATGACAAGTAATCGAGGAAGAACCTCCCCCCAAGGGTCTAACGTGGGCAATCAGAGCAGTCCCGGGGGAAGTAGCGGTAACAATAACGAAGAGGTATATACTGGGACGGGGGATGGCACCACTATGCCAACCCAGAGTGTGGCAATTTCTGCAGTTGCAGAAATGCCTGTGTCTACATCAGTGCAGGCACAAATTGTCCCAACGATTACAAGGGGAGTGGCAAATGTGCCACCAACTTCATTTATACAGAATGTTTCTTCACCTACGAGAGACATGCCTTTTGGTATGCCCACATCTATAATGCAAGGCATACAGGGTACGTATTCGACGTTCCCCGATAATGTTCCCCCATTTAGCATACCCCCCTTTGGGGCAAACGGGACCATGTTAAACTTAGGAAATCGAGTCAGTCCTCCTGGCCCCACCCCCGGGCCCAGTTCACAAATTTATTTGTCCACATGTATGAATTCTGGTTCACTTCAAGCCATCAGGCAGCAAGTGGATGATAGTAACCATGAAATGGTTAACATGCTATCTCGACAGATAGGTGAAATAATTAACCCCGTGCTCCAAAATAATAATGCCAATAATCAGCATTTGGCACATCAGATGGACCGTTTGGCTACAGCCCTGGGGGCACCAGTCGAAATCCAACCGGCACCAGGGGTTAATCAAATCTCATTGCATAACCATGTCCCAGCTCCTGTGCGCTATCAAGCACCACAACACCAAGACTTGGGGGCAAACCCTCTGTTTGGGGGAAACGAGGGAGTGCAACCACCATTACAAAATGTGTATATGGTGAACAGGGATGAGCACGCTGACAGTGTGCTAGAAAGAATTCGACACCAGAACGTCGGGGGGCAACAAAATGTTGCTGCAGTAGTGGAACAATTGTTGAACCAACATGGTTTCAACGTGGGTTTCGCGAATAGACCCCATTTTGTATCGGCCTTTACAGAAGAAGTTCTCGAATCTGAGCTTCCTCGAGGCTGGAAGGTCCCCAAGTTCACCAAGTTCTCTGGGGACTCAGGAAAGTCTACTGTAGAGCACATAGCCAGGTACCATATTGAAGCAGGGGACTTAGCCATCAATGAAAATTTGAAAATGAAGTACTTCCCAAGTTCCTTAACTAAGAATGCGTTTACCTGGTTCACCACCCTCGCCCCAAGGTCAGTCCATACATGGGCCCAATTGGAAAGAATTTTCCATGAACAATTCTTTAGGGGAGAGTGCAAGGTGAGCCTGAAGGATTTGGCTAGTGTCAAAAGAAAGACAGCAGAGTCCATTGATGATTACTTAAACAGGTTTAGGATGCTTAAATCTCAATGTTTCACTCATGTCCCTGAACATGAACTAGTTGTTTTAGCCGCTGGGGGCCTAGAGTATTCTATTAGAAAGAAAATTGATACTCAGTATATTCGAGATATGTCCCTACTTGCAGACAGAGTGAGGCACATCGAATTACTAAAGGCTGAAAAGTCTGAAGAAAAGGCTAAGGCCACTAAGTGACCAAAGAAGGAAAAAGTAGCGTACATAGACGCTGATCCAATGTGTCAAAGTTCGTGTGTTTATCGAGAAGTCCCTGCAAACATCGACATAAATGATGTCAATTTGGCTGAGCTCCAGCCAGGCGATCCTTACATTTGTAAAGCATTGAAACCGTATGAAAATAAACTTGGGGGAGAAAACCCTAAGGATACCACTCCTGCTGTGAAAACTTATACTTTTGATGTGACCAAATGTGATGCAATTTATGATATACTTGTGTCTGATGGTTTGCTTGTGGTCCCTAAAGACCAAAAGCTTCCTTCTCCTGAACAAAGGAAAGGGAAGAAATATTGTAAGTATCACAACTTTTTTGGTCACTGGACCTCACAGTGTGTTCGTTTCAGGGATCTTGTGCAGGGGGCATTGGATTCAAGGAGGCTCAAGTATGATGAGAAAGCCAAAGACCAAATGAAGATTGACTCTGATCCGTTGCAGGTAGCTGAGACCAACTATGTGGAACCTTTCTATATTGACATGGTCGATATTTCTGAGAAGCTAGATCTGGGCTTGACACTCGGGGAGGCAAAGGAGGAAAACACTGCGGTCGAGGAACCAGAGGTCGAGAAAGGGGTGAGCTTAGATGAAGTTTACCCCAAGGTCGGAGAAACTCTTGTTGAATTTCTATCCCGGAGCAAAGATGGCGAGAAAGAAGTCATGCTATGCCCCCGATGCAGCGCAGTCTTTGACAAGTCTGCCGCCAAAGCCTACCAAGATTCTGAAATGAAAAGACACTATCAAAAGAAGGCGCCTGTGTCTAGAAGGCTGAAGTATCCCCACGAGGAGTGGGTTGAGAGAGATCAAGAACTCGATGGCCATAAAGGCCAGAAGTTAAGAGGTAAGGACAAGACTTACGTCCCTGATGCTGGATTACCAAAAAACCAATGGTTCAAGCCAGCACCTCCAAGGCCAAAACAACACCAAAAGTGGCAGAAAATCGACTTGGGCCAAGGATCTTCCTACATCAACAATTCCCGCGTGTCGCGAAGCTACTCCTATGGCTCCGGGAACTACTATGCTCCTGAACAAATGACCAGAGCTCAGTTCAGACGTTTCCTGAGGAAAAGGAAAGCTGAAAGGGAAAGAGGTGGCAAGTTTAGTTCACTATGGGACATAAAGCCAGAAGACAATCCTAGCAATGAACCTAGCGTGGCGTCGATTATCAATCAGCTGGACCACGCCATCAAACAGGGAACAACTGTGCCACCAAACCCGACCAAGGAAAAAGGAAAAGATGTTGTTGAAGATGAGGATGAAGACATGCTTGAAGACTTCGATGACAGTGATGGAGAAGACCTCAACATCATTTGCATAGTGTCTATCTTACTTGCAGAATTCGATAGAATCTCAGAAGTTACAGAAAGCGAGGAAGACTACTACGTCGAAGAAGAGCCAGATGATAATCCTTTGTGTTACTACATGATGCAAAAAGGGTCTGTCGAGGATGAGAGAGCTATTTTCCAGAGGCCAACAGAACAGATGAAGAGCCACTTGAAGCCACTATTCGTTTGGGCTAAAGTCGAAGAGAAAGGAGTTAACAAAGTCCTTGTCGACAGAGGAGCTGCAATCAATCTGATGCCTAGGTTTATGCTCAAAAAGTTGGGCAAAACTGAAGCAGACCTAATTCCCCATGATATGATACTTACCGATTATGAAGGAAAGACGGGTTCTTCCTTGGGGGCAATCATGCTGAACATAACCGTAGGAACGGTGGCCCGCTCCACATTGTTCATTGTAGTCCCTTCAAAGGCCAATTACAATTTGCTGCTGGGGAGATAATGGATTCATGGCGTGGGAGCAGTGCCCTCAACTTTGCACCAACGCATATCCATTTGGAAATCGGATGGGATTGTCGAAAACGTACAAGCAGATCAAAGTTACTATTTAGCAGAGACAGACTACGTTGGTAAGAAGAATTTCGAGAAAAGCTTAGCCACAATTGCTCCTTTAGACACAGTGGTCAATCAGTATTTCAATCCATACTCAGAGTATTCAGTGACATTAGATCCCATCCGGGGGTTGAACCTCAATGAAGCTTGCAAACCTGATGCCATGAGCGGATGGCACAGCGATGAAGAAAAAGATGCCACTACTAAGTGGAAAAACAATGGTAAAGATGATTAATTCGAGCATAGCTCGAATTTCGGCTTACGGAGCCGGAAACAGAATAAGAACAGCCTTAGAGGCCGCAAGGATGGCCAAGGAATAATGGCTATTGATGAAGCTACCGATGTCTCAATTCTGCCTGTCGAGATGACACTTCAGGATGATGCAACAACAAATAAGGATAACACGTGCTTGGAAGGAGACGAGCAGAGCGTCGAAGAATTCGAAGATCTCCGCAATTTGAGGCTAGATTGCATCTATGATGATAGCCCATTGGGTTTCGAGAAACCAGTGATCGATGTTTCCAAGAAAATGGAAGCACAGGATCCTTTAGAAGAAATATATTTGGGGGATGGCTCAGAGAAGAAGCCAACATACATCAGCGCCCTTATTGACCCGGAGCTAAAGGATAGGATGGTGAAGTTACTCAAAGAATTCAAAGACTGTTTCGCTTGGGATTATGATGAAATGCCAGGACTTAGTCGCGAACTGGTGGAATTGCAGTTACCCATCAAGGAAGACAAGAAACTAGTCAAGCAATTACCCAGGAGGTTCCATCCGGACGTATTGGTAAAAATCAAGGAAGAAATTGAAAGGCTCCTTAAGTGCAAATTCATCAGAACAGCTCGATATGTGGATTGGTTAGCCAACGTGGTCCCGGTGATCAAGAATAATGGAAAGATGAGAGTTTGCATTGACTTTCGAGATCTTAATGCTGCCACTCCAAAGGATGAATATCACATGCCCATGGCTGAGATGATGGTGGATTCAGCTGCTGGTCACGAATACTTAAGCCTGTTGGATGGTTATTCAGGCTACAACCAAATCTTCATAGCAGAAGAAGATGTGTCGAAGACAGCTTTTCGATGTCTTGGTGCCTTGGGGACATATGAGTGGGTGGTCATGTCATTTGGGTTGAAAAACGCTGGCGCGACCTACCAAAGGGTAAGGAATACCATCTTTCATGATTTTATTGAGTCTTTTATGCAGGTTTACATCGATGATATCGTGGTGAAATCCCCATCAAGGGATGAGCATTTATTACACCTGAGAAAATCCTTTGAGAGGATGAGAAAATATGGCTTGAAAATGAACCCCCTTAAATGTGCCTTTGGTGTCATTGCAGATGATTTTTTGGGTTTTGTGATGCATAAAAAGGGCATCGAGATCAACAAAAACAAAGCTAAAGCCATTCTCGACACAAGTCCACCAACCAGCAAGAAGCAACTGCAATCGCTACTGGGGAAGATTAACTTCTTAAGGAGATTCATTACCAACCTCAGCGAGAAGACTAAGTCATTTTCCTCACTTCTTCGACTTAAGAAAAAGGACGTGTTTCGCTGGGAAGCAGAGCACCAAAAGGCATTTGATGAACTCAAAGAGTACCTGTCCAACCCACCTGTGATGGTACCGCCCGTAAGAGGGAGGTCAATGAAACTATATATCTCCGCCACAGATGAAACCATTGGAAGCATGCTGGCTCAAGAAGATGAAGATGGCAACGAAAGAGCCATATTTTACTTAAGTAGGGGTTTGAATGACGCAGAAACTCGATACACCATGATCGAGAAATTGTGCTTATGCTTGTACTTTTCTTGTGTAAAGCTGAAATATTATATAAAGCCAATCGATGTAATGGTTTTTTCTCATTATGACATAATAAAACACATGTTATCCAAACCTATCTTGCACAGTCGAATTGGTAAATGGGCTTTGGCTTTAACCGAATATTCGCTAACTTATACCCCATTAAAAGCAATTAAGGGGCAGGCAGTGACTGATTTCTTGGCGGATCATACTCTGCCTAAAGAAATCATAACTTACGTAGGCATCCAGCCTTGGAAGTTATTTTTCGACGGTTCTAGCCATAAAGATGGAACCGAAATTGGAATGTTCGTAGTGTCCCCGCAGGGCATCCCCACTAAATTCAAATTTAGAATCAAGGATAATTGCTCAAATAATGAGGTTGAGTATGAGGCGTTAATATCAGGCCTCGAGATCTTGGTAGCTCTTGGGGCAAAGAACGTTGTCGTAAAAGGAGATTCTGAATTGGTAGTAAAGCAGCTAACCAAAGAGTACAAGTGTGTTAGCGAGAATTTAGCCAAATATTATGTAAAAGCAAATAATTTGTTGGCTAAATTCAACGAGGTTGGAATAGGTCACGTTCCCAGAATAGATAACCAAGAAGCCAATGAATTGGCACAGATCGCTTCTGGGTACATGATAGATAAACTGAAACTGAAAGAGTTGATTAAAATCAAAGAAAAGCTAAGCCCTTCAGATCTCGACATTATGGTTATCGATAACCTGACCCCCAATGATTGGAGAAAGCCAATTGTCGAATACTTGCAGAACCCAGTAGGGGGTCGACTGATAGAAAAGTCAAGTACAGGGCTCTAAGTTACACCATCCTAGGCAACGAGTTGTTCAAAAAGAACGTTGATCGTACATTGTTGAAATGTTTAAGCGAAGACGACGCATTCATATCTGTATCAGCTGCTCACGACGGCTTGTGTGGCGCTCACCAAGCAGGGGCAAAAATGAAATGGATCTTGTTCAGGCAAGGGTTGTATTGGCCAACTATCATGAAAGATTGCATCGAATATGCAAAAGGCTATCAAGATTGTCAGAAACATTCAAGAATCCAACACGTGCCAGCTAGCGAATTGCACTCTATTATCAAGCCATGGCCTTTTAGGGGATGGACAATAGACTTAATTGGCGAAATTCACCCAGCCTCATCAAGGCAGCACAGATATATCATTGTGGCAGTCGATTATTTCACTAAATGGGTCGAAGCCATTCCACTACAGAACGTGACACAAGAAAAGGTAATCGAATTTATACAAAACCATATTGTGTATCGATTTGGATTACCAGAGTCAATCACGACAGACCAAGGCACAGTGTTCGTGGGACGCAAAGTGGCAGCCTTTGCAGAATCCTGGGGCATCAAACTTTTAACCTCGACCCCTTACTACGCTCAGGCATATGGCCAAGTAGAGGCAGCCAATAAAATCCTAATAAACTTAATCAAAAAACATGTGGGTCGAAAACCAAAAAGCTGGCATGAGTCTTTGAGCCAAGTCCTGTGGGCTTACAGGAATTCACCAAGGGAAGCAACAGGAACAACGCCGTTTCGATTGGCCTATGGCCAAGAAGCCGTGCTGCCCGCAGAAGTATATTTGCAATCGTGTAGAATTCAAAGACAAGAGGAAATCCCAAGTGAAGTTTACTGGAATATGATGCTAGATGAACTGGTTAACCTCGACGAAGAAAGAATCTCGGCACTAGACGTTCTAACAAGGCAAAAGGATCGCATAGCTAAAGCATACAATAAAAAGGTTAAAGATCGATCTTTTGTCGCAGGAGATTACGTGTGGAAAGTTATCCTCCCAATGGATAAGAAGGATAGGGCTTACGGGAAATGGACCCCCAACTGGGAAGGGCCCTTTAAAGTCGAAAAAACGTTACCTAATAATGCCTACGTGATTGAGGAGTTGAGCAATCGGCGTCAGTGCATTACGATAAATGGCAAGTATCTAAAAACATATAAGCCAATGGTGCACGAAATCAAAATCGAATGAAACATAAGCGTCGAAATTGCCAAATCGCATTCATCGATTGAAAAAGAACATTACAGGTATGGCAAAATACAAATAAACTAGAAGCCTAAAATGGAAAACTAGCTTTGTATCCGACGTATCTAGCTTGCATGGGTGCTAATCGATCCACCAGCACCGCCATTTGGTCCTCAAGTCGAGCCTTCTTTTGACGAGCAGCCAGGTTTTCAAAGGAGACCGCAGACATCTCGACGGCTAGTCGAACAAGACCTTCCGGGTCTTGCTGGTCCAAAGAGGCCTGGAGAAAATCGAATTTCTCCCTCCACTCATCTATTTGGTGTTCCTGAAAGAACATCATTACTGAAAGCTCCCTGAACTCTTCAAACAGGGGCTTGGCTTCCAAGAGAAGCTCCTGGAATTCCTGAAGAGGAATTCTAACACGCGCGATGACTGACCTGTGAAGCAGTTGATCAATGAGCCCTAAAAGCTCATCAAGGCAAGCAGAGGATTCATACAGGTTCTGAAAAAGGTCATCCTGGAAAGCCAGGTCCCTGATACGACGAAGAATGAGCCTGCTATTCATGGTCAAGGATGGAAGGTTCTCAGTTGCAGGAAGAAGATGAGAATTGAAAGAAGAGAAGTTACTGATGAAAGACGAGTAAAAAATGGCTCTATTTATAATAGGGATGTAACAAACAGCCGCATTAATGCAGGGCATGCAGTTGCCAAAGCGTCAGCCAAACACGGCAAGCCACGTCAGCCACCACCGTAAGTGGAGGAAGTTCTTAAGTCGTTGAACAAGAACGTGATAAAAGAGCGTCATAAATTACCGTGGTTTCCAAGGAGATTTGGAAGATGAAAAGTTAAATTAGATGCCAAGCTAAATGGTATGAAACTCAGCAATACTACGCAGGAAACAATTTAACAAAAGACTGAAACATCGACAATAAAATGCAAATCGAAAAGTAAAGCATGTCGAGTATCACCAATACGAAATTCATCCATTGATTAAATGTCGAACAACATTACAAGAATGAACAATACAAGATTGGCAACAAAGGCCACAAAAACCCATGGCCACTACAATGAGTAACAATCACGAAACCTAAACCCTCGACTTGAAAGCTTCAAGTTGAACCCTGGCAGCAGCAATCCTAGAATCCAAGCTTTGCTTCACACACTGCTCCGCTGCAACCTCCTTAGAGAGTTGAGATGTCAGTAACATCACATTTGTGCACTCGGCAGCTAGAGTGTTTAGCCGGGAATTCACAGCCGGGCCTTCATCAACCAACATTGCTCTTTGCTTCTCGAGCCTTGCTACCTCCCTTTGAAGCTCACCCAGTCGAGCATCAACACTTGACAACTCAGCCGCTATAAGAGTTTTCCTAGCAGTCAGCTTGAGAATTTCATCTTTCGCAAGCAAGAGTCCATTGGTGTTGGAAGCCACTTGTGCCTTTTTGGTCTCAATGAGTTGTTCCACCGTAATGGCCTTGTCAAGTGTGGCCAAGATATCGACCAAAAGAGTCTTAAGCTCGACGAGAGCATCTGCCCGAATTTGGTCAAGTCGTTGGCCCAATAGGAAGGCAAGCAGCTCTTTAACTTCCTGGCCTAGTTGAGGGTTAGCCCGGATCCCGTCGATGAAGCCTTCATCGAAAATCAGTCTTTTCAACTTACCAAAAGCTTCCTCAATCTGGCTATCATTAACCACTCCACCAGACTGAGCAGTCTCAACAGTTTCAGCTTGGCGTGGCGGAGAATCGAGATCCAGAGTGCCATCAAAGAAGCTCTGAAAGATGGAAAGAAGATCTTCAACCAAAAGAGCACTAAGCCTCTCACCGGAAGTATGGGAAGAAGCAGCCGTCTTAGAAGAAGTCGAACCTCCCTTAGCATGAGGAGAAAGCAAAGCAACCCTGGCATCCTGTTGAAGCTGTTGGGGAGAAGTTTCAGGCTGTTGTGGAGAAGATTCAGGATGAGTCGAGGCCGAAACATCAGCCTTTGGTGGGGGCATAACGCCAATCACCCGGTCAGGCTGAATGATTGGGAGCACTTGATCCTCACCGCTCTGTACCTCGACATGTGGCGCATTCTCTTCACGAGCAGGGGAAGACACGTTCTGAACATCCTGCGGAAGAAAATTAGAAAGGTTATCTCGACATTCTTTGGTATAATAGGGTTCACAACCAGGATGCTGCAAAGCGATTGGTTTCGAGTTAAAATAAAATGTCAACTTGTCCCACACAGGGTCTGACTCATTAGAGTCCAAACTCGAGCTTGAGGATTCTAAACCGCTCAAAGAGCTAGACAGGACAACTGGTGGGGGTTTAGGAGAAAACCATGTGGCCCGAGGCACAGACATTTTAGACATGTCAACCCTCTGAAGAATAAAAGCGGAAATGATTGAGAGGGAAGAAAAGAAAGCAAATTAAGACAAGATGTGAATCACAATGATTTACCTTAGGGCCAGATTCTTTGAGAGGACTGGAACTGGTTGAACTCTTGGAGTGGTGGGAAGAAGAGCTGCCAAACTTACGACTAGACTTCTTCCTGGAGGTCTTCTTGGCCGAAGCCATCTCGACAGGAATAGGTGTAGTGCCTTGAAGAAGAGGGCTGGAAGCTTGCTGATCAACACCTTGATCACCACCTTGCTGCATTTCCTCACGTTGGCTGGCTGACTTGGCCGGGGAAGGATTTCCCACAGCAAGTTCACCAGCACCTTTAGACCTTTTTTGGCTTGCAGAAGTGGTAGGTGTGGCCCCTCGTTTTCGACTCTGAAACAAAAAGGCAAAAACAAAAAAAAGATCACAAAGGCATGTATCGAATAAAGATCAAAGCTTCACAGTTTCAGTGTTACCTTAGGCATCTTGAGCTTATCTGCCAGAGTGACATCATCATCATCATCCTCAATCTCGATAGTGGCAGAAGTCACCCGGGGAGAGGCTTGAGGGGTTGGTCGCGGAATTGGCTCAGCTACAAAAGAAAAACAAAAAAAAATCAAGCCATAAGTATCGCAAAGATGCCAGGTCGAAATGATTACCTTGACCAATAAGCGTTCTTATTGATATGTGGTTGAAGATTTCGACCGGCACATGGAGAGGAAAATTCCATAAGTAACGCTTGGTCCAGGTCACCCGCTTCCGAGGGGGCAATGCGCTATGGTAAAAGTTTTTGATACTTACGTGGTCAACCCATTTAGGAAGCACCACTGGAAAAGCCAAAGCATACTTACAAGTAGGCAGTGGTGGGAACCTAAAGCCTGTTTTTCGAATCATGAAAGAAAGACCATCCTCATCAGAGGGAATGCTCAATCGAGTTTTCTTGGCTTTAGCTTCCCACATTTGCCTTAGAACCTGAGCTGCTTTGGCAACAGTTTCCTGAAGACGAGGACCCGGAAAGTATACTACACCGAAGAATTGTTGGAAAACGTTGATCTCAGATGTATGCATACCTTTGGTTTTCTTCAGGGCCTGCTTCTGCAAAAGAAAAATACTCGTTATGCGCTGGAAGCAATCTTCATTCGGTGCCGAAATATCACGCCAATAAGCAGACCACCAAGCCTTAAACGACTGGGTGACGTAAAAAGAGGGAGCAAAAGTGAAAGGACTAAAGCCAAGCAGCTCCTCCTCGTTGTAATAGCTAATAATAGTGTCGAAGGCACTACGTTTGGTGATGGTACCAGGATAGAGGACAAGGGATTTGTCGAACAAAGTATTGGGCAAATCTTGGCTCAGCCCAAACTGTCGAGACACCAGCTGAGGGTTATAGCCACACAAAGTGATGTCATTACTGGCAAAGTTGATAGTCAACACCCTGGGGGATAATATAGTTTGCCAAAGCTCGATTTGATGCTGAGAGAGGTTCTCTGAGCCAGGAAGGTTGGGATAAGAATTCCTCAGCCACCGAGGGCCATAAGAAGGTTTGTGATACGGCGCAAAGCCCGAGCGAAAACGTTTAAGCTCGAAGAACATGGTGAAATACTTCTTAAAGTCAGCTTCAAAAGTGGAAGCGTCATGAGGGGGAGTTAGGGCTTCAAGCCTGAAAGCATCAATCCTTGTGTTAGACACCACGGGGGGAGGGTTCTTGGCCGGAAGGAATGATTCGAAAACCGCATTCATCCAAAGCTGAAGTAGCCAGAAAGGACCAGCTGCATTCAAAGACGCAACCTTAGGATCTCGAATGTCGGCTATTGCTTCATTGATCATCTGATGAAGATTGCCAAGCACAAGCCTGGCCATAGCGATAATTCGACCACAAGCCTGGCCATAGCGATAATTCGACCCTCATGTAACAAATTGGCCAAAGGAAGAAGTTTAGCCGGAATCCTCAAGGATTTGGTGCAGAACACATAGGCAGAAAGCCAGTATAGAAGAAACGCGACATGCTCAGCATCGGAGACTTCACTATTCTCGACATAGTGATCTTTAATAAATTTACTGAAAGCTACGTTGTCCGTCGGAATGGCGATGGAATTGGTGGGGGCAGCAGAGGAATGGTAATCATCACCCACCACCCAAAGGCCAGTAATGGCAGCAACATCAAGGAGAGTGGGAGAAAGCATACCAAAGGGGATATGGAAGCTATTGGTAGACCGCTCCCAAAAGAAAAGAGAACTTAAGAGCATGGCAGGATTGTAAGAGATCGGTGACCTCGACAACTAAATGAGGTCGAAAATCCCAGCGACTTTCCAATGCCCAGACTTACTGGCCTCCACCCTGTCAAGCCATTTCAAATAGGCTCCCTCGCCAGCAGTTGGATTAGGCGGTGCGGACCTAAAAGTCCTCTTGGGATCTTTCAGGAAGGGCAAGCGGTAAGAGGGTCGAAATGCAAGAACAAGCTCATCCCCACGAACACTGGGGTGAAACTGCTCATAACCCTCAGGAAGACTATTAGGCCTGCCCTTCTTCGCCTTCTTCAAAGGACCTAAAATGGCACGCAGAGTGCCATTAACAGAAATAGGGATGAATACCTGAGATTTCCAGATAGCCCTCTTCTCCACTTCATACGGCGGGTCTGGAATGAGAATGCGTTTGGCCTCGTTCATCTCACACGCAGCGGCCAGGGGAATAACGTTGTCAGAACTGGAAGCCATGGAGATATTCAGAAAATGCACCAGAGAAGCAGAAACCAGACGATTGAAGATGATCGCAAGTAAAATCAGACAAAGTTTAAGTGTTTGAAAAGTTGTAAAGCTTGCAAAGGACCAACAATGGCGTATTTATAGGCAAATGAAGAAGCGGACGTGAAGCTGCACTACAGGATGGTGCATAAAAAAATTTGAAATCCAACGATTATTTTATTATATAACCGCAAACCCTAACATAAAGGCTAAAAAGGGGTCATGATTACCCTAGAATAGAGACGGCAGATGACAGACGAAGTCAGACGCTAAAGCTTCAGATTGGGGCAAAAGTCAAACGATAGGATCTCTTATGGGACTTGAAGTCAGAAAGGCAAAAGTCGCAAATGACCATTAGTTCAGTTCGAAATTCGCAATCAAAAATGCTTGACCCCTCCAAGACCTGGTAGTCGAGAATCAACATTTTTGGGGGGCATCTGTTGGCCCAATATTTTGGCCCAAGGACATTCGGCCCAGAGCACACAAGGCAGTCGAATTTGGACTGAAGAGAGGAAAGGAAAAATGCACCAAGTTAAAAAGGCAGTCAAATTCAACAACGGGAACTATTGCTACAAACATGGGCACATTTAACATGTGCAGCATTGACCAAGTTGGATTCTCACCACGATTGGATGAATACGTGGCCAAGAAGCGGTTGAAGCAATTGAGGCACACGATCTCCACCACTGCACAAGGAACTTCCAAAACCAACTTCAGATCGTGGGAATAGGGGATTAGACCCACTAACCCATCCAAGGAGAAGAAGAAAACCGCCAAGGACATGCTCTATAAATATGAGAATTCAAGTCAAAAAAGGGGTTCCCAACTCAACTCTGAAAAATTCACTAAAAAGCTCTAATGTCCGCATCAATGAGACTCAAGGAGCAAGACGTGATGATGGAGGAGTACGTTGCAGAACCAGTTGTTTACCTTTACTGCGTTTAAGTTTGTCGTGTTATTTGTTAATTTCCTGGGATTCACTAGCCCTGTTGTTTAATTTATTGTCGAAATTTACGTTCCCTGCAGTTTTCTTTCCACTTTGTTACACTTTGATCTTCATGTGATTGATCCGTGTTTAATGAAATCCAGTTTCTTTCGAATTGTTCATCGTTGTCGAAAATATCAACTCACACACAACACTTTGGCAAGACGTTTTCCCAAAAGAACCCCGAATCTAAACTTCCTTTAGCCGAACTAAGAGGATATTTGTTTACCAAAAACCACCGTAAACAGTCCGCAATCTCCATGAAATAGGCCAAAGCTTCCGCGTTATCCAGCATTGCAAGGAGTTCTTCACAGTCTACCTCGCACTTTATTTTTCTGTATCCACCATGCCAAGCCAAACGAAGCATTTCAAGTAAGCCTTGAGCTTCTGCCAGGGATTTCCTCCCCGTTCTTCAACCAAAATCATGTAAGTACTAAATCAAGAAAACAAAATTGCAACTTAGTCAATTAGCATGTAAATAATCATCGACATGTATTCATTTAAAAAAAAAAAAATCATTGACTTATATTCCTCTTAATTCTTGAATTAGACTTACGTGTATTTTAAATATAAATAAAACACATTTTAAATCTAACTAAGACCTTTATAATCCTTTACAAAAAAAAAAGACCTTTATAATCCACCATTATAAACCCCAAAAAACGCTATAGAAGTATTTGATTTTATATTTCAAAAATGCAAAACAACAATCAAGAAAATAAGAATTATTAATCTATTAGAACGAGTTCGATAAATAGTTATTCACTTAGTTGCCGGTTCTACACCTTTAAAATTTAAAGGCGCAGCAAACACACCCTAGAATCATTCTTTTTACATCATATATACAAATCATATATACAATATGGAAAATAAGAAGTTCGCACCACGGGAGGCAATTCACACCTTCCACAAAAGCATTATTCTATATGTACAGTTTGATTCTCTTGCCATGCCTCGAACATGCCAGGCATCATACATACACAGACTAGAATACAGCCTAAAGCAACTACTCAGGCCGAAAGCATGCCAGATTAGGGAGGTATGTTGATTTAAGTTTCTTAATGTCATTTGCTGTCACCTTACAGGACTCCAATGTCAGAGATCTCAAGTTCTTGAGCGTTTTCAAATGCCGCAGTCCAGCATTGGTGATTCGAGAATTTGAAACATTCAAAGAAATCAACCCAGTAAGCCCTGAAATTGTGAGCACAAACATGTGAGCATAAGCTTAATTTCAGTTAGTCCTGCACTTGGGAATGGTGGTTTACGTGCCAAGTGTTGCGTAAAAGAAAACAACATATTTAGATAGCCCCTCCTCTCTTCATGAAGAAACAGACATGTACCTCATTCAGCAATGCCAGCACAGCATTCGATTGTAAAAGAATTTGATGCATGTTGATGTTACCCAAAAACTAAATCTGGATGCAATGATTTTTTGGTGAATGAATGGGAAAACAGCCCACGCAAAATACAGAACTACACAAACAACCCAGGAAGGACCGGGAAAGCAGAAAACTTAGGTCATTAGGATTGCGACAAAATGATAATCCAGAATCAGGTTATACCAACCCCAAGACACTACAGCATTGCATGCTTTGTATTATACCATTGGCCTTGCGTATCACTATACAAGTTTGAATTCTTGACATAGATTCATAAGAAAGAAATCAAGACAATCATAAACCCATCCTGACAATAAAAAATAATGAAATTTAGACACCTTTTGCTAACTTCAAATTGTGTAATTGGTAACCTTTATTGATTCCACCTTTCAGCAGAACCAAAAAAATTACATCTCAACTGCAGGAATTCAAACAAATAATTATACATTTTCTAATTAGAAGCAAGAAGGATAGCCAACCAATTGTTTGAATTACAACCTTTGAAAAGAAAAACACCCAAAAATTTCCTTCTTATATCTTGATTTGGATTTAGGTTTCAACTTGGTCAAGAGTAAATTATACAAAGAAAATGAGAAACGAAGGTCATCAAAATTACCAGAAATTAACTCCAGGGTTTTGTCCGTAAGGTTGCTGTTTTGTGATAAATTTAAGCATGTTAGAGAAGAAAGATCTTTGATATTTTTCACACCAGAATCAGTCAATCCTCCACCACATATTTCCAAGGACCTCAGATTCTTAAATTCTGTTTCACAATAAACAGAGTTAGCAAAAAAAAAGTAAATTCAAACTATAACTGATCTGGGCTCAAGAAAGAATTGACATTAACATGTAGTTAATTCTACAGAATTCAGCTGACTAAAAGAGGATTATGATTGAATTTGGAGCTTATTTGACTAAATAGATTCATCAATTATCCAGTAGGTCATTACTCTTTTTACATGAGTGAGAAATCTTGACTGGCACAGAGGGAGTCGAAGATCACAAAATACATATTACCGTTGTCAAATTGAGATTTTGTCCGAGGAGCAAGACACCAAGAGATATCAACGCCACATCTAAACCCAAAACCTTAAGGCATTAGGCTTATGGGTCACATCTCTTATAAAGTCTTCTCCTCACCCATACTTAACCAATGTGGGACTCCAACTCCACTTGAATTCTCAACAGATTTAGCGATCAGATCAAACTTATGAACTCAAAATAATAAATCTCATGTAAACAAAGGATTCAGAATTAAGCGCTGAGCATTTTCCAGTCATTTTAATGAAATCAAGCTCATGCAATTTAATTGTTAAGTTATAACCAGACATTCTTCTGTTTCCTAGATGAAGGCAAGAAACAAAAACAAAGAAAACCACATTGTTGGTAAAGGTAGACAATATAACCAAAAATAATCACGTTGAAGGAAATTAATATTTTAGTGAAATATTGCATACTTTTCAAATAGTTTGTCCCCAAATCTGTAATTCTTGCGCCAAACAAATCGAGGTCAGTGAGGCCAGTCAAACCTGCACCAGCAAATTCAAAATGATGCATGCTGCAAAGTTAATCTTTTAGCTTAGTAAACCAAAAAGCCAGAATACAGTAAGCTTAAACGAAATAATTGAAATTATGTTTGGAAAAGTAAAGATACGTGATACTCAAGCAGACTAGCTGGAACTAATGGTCATATTTTTCAAATCTTAAGGACTTGATTGAAATGATTTTCTGCTTTTGATTTTTAAAACATGTTCAGAGTACTGTTACGAACTTTTGTTTTGAGTGGAGTTATTGAAAATAACAATTTGTTTTTTGGAATTTTTTTTGTAGAATGGCTTTGACAGGGGAGCGACTTCCATTGTTGTACTCGCTCATTTAGACAAAGCCCTGATCATTTCTCCTTTATAAAATGCCATCAATAAACTCACCTATTGACAAATATGCCATCTATTTTCATCCAAACTGAGAACAAAAAGTTGGAAAAGCTTTCACCTGTTTCTGGTTTCCTGTTCTAAAATCTGAATTTTGAGAATAATTTTCGAAACATGTGGGTGGAGAACAACCACCCAAATTTTATTCTTCTGTTTTTTAAACTGAAACGGTTTTGAAAAATATATCCAAACAAGCCCTGAGTGGTTTGAGCATGCATGGAGAAGGCACAGAAGCACCATAAAGAGCGTAAATCAAGTACAAGATAGTTCAATAATTAAACGTAGAGGGAGATCAAGAAGAAGTACAAGCTAAACCATTATGAAGAATTTAGATTTAAATTTTGTCGTTAGACAAGATTATGGCGTCGCTTTATCTATAAACCAACCTCACTTAATGGGAAAAGGCTGTGGCAGTTGTTGTTATTAGGTTCAAAAAAATAGTAGCAAATCAATGAAATTAAACAGGATTAGAGAACCTGTACAAAACAGAAACAAACAAATTATTCATAGAACTTTATGTTTCATATGAACACATACTTGTAAGGGTTGCCAGTCCAACATCAGTAATTTGGTAGGCATCCAAATTAAGTGACTTCAGAGATGAGAGTCCACGCAATTTCCTTAAACCACTATCACTTATCACGGTGAATGACAGATTTATTTTCTCCAGACTAGACAATCCTGCAAGAAATAGAAATAAAAACTAAGTCAGTGGCAGAGTCAGAGAATTCTATGTCACAATATATCATGCATAAAATAGTCCCTATGTGTATGGATCACTTAACTTAGACAACTCACAGAATGTGGCATCTCTTCCTGACAAGTTCTATTCATTATTCAGCAGTCAACTATGTCAAGAGACTAGCTTATGATAACATAAGCAGTTTGCCAGAACAACCAAATATATGAAGGGATAAAGCAAACTTCAATAAAAAGGAATGCGACCCAAAACACACAATTACAGAGACAGGGAAGCAGTCCTCAATGCCCAAAATCAGATGAGATAAAGGGCAGCTTACTACAAACCAGGAAAGGGTTGGACCCAGTGGGTCTATTATAGACAGCCTTACCTTGCATTTGCAAGGGTGCCACAAACCTGTGACCTCCTAATCACACAGCAGCAACTCTAAGCATTGCGCCAAGGTTCCCCTTCCCCAAATCAGATAAGACGCGATAGGAAAAAATACCAGACATAATTTTACTTTGTAAAAGTATCACTCAACATGGAAGGAAACCAAACCCATTCAACATAGAAGTCCAAGCACATAAACTTTGAAAGTAATAAGGAATTGGTATATCTAACCTGATAAATGTTCTAGGCCATTGTTTCCAACTTCTGTATCAGACAATTCCAAGCAGATCAATTGCTTATGGCCTAAAAGCATTGGGAAGAAAATGTGAGTCATACTTTCAATTGAGGGAAATTCGCATTTCCGATGAAAAATAATATGCAACAGGATTGTTATTCAAATTAATCATTAGCCACCAATTATGCCAAGTACATAATGTGCTAAGTTGACCTTTTTACATTTTCTTTTTCTAAAAAATTTGGAAACAATTCCATCCAAGAGGTCATCCTTAATAGACAAAGGAGGGAATTCAAGCATATACCTGCCAAGTTCACCAATCCTTCGTCACCAATCTTACACGAATCAAGGTTCAAGCTCTCCAACTTAGTCAATCCTGTTTGAAAATAAACAAGTTTGTTAGATACAATCATCAATTTTCAAATATAATATATATCTTTAAAGGGAGGTAAATAAAGAGAGGAAGAGAGAAATGGTCCTCATTTTAAATCACCTTTCAAGTGAGCTAAACAGGTATCTCCTATGTCACTAAATCCCAAGTTTAATACTTTCAAATTTTCCAGTCCTGCAAAAAAGAAAAAGTAATGTTACAAATGTAGATCCCCCAGTGATTGTTATAGTTCCAAAATGTAAAACCCAATAAATCACTTTGTAAAATATATAATTACAGTCTGAAAGAAGTAGCTATTAAATTATTCACCACTTACTTGAAAACTTTTCACATCCATCATCAGAAAGAGCACATCTATTAAGATTCAAGTTTGAAAGTGAAGGAAGCTCTGGGTGGAAACATAACAATGCCAAATCAAAAAGTTCAAAGGGTATTTCAGCCTCATGAAATCATTATATACTAAAAAGACATAATAAATTTAATACTTTCTACATCAACAAAGTTCAATGATGATGATCAAACTAATAGCATTTGGTTCTAAAGAAGATACATGATCAGTTGAAAGCTGAAAGCTTTCCATTTAAATGAGCCAAGCAGACACAATATGAGAACCTTAAAGCTACTGAATAGAGAAAAAACGGAAAATACAGAGTTCACATTATTGGAAATGAAATTCAGGTTCTTTTTGAAAAGGCATAAAGGTTTGATCCAATGCTCCCCCACCCGAGAAAACTAAGTTTAAATAAATAAGAAATTATAGATCTTTCTATGATAGGAATAATGTTTCTCCACCCCATGTTTTTCTTTCTAAAGTTTCACAATTAGTGGACTGTCCTCGCTCAAATCACAATCTGCTTGGAGTAGTATGCTCAAGGCATTCTAATTCCTAATAAACATTTCAGCTTCAAGATTAAAGCAATCTTCCAGTCGTGATAATAATAACAACAGCAACAACAAGAATAATAATAATAATAACAATAATAATAATAATAATAAAGCTAATAGGCCTAGTTAGTGCTAATAGGTAAATATAGTCATAACTCTTAGAACTCGGGTTAGGCCTAACTTTGCCTCCAAAAGCTAGCTCAAGGGGTGAGGATTGCTCTACCCTGGGATATGTGATGGTATTTGGCCAAATCTCTAGTTAATGTGGGGCCTTAACACACCCCCCCCACGCCCAGGACTGGATATCTGGAGCGTGGAATTTGCAGGAATAGACATTTGTATGTAGCCCATGTATGGGTGGCCTCCAATAAACAGACCTATGATGGACTTCGATGCCTTATTAGAGTATATGTAGTCACATGCTGACATGGCACTGCTGACATGTCAATGTGTAACAGAATTAGTTATTAGCTGTAACAGAATCAGTTACTGTGTAACTGACTCTCTCTCTCTCTCTCTCTCTCTCTCTCTCTCTCTCTCTCTTAGTAATAGCTTGCTGCGCAAGCTTCACTCAATCTCTATAAATAGCTAAGTGCTATTCACTGTAATCTCTACCCTTTCAGAAATACAATATTGTTACAATTCAGTTTTACTGTTAGAGTTTCAACATACCTTCATAAAATTTGGATTAGGCTTAATTCTACCCCAAAAATAGCTAAGGGGTGAGGATTGTTCTACCCTATATATGTAGATATCAGAACATATATCTAATCAATGTCTAGCCCCCTCATGACATAACAATGAGGTGTTGAAATGAAGTGCTGAACGATATGTAAGTGAAAAGACCCATAAACCCAATGCTTTAAGGTTCTGGCTGAAAGATTTGGTGTCCTTCACTAGTCTGGTTAACTCTATATCCAATGTGGAGTGTATACCAATCCCCCCTCATGACACAACAGTCATATCAAAGCCAACTAGTCTTACTTTGATACCATGTCATGAACCAATTATCCCAAAAGCTTAAGCTCTTGGGTAAAAGACACAAGAATGGTATTATATTTCTAACACACCCCTCAGGCAAGAGCCCATTGGGCTTGAAGAATTGACAATGCACATACCCACCAACCTTGTGTTGAATCCAAATATTATTATTAGAATAATTGGGGGCAACAAGGTTCAAAATCTAGATCACTTTTTCATAGAGGCTTTGATACCATCTTAGAATTCTAGATAGGCATAACCCAACCACCAAAAGTTAGCTCAAAGGATGAGGAATGCTCTGCCCTATATGCAGATATTTGGTCATATCTCTAGTCAATGTGTAACCTTAACAATAACAAAATCAAAAGAATAAGCTTCAAAGTCTATGAAGGAATTCAACCTGCGAGAGAATCCAAGCAGGCAGCTGTTACAAGGCACCCTTCCAAATTTAATAGGGCAAGCTTTTTTAATCCTGGAATGAACCAAGACAATATTGAAACTAGATGAGAAGATGATGATGATGATGAAACTCAAAATTTTCTTTGAAATGGTAAGCTGAGATAGAACTGGGATGTACTGCACCCCTTTTCTACTAACCAACTGAGCAATGTCACCTTTAGAAGGATAATTGGCAAATCTTTACATCATAAAAGAAATATTTTCTAAGAATGAATATTTAAAATGCACTCTGGCTTTTACACAATTACAGTCTACAAATTAAAACTGAAGCACAATTAAGATTAAATACCTAACTGAAACTTTTTCTTTATCTTTTAAAAAAAAGGGGGAAAAAAGAAGAACTAATTCAATCTTCAAAATCAAACATCTATTCTTGAAAAAGATTAGTTGATATTTGATAATAGTGTACACTACTATACATTCCTGTAAAGCTTTTATTGATAACTTAGTAGAATAAAATCATTTTATACACAAACGTGCTTACAAGCACAAAATATCAATCATCATTTGTATTTTCACACACACACACAAATACTTTGTAGATGAAATTCCTGGGTTGAACCTATATGTTTCACTCTCCGAGAAAGAAAAATATCATAAACAAGCATTATATAAGCCTATTTTAACACAAGAACCTGTAAGATTCAGGGTATAAGATGATCATCCCTCTTGGTCGGAAACATCATAATAATAGAAGGCAAGGTACAATACCTTTTAGAAAAGTGATGCCAAAATCAGTGACTTTACTGCAAGAAATCTCTAGACTTGTCAAGCTTGCAAGCTCTGCAAGCAAATTGAATCAGATAAACTGTACTGATGAACCATATGTCCACTACGACAAAAATGATTATTTTTATCAACACAAAGGCACACTGGCAAGTGGTAAATATGTGGTTGTCAAACGCGATTGTTGTAAAATGATCTTATCTACATATATTAAAATTTTAAAATCATTCAAGGTTTTCCACTCAAAGTTGCAAAGTTTGGGTTGAATAAGGGTGGGTTACTAGAAAGGAGATCAATAACCTCAACAGGAACTACTCCATAGTAGAAAACACATTAACTGCACAACAGAAAGTCTAGACAAATAAACTTCGTTAAATTTTTCAGTTACTGAGAAAAAAAGAAGCAGCAAGCCAGAAACCTGATAGAGGCTTCATATCAGAGTCTGTTATGCAATTACACCACTTTATATTGAGAGATTCCAACTTGGTTAAACCTGAAAATATGGAGTGAACAATTGGATTGAGTTTGGACAGTAATCAATTTTGGGTAAGCTATTCTCCCTACAGAAGCACAATTACTGTAAAAGAATTCCTTCATCTTTTTATTATACTCTTACTCCCGTGACCATTTAACCAGAAAACCAGCCCATTTCTGATAGTATTCTGATCTTATTTTCCCATCCCTCATTCCTTCAAATATCTATCACCAATATATAATTGAAATTGAAAAACATCTTATTCAAGGAAAAGGTGTACTCAGCTGTTGATTCCTTGTAATAGTCATCCATAGTACTTGGCAGAAGGTTGCTAAAAAAATATTATTCCACTAGAGAGCTTCATAAATAACATTCCATTTCATTGACATCTCATGTAGTAAGTAGAAACAACTAACGACTGTGATAGACAATAATAAACATCTTTTAAATATTGTATAATAATTGGGGTAGTTGAAGTTCACCAAAGAACATTGGTTAATAAAGCTTTACTTTTCACACATAATTACATTCAAGAACCAACCTTGAAGATGAACAAGGCCTCCATGAATCCTAGGACATCTCTCCAAATCCAACTTGACCAAGTTCACAAGACCAGAAAAGGTACTCATTCCTTGAGCAGATATTGAATCATTTCTTCTAAGACTCAAACTTGTCAAGTTTAACAGACCTGGAACATATTGATGCAGTTGTCATAAACCTTCAGTAAAAGCAACTTACGAGCAAAGCTTCTAGACATAAGTAACATTACATGAAATGTTAAATGAAAAAAAAAATGCTATAGTAGATGCAGAGAGATAAACAGAAATAACAATATACAACAATTATGCATGAAATGCATAAAAACCACTTCAACCTCACTATACAGGTTTCACTATATTAAAATGGATTATTTGATGGGTGGGTGTTGAAAACATTTTCATTCTTTGAAAGAAACCTTGATGGAGGGAAAACAATCATGCCAACTGCATTATGAAGAATTTCATTCTCTGAAGATCATATATTAAAATACAAAAAATTGCAGAAATTAAAGGTAGTAGTTCGTGCAGATGATCTTCATAAGATTTCCATACACATATTAACTGAAAAGTAAATTGGAATTGGGTGTGTCTAGAGGAAATAAATTCTGTGTGCGTGTGAGTGTTAGAGAGAGAGAGAGAGCTACACAAGAAATTTCCTTAGGAATTCTTGGTAAAACCAATGTGGTAAACCACCCCAAGCGCTTAAAAATGTTCTAATACAATAAATGAGTAAACACTACCTGATTTAATCAGCCACCTGGATGGCCAATGTTCTTAATCAGGAAATCAATAACCAAGAATTCTTTTTTTGGAAATTTTCCAAGAAAAGGCACTGTAGCTATTGGAATAAAGAAAATATTTTTGCGAACAGGCAACCAGTATGATAGACTAACTTTTAACACATTATCAACTAGACTGAAAAATGAGGCAATATGTACACCATTCCCACACCAATGAATAGATGCAGTTTACTCAAGGAATATTGGAAAGATATAAGAAAGATGTCAAGGGACCAGCACCCAAGGGCAAATGTAGGGTGGGAAATCAATAACTGAGATGATTTTAATGTGATTCCATAACAAAGACACAAATAGAGCACAAGAAAGAATACCACTGATAGACTGCAGTCCATGATCTGAAATTTGGTCACAGTAATTTAGGTGTAAGGACATGAGACTTGGACAATCTTGAAGGTACGTCAGCCCAAAATCAGTGACATCAGACCCAGAAAGATCTACAGAAAGTAAGGATTCACCCTGAGATGAGATGACATCCATCCAAGAATCATTAACACCGTCATATTCTCCCAAGTAAAGATCCTGTCATAAAAACTCTATTCATTTAGTTCAAGAATACATAATGAACATGGTTCATGATAGATTTAAAATGATTTACCTGGAGAGCACAATCTCGAAAAGCTTCAAGGGAAACATCCGTTAGACGTTGGGAGTAAACCAAATTATTAAAAATTTGCTGACTTATATCCCGTGGGAGCATAGAAAATGTGTTATATTTATCAATATCCTGTTGAATAAAGATTACAGTGATCAGATCAAAATACAGAGTTTGAACAAAGGAAACTCAGTGACTGATAAGATACCTCATTTATTTTCTGGATGCACAAGTGCAACAGCAATGGACATTCTCCTTTTTGTAAGTGCAAATCCCCAGATGGATAAGAAAATGAGGATGTCCACCACTTCAAACTCCCACATTTGCAATATCTTCGTGAAAACCCTCTACCGAAACTTTCCTCACTATCCCTCTCTTGCTTCCTAGAACACGCACCACCCATCTAGGAAATATTCTCGTACTCAATTTGTCACAAAAGTTGCAGCAGAACACCACTGTCATCGACTCAACAACAAAAAATGAACATATGCAACCAATTTCACTCAAAAAAAAAAATTAGTACAGCTGATTTGCAAACTTTACCATTTAGGAATTGACAAATCAACTATGACACTAAAGGCCAAAAATCAAAACTGCCAAATCAGCTGAAAAATATAAATAACCGCACCATAATCACCACTTATCAATGTTATCATCTTTGTTTTACCTTAAGCAAGACTCAACCGTCTACACTATATTTCTAGCAACATATATATTATAACTACCAGCATAAGAGGCAAGAATTCAAATGCATATGATTATATGAACCAACCAAGCCACAAGATTTTGACATAAAGCATACCGTATAAACATCAACTTCACTGGAAAAAAAATCAGTCCTATGCAAAATCAAACGAAAAATGGATTCATCCTCACAAAAATACACTAGTTCAGCACAGTTATGCTAAAATTCACAGTTAAACAATGGAGGAAAAAATTACCAAAAAAAAAAACAGAGAGTAATAATCGAATCGCAGACACTTCAAAACCTATAAATTTTCTTCAAACGAGAGTTTCAGAGAGAGGAAAAAAATAGAAAGGAAGGACGATTCTCGGAGAAACCATACCCTGACATGATCGAACGATGATGAGCTTGAATTGGGAGAGGGAAGGAGAAACGATCACCGAGTGGCTCTCTCTCTCTCTCTCTCTCTCTCACTGTGTGTGTTGCAGGTGAAGGAGAAAACTGGAAAACATGGGAGTGAGTGCAAGAAGAAGAGTGGGGGTGGTTGGGGCGAGAAACTGTGAACGCGCGACGTGGCTCGTTGCCGAGCCTGGGTCCTAACCATCTATCGGGGGACACGTGGCGAATATGGTAGGTTCGGATGGGAAAGGAAGGGAAGGAATCGAGGAGAGGTGGGATTCTAGTGACTTTATCCATTTGGAGGAGAATGTGGGACCCGCTCCGCTGCCTTGCTTGATTTGTGCACGCAATGATGCAATTCTACGTTGCTTAATTCTTCATCACTTATTAAATCAACCATGAATTAATTAATCAACAATCACGGCATCACTTGAAATATTATATTTTGCTTTTCTGCTTTCACCTTACTTAAGTATATATATATATCCGTAAAAGCTATTGCATAAGTCAATCCAACAAATGGCTTTTTATTCATCATTGCCATGTTAAGCTTATTGCTAATGCAGACACAAAAACCTTTGACTTTGAGTGGTTCATATTTTGTAAATATGTAATTACTGAATTATTGATAGTAACTCGAGGTAAGTGCTGAAATAAATTTCTATTAAAAAATCTATCTTTCATGAAAAAATATAAAATTATAAATAGCTACTATCCTCATGAGAGTTGAATATTACAAGTCCTAAGAAAAATTGGCAAGTTTCGGCAAAAGAATTTCAACGCAAAATATAACCACATAAATTACAGTTCACATCCTAGCAAACTCAACTCTTCTCCACGAGTTCCAACATCATACTTGATTTCCATGCAAAGTTGTGAAAAGATGCGTGAATTATTCGACAATTAAGATTCGTAAATATAATATCAGATTTTGAGCCCTGAATGGATGGCAACCACTCCCCCAACTAGATTCTCATACTCTACTTTCTGGAACCCAGCATCTGCAATCATCGATGCAAATTTTTCCTGTAATCCATCAATGACGATAGCTTAGTCAATGCAGAATAAGATAACTCAGAACTAGGCTTCCTTGACATTCAAATTCTCATTAGAGAAGTTTCTGCACAATGCTTACAATACCAGGGAAACAAGCATACAGGAACAAATTTTCCAAATTTAAAGATAAAACTCCACAATGTAGAGAACAGAGGACATAGCTGAGAAAAAAGTCCATGATTTTGAAACCAACAATGATATACACACACTTCATTTACAAAACACTTCATTTTTACCCAATTTTATTTCTATCTCTCTCCTCTTATCATCTATCACATCTCATATTTCCTCTCTCTTACTTTTTCTTTTCTTCCTATCTCTCTCTTCATTCCACCTCATTCCACCTCCAAGAGAGGTGTGAATGAAGCATTATTCTTTTGAAACTAATTTTTACATATTTAATGTGTTAATTGGATTCGTAATTGCAATGACAAAGGTGAGTCTAAAAATGAGTGTTTTTCTATGCTATATACAGCAGATAAGTAGTCCCAACCTTTTATGCAGTTATTAGACTGTTAGACATGATTCAGGATAGAATAATATGGCATCCTTTAATTCATGTAGCTAACTATACCCCATGGGGGAAAAGGGCTTGATGTTATTATCGTCCTTATAGCTTTTACTAAAATAAAACGATAAGACAATAGCTATCCCTACTAAAACTGCACCAAACATCTTTCCTCATAAGGCTGAATGCAAGAGACTGAGAGATGAGCAACACAAAAATAAGTCAAGCTGGTTTCAGTTAAATCATAAATAACATTAGAGAAGGTCACCATCAGCCAATTATACTAGGACTCATCTTCCTCACTCAGTTCATATTTTTCACTAAAATACTTGAAGGGGGTGACAAGAAACGTTATCCAGCCATCTTGAGAAGCACTTATAGACTATTGGCCCGCTCACAATGCAATCCCTGCCACCCCTCATCTTTCAAACCAAAAAGAAATAAAATTATGGACAGCTATCAATAGATGGAAGTATGATAAACCTGTGGGGGGAAACGCCGGATGCTCTCAACCAAGTACTGATAGGACTGCCTATCCCCGGAAACCAGCTCTCCCATGTGTGGAATAACTTTGAAAGAATAATAGTCATACCTACAAGAGAAGAAGAGTAACATTAAATAAGAAGTTAAAATGTTAAATCCAAGTATGAAAGGAGGTTATGATTCGATGGCAATAAGCAGTTTATGCAGTTCGCGGGTAGCTTTTGTTGGCAAGGAATGCCTGTGTAGTGTGTATTAAGGGTATCTATTTTTCCCTAACACTAGTGCTCTGTGACTATGCTCATGGCTCTTCCAAAGGAGTTTTTATTACTGAAATGAAAAGATTGTACTTTGGAGCCATTTTGGCTCACTTGATTTTCCTCACTTTTTTTGGAGTATTTCTTATCCCCCCCACCCCCTACATTAAGTATGAAAGTAAAAAGAGGAAATGAGAAAGTACACTTGGA
This sequence comes from Lotus japonicus, assembly GCF_012489685.1. Lineage (NCBI taxonomy): Eukaryota > Viridiplantae > Streptophyta > Magnoliopsida > Fabales > Fabaceae > Lotus > Lotus japonicus. The sequence continues at coordinate 73,498,735 of NC_080043.1, forward strand.
TTATGTTCTATATGTAGAAGGTACAAATTAAAGGGTCAGATGTTTATTCACTATAATTTAGTTGCTTTTTCTTCCTCAAAGGTGATTACTGATTGACAAGTATATATTAGTCTCCGTCACCGTTCTCAGATGCCAACCACCAGTACCTATCATGCTAGAAATGTTACAACAAATGATACTTACAGTTCCTTAAATACTGGAATATCAACATGACTTAGTTCAAGGCAAAGGAACCTTCCTCCGTGTTTCAAAACCCTGTTAAAAAAATAATTAATAACAGTAACTCACCACGAAGGTAATCTATTGCTATGTCATACAAGTTACAGCAATTTGTTATAAAAGTACAAACCAACCTATGAGCTTCACTAAGAACTTTCTCTATGTGCGTAACATTTCTTATCCCAAACGCAATTGTGTAACCATCCATTGAATCATTTTGGAAACTCAAGCTTTCAGCATTTCCCTCCACCCATTCAAGGGAACTATCTTCGCCAAAACCTATTATAATAAGCTGAAAATATTTACTCCTAAAAAATGAAGACTTATTAAAGGCCAAAACAAATTGATGACATTTAGAGACATTCTCAATTACCCATCTCCACGGACCGCTGTTTGCCAACATTCAACATGTTAGGATTAATGTCACATACATATATCTTAGTTTCCGCCTCTAAACTATCTTCATTAACATCTCGAGGTCCTCTCTGCTTAACTTTGTTAATGTTCTCCAAGATTCTAAAAGCAACATCCCCTGCAAAATCAAGAATTTTGAGCTTGAAATGAAAAACCTTAAAAAACTTGTCAATAGTTGTTTAACTCTCCGTAATAACAGGAAATATCACTGAGGAGAAGCAAGCTTTATGTTAAACGAAAATGAAAACTATACCAAACTAAATCCCTCTCAAATTGAACTTTAGTACAACTACTAGAGTTGCTGCCGTGTGACCAAAAGGTAACATATTGACAGCCTGTTTAGATCCACAGATAAACCTCCCAGAATCACTTCTCCCCCATACAAGTTGATCCTACAACATGTTTGGTAAAGCTTCTCATTTACACCTTTATTTCAATATCGATTCAGGCTAAATGTGAAAAATGGTTGGATTTCCAAACATGCTGGCTTGTAGCTTCTCCCATAATCACTTCTTCCCCCAATATGGAATCACCCTCTTACTGTCTTACATACACACGATAAGACGAGCCTCCAATGGATTCCCTTCCATAGACGGAAGCTTTATAGCACAATGCTGCCTCTTTAAGTGCTATGTGCATGTTTTGAAAACTATGAAGAATTGCGCATTTAACCAGAATTGCGAGATTTTTAGAAGCTTGATTTTATACGCGATTGTAAAAATCCAGACGCTTAACCAAACATACAATATAACCCTCTCAGTCTCACCAATCCTTAACTTCTTTAGCCCAGAGTGTACCAATTTACATTACATTGCAATATATGGAAGCTTATTGATAAGAACCTTGGGAGAACCACACCACAAAAGCTAGCTGTTGTAGTTGGAGAGCCCAAGGCCTTATAAACCCCACATTAGAATCCCATACTTCCAATGTGGGACTCAAGTCCCATACCTTGCAATGGGGTCCTAACACTTATACACAGAAAAATGGTATTAAATGTAGTGAGAAGGAAGCAAGCAAACCTGTGCCACCAGCCACATCAAGATGCTTCATTCCAGGAAAAGGATTCAGCATGGAAACTAGCCTCTCCTTCCACAATCTATGCATTCCAGCACTCATCAGATCATTCATGAGATCGTATTTCCCAGCAACGCTCGTGAAGACGTCGCCGACCATGCGAGCCTTTTCGTCTTCGTTTACCTGTTTGAACCCTGAATTGTAATTCTCAAGTGAATACCAGAGCTCAATTTTTCCTGCAACTGAAAATGAAAATTTGAATGCAAAGAGTAGGGAATGCGAACTTACCGAAACTGGTGGCATGAGAATGTAGTAGCCTGGAAGCGGAAGGTAAGAGTTTCTTCCCTAACCTTCTAGTCACCGTTCTCAGAGCCATGAATAATTGAATGTGATAGTGAGAACTCGCGCCTATAACAGCATAAAGAAAAGCTAGAATTGCAATCAAAATCGGAACAAAAAATTGAAAACCTAGAAACTTTGCAATGGAATGTTGTTATTTCATACCCGATTCAGTTTTGTTGTGTGAATATGGCGTCAAGTGTGATGTGATGGTAGCTCCGAGGCGCGGTGTGGTTGTTCGCGGCGGCGAAGGGCGGTGCGGTGGTGGTCCGACGTCAGAATTATGCTAGCCACCGTCGTCTACTCTCGTGAGTAAAGGGTATGTGTGATTCTAAAAAAGATAGAATGCAAGTAGAATCACGGAGTTTCAGTTTAGAGAGATCACGCGAGGTAGACGAGGGTAACCGCCATACCAGAAACCTCTCATGCTCACTGCTTGATTCGATGGGTCTCAAGGCCCAAGGGCTCTTCCCTTGCTTGATATGGCCCAGTTCATACACTTACCTCAGCTTAATTAATAATTACACTGTATTGCATCCTCAGTATCTGTTATCCGGTCACCCTTTAGATGCCGACAGATTCGGGATTTATTCATAGTTAAGGCTCATCATCCCGAACCCGAAAGTTCTTCTTACACACTCAGTCTGCGTTGTCAACTGAGCTACCCTTCTTGGATTTAGTAAATTGATTTGATAATGAAGATTGAATTGTTTTTTTTTTTTCAGGTCAAGATAGAATTTTTACTTAAAAAAACTTGAATTCTTAGTGATCATTTTTAACAACATAAGCTCTTCTTTTCGCACACTAACTGAGTTGTCTCTCATTCACTTTTTCTTCTTATTCCTCTTTCATACATTTTTTCTTGCTCATTTTTTTCATAATATCCCTTACTTGCCTCTCTTATATTCATTTACCACTCACTTAAATGGGTACCTATGAAACAAGATAATATCAACACTCATACTATTTTTCTAACATTCTTTTCTATTGGTTAAAAATCTATGTAGCTTACACCAAATTAGGAGCGGGGTAGGAGTGGGGTACTTAGTGAACCTTATATGAATTTCAGCTGATAAAATAAAGTATCAATCGTGGAGTCGGTATAGGAATATGACGCAAAACTGTTTAGAATTAAATGGTAGATCAAACTGAACATTAGATGTGGTAGATGATCGTCAGTAGTCAGTACCAATGAAGATGAGAAGCGCCGCTATTATGGGTAGAAGGAAATTAAAGCAGAGATTGAAAACTGACAATGAAGTACCAATATGGCCTATGGGCACCGAGTTGATTTACTGTCGGTTTGTGCAAGCATTCAATTTCTCCTAATTTCCTATAAGGCACTTGAAGAAGGCACATTAAATATCCACTATTGCATAAAGTTCTGTTCTATAGTTTGGTTGATAACACTAGTGTTAGTGTCGTAGTGGAGAAAACCGTTAAGGATCCGAAACTTAAAATACATAGATGCTGAATTCTTGCATGTCAAGAGGAATAGTTCAAATTAAGCTACATATCAAAGAACGATCCATAACAATTCTATCAGCCAATGCAGACGGTTCACAGTTGAGGTAATTTCGGAAAATTCAATTGATGCAACTCAGTTTTCCAAGACATCGAACACGCAAAATTCCAAAGACTAAATTTTGGTGAAACAAAAACCTAAATTCTGCAACAAATTTCCAGTTCTGATGATTGAAAAACTACCTAAAAAGTTGGAGGTATTGGAATAAAGAAAAATGCCTGAAGCTCCAACCAAAATATAAGTTTAAACGAATGAGACCTCTACCCCTAGTGTGTCTCAATCCCTCAGATCTTGAAAAGCAGGCCACCATGAGTTGCGAAAAATGGGGCAAAAACAAGTGACTCAACCGCCATGAGCTTAATAAGGATGTTGAGTGAAGGGCCAGAAGTATCCTTAAGAGGGTCTCCAATGGTGTCACCAATAACAGCTGCCTTGTGTGGGTCAGACCCCTTTGGGCCCAAGGTCCTTGCATGCTCAGATGCACCAGCCTGAAATTTCAAAGCCAATTTCATCAATAAACAATAATGCAGAGCTCAAAAGAGCTTATTTAAGCTTATCTTATAACATAAGCATGTTATAAGGTTTATGCAAGTGCTTAAGTATTAGCTTATGAAACGTTTATCTAAAGTTATTTACTGAAAAGCAGAAACACATGTGCAACATTATTACCTCAATGTACTTCTTAGCATTATCCCAGGCACCACCAGTGTTGGATGCTGATATTGCGATCTAATAAAAACCAATTAACAAGAACAAGATTCAGCAAACTTCACATGATGCGATGTTTTCGACAAAATTTCACAAGATGTAACCAGAGAAATGTATTACCTGCACGCCAGAAACAAGAGAACCAGCAAGAACACCAGAAAGCGTTTCCACACCAAAGAAGATACCAACAATGAGTGGAGTGAGCATGACAAGAGCACCTGGAGGAATCATCTCCTTGATGGATGCATCGGTAGAAATCTTGACGCAGGTAGCATAATCAGGCTTAGCGGTACCCTCCATGATTCCAGGGATGGTGTTGAACTGCCTACGAACCTCCTCAACCATTGTTGCACCTGCTATGGCCAGGCCCAGGTTTGGCAAAGTCTACAATAGGAAGCCCAAGTCCACTGGCATTCTGTCAAATGACAAGGCCTTCTAGAATGTTAGGATTCTTAAATAACCACCTGATGAGGTGTTATTATTAGTAGTACAGCTAGGGGGGGGACCACTAGGGAGTGAGAGGAATATATGTTAGTTATGGTAAGAGAATGAGGTAGGCTTGTTTTTGGGCTTAGGATTGGGAGAGAAGAGCACTCTCGAATTGCTCTGTTTATTTTCCTTCGTTTCTTGTATTCTCTAACACAATTTCTGGGTTTCATACCAGAAATTCAGTATAATCAATACAATTTCAGTTCCAGTTTCCTTCATATTTTCTGGTACCTAACATTGGTATCAGAGCTCCCGATCCTGAGGGAGCTTTTATGGTGGTTACGCGAGCTGCAATGGAGTCCAGAGTTGATGACCTTGAGCGATCTGTTACCACGATGAAGGAGATGGCCACGGAGCAATTTGAGGAGCTCCGGCGACTCATCATGAATCGGGAACGGAGGCGCACGCGAGGAAGATCGAACACACCCAGAAACCGGCGACCATCGCGAGACAGAGAGCGAGATCGCGACGCTTCGTCTTCGCACTCCGGGTCGCGAACCGGGTCACGAACCGGGTCGCGTACCTCAGACCACAGCAGGGAGCGATTCGATCACCCCCATCGCGTCCATTTGCGTGCTGTGACTGGAAGAAGGGTCGACATCCCCATGTTTGATGGAAGCGATGCTTATGGGTGGATTAATCGTGTTGAACGGTTCTTCCAACTCAGTCGTGTAGGGGAGGAGGAGAGGTTGGAGATGGTGATGATTGCCATGGAAGGGAAAGCACTGGGATGGTTTCAATGGTGGGAAGAGCAAGCTGTGGAGAGAACCTGGGAACCTTTCAAGCAAGCCTTGATAAGGAGATTTCAACCCACCTTGGTTCAGAACCCTTTTGGCCCTTTGCTTAGCATTAAGCAAAAAGGGAGTGTCATGGCCTACAGGGAAAGCTTTGAAGAGGCAGCAGCACCCATGAGAGGTGCTGATAGGGAGATCCTGAAAGGAGTGTTCCTTAATGGATTGCAGGAGGAAATCAAAGCTGAAATGAAATTGTACCCTGCTGCTGATCTTGCAGGATTGATGGATAGGGCCTTGTTGATTGAGGAAAAAAATTCTGCTCTCAGAGGAGAAAAAGGAAAGGATGAGGACAAACGTGGGTGGAAGGATAAGGGTGGGTTTGGAAGCAAATCTTCAAGTTATGGGGGAAAGCACATAAGTTATAATTCCAGTCATCAGGGGAAGAACAATACTGGACAGGAAACCAAACCAAAAGAGACCCAGGACGATGGAGGGAATGAAACTAAGAACCCTGAGAAGAAGTGGCAAGGGGGACAAAGACTCTCTCAAAATGAGTTGCAAGAGAGAAGTAGAAGAGGATTGTGTTTTAAATGTGGTGAGAAGTGGGGAAGAGAACATGTGTGTGCTAAGAAACATTTCCAATTCATTCTCATTGAGGGAGATGAAGAGGAAGAAGAGGAAGACATATTTGAAGAAGCTGAAGATGGTGAGTTTGTTTTGGAGGGCAAAATACTGCAATTGTCTCTTAATAGTAAAGAGGGCTTAACATCTAACAGGTCTTTCAAAGTTAGAGGAAGACTTGGAACAAGGGAAATCTGGATTCTGGTAGATTGTGGAGCAACCAGCAATTTTATCTCCCAAAATATTGTGAATGAACTAGACTTGGCTGTTGTAGCAACCACTGAATATGTGGTGGAAGTTGGAAATGGGGCCAGAGAGAGAAATTCAGGAGTGTGCAAGAATTTGTCACTGGTAGTGCAAGGAATCCCTATCACTCAACATTTCTTTATCCTTGGGCTTGGGGGCACTGATTTAGTCCTGGGAATGGATTGGTTAGCCAGCCTTGGGGACATTGAGGCCAACTTCAAAGAACTTATTATTAAGTGGAACCTTCAGGGCAAGCAGTTTGTGTTACATGGAGAACCGCAGGGTAATAAAATTCAGGAAGCTTGCAAAAACATAAAGAGCACAAGGAAGAACAAAGACCTGGATTTCTGTCTTTCTCATGAGTTTGTAGAAGGTATCAACATAGCAGTAGCTGAGGTCCCTGCTGAATTGAGAACCGTTATTGAAAAATTCCCTGTGGTGTTTCAAGAACCTCATGGGCTGCCTCCTAAGAGGCCTACTGATCATGCTATTATACTGCAGCAAGGAGCAGCAGCACCAAACATAAGGCCCTATAGGTATCCATTCTACCAGAAAAATGAGATAGAAACTCAAGTGCAGGACATGCTCAAGAATGGGATTATAAGGCCCAGCATTAGTCCATTCAGTAGCCCTGCAATTCTAGTGAAGAAAAAAGATGGAGGGTGGCGTTTCTGTGTTGACTATAGAGCCTTGAACAAGGTTACTATACCAGATAAGTTCCCTATACCTATAATCGATGAATTATTAGATGAGATAGGTTCTGCTGTTATCTTTTCTAAATTGGACTTAAAATCTGGTTATCATCAAATAAGGATGAAAGAGGAGGATATTCATAAAACAGCTTTTAGAACTCATGAAGGACATTATGAATATCTAGTAATGCCTTTTGGGTTATCTAATGCTCCTTCAACCTTTCAGGCCCTCATGAATCAGGTTTTGAAACCTCATTTAAGGAAGTTTGTTTTGGTTTTTTTTGATGATATACTAATCTATAGCAAGAGTTTAGAATTGCACATGGAACATTTGAGGTTGGTGCTCCAAAGCTTGCAGGAAAATCACTTAGTAGCTAATAAAAAGAAATGTTCATTTGGCCAACCAGAATTGGTCTATTTAGGTCATGTAATCTCCAAGCAAGGAGTAGCTGCTGATCCCTCTAAAATCAATGACATGCTGAATTGGCCTCAACCCAAAGAAGTGAAAGGGTTAAGGGGTTTCTTGGGTTTGACAGGGTATTATAGAAGGTTTGTGAGGAATTACAGCAAGTTAGCTCAACCTCTAAACCACCTCCTCAAGAAAAACAACTTTGAATGGAATGAGGAAGCCAGTCTAGCTTTTGCCAAATTAAAGGAGGTAATGACTACTGTTCCTGTGTTGGCAGCACCAGATTTCAGCAAGGAATTTGTGCTTGAGACTGATGCATCAGGAAAGGGGCTTGGAGCTGTTTTGATGCAAGAAGGGAGACCAATTGCATTCATGAGCAAGACTTTATCTGACAGAGCTCAGGCAAAATCAGTATATGAAAGAGAATTAATGGCTGTGGTTTTCGCAATCCAGAAATGGAGGCACTATTTACTTGGTAGCAAGTTCCTAATCCACACAGATCAAAAGAGCTTAAAGTTCTTAGCTGACCAGAGATTGATGGGTGAAGATCAGCAAAAATGGGTTTCCAAATTGATGGGTTATGATTTTGAAATCAGGTACAAACCTGGAGTAGAAAACAAAGCAGCAGATGCCTTGTCCAGAAAAATGCAATTTTCTGCCATCTCATCTATTCAGTGTGAAGGCTGGAATGACTTAGAAGAAGAGTTATTGGCTGATGAAAAATGTAAAAAAATCATGCAAGAGCTATTGACACAAGGGCAATCTCTAGCAGGGTATCAATTAAGGAAGGGAAGACTATTTTATAAGGACAAAATAGCGTTACCAAAGGAGTCCAGCAAGGTTCTCACCATACTCAAAGAATACCATGAGTCTGCTCTTGGAGGCCATGCAGGGGTCTTTAGAACTTATAAGAGAATCTCAGCTCTATTTTACTGGGAAGGGATGAAGATGGACATTCAGAAATTTGTGCAAGATTGTGAGGTTTGCCAGAGAAACAAATATGAAGCATTGAATCCAGCAGGTTTGTTACTACCTCTTCCTATACCATCACAAGTGTGGTCTGATATTTCTATGGATTTCATAGGGGGCCTTCCTAAGGCAATGGGGAAGGACACCATCTTTGTGGTGGTTGACAGGTTCACCAAATATGCCCATTTCATAGCTCTCTCACACCCCTATAATGCTAAGGAAGTGGCTGAAATATTCATAAAGGAGGTAGTAAAGCTACATGGGTTTCCCAATACCATAGTTTCTGACAGAGACAGAGTTTTTCTTAGCACTTTCTGGACTGAACTCTTTAGATTGGCTGGAACCAAACTGAAATTTAGCTCTGCCTACCATCCTCAAACAGATGGGCAGACCGAGGTAGTAAATAGGTGTGTTGAAACCTATCTCAGGTGTGTGACAGGAACAAGACCTAAGCAATGGCCAAGATGGTTGTCTTGGGCAGAATTTTGGTATAATACCAACTATCATTCTGCCATCAAAACCACTCCCTTCAAGGCCTTATATGGGAGAGACCCTCCTGCTATCATCAGGGGAACTGATTCTGTCACTTCAGTAGAGGAAGTGGAGAAGCTTACTGCTGAAAGGAACCTTATGCTAGATGAACTCAAGGAAAATTTGGAGAAGGCTCAAAACAGAATGAGACAGCAAGCAAATAAACATAGAAGAGACATTCAATTTGAGGTAGGGGATCTTGTGTATCTCAAGATTCAACCCTACAAACTCAAGAGTTTGGCCAGGAGGAAGAATCAAAAGTTGAGCCCTAGATACTATGGTCCTTATCCTATAATAGAGAAGATCAATGCTGCTGCTTACAAGCTTCAATTACCAGAGGACAGCCAAGTTCATCCAGTATTCCACATTTCCTTGCTCAAAAAAGTAGTGAAGGAGGGGATCGTCAGCCAACCATTGCCCAAAGATCTAAATGAAGGGTGGGAGCTTCAAGTAGAACCTGAAACCATCTTGGATGCCAGACAGAATGACCTTGGAACCACAGAAGTTCTAGTGAGATGGAAGAATCTGCCAGCTTTTGAAGATTCCTGGGAAGAATTGGACAGATTGATAGCACAATTTCCAGACCATCACCTTGAGGACAAGGTGAATCTTCAAGGGGGGAGAGATGTTGCACCTGCTATGGCCAGGCCCAGGTTTGGCAAAGTCTACAATAGGAAGCCCAAGTCCACTGGCATTCTGTCAAATGACAAGGCCTTCTAGAATGTTAGGATTCTTAAATAACCACCTGATGAGGTGTTATTATTAGTAGTACAGCTAGGGGGGGGGACCACTAGGGAGTGAGAGGAATATATGTTAGTTATGGTAAGAGAATGAGGTAGGCTTGTTTTTGGGCTTAGGATTGGGAGAGAAGAGCACTCTCGAATTGCTCTGTTTATTTTCCTTCGTTTCTTGTATTCTCTAACACAATTTCTGGGTTTCATACCAGAAATTCAGTATAATCAATACAATTTCAGTTCCAGTTTCCTTCATATTTTCTGGTACCTAACAACCATCTTCAAAGCTGCACTTCCTACACTCTTCATGGTCATGGCAGAAAACCAGTAAGGAAGCATGGCACCAACAATAAGTCCAATGAAGACCTTGGGAGTCAGGACATCAACAGTTGAAATTCCAGCCCTGCTGACAAAAGCACCAAATAGGGCCAAAGACACCAGCGCAGCAGACCCAATAGCAAATCCCTAGTACAAGAAAGACAGTAAATTCAGTAATAAATATGTTTTAGCAAAGCATAGCTCATCAAATGTAACTTCAGCTTCATGACCATCACAGGAAACAAAGCAACCAATATCACAGAAGCCTTCTACCCATTTTAGAAAATGCAAGGATGAAGCTCCTATTTTGTAGGGTTAAATTTCAGCACAATGCTTGGGAAAACTCATCCAAACTCCTATCACACTCACTTTACTTCACATAATAGTTTTTTCCAGCATTTTTATTTTGGCACAGCAATCTATATAAGCAAACTATTTGGAACCAGAAAATTTAACAGCCAGCTCTGACATAAAAAGGAAGCAATAACGATAAGAACATCATAGTACCTTGCCAATGGCAGCAGTGGTGTTTCCAGCAGCATCAAGGGCATCAGTTCTCTCACGGATACGATGGCTCATGCCGGCCATCTCAGCAATACCTCCCGCATTGTCACTGATAGGCCCATAAGCATCAATAGCCAACCCAGTCGCAATGGTGCTCAACATCCCAAGGGCAGCCACAGCAATGCCATACATTGCAGCAAAAGAAAAACTCACAAAAATGCTGATTGCAATGGCAAAAATAGGAATAATAACAGACTTGTATCCCAGAGCAAGGCCAAAGATGACATTGGTTGCAGCCCCAGTCCGGCAAGAATCAGCAACATCTTGTACGGGGCTGAAGACAATCAACAATGCCGGTCAAGATCATTATTTCAGCACTAAAAAATAAAAGATTGCACAACTTTGTTAACAATGAGCTACCTGTAAGCATTGCTTGTATAATATTCAGTAACAAACCCAATAATAAGTCCAGCCCAGAGACCAACAGCGACACAGAGGAACAGTTGCCTGGGGATTTTAAACATGTTAGTAGCTTGATTTCAATTGTTATCCATGCTCAGGAAGACTAAAACAACTATAAAGTTAGGTGATCATCATGAAATGAAGACACAAATACCAAACACGGAGATTTTCAAAAAATACAGCTAAAATTTAATAAAAGCTAACCTATTGTGTTTCACTAGAGGAATTAGAAAAGAAAACATAAAACAACATCGCAGAGGAAAAATGTCAGAAATTTCAACATAAGGCATGCAAGATTGAGTGTTTTATAAACATTTGAATATGACATCTTACCAGTTCTTTACTTCCTTCTGAACCCCAAAGTTGAAAATTGTGAAGGTTGATGGCAGAGCAACCCAACTAACAATTGCAATTCCAACAGTCATGAGTGCTGTGGAGATGATAAGCTGATTTTTCAATGCTGGTTCAATTTCCTTGACAGCCTTGATCTCAAAGAAATCAGTTGCAAAGAGAGTAGTAATCAAACAGACAAGAATGCCCATAGAACTGATGAGAAGGGGATATAACATCGCGGTGAAATCATGGTTGATTCCAAATGAGGAAATGGAAGCGACAACTAGGGCAGCACAAGAAGATTCAGCATATGAGCCAAAAAGGTCAGAACCCATCCCAGCAATATCTCCAACATTATCACCAACATTGTCTGCAATGACCTAATGAGACCATGGAAAAGGTTCAATAGTCAATACCATTACAACTACAGAAACTAAAGGCACTCATTTCTCAGAATGAGTCAAATAGTGATATTAATGCATCCATCTCTCAATTATTGTTTTTCAAAAGAGTGAGAGAAGTGAAGAGCTTGAAATGCTCAAATGTGACTTACAGCTGGGTTTCTTGGATCATCCTCAGGGATATTTCTTTCAACTTTTCCAACCAGATCAGCACCAACATCAGCAGCCTTGGTATAGATACCACCACCAACTCTCCCAAACAGAGCCATGGAAGATCCACCCAAACCGTAGCCAGTGATAGCCTCAAAAAGACCTGCCCAATCATCTCCATAATAAAGCTTGAAGAGATTGATAGTAATGTAGAGCACCAAAAGACCATTTGCTGCAAGAAGGAAACCCATCACTGCACCAGACCTGAATGCAGTGATAAAAGCCTTTCCAACTCCCTTTCTAGCTTCCAAGGTTGTCCTCGCATTGGCATAAGTTGCAATTTTCATCCCAAGGTAACCAGATATGACTGAAGTGATAGCACCAAGCACGAAAGACACAGTGCTAAACAATGCAGTTGCAAGGGCTGGCTTGCAAAGCTTGCTCTTATCATATGTGCAGGGCTGGCCCTTAGTACTGAAGCCTTCCACAGAGCCCAGGAAAAGGAAGATCAGGATTGCAAAAGCAACCATGAAGACCCCCACATATTGATATTCAGTGAAAAGAAAGGACGACGCACCTGTAAATCCATACACAACTTGTAAGTATAAGAACAAAACAATTCTATCGAATATACAAATCACTTTTCATGGCCAGAGCTCACAAGCTCACAAGGGATGACAAATACTAGCTAGTGTAAGTATTCTGGGTATTAAATCCAAAAAAAACTTCAAATACAGAATTGAAAATTATAACTACTGCCAAGAGGCTACTACTCAAGACCTTCCTTCATCAAACATCAAACAATGCCTCATTTGTTGTCTCAACCAATTAAATTGTGTCGCGTCAATTAAAATTTCATGAATAAGAGATTTTTGATTGACGTGGGACAATTTCAAAAGCGCAATAGAGAATGAGACACAAGACACAATTTTATTTTATTTTTTATTTCCACAAGACAATTTATGGACAAAGGATTTTGATCCTATGTCATACCATGACCATGATTAAGCACATTAGCTAAATAATGTCATAATGATAATTACAATATTTAACCATAATCATACTAAAAATAAAGCTAACAATAATGAAAGATACAAATATCATATAATAATAATAAATAAATAAAAGCTGGATGGATGAAGTACATAACATAACCGCAGTAGAACTACATCGCTATTTAAAATAATAACAATAACAATAAAACAACTGCTTAGAAGTACAACATGGACTCAGATATCTTAAACAGGAAAAAAAAAAACGCAAGATTTTGCTATTAACTAGTATATAACCCTAGTGGATCCTTACCATAAATGACAGAACATATATTAATAATAATAGCAAGCAACATTCAAACCCAACAATTCAGGAATATAACTAATAATAATTAACTATAACAAAATCTGACATAAGAAATCTACATCCAAGAGTTACCATGCCCTTTACTTTCCTTTTCAAACACCGACTCAAGTAGATAAAGCCAACAGAATAAAAACAAAAACAAAATAAAAATGATGTCTTATGTTTATACCAAAAGACACGAAGAAAATGATTACGAGAACGACGTCGGGTTACGAAAAGCGAAACAGGAAGAGGCGTATAACAACCAGATCTCAGGTAGAAATCTTCAGATCTAAACCAGAGAACCTTACCTTCAGAGATGGCGTTCTGTATCTCAGCGCATTTGGCGACGACGCTGTGGTCATTGATGCCTTCTTCCTCCTCAATCAGGTACTCGGCGCCGTAACCGTTCTTGTTGTTGCGCGGCGACGACGACGTCTCAGATGTAAGCTTGACGCGCGAAACCAGGAACCACTGCACCAACGAGAAGACGATCCCTACGACGGCGCACACCGGGATCACTATCTCCGTCGCAAGCTCCGGCAGCAGAGTCGCACCCATACTCGCCGGAAACCACCTACCTCCGCCGAAACGGGAAGATTTTGATAACGTTCGCCGGAATAGAGACAGACACGGAGAGAGTGTGAGGTGAGTTCGAGAAGTGTGGGACTCGTGATGTTTATATTGGGGGAGAGAGCGTGTTAGGGTGTATTGAACATTTCAAGTTTAAGTTGTACCCGACTTTTTATCCGTGAGATCATTTGTATCGAAATCTGAGCTCATCTGACGGTGGATACATGAGAACGTTTTTTTTTTTTGAAATGGATACATGAGAACGTTTCCAAAGTTAAAAGGAAAGTGTTTTAAAAAGTGGAAATAAAAGGAATAGATTCTTCAATGATAAGGTATCTATCAAACTTTGTGAATGAAAAAGTTTTACAAGGATTTTGTTTAGGGTGAGTTTGGGGAAAAATTAATTGAGTGTTTATGACCATATATCCTTGTTTATATGTTATTTTAACAAACTTATCAAAATTCTGTTATAAATAAGTATATATTATTTTTTGTAGGCTATTTTGTACTGCTTATAAAAAAATTTAAAAAATTTATAAATAGGTTAAGTTATTTATATTATTTTTTTTCAAATACTTATATAAACATTTATAACATAAGACAAATTTTAAGGCTTTAGTGTGTATTTAGGGTTAATAAATTCCCTCATATTTTTTATATTGAAAGTTATGTCCAAATGTATCAAATGTTGAGATTGTTTAAATATCTATGAAGACATAAATTGGGGTTTTTAGGGTGTTGGAAGATTTTTATTGTAGTACGTGAGCTTGGTTACTGTCCTTATATTAAGAGAGTTGTTTCACAACATTATCTGTATATTTATATATTTTTTGTTTTCCAAAAAAAATTGTGAAGAAATATATATACGTGTTCCGGTATGGAACCTCAGATGTAGGCTAATCAAACTGAGAGCAAGCGAAGTAAACGAAAAACTGAGAAAATGGCGTAAAATGATAGGTTCCCCTACCGCTTGGGTGGTGCCTTTATTTATAGCTTGGATTTTTAGTCCGAATGGACCATGGGTGACCCGGCCCATTAAGTACAGAATATTGGTTAGCCCAATTACATGATAACTCGGTTCACCCATATCAGACCATAAGCCCACAAGACACTGAGGCTTAAAATAAGACGAAAGTGTCTTTACGAAGCCCACAACTACTAAGTTGCTCATAACTTAAACAAAATGCAAATAAAATGGGCGGACAATCTAAATTTACAGGAAATTTAAATAAAAAGTAAATAATGATCACATTAATCCGACTCTTCTCTTATCTCTTTTTTGATGTGTGAACCAGGCTGTCAAGTCCGCTCAGCTGTCATTTCATTTACACTTACCGTGTCAAGTTTCAAAATCATCATTACTTCCCCTGTCATAAATATATCCACAAAATATCCTGCATATATCTGGGAACTTGGAGCTACAGTGTTATTTGGCGTTTTCAAGTTCCATTAACACAATCATTAAGAAAGAAATAAATGTAATTGAAATCACAAACAAATTCACACATGAAAAGTCACACTCTTTCCTAAAGTAGTTGTACCGATGTACCCTCTCTGAATTGTGAAAATTGAATTCACCCTTAAAAACATCCTCTCTTCCGGACCGATATGTCCTTTCAGATTCAAATTCCTCAACAATCACCTCCTTTCAAATTTAAAGCTTTTCAGACCAATACGTCACTTCCCTCCAATCGTCAGACCATGCGCTTTAAATGCACGCGTGAGATCACGTGTCTGTTCACCCTTTAACTCACCTTTTCATCTTCATCCCCTTTTCTATATAAAGTCCATTATTTTCACTTTACCCTTACTCGTGCTTTCTCCTTTCACCATATACCAAAAAGTTCTAACTTTGCTGTTTCCTCACCCTTAGTACTCCACCTTTGCATCCAAGAACTCCTTATTCCAAAATTTACTCAAGTCACATTTCTCTAAGGTAAATCTCTTCTCTATTTTCTTTCTGGAATTCCTGCATCTTACTTTTGCCTTCAACTTTATATGAATAGTCTGCGTCTTTAACTCAGAAACCTATAGTTTGAATAACCCAGACCTCAATCCTAAACTCCTTCTTCATCTCATACTTCTAAAATTTTATTTTCAGGACCAGAAAAATGGCTACTAAACGTACTCGTAGAGAAACCTCCACTCTTAGTGCTCCAACTACCGCGAACTCTCTATGGGTCTCTAGTAAAATCAAGAAACAATTTTCAAAAATTAACACTCCCAAGGCTGTTGTAAATCTAATTACTAAATATAATTTTAGAAAGGACGGACTGGATGCCCACCTAGATATACTTCCCTGTTCTTCCGACGAACCATGTTGTTTCGGGCAAAAAGATGATCAAGGGCGAAATTTCACTTATCTTTTTGAAAATTTGTTTTCTGATTTGAAATATACCCTACCATTCTCCGATTTTACTTGTTCTGTCTTAACTCTCCTAAATGTAGCCCATACCCAACTTCATGGTAATGCTTGGGCTTACATAAAAGCCTTCGAGGTCCTGTGTCACGCTTTACATATCCAACCCACTAGCAATAAATTTTTCTATTTCTTTGAGACCTGTGGGCGAAACGTTAGAGGTGAATATGTTTCACTCGCTACCGCTAGGGATCTAGGACTGTTCACTCTTTTCAAAAGCCACTATAAACACTTCAAGGGAAATTTTTTTAAACTTCGTGAATCTGAACCCTGCAAAGACATATTCTATTATGATGATGGAAGTCCTCGGTTCCCATTCTACTGGACGAACCGGTATGAAGTTATCATCAAAATTTCTGATGACGCTTTGACTCCAGAAGAACTAGTAGAATGCCAATTTTTGTCTGGCTTAGGATTAAATCTTACAGATTTTATGGACGCCCTTTCAAAAAATGAAGTGGGTACATACATTGGTAAGGCATTCTAACTTACATCCCTCTTTCGAAATTTATATAAAACTTCTCTTGTATGCTAACGTTGTTTTCTTATTGCAGCAAATATGGCTCGCCTCTCTGAAGATGATATCCTCCGTTTCCGTCGTGAGCAACAGGCTGCTCGCGAAAAAAGAAACCCGGCGAAGTCTATCGCCGATCAGAACACCAGTCACTCCGGCACCGAAACTGGTCGCCCCACCAAGAAAAAGAAGAAAAATGAAGAGACTGCTTCGACCAAAAGCAAAACTCCGAATCAAACTTCACTGGATCAGTTTATGAACAAAAATGCTGCTGTTGAAACGAACAAAGGTTGTTCATCAAGCGCTCCGCCCCCTTGCTGGAAGAACCTGTTAAAAGAGTTCGAAGAGTTAACTTCTAACGAAGTAACTTCACTATGGGACTCCAAGATTGATTTCAACTCTTTAGTGGAGACAAATTTGGTCTTTGAGGCGGACCGTGAGAAGATGAGGAGGATTGGATTAAAGGAGGCTTGTCAGGCCATGATGACTAAGGGTTTGGAAATTGCTGCTATTTCCAAGATGATCGATCTCGAATCTGCTGGATTTGATGGCCTTTCAAGTGCCAAGCTCGTTGAAGAAAAAGAAAAAGAAATTGAGAAGATGAAAGCCACATTGAAACTGTTGGACAAATCCAAAAAGGTTACTGAAAATAAAGCCGCTGATTTGGCTTTGGAGGTTGGAAACTTAAAGAAAACTATTGAAGAAAACAACACTTCTATTCAAACACTGACTAGAGAAAATGGGAAGGTAAAGGCTGACCTTACCCAACTGACTGCTGTTCACAACCAAGTTCTTGAAGAAAATTCTAGCTTGAAAACAGAGGTTGCTAAACTGAAATGTTCTATCTTAGACCAATTTGAAGCTGGTTTCGCCAAAGCAAAAGGACAAATCACCTTTCTCAATCCTGACCTGGCTATCAACTTTGAAGGGCTAAACCCCTATGCCCGCATCTTGAATGATAAATTGGTTAGCCCGGATAACGCGGATGGAGAAGGTGAAGAAGAAGAAGAAGCAAATGAAGAAGAAAAGAATGAAGAAAACAACCAGCCGGGAAAGGAAGGCGAGGGAGAAACATCTTAGATTGGGTTTCGATTTGTTCCAAATATCTTAGTATTTAAGTGTTTTTAGTTTTTAAGTTTTCTCGCTACTTTGTTTGTTTGTTGTTTAATCTCATGACCACCTATGTAATGCTCCGCCCCTTAATTAATGAAATGTGTTTCTCCTTTATTGTCTTATCGCTTTTGACTTTTAACTTAATACTTTTGATTGAATCCAAATCTAAACTTCTACCTCAGCTTTCGTTCTAACGGAACATTCTTCACACTAACTCTTATCTCACTAAAAATCATAACCTTCATAACTTAAAATCTTATCTATGAAATCTATGACTATACTCGCTTTGCCTAGTCATACTTTCACTTATAACTCTTATTCTGATACTTGAACACATGAAACATAAAATACTCTAAGTTACTTACCACGTGTTCCAACGCTTCAAGGCTAATGACTAAATCAATATTAAACCAAAAGCATTGCAATTCACTAACCTTTACTCCTGGACTTGCTTTTACTTTCTTCGCCCAATCTACTATTGATTGGAAAGTCGTGTAATTTCGACATAATGGTAAATCACTTGATTCACTTCGCCCAGTATACTATTCACGTATAGTGGGAAATTGCATAAGCAAGTTTATGAAATTTCTAGAGAAATCTCTAAGTAATCAACTTCTATTGGAATCATAAGGCCTTTGTAATTTTAACTTAGTCAAAAAATTTCATTTGAACTTAGTTATATGTTGAATCGAAAATTCCCATTTTGATTCAATTGTTTTGCTCGCGTGGAGACTTGTGCTTAATTTGGACAAGCTTAATCCAACTTAAGGCTGTGCTTATGAATTCGTGGTCAAATGCTCTAGTTTTAAGAGTCTTACTCTTTCTCAATTGCCTGGCATCGCCCAATTGATAAACTTAAGTTGATATGTTTCCAATCAAGAAAACAAAAATGAAAAATGTTGCACACATGAACATTTTTAAAGGTTATGCCTCGTTAAAAACTCTCCCGCCTGGGGTAGAGAAAAGAGTGCATACATGTTATTCATTAATGTGTGATGCCTCGTTAAAAGCTCTCCCACCTGGGGTAGAGAAAAGAGTGCATCCCACTAAGTCTTACACACATAACAAAGTCTTAAACAACACACTGAAAACAAACATAGTCTTGAACACAACATACTGCTACAAACTTAAACAAACACACAAACTGTACAGAACACAAATGGTGAATCAGTTGTAGTAATAGCGGAGGTGTTGTGCATTCCAAGCCCTTGGAACCCTTCGCCCTGATAATTTCTCCAAATGATAAGCCCCTTGACCAAGCTCTCGAAGAATCCTATAAGGTCCTTCCCAATTAGGTGATAACTTCGAATCATCAGGTCCCTTTGCCTTTCGACGCAGCACCAAATCACCAACTTTCATTTGCCTCGGAACCACTCTGGAATTGTATCGCCTTTCAGATCTCTGTTTTACCACTGCTTGCCTCAGACGAACTTCTGCTTGCATTTCCTCTGCCAAATTGAGATCAACCAATCTATTCATGTCATTCTGGTCTTCATTATAAGTCGCCACCCTAAAAGTTACATCTTGCAACTCTACTGGGATCATAACATCTACCCCATAAGTCAACTTGAAAGGTGAATCGCCAGTAGTGGATTGAGGGGTAGTGTTGTAAGCCCAAATCACCGTGATCAACTCCTCAGCCCACAATCCTTTAGCTTCGCCTAGCCGCTTCTTAATTCCATTGAGAATGACTTTATTCGCTGACTCTACCTGACCATTTGTCTGAGGATGCTCAACTGAGGCGAAACACATTTCAATTCCCATTTCTGCACAAAAATTCTTCACATTCCTGCTAGTAAATTGTGTTCCATTATCTGAGATGATAGTTGCTGGTACGCCAAACCTGCAAATTAATTTTCTCCAATAAAATTTTCTGACTTTTTCTGCTGTTATCTTCGCCATCGATTCCGCCTCGATCCACTTAGTGAAGTAGTATACCGCAACCAAAACAAATCTAATCTGAGAACCTGCTGGAGTAAACGGTCCCAGAATATCCACTCCCCACATTGCAAATGGCCACGATGAACTCACTGAGCTAAGAGCTTCAGGTGGCGCCCTATGTAAATCTGCATAAATTTGACATTTTTCACACTTCTTCACATAGTCCATACAGTCCCCTCTTAAAGTTGGCCAATAGCATCCTGCTCTGAGCACTTTCGCCGCCAAAGATCTGCCTCCTACATGACTTGCACACACGCCCTCATGAACTTCAAACATAATTCTTTTCGCCTCATCTTTAGAGACACATCTCAACAAAGGAACTCCAATCCCTCTTTTATACAATTGATCGCCCAACAATGTGTAATGACTTGCCTCACGAACTTGGTCTTTAGAAAATTTCAGCAAATCAGAGCCTTCTGCTTCCAAACACTTTTTGATACGCCCCATCCAATCTGAATCCGCTACAGTCAACACCATCATTATCTCATCCTCTTCGATACTTGGGCTGTTCAAAACCTCCTGGATGAATGACTTATTGTTCCCCGGCTTCTTGGTGCTTGCTAACTTTGACAGAATATCCGCCCTTGTATTCTCCTCCCTCGGAACATAATTGACCTGCACTTTGCCTATCTGCTTTATCAACTCTTGAGCTTTCAGTAAATACTTAGCCAGCTGTGCGTCCTTCGCCTGATATTCACCTTGAATTTGCCCGGAGACTATCTGAGAATCTGTTTTAATCATCATGCTTTTGACTCTCATCTCGATTGCCAACTTCAAACCTGCAATTATAGCTTCATATTCTGCCTGATTATTACTTGCTTTGAAGTCAAACTTAAGTGACTGTTCAACTGTCACACCTCCTGGTCCTTCTAGAATTATTCCGGCTCCACTTCCCTTGACATTGGATGAACCATCCACAGACAAACTCCATTCTCCAACTTCCATAGTTTTCTCACTGGAAGACATTTCATTGACAAAATCTTCCAATACCTGTGCTTTAACCAAACCTTTCCTTTCAAAAGTGATTCCAAATTCTGAGAATTCAACAGCCCAGGAGACCATTCTTCCGGCTAGATCAGGCTTTTGCAAAACTTGGCGAAGTGGCAAGTCAGTTTTTACCACAATTGGAAAGCCTTGAAAATAAGGTCTTAATTTCCTGGCGGATATGATTAAAGCTAATGCAGCCTTTTCAATTTTTTGGTATCTAACCTCAGCTCCTTGAAGAGCGTGACTCACAAAATATATGATCCTCAAATCATCTTTATTCTCTTGCAACAAAACTGAACTAACTGCATTATCAGATATGGAAATAAACATTGACAGTGAAATACCTAGAATTGGTTTGGCTAAAATTGGCGGGTTGGACAAATGATCCTTCAAGCTTTTGAATGCCCTTTCACATTCTTCAGTCCACTGAAAAGCTTTGTTCTTCCTTAAACATTGAAAAAATGGTGCTGATTTTTCTCCAGAACACGGAAGAAACCTGGACAAAGCTGCTATCCTTCCTGTTAATTTATGCACATCTTTAACTGAGGTTGGGCTCTGCATGTCAAGTATCGCCTTACACTTATCAGGATTTGCCTCAATTCCTCTCTTTGTGATCATGAAGCCCAAGAATTTCCCGCTTTGAATCCCAAACGAACATTTTTCTGGGTTAAGTCTCATGTTATGCTTTCTTAGCTCGCCAAACGCCTCTTCAAGATCAGAACAGTGTGCCATCATTTCCTCTGACTTGACCACCATGTCATCCACATAAATCTCCATGTTCCTCCCCACCTGCTTGTCAAACACCTTATCCATCAGCCTCTGGTATGTTGCTCCCGCATTCTTCAGCCCAAATGGCATAGTCTGATAGCAATAGTTCGCCTGATTCATCATAAAAGTTGTCTTCTCTTCGTCTGGCTAATACATTCTTATCTAATGATACCCTGAATATGCATCCATGAGGCTAAGCATTCCGAATCCAGACGCCCTATCCACAAGCTTATCAATATTCGGTAAAGGATAAGAATCCTTAGGACAATGCTTGTTTAAGTCTGTATAATCTGTGCACATTCGCCACTTTCCATTAGCCTTCTTCACCATTACTACATTCGCCAACCATGTTGGATACTTAACCTCCATAATGAATCCAACTTCCAGTAACTTGTTGGTTTCCACCTTTACTGCCTCTGCCTTTTCTTCGCCCATCTTTCTTTTGAATTGAACAAAAGGTTTCGCCCCGGGATTTAAAGCCAATTTGTGACAAATAAATTTCGGATCGATTCCTGGAAGGTCCTTTGCACTCCATGCAAATAAATCCATATTCTCAGATAACAACTTTACCAACCTGTCCTCTTGACTTGTAGTTAAATTGACACCAACTTTCAAGTTTCGCTCACCAATCTGGATCGCCTTAGTTTCCTCTTCTGATGTCATCTTGTGCTCAATGAATCCATCACAAGGATCCAAACTAATGTCTGTCTGATCTACATTCACCTCATAGACTCGATGCCCCTCTTTCACTGCCTTCTTTCCCATATGTCCATACTGCTTGAAGCTTTTTGAATAACATTTTCTGGCAACCACTTGATCATCCTTTAAAACTCCAACTCCTCCTTTGCTCAACGGATACTTAGCTGTTAAGTGTCGTGTGGAAATGATCGCCCCCAATATGTTTAGTGAAGGCCTCCAAATGAGTACATTATAGGGCGAAGTACATTTTACTACCAAAAACTTAATAGCAAATGTCTCCGCATTTTTCCCTTCTCCAAAGACAGTCTTCAGCTCCACATAACCTCGAACAAATACTTTCTCTCCAGAAAAACCCACCAAAGAGTCATCATAAGGCAACAAATCAGATTCAGTTAGCCCCAATTTCTCAAAAGCATCGCCATAAATCAAATCCGCCGAGCTTCCTTGATCCAGAAGTACCCTCTCAATTTCGTAATCAGCAATTCTCAGCATTACAACAATTGGATCATCTTCATGAGGCTGAACTCCCTCAAAATCTCGCACAGTAAAAGTTATATCGAGTTGATTGGTTGCCCAACTTCCCCAATCGTTAGAATAAACAGCATTGATGGAATGAACGTACATCTTACGAGCTGAATTAGTCGTTCCTCCACCGCGAAATCCACCAAAAATAGAATGAATCCGCCCCTTTGCTTTCCCATCTGGCTGTTTATTCTGCTCTTCATTATCAATCTCCTTTCCCTTTTCATCTCGCTTTGTCGAAGTTTCAGCCTCATCTGAATTGTTCCGCCCAACTAAGTGTTGCATGCATCTAGCCTTTATTAATTTTTCAATTTCCTTTCGCAAAGTGAAGCAATCATCAGTGTCATGCCCCGAGATTCTATGATATTCACACTACTTTCTCTTATCCACGTTGTTGCCTGTTGGTTGTTTTGGTTGCCGGGGAAAACGGATTACATTCGCCTCCAAGCACGTGTGTAAAGCCTCAGTCAAATTAATCGTCAATGGCATTGCACGATCATTTTGATTTCGGGTCCACGTCATCGAATGTCCATACCCACGATTCCCATACGGTTGATCATGATGCTTAAATTGAGAGCGGTTATCGTAACGGTTCCTGTAGCTGTACCCTTTATCCCCACGTTCAGCCGAACCTTTTGAACGCTGATCGGTAACCGCTCCTTTCTTCGCCTCAGACTGCTGTTGCTGACCAGCGTACGCCGCATTCGGGCGGTTCTTCTTGACTTGATCACTTTGATCCTCCTTGATGAATCCTTGAACTCTTACACACAATTGTGCCATCGTCTCCACCGGCTTTCTGCTTAAATTACTGTTCAGACTTCCGGGCCTTAATCCTAACTCGAACGCTGCAATGCAAATCTCTGGCATCTTATCCTCCAAATGAACAGACAATTGATTGAATCGCCCCATATACGACTGTAAAGTCTCATTTGAACCTTGACGAACATTGAACAATGTCGCCGGAGTAACCTTCTGGGCGCGGCTGGTTGAAAACTGAGACAAAAACTTCGCCGATAACTCTGTGAAATTCACAATCGAACGTGATGGTAAAGTGGTGAACCAAATCATAGCCGATTTCTTGAAAGTTGATGGAAGCATCTTGCATTTGAGTGCATTTGATGCTCCCACAATAACCATCTTCGTGTTGAAATACACCAAATGGTCCTTGGGATCAGTGTCGCCATAATACGAATCCAAGACAAGCGTCTTCAAGTTGTCTGGAACGGTAGTGTTTGCTATTTCTTCTGTGAAAGGTTGAAAATCCACCACCGTTTTCGCCATTTTTCGATCGCCCTCTCTTAACCCATGTGTCTGGTTGAGATCAGTAAGTTGATTCTGAAGTTTCTGGTTGTGTTGACGGAGATCATTGAGATCATCCATGATCCGTTGGAGAACGTCGGGAGGAACGCCATCAGGGGGATTGTGGTTCCTCTCTCCGTTCGCCCCAGATCGAGTAACCATCTTTTCTGCGTATGAAGCCTAGGAAGAATTTCCTTCGGCCCCACGGTGAGCGCCAATGTTCCGGTATGGAACCTCAGACGTAGGCTAATCAAACTGAGAGCAAGCGAAGTAAACGAAAAACTGAGAAAATGGCGTAAAATGATAGGTCCCCCTACCGCTTGGGTGATACCTTTATTTATAGCTTGGGTTTTTAGTCTGAATGGACCATGGGTGATCCGGCCCATTAAGTACAGAATATTGGTTAGCCCAATTACATGATAACTCGGTTCACCCATATCAGACCAATACGCAATCACATGAGAGGATATTAGATCTACCAAAAGATAACATGAGAGGATATTATATTGTCCGTGTCATTGGATAATAGCTTTTTTTAAGGCATCATTGGATAA
Source organism: Lotus japonicus (assembly GCF_012489685.1). NCBI lineage: Eukaryota > Viridiplantae > Streptophyta > Magnoliopsida > Fabales > Fabaceae > Lotus > Lotus japonicus. Next base: position 73,523,277 of record NC_080043.1, read on the forward strand.
TATAGTTGTTTTTTCTTTGAACGTGTCATTGGGTTGATTTCAAAAAACAGATGTTTATTTTTGGAATGTGGAATTTGGCATTCCAATACCGTGAAAACTAGTAGTACTAGTCTGTTGTTGCTGCGTTCATTTAGAGCAGATTAAGTTATCTAAATTATTTAAGAGAGAGTTTAAGTTAAATAACACATCATTCAATTACATTTGAGATAAATGAGTTGAAAATATTTTATTTATAAAAAATTATATTTATCCATTGAATTGTGAGAATTATAGGTTAGTAAGTGAGTCATTTAGATAACCCAATTAACTATTATTTTCTCAAATTTAATTTTACCAAAACTTCAAATACGCTCGCGTTCAGGTTGATTCAAATTTTTACTCTGAATTGCGGAATGAGACTAGCATCAAGGAATATCCTGTGTTTGTTAGGTAGTAGGTGGGCCCGATAATTGAAGCAGTCGCTGTACGCTGTCGGTGGTGTTGTTGATGGAAATGGCGAAGGGTGAGATTTTTTTTGAAAGGGTGAGATATTGATAGTTACCGTGCGCAAGGAAGCACAGGATTGTGATTGTTGTTTTTGTAAATTCTATTTCTGGGTGAGAGGAGAGGATATTGTTGTGTTGTGGGAGCTCAGAGGAATGGCTTTTGTGACACTGACGTAACAACGTGTCTTGAATAGCGTGCAAAGCATCCTATCGGATAACAAGTCATTTTCTTTTGCTTTTTTTCACGAATGAATATTTATAAATCACTCTACTTCATCATTCATTCCATAAGAATAATTATTCTTTCACACCTAAAAAATGAGATGGAAAGAGATGGAGAATGAGAGATATGAAAAAAAGAAAAAGTAAGAGAGGGAAAGTATAAGATGTGATAGATAATAAGATGAGAAAGATACAAATAAAAATATGTGGAAATGAAGTGAAGAAAAAAATGAGATGTGAGTATATGATTGTTGATTCTATAATACTCCCACCACTCTAATTAGCGTTGTCCAACTTTAAGCAGTCCGACTAGAAACCGAGTTAATCGATCTTTTTTTATCTGCGGGTCGAACCAATTCAGTTTTGGTTTATGACGGGTTTAAAAAACGGTTTTATTAGGTTTGGATGGGTCGGTTCCCACCCGAACCGATTGAAGTAACTACATAAAAAAAAATTGCCCGCTCAGCTCAGTCCAGAAGTAACCTAGCTCTTAAGTCTCCCACTAACTCCTGAACATCCTTCACAAGTCGTCAGCCTCCAACCAACCAAACCTTATCTCCTCCCATTGAATCCTTCTTCCCCAATCTGAAACACAACCGCCAGCCACCACCACCACCACTTCTCCATCACTCATTTCGAAAATCACTACACTCCTTCTCTGAGATCATGAGTCTTGACCACATCTCGTCCCCAATCTCGAAAATCAGATGCACAACCACCATCCACCATTTCTTCTCTTCCTCTTTGCGATCACCGCACGCCATTTGTTCCACCACATCGTCCACCATCATTGTTGCCCACCATGGCACCACCAATGCCGCCCCCGGCCTCTCTCTCTCTCTCTCTTTGTAGATTTTGGAAGCTTCATACACTCAAAACAGCATTCCTTTATCTTAACTAAGGACATAAGGTTGCTTATCAGAGCTGATCTTGTCACGGTGGAGCGATCTCGTTTCGGCAAAGGGGATATTTTTTTTTTGATAAGCCATATGAAATATATTGAAGTGAATTACAATGGGTACTTCAACCCAATACAAGTAGGAAACGATGAGGAAAAGAACTAAGACTAAGAGTAGCAACATTTACAAAATAACAACAGTGATCCTCCTACTAGTAAAGAAGCCCACCACCCACCACCTCCTTGGAGACGGATTAAAGAAATCATGCCTCGTTAAAACCTTACCAGGAAAAACCCCCTTGGGAAAACCAGAGGGGATCTTGTCATGCATAGATGGCTGAGGCGGTTCCGGTTCAGGGTTATGACTTATGGGTTCCTACATGGTTTTGGGTTCTTTTTGGTTTCTGGGTTCATCTAATAGGTTATTTTTGTTGAGATTCTTTGATTTTGTTCTGTTTGTTTGTTCATATTTTGTATTGCAACATGAAATTTTAGTGAAAATTCTGAGTCTTTTCTTTTCTTCTCCTTTCTCTGGGTTATTTTTTTTATTATGATTTCACTCTTGGTTTGCTTAATCGCCTGAATACACCCGCCACCCGCAAAATTTGAGATCCGACAAAATCGAGGATATGATCGGACAATGGCGGTCCTGACTGTGCGGTGACCCGAAACCATCCGTTGGACACCCCTAACTCTAACCACTCTAGTTGCGTACTTCCTCCATCCCATTTTATAAAAATCAAATGGAAGATGTATATTGGTTTCTTTTATAAGAAGTACTCCCTCCTGTCCTATTTATAAGCAACAAAAAAAAAATTCACATAGTTTAAGAATTGTAGTTAAACTAGATAAAATGCATTAAATTTGTCTTGAATCAAAATAAACCTCCAAATTACCCTTTGTTATTAGTGTTGGAAAGTGGGAAAGAGAGAGAATAATTAATGAGACACATTTTACAAGCTAGAATTAATAAGGGCATCATTGGAAAAAAAATAATTAATATAGCTCAAACTTTCATTTGGTTCTTATAAAAAGGACCAAGATTTTTCTTCTCTTTCATGCTTATAAATAGGACCGAAGGGAGTAACTTAGATTTTATGGTGCATTAATTGTTTTTAGACAAGAATGCCCTTATTTAATTGAATTTTTTTCTCTTTCCACTCTCCATAGCATTAATGATGCATAGAAATTAAGAATAATGAGTGGATGGTAACTTAGAAAAGTTGATATAAATTGAAAACAAAATTAAGAGAAAAATAAAATTAAGAATAATGAGTGGAGGGTAACTTTGGAAACTTGATATAAATTGAGAACAAAATTAATGCAATTGCCTAAATTAACTACATTTATTAAAGAGTGTGAAGTGAGTGTTTGGTTCTTACATTAAGGAACGTATAAAGTATAAGATGTCACTGAGACAATTGCGCTTATTAAGAAAGTGTGCAATGAGTTTAATAAATGTATTGATTTTATAAAAGTTTATTCAATCTTCCATATTTACTCTTAATTAATGTCTTAGATAGTGTTGAAGATAGGGATGGCAATGGGTCGGGTAGGGTGCGGGTTTTGCCAAACCCAAACCCAAACCCGAAATCAAAAACCCACACCCGCACCCGCACCCGAACCCGAAATGGGTGGTGAACTTAAACCCACACCCGAACCCATTGGGTTTCGGGTTCACCCGACCCGTACCCACACCCGCACACAACCTCAAACAAACAGTTGAACTCGGAAACCCGACCTGAAAAAGACTGTGAAGAGAGCTATATTATGTAATGTAACATTGTAATTGCCATGTTACTGTTAAATTAATATGCAAGATGCTGCATATATTGTATTGCACAAGCAGAATACTTAGGTTTCACTTATACAGATCCGGGTTCGGGTAGGGTTCGGGTGCGGGTTTGGCCAAACCCAAACCCGAACCCGAAAGTGATCGGGTAAAACCCGAACCCATTTAACTCGGGTTTTCACCCAAGAAATCGGGTCGGGTCGGGTGCCCATGGGTTCGGGCTTCTCTGCCATCCCTAGTTGAAGATAATTAATTACTAGTGATGATCCAAACTTTAGAATTAAAAAGTTTAATGAATGCAAAAACATATGTGGAAAAATGCAATAATTTTTTTTCTGAAATCTAGTAGGAGTCTTATATTAAGGGACACCAAAATATTTATAAAGGGTATTATAAAAGGAACGAATGAAGTAAATCTCAATATCTCATATCTAAAGAAAGTATTAAATGCTTTTCAGGATTAAAGGTAAATGCAGGATGACAATGTAAACTTTGCACATCCAATTGAATTTCGTTAAATCATAATTTTTTTTATTTTAGTTAAAATATAAAACGAATATAATGTATATTCTCCTGTGTGATATATATTAATTGAATGTCAGTGTAAAACTATTTATTTATAGTGATTATATTATATCTCTTATGAGATACAAATATATTTAACTTTTATATAATCCATAATATATACATTCAGGGGTTTTTCTAGGTCCAGTCATCGCTTGCGTGACATCTAATGATTGGCTAAAGTCAATAAAAATTCTACATGGCATTCATTCCTCCTTTTCTATTAATGTACACCCTTCTTCTTAACCTACACTCTCCTCTATGAAAAAGCTTGTATAAGACTCTAATTCATCATTCATCTCTCCAAAGTTTGAATCTCTCTCCATCATCTTATTTTCACAACTCTCAACATTTCTTGGTCTTCGGCCATTGATTCTCGGTATTCATCCTCATTTTTCATTTAATCGACCGGTTAGATCTGAACCTTTTTCGTTAACTATTAACAAGTTGAGCGTTTTTTCAATTGCAGGTGATGATTACCAGATCAAGGTTTGGGACTACAAGCTGTACATGGTGTTTATCAATTTCTTAAAAACCATATATAAGACTCTCCAATTTTTTCTTTCTCTCTCCATCATTTTATCATTGTCATCACAATTCTCTCTTTCTCTGTTTTCTTTTTTTGCAGCTTCTCACTATTCTTCATGATTGAAAGGTATTTTTCTAATCATTATTTCCATACATGTTCTCCTTAATCTATTTGCAGGTTGTTGTGTTTCATTTCTATTTTTTTCTAACGATCGATCTCACTTACATTGTGTTACCTTCATTTTTTCTGACGTTTTCACATATTCGTATACATTTTTTCGTTTCCGGTTTATGTGTTTCCATTTTATTTATTTTCAGGTTTTGCAGTTTTCATAACAATGGATCTTGGAGATTTTTTTTTTTAAATTTCATTTTTTTTCAGTTCCTCATTCGATCTCTTTGATGTTCTTTTAATTTTGTTTTTTACGTATCTTCCTAGATCTTGATATCGTTTTGGAAGTTGTAATGTGCATAACTCACTAATGGAGGTTTATGTGACTTACAATTTTGCTGATCAATTTGCATTTGGGACCATAACTTTTACTCCACAGGGCAAAGTAAAATCGACGAGATATCACGACAGAAAGGAACAATGCACTCTAATGTTTGAAATTTCGGATTGTGATGTTTATGGCAATATGGGACGTTTCGAAGCTATAATGTGCAGATCTCACCAATTTCGTTGTAAAAGTATAAATCACATATTTTAGTCTTAATTGCTTTTTAATTCTTGTGTTATTTATAGTAAAATAAAACACAAAATTATTGTTATTTAATCAATTTTAATTATATTCAATTCATTTCCTTATTTGTAGAAAAATTAATGACGACATTGGTTAGTGATTGAAATATCAAATTTTTGATTTCGTCAAAACAATTAATAATTATTCAAATTTGAAAACATTGATATTAAATTAATTGTTAGTCAAAATTGAGCAATAACTCTTCCATTATCAGTTTTATTATTTAATTAGACTTAATTGATTTTTAATTCTTGACTTATTTATACTCCCTCCGTTCCAAAATGTAAGTTGTTTTAGAATTTATATCATATTCCAAAATATAAGTTGTTTTGCAAAACCAATGCACTTTTTCTCTCTTTCTTCCTTATATACCCTCATTTAATATTATATCTCTTAATTACCACCTTCAATTTTCACCTATCACAACTCTCATTATCCACTTAATCAATAATAACATTTCTCTCTCCTTAATATAACACAACTTTAAATAGGGGTATTTTAATTAAAAAAATTATCAATTAATGAGCTCTTAAACAATGTGCACAACCTAAAACAACCTACATTTTGGAACGGAGGGAGTAGTAAAATAGAACACGATATTATTGCTATTTAATCAATTTTAAATGTATTCAATTCATTTCCTTATTTATAGTAAAATTAATAACGACATTGGTTAGTGATTCAAATTTTAAATTTTTTATTTCGCAAAACAATTGATATTTATTCAAATTTGAAAACATTGATATTGAATTAATTGTTTATCAAAATTGAGCAATAACTCTTCCATTATCAGTTTTATTGTTTAATTAGTCTTAATTGTTTTTTAATTTTTGACTTATTTATAGTAAAATATAATTAATTACATTTTAATGCATTGACTATTTATTTAAGGAAATTATTATTCTAAATTAATTGATTAATCCATTCTAATTCCTTATATAAAAAATTAATGACTTGAATCCCGTATTTTTTTGTTTTAAAATAATTACCATTTTTAAAATAAAAAAATGTTTTTAATAATTAATTACTTATAAAATTCATTAGCTATCTATTTAAAAAAATCATTATTCGAAATTAATTATTTATTTCCTTCAATTTCCTTATATAAACCACTTAATTATATTAATTTTTTAATGCTAATTATTAAAATTCAATAGTAAGATGAAGAAACGATGCGCATTAATGTCAACATAGAATTATAATTTTAAATTTCTATTTCTAATTTATTAATAAACTTATTCTTCAAATAATTTGTATGTCCTTATTGCTTTCACGTATTTAATTATAAAAATAAATTATTTAGTCAATTTGTTACCGGTATGTGTATAGTTGAGTTTCAAAAACGAGGGCTACCTCATGCATCTTGATATGGTTGTCAGAGGGTGCAAAATTGAGAATAGGGAGTGACATTGACAAAATTATATCAGCAGAGTTATCGGACCCTACATTGTATCCTTCATTATCAAATGTTGTTTCAAATTTTATGTTGCATGGACCATGCGGTTTAGCAAACTAGTCATCTCCATGTATGAAAGTTGGGCGTTGTGAGAAATTTTTCCCAAAGGACTACGAAGATGCAACAAGGATTGACGAGGATGGGTATCCAAAGTACGAGCGAAGGCAAACTAGAATAACTATAAGCAAAAAATGGGTCAATTTGGATAACATATATGTTATGCCTTACAACCCACTACTTCTTATGAGGTATCAGGCCCATATCAACGTTGAATATTGCAATAAATCAAATGCAATAAAATATTTGTTCAAGTATGTGAACAAGGGTCCTGATCGAGTTTCTGTTGAAATTTCTAATCATGGAAATGACACAAACGAAGACGAGGTAGTAGATGAGATAAAGCAGTATTATGACTATAGATACATATCTCCATGTGAAGTAGTGTGGAGAATTTTCCAATTCTATATTCATGACAAGTGGCCCCCAATTCATAGGCTAGCCTTTCATCTACCTAATGAGCAGTCAATTACCTTTAGGGATTACGAAAGAATAGACAAGGTTGTTGAACGAAGTGAGACTCTTGGTACCATGTTTTTAGCATGGTTTGAAGCAAACAAAAAATATCCAGCTGGTCGAAATCTAACATACGCAAAATTTCCTCAAATATTCGTTTACGACCATGATGCAAGGTTATGGAAACTCAGGAAACAATGTTTCGCAATTGGAAGGTTGACTTATATCCCTCTTGGTTGCGGAGAAATTTTCTACATGAGACTATTGCTCACTATTCAGAAAGGATGTACGAGTTTCTATGATGTGAAGACATTTCATGGGCAATTATTTGAAACATTCCGAGATGCATGTTATGCTTTGGGATTGCTAGCTGATGACAAGGAGTTCATAGATGCAATTAAGGAATCAAGCGAGCTAGGTTCTAGTCACCAATGAAGACGGTTATTCGCTACTTTGCTATTCATGTGCACAATGAGTAGACCAGACTTTGTTTGGAATGTTACATGGAGGTTACTTGCTGATGGAATCTTGCATGAAAGAAGAAGAAGACTTCAAATACTAGGTTTTTGAAAAATTATAATTTCATTTGCTTTAATTTTTTTTTATAAAATTCAAATTTTAGCAAATGATAAAAACATTAATACACCTAATTAATGGTTTAAAAATTCATTAATTATTATTCAATTAATAATAAAAACATTAACTACAAAAAATTTGTTCCTTAAAAATAAATGAATTTTACACACCTAGTTAATGTGTTTAAAATACATTAATGTTGACTTATAAAAAACATTAATATTAGTTAATGATAAAAACTATAATTTCGAATATTCTGTTACGTTTAAAAAAACAGTTTTAAATATTATTTTAATGATTTTAATTGAAAATTATAAATACACATTAACTCCTTTATTGATTACATTTAAAAAACCGCGTTTATAATTGATCATCATTTAATGTTAGTAAATACATTAATATGTATATATATATATATATATATATATATATATATTCAACAAAATTACGTATACATTAAATTAATTTGATTTACAACATTCAAATTTTAGTCAATGATAAAAAAACATTAATACACCTATTTAATGGTCTTAAAAATAATTAATTATTAGTCAAATAATAATAAAAAACTAACAAAAATTTCCGTTCATTAAAAAGAAACGTATTTAATGAACATTAATATATATATTAAATGATAAAAACAAAAAAAATAATAATCAATTTACTTTAAAAAAAAGGGTAAAAACACTAATTGCTTGGTTTTTAATAAATTGATGTTACTCAATTAATAAAAACATATTCATTTCCTTTTTTATAAATATTACCATATTTAATACACGTTAGGGACGGTATTTTAAATACTTTGATTTTTATTCATTGATTTTTACACAATGCCATAAAGAATAAACACTATATCTCATTCATTAAAAAAAATTTAAATATACCTATGTATTAATTTTCTACTACATTACTTTTTACTGAACTAATATTTACACACATCTATTAATTTTAAAATGGATTAATGATAAATTGTTTCATGGGCAATTAAAAATCAACTTTTACAATTTTTTCAGGACTAAATATTGAAGATGACCTGTTGCAAAGTTTATGTTTGGCTGAGATAGAGAAAATACTTCAAAGAAATGACAAATCTCTAAAAGAACATAGTTGTCTGCTCTATCCAATTTTTGATGATGTGGCTACAACAAAGAAGAAATGACAAATAAACATACATCCTATCTAACAATGATGACAACAAAACAGAAGGGTGTATATGACAACATAATGCAATCGGTGTTGTCTGATAGTGTTAGAATTTTCTTTTTGTATGGATATGGAGGAACTGGCAAAACTTTTGTCTGGAATACATTATCTGCAGCCATCCATTCAATGGGTATGATTGTTCTGCATGTTGCTTCAAGTGGAATTGCTTCTTTGTTTTATCCGGGTTGTATAACAGCATATTCTAGATTTTGCATTCCATTGCAGACCGATGAAACAACTACTTGCAACATCAAACAAGGTAGCTTAAGGGCAAATTTACTGATCCGTGCCAAATTGATCATTTGGGATGAAGCTCCTATGTTAAATAAGATTTTTTTTTAGGCACTTGATAGGACTTTGCGCGATATCATGAGATAGGAAGATGAAAGCAACATGGACAAACCATTTGGCGCTAAGGTTGTAGTTCTTGATGGTGATTTTAGACAAATTCTTCCAGTCATTCCAAAAGGTGGAAGACAAGACATTGTATCTGCTACAATAAATTCTTCTGATCTTTGGAAACACTGTAAAGTTTTAAAGCTCACTAGAAACATGAGATTAAGCACATCAGGTTCACCAAAGCTTGCAACATAAATAAAATAATTTGCTGACTGGATTCTCAAAATCGGAGATGATGATTTCGAATCAAATGAGCCTGGTGAATTAGATATTGAAATTCCTGAAGATCTTTTGATACAGGATAATGAAAATCCACTTCTTGACCTGGTTGATTTTGCATATCCCAATTTGGTGCAGAACATGAAGACTGATTTTTTTTTTGGAAGAACGATGCATATTGTGTCCTACATTGGAATGTGTTGAGAAGGTTAATTATTTTATTCTTGATTTATTACTAGGTAATACAACGGAGTACTTAAGCTCAGATAACACTTGCAAATCTGACGAGGACACTAAACTACAGTCAGAGTGGTTTACTACAGAATTCTTAAATGATATTACATTCTCAGGAATACCAAATGACAAAATAACATTGAAGAAAGGTGCTCCGATAATGCTATTGAGAAATATAGATCAAGCAGTCGGTTTATGCAATGGGACGCGGCTAATAGTGGTTGATCTTGGAACAAATGTTATAAAGGCCAGTGTAATAACATGAACCAACATTGGAGAAGACATTTTCATTCCAAGAATGGACATGGTTCCATATGACTCAGGTTACCCGTTTAAGTTTGAAAGACGTCAATTTCCGATCAGTCTATGCTTTGCAATGACTATAAATAAAAGTCAAGGTTAGTCATTGTCCCACGTTAGTCTATATCTTTCTCGCCCGGTCTTCACGCATGACCAACTGTATGTTGCTCTCTCCAGGGTAAGATAAAGAAAAGGACTTAAATTATTAGTGCTGGATGAGGAAGAAAAAGTGACAAAAGCTACTAAGAACGTAGTTTACAAAGAAGTGTTTGACAATATATGAAATCTGTATTTTAGCTTTTTAAAAGTATGTAATCAAATTTTTTAATTTCAGCAGCATAAGAAATTACAATTTGTTTTTATTCAATATTTTTTCACCATTTGTTCCGTGATATATACAGTACGAAAATATATAAAATTAATGTCATCATTCTATAAAGTCTTCAAATAGTAAACGAAATAACCCTAAACGTGAGTCTTTAAATCATAATACGAAATTAATCAAAAATAAATACTAATAAATTATTCATACAGTTAAAGTAGAAATAATTTGAATTTTCAAAAAATGAAATCAATGCATAATGAAATTTTACGTATTCTAACTAAAACTGAGATTTTAATCTCTGAATTGACATTACCATTAAAACAGATGTTGTGGGTGAAGTAACGCACGTCGGAAATTACAACAGATTTGAGCGGAATTGATTCCATACGCAGAGCAGAGACATTGAAATTGAATCTCAAGGGCAAGTTTGCTCTTATCAATAACAAATTAATATTATTAATTTCTCTAAATTCCTACGAAAGAAAATTAACAACTTTTATTTAATTTTTTCCCAGCAAAAAAATTAAATGTTTTTTATACGTCCAATTTGTCGACAAATTGGATGCACTTCTAAATTTAGAAGACAACAAACATGTTGTTATTATCATATTGTTGGGAGTAGTAACAATTCATCAAGGTACATTTAATTATTTTGAGCAACGAACAAACATAAACTTCTATATAATAAATCAACATGTTCAAACTTAAACTTATAATCGATTGCAATTTTTTTTTCACGGGAATATAAGCTAACTGATGGGTTAAACTGCACTAAAGTAATGTTCAATCCTGACATTCCACAAGCAGTGTCCTACAGAAAAAGGTATGTATGTACTGTGGATTTCATATTACTTTGAACAAATTTAGATGACAAATAACAACATAATTTTTGTTTATTCGCAGATTATTTGAGTGTGACGCAGTTCATACTGAAGTAATGAACATTGTGATTGAAAGATTAAACGTTACTGAAAAAGATGAGTTTCTGACGCTTTTTCCAATCACAAGGATTAAAAATTTGGTTAAGTAGATCGGGTATGTTCTCATCACTTTTAATTTAATTTATTAGACATTGCTTTTTTTATAAATAAAAAAAACAGACATTGATTTTCATTCAACGTTTTAATTAAATAAACAATTACTTATTATATTATTAAATTAGTATTAATGAATAAATTATTAAATTAGTAAATAAACATATAATGTTAGGATTACACTAAACAAAAATGCGTTTTTAATAAAAAATTCATGGGGTTATAGATTTTTAAACACTAACTACAAAATTAAATACTTATTAAACTAAATTAATAATCACATATTATAGGTAATTAATAACATATTAATAATAGGATAAAATATCAATTAATTAGACCATAAACACTTATACTCTTTCATTGAATTTAATTGCTTTAAATTCATAACGTCATAATAGGAAAAAAATATTTTGATACACGTTTTGAACATTTTTAAAAAAGATTAATTCATAGTCAACAGTTAAAACAACAGCTACTATATTCAATTATTAAAAAAAATAACGTTTTTATTGTTTTTGTAAAAAAAATGCTGGAACACTTATTTAATGTTTTTTAAAAAACTTAAATTTTAATAAATTGAAAAAAAAAATCTTTAAAAATATATATCGTATTTAAAAAGGAAATAAAAAAGTTCAGCAACTTAAAGCTCTTTTAACGAGTATATTAATTATCATTTAATAAATATAAAAACTCTTATATAAATGTATTTAATGCATCTTACATAGTGTGTTTTATATTTTCAGTTATAAAAACAGTATACACTATAATCCCTCCTTTTATAAAAATAAAGTTTACACTATACCAATTTAATTACTTTTTCTATATATAAATTATTATCTAAAAAAATAACAACAAAATCAAGTACAATCATTTCTCATTTAAAAAAACATGTTACTGAGTATGTACATTTAAAAGTATTACATTTACATATGTTATTATCACTATTAATCTAACAATCAGTTGTAACTACAATTTTTTCTTTTTGCATTTTATTCATTTCTACAACGTACAATATTCATTATATATGCAACGATTAAGAAAATTGAGAGCACAAATGATTGGTATTGCAATGACTGTGAATGTCATTCAGCAGCATACTCCGACGGAGCACAATATTATTGTGAAAAATGTAACAAGCATATCACTCCTACCATACGGTAATCTCCAGATTGCATAAATAGATTAATTTGTATAATATTCAGTGAATTTAATTATTAATGTTTGCATCAGGTACAAACTGTTGCTTAATGTTGCTGATAATAGTGGATATGCAACGTTTACCGTTTCTGATCACGAAGGTTGTTATCTGATGAACATAAAAGGCAACGAGATATTGGAAAAAATGGAAAAGGTAAACATAGTCATGTCAAAAAAAGGTACATATTCATTTCTCACTTAACTCATAATATACTAATTTTTTCATTTTAATTTAAATGCAATGTAGACCGACTGCATGGAACACCCCTCACAAGAAATTGTAGATTTAGTGCATAAGGAATTTCTTTTCAAGGTTGAAGGGAAGGATAGATGCGGAAGGTGGTTTAAATCAGCATTTAACGTCTTGAAAATTTACAAGGACCGCAAATAATTTCAAAATTCAAAACAAAGGTAAAATTTTAAACTCTTATTGCTAAATAATGATTATTTATATCTACATCATGATTTTTGATATTTCCGATTCAAATGTAAAATCTCTGACTGAGGTATTGGTCATCACTATTGTAAAATAAGTTTGTTTTAGACATTGGTCATCACTATTATAAAATAGGTTTGTTTTGCAGACAATCACTAAAAGTGGTAAACGAAACACACCTCCAGCTATAGTTGAAGACTCCAACACACAAATCAAACGTCGTTCAAACAATTGTTCCATAATAGAAATTGTTGGAAGTAAAGATACAGAAATGTTGAAAAAGATCAATGTTTCAAAGAATTAATAGCATTTCCTTAAGGTTGTTTACAAATAAATAGTGTGCTAAACAATCACTTTTATGTCTTTACGCACGTTGACATTTTTTTTTTGGTAAATTGACCTCGGTGGTCACTTTCAAACATTTTGACATTTTTTTTCGTATATTGACCATGTTACTAAAATATTCTATAAATCGTTTTATGTTTGTAAATCTTCGTGCATAAGCCAATTTAAATGTGTTTTCGACCCTTAAACACATTACTTTGCAAAAAAAAAAAACACCTACAACATAAATGTGCAAAAAACGAAAATAAACCACAAACCTACATAGAATAAATAAAAAAAGATATTAATTGTTCAAAAAAAATTCCAAAATTAAATTCCCCGTGCAAGGCAGGGGTTAAAAACTAGTAAAATAAGGACTTATATGTTTTCTGCTTCTTATTATTTCATTATTTATCTTCCATTTATTATTGTAATAAGTTTTTTTTGAAATAGTAATAAGGTAATCAAGTAAATTGTTATTTAATATGTTATTAACTTAATTAGTATAGTAAAGAAATTAAAAGAGAAAATTTTATTAAAAAAAGAATAAATAATATTTTTACTAATATTTATTCTAGTAACCCATTTGAACTAAATCCTTATTTAGGAAGGAAAAGTGAGAAGATAAAAAATAATAATATTGTATGCTAGTGTGTTGTTATTGTTGTGGTTACTTGTTTCTCCTGTCCTTGAGGTCTTCTTTTGGTGCGGTTTTTATAGGTTCTTGTGGTTTTTTGTTTGGGAACGTTGCTTTAGTGGGCTTTTGTATTTCTGTTTATTGGACATTTTGGGCCCATCTTTTTGTTGGGTTTCCTTCACTTCTTGTCCTTAATTTTAGAGGGCTCATATTTTTTTTATTGATATTTAATCATTTTGCTTTCAAAAAAACATATACATCAATACTCCTTCTAAATACAAGTGTTAAAATCTTAGGGACTGTTTGGTTTGAGATTTTTTTTTTTTCATTTTCTATTTTCATTATCTAAAAAGAGTTTCCATTTTCAAATTTAGAAAATATGTTTATGTGACTTTTATTTTCATTTTCATTATAGTCGTCGCAACCACTATTGCAATAGCCGCTACCACCCCACCACCATTGCCCTCCACCTTCACCGCCTTTGCCCCTACTGTTACCATCGCCTCTACCACCTTCAATGTTACGACTACCGCAACCCTTTTCATCTCACTATATGGTGGCAAGGGTGCAAAGGAGCGGTGGTGGTAGATGCGATGATGGAGGGAACAATTGTGGTAGTGGTGGCAGTGATGGCAGCGGCGGTGGCAGTGATGGAGGTCGTGCCGGCGATGACGATAGTGACGAAGGTGGTGGTGGGGTGGTGATAGTGCAGTCATGATGATGGTAGCAATGGTGGTGAAACCTCAAATGAAATTTGTTGTTTTGGTTATATTTTAAAAAAATATTATTTTCTAATTTTTTTTTTCTAAATATCAACAAGACATGCTTTTAACTTTATTTTTTGTTTTCTTTAAAAATGAAAAGAAGACATCAACAAACCAAATAGGCCTATAGAGTGTGAGATATATAAAAAACCAAATGAAGTAAAAAGGAACATGAGGAGAAATTAATTATCTAGTGTATCTTTCAAAAAAGAAAAATTACCGGTATATGCTTCAATTTTAATTAGGTAAGCACGATTCACATCTTCTGAATTTTAAATTCTCTTAAATTTTATCAAGTTAATTTTGTTTTTATTTCTCCCTCTTAACACCTGTTAGACATGTGAAACCCTTTAATTTAAATAATTGAAAGAGAGATAGATCCAAATCTTTATCATTGTGCTATACCTGCACTGCAGTATAGATTTTAAATGCGCGAGGATATGAGTTGTGAGAAAGGTGGCTATTTATTTATACTAGTAGTGTAAATTATGGTATTGTCTCATCATAAATTATTCCCTTCACTTGAAGCACTTAACAGAAGATTTCCATAAAAAGAAATTAATATTACTATTGCACTTGACGCTTGCATAGTAATTTATTTACAAGATATTAACAGTACTCTTATTGGTACAAAATCAAAGTATCCATTGGCATGAAGATACGCTGATCATTTACTTTAAAAAACCATGGACAATCCATTAAGCTCCAGCTCACAATACTGTCGGCTAAGCCGCAGCACCGTTTCCAGGCCTTAATTTCCCTGACTAGAATAGAGTAATCTATACCTGTTAGAATTTTGGGTCACAAATGTAACTTTTAATTGTGTTAGGGTCACTATGTAATTAACCAAAATTAAAATGGCCTATTTAATATTGATCTTATAGCTAAGGGTATATGTGTTATGAAAAGTATTGTGCAGATACCATAAGACAATATTCTAATTTGACGAGAGGGCTAAATTAAAAATATTGAAAACAGAATTGTAACTGATGCAGTTACTTATAGGGTTATGGTCCCTAATTGTAGACGACAACACAATAACGTGAAAAGTTTCTCTTCATCCCCATCAGAGGAGAACATCAGGAAACCCTAAGGGTGATCTACAATTGGAATCACAACCTCAGATCCTTCAGCGATTTTCATGACTCATTCAGGTACGCTTCCGCTTTCTGTGTTTCATCTTGAATTCGGGTATGGGTTAATTAAGAGTGGTTTAGGATTATGCTCATGTTTTCTATATGGGTAGAAAGCATGTGGTTAGGAACAAATCCTTATTTGTCAGAAACCTACATACTTGTCACGCCAATGCCATGCGCGGACTCTTAACCATGGATGTTAAGTTGTTAACATTGTTACATATTTAATTAATCCACTACTACTATTAGGGGTGTTTGCGGTTCGGTTTGGATCAGTTTTAGGTGAAATTGAAAACCAATCCAATCAAAATTCAATGGTTTGGTTTCCATCAATTGTTAACCAAAAAAATTCAAAACCGAACCAAACCGATGATGAATGGTTTGGATTGGTTCGGTTCATCGGTTTCACAACTTTTTTTTTGTTGTCAATATCATTTCCACAATTTTAAATATATAGCAATCACATATAATTCACAACTTAACAATGCATAAAAATGAAAAATCAATAACTCAATCATAGCTTAATCACAAATCAATAATCCATAATCAACAACTTAATTACTTAACAATGTAAAAATGCTAAAATTGGTGTTTAATATTAGTACTATTACAAATCAATTATTGAAAACAAAAACATAAAAAGTCTAACAAACATAAAAAGTCTAGCATAAACATTATTTCTTCAAAAAATTACTTTAATATATATATATATATATTAAATATTTCATAAATAAATATTTATCATCGGTTCGGTACATCGGTTCATTGGTTTATAATTTTTCAAATCGTGAGCCGAACCAATCTTCATTGGTTTTTATCGCTTTGGATCGATTTTGAACCAAATAACAAAAAAAATCAATCCAATTGCTTTGGTTCGGTTCAGTTCGTCGGTTTCATCGGATCGATCCGAACCGATGAACACCTCTAACTACTATATTACAAAACGAAAATGATATAATTGGTGTGCACTGATGTAAATATCTAGAGTAATATAAGAAAAAAAATATAGAGAATGATAGATTTTTTTTACATCAAAAAATATATATATATATATAAAATGAATAAATTCATGAGAACACTCCTCTTATGCTAGAGAAAACAAAACCATACTCAAAACCAAAGAAACATGGGCAACAAAACATCGCTTGAGAGTGAAGTCTCGTTAAAACCTTACTAGGAAAAACCCAGTGGGAAAAATCCTAGTGAAGGAAAAAGAGTACCCCATTCCCAAGACACCCAAGTGATAACTCCATACAAAATCCACAAAACCAATCCAGAACAAATTAAACCCCTGCAGCCAAAGTTCATTCAAAACAAAAAAAAAACAAACCAAACCTAGATTTAACCCAACCATAATTTTCCTGCCACAGTTCAACATATCCACCATGAAAGTCTTAACATGGCCCTGCTAGAAATAGAGAAACAACAGAAATAGAGAAACAACCAGACTTCGAAGGCCTCAAAATAGAAATGAGCCACATACTTTCAGCCATCAAAACATTACCATGTCCTCTCCAATTTTTCACCTGTCGTGAGCTTAAACTGTACCAGCCCAAAAATGTCAAAGAAAAAAACCGGCACCTAGGAAAAAACAAAACCATGACAGCAGGCTAAAATCTTGAACTGTATTATCATCACACATATTGCCTTTGTCCTCACCTTTCCACTTCACAAACCCTTGTACTATTTTCTTCCTCCAAAACAAATCCTAGGCTCATCACACATTTATGAGGAATTATGAGGCCACTCCAAATCCACACGACATCACATTCAGATTGCAGCAGACAAAATCAGAATCATGACAGCAGGCTAAGACCCAAACCGTTTCCAAACCCCATCTGAACTATTTCTACCAAAATTTGCCAAGATATCCGCTATAACATTTCCTTCCCTCAAGATATGTTTTACCCCAACACAATTTACAGCACTAATGAGGTAATCAATATGATTAAGTACCTGATATAATTTCCATGGCCTCCCCTGCTTATTTAGCACCCAACCCACAACCAAAGAAGAGTCACTCTCTATGACTACCGTACTGAAGCCGAACTCCTCACAGAACAGCAAAGCATTATAAATAGCTTGAACCTCAGCTTCATAAGCCCACATCACCCCCGTCGGTTTTGAAAAATACCCCAGTACCCCCTTGTCATGCTTTCTCAAAATGCCACCGATTCCGCTCTTCCCTGGACTTCCCAAGACGGAACCATCTACGTTAAACTTGAGAACCTCCTCCTGTGGTGGAATCCAGCCTTGATTCACTCGAGTTTTTACATGCGAAGGCATTGATATGTGTTCAAAACCAACTACAAACTGATCCATAGAGTAAGGGCATGAACTCCACCAAGACTTTACCCACCACACCAATCTGGTCAAAAGCAAATCTCTCGTGGTTTCGACACAAAAAGCTTTATCATTAAAGATCACCCTGTTTCTTTCTAACCATACCGTCCAACACAAAGCGTATGGCAGCAATTCCCACACTGTTTTGTCTATCCTCTTCCTCACCTCTCCCCATTCCAACAACAAAGCATAAACAGTCCTTGGCATAACCCAACATACCTCCTCTCTTGCCAAAAAAGAACACCAAATCACCCAAACTTGATGACAATGGAGAAAGAGATGTTCCGCAGTCTCTACCATTTCCACACACAAGCTACATAAACCACCATCCGGTAAAACTATTCCTCTAGCCATAAGAGCCGCCTTCGTTGCCACCCTATCCCTCTGAAGCTGCCACATAAACAACACGACTTTTGAAGGTAACATCTTTTTGAGCTGTTTTGGCACTGTCCAACTAGCAAGTCGAAATAATTTATCCTCCAGAACACAGCAGTATCCTTTTACCGTAAACAACCCCATAGCGTCACCCTTCCAAAACAAAAAATCAGATCCATCTCCCGATCTCACCATGTCAATCACCTGCCGAAAGCTTTGATATTGTTCCAATTCCCAATCAAAAAAGCCCCTTCTGAACTCCAGATGCCACTCCCATTTACCATGTGCATGGACTCCCACCTCTGAAATCGCTGCCCCCTTATTTAGAGACAAAGCAAAGACTCTCGGAAACAGCTTCTGAAGCGGCATCTCCTCAGCCCAAACATCTGTCCAAAACCGAATCCCATTCCCAATACCCACCCTACAAGCCAAACCATTTACAAACTCACCGGTCATTATTCCTTTATGTTTCCATAGTGCCAGAATATCCTTTGCAATGAAAGACCCAGCTGCCGAGCTGACCCCTTCTAAACTGGGCATTAAAAACTGTTCGTGAAGACCAAATTTCACACAAATTACCTTCCTCCAAAGGGCATCTCTTTCCCTCCCAAACCTCCAAAACCATTTTAAAAGCAAAGCAACATTCTTCCATTCTAGAAAACCCAACCCCAAACCTCCATATCGCACTCCCTTACAAATATCCTCCCAACCAATCCACGATATCTTCCTCGTCCCCGAACCTCCACGCCAAAGAAAAAGCCTCATCACCCTCTCTAACTTCACAATCACACCCTTGGGTGCCCTGTAAATGGACATATAGTATAGAGGCATTGCATTTAACACAGATTTCAGCAAGACCAACCTTCCGCTCAAAGATAAATACTTGGAATTCCAACTAGCTAATTTTGCCTCCATGTTAGCCTATATAGGTTGCCAAAAAGAAGCTCTTCGTGGACTTCCCCCCAAAGATAAACCCAGATAAGGAATAGGCAACTGTTCTCTATTAAAATTCAGAAACCTCGCTGCCTGGTCCTCTAAATCCTGACTAATATTCACTCCAATCAAGGATGACTTTTGGAAGTTCAATCTCAGACCTGATACAAGCAAGAAAGCTTCAAGCACACAAGACAAATGCTTAACCTGTCGAATATCCCCCTCACAGAACAGTAGAGAATCATCTACGAATTGTAAGTGATTTAATAGAAAACCATTCCCAAAAGAAACTCCACTAGGATGAGAACCCACCAACGACTGATTAAGCATACAGGACATCTCATTCACACAAATATTGAATAACAACGGAGATAAAGGGTCTCCTTGCCTCAAACCTTTCTTTATGTAGAAAAAATCCGTAGGTGACCCATTCACTAACACCGCCAAAGTTGTTGTTGATATACAACTATGCATCCAATTGCGCAACTTCTCACCAAAACCCATCTCCTTTAACATATCCAGCAGGAAGTCCCATTCAATATTATCATATGCTTTTACAAAGTCCAGTTTCATAAGGAGACCCCCTTTATCATGTCTCTTCATACTATCTACCACTTCATTTGCAATAAACACACAGTCCACTATTTGTCTGCCTTGCGTAAATGCAAATTGATTCAGGGTCAGAACAGAAGGCATTACCTCTCTTAAACGATTTGCCAAGACCTTTGCCAAAAGCTTGTAAATTCCTCCAATAAGACTGATGGGCCTGAAATCCGCAACTGTTTCCTGATGATTGCCTTTGGGAATCAAGGCGATAAAGGCTGAGTTCAAACCCTTTACCAACCTACCAAATCCGTGAAAATCCTTAAAAAAGTGTAGCAGATCATCTTTTAAAGTTGGCCAACAATGCTTAAAGAAAGCCATACTAAAACCATCAGGGCCTGGTGATTTGCTTCCATCACATCCCAAAATTGCCTCATGAATTTCTTCCAGAAAACGATTCGCCTCATCACTGATTTTTCTCATATTATCACACTGCACTTTCGGGCGCTGAAACGGAACATGAGCAAAAAAGCTTTTAAAATGACTTTTTACTGCCTCCTTTATCTGCTGGGGATCATTTAACACTCTCCCTTCAAAGCGCAAATGAGTAACATCCCTATTTGAGGACCTTGCTTTACATACCCTATGAAATTTTTTTGTGTTCCTGTCACCCTCCTTTACCCATTGTAATCTAGACTTCTGTATCCACGCCAATTCCTCCGCACGATATTCCTTCCACAAAGCACCCATTGTAGCTATTCGTTCCTTACGCAGCTCCTCTGACATACCCTCTGACTCCATTCGCCTCATTACAACATGAACTTTCTCCTCTAGTAGTCGTATTCTGTGAGAGCCCCACACCCCTTTGCCATGACGCCACTCCCTAATTTTGCTTCTCAAAAACTTTAGTTTTTTCATCAGCACGAAGCCACCCCAGCCTTCCACCACAGCGGAGTTCCACCATTCCGCCACCAAATCAGTAAAACCATCCACCATCAACCAATGGTTAAAAAAACAAAAAGGCTTTGGACCATAATCATCAATCCCAAACGCCAAACCCACTGCTTTGTGATCAGATACACCCCAATCTAAAGTGAATTGGGAGAAGTTATTGTACCTTAGGAACAGATCTTCCGACACCACCCATCTGTCAAGCCTGCTTCAAAGACCCTCATTGCGAGAAGAGAACCAAGTAAAATTGCTTCCCTGCAGAGACAAATCCTCCAGACATGCATCTGACATAAACTGACGAAAAGCCAAATCTCCTAAGGACAACGCTGCACCCCCGCTTCTGTCCTCTATATTGAGCACAACATTAAAATCCCCGCCAACTATGACGCTCCCTGAATGAGATGCAACCATATCCGCTAACAGTACAAAGAATTGGAATTTTTCAGCGTCTAATTGAGGACCATACACATTAATAATGAGAAAAAGATTGTCAGAGCTGGGAATCCTAGCAAAGAGAGCAATAAAATTTTGACCCTTTTGCGTCTGCTCCACCAACAAAGTACTTTCCCTCCACATTGAAACAAGACCACCCGCCGAACCCACTGCCGGTACCATACAATACTGCATATTCACTGATCTCGCCCAAGAGTCAATCTCTTTCTCCGCCCCAATTTTGTCTCTTGCAGAAACAACACACTAGGTCTCACCTGAACAAACGCCTTCTTCACAGCCATCCATTTGGTAGAGCGACTCAACCCACGCACATTCCACGACACCCAAGGATTCCCCATTGCAACAGAACAAAAGACGAAACACAATCAGTTCAGATCCGGGTGATTTTCCCGTAGTTGATTCTCTAGCCTTTGGATAATTATATCTTCATCCCCATCATATACCATACCATACCCACCTTCTTCCCCACGTTCCATATTTGCCTGGCCCTAGAATTCACATCATTCCCCTCGAAGTCATCAGAAGATAGGGAGTCCTGAATTGGAGAAAGAAATACTTGAGCCTTGTTTCCTCTCGGCTTCCCATGGCGCACTCTCGATTTTGGCCCAACACGTGACCACCAGCAAGAGTTTTTATTTTATCAATTTGTGAGCAAGAATGGGCTAGTGAACCAGCTTGGAAACTATTTGATGGGCCTGCTCCTAATACCACTGATGGGTTAATCCACACATTTTTTGGCCAGGGTAAAAACACGCCCCTTTCATAACCATTCATAACACCCCACGTGCTCTGCCCTGACAACAACGAAGCTGAAATCATGTTCCTAGACTCCATAAAACAAGCAGCCATTCTTGAGCTATTTCCCTGCGTTACACTCGCATATATCCCTGTTGTCGGTACATTGATTTTTTTTGACTTGCTCTCCCCTCTTGAAACGCCTCCATTGACTTCTCCCCCTGAACCTCCGAAACCGCTCCATCTTGATTGCCTTTCAAAGCCATTAACTCATCAGGAGTGTAACCGTCGTCAAGTAAATCCTGTAACGCTTGTTCTGGCAGGTCTTCTCCTCCATCCGATGTTGCCACCGTCGTACCGATGACATCCATGGCAGCCCCTTCGGCCAAAGACGCCGATTGATCAAACATCACCCCGTTCTCTACGTGATCACCATCCCCAGATTCTGAGCTTGTAAGCGTCTTCACCATGGGTTTCAAACTCAATCCAGACCAATCTTGATAAGTTGCTACTTCCTTTTCGATTAGCACACGACACACATTTCCCTCAACATTGCAGTCCATGAATTGTTGCTCGATTAGAGGGTGGGATGTCTCAACCAGTACCCTCGCAAAATCCAATCTCTATTTATTGGCGGTGATCGTATCCATGCACACATATTTTCCCAAGAGATTACCAAGCGCTGCAAAAAATCGATAATTCCAAGCTCCCACCGGAACTTTCCATACTCGAATCCAAACGAGGAAAGTGAAATTCGTATTCACCTAGGACAGATGTGATACACAATGTTGCAACAATGTGTAGCACAACAAAACACAATCAGAGTATCAAAAATAAACAAACAGTTAAAACACAAGGAGTTGTTAACCCAGTTCGGTGAACATCACCTACGTCTGGAGGATACCAATCCAGGAGTCAATTCACTATCAAATAATAGTTCTCAGGTCACATAAAAGTCCCTCCTATACCTAAGTACTCCCCCTTAGTATAGAGCCTCTTATATGTTCACCACTATTACACAAGTGAATCAAGCTTAGCCCTTCTCCTCTAAGCTATGAGAAAACTTTCTCTAACTCCTAACAATCACTGCCACAGTGATCAAGACATGTTTATCAAAAACAGTTTGATGAGATTACAACTCAACTAAAACAAATTCAACTCAGTACTTTGATGAACTAAAGCACTAAGTTGGTACAACACTCACAACAGGACTCAAATAATAAACCCTAAGATCAGTATATCACCCTCAGAATCCCTATTTTGCTAGGGTTTATAAACTCCTTTATATAGACGTTCACGTGAGGCTTGGATCTTCAATGGGCCGAACGTCATAGAGTCCACAACAGCACTTCTGGAAAGAATCTTCATGGAATCAAATCTTACCAGGATAAAATAACAGAACCAAGTAAAACAGAATTTGAGATAGACTTGGTCCACACGCTATCAATCTTGTTACTTCAGCCAAGATTAAAACAAACACGCCTTCAGAAGATAAAACGCACAGCATAGGATAAAAACTTCTGAATCACCATACAGTTAGCAACCTCACAACAAGCTTGACTTTAACGACTGAACAAGCAACATATGTAATTCCACCATGTTGCTCCAGATGTTGGTCCATATGGTTGCACATCATGGTTTGAGCAAAATGCAGCCAATCAAAAGAACTACAATATCCCCCTTTGGCAAATTTTTGCTAAAACATGATTAGAAAGCCAAACAATGCAAAAACAACCATATGCAAAAACAACCATACTCATCCATTAACACAAAACCGCACACAGCATATGATGAACTGCACACAGCATATGATGAACTGAACACACTACTGAGTCGGAATACCAATACCATACTTAGTCTGAATAACAAAAACACTCAACACCATTCTCCCCCTTATTAGCAGAATTTGTCAAAGGGTGCAGAGAGTCAGCAGAAGCCAACAAAATATTACAACCAGATTGAATGGAGAAGGATCAAATACACTAAGCACTAGCAGAAGTGTCATCATCAGAAGTACCAGCAGCATCTTGATCATCAGCAGCATTGTCTTCAAGAGGCCTCTTGCCTTTAGTCAACTGCAGAATGAGAGTGTCCACATTCTTCTTCCTCAATGTACAACTAGTAATTGTGTCCTGAAGCATCTTAGACACCGCAATAAGCGCAGCAATAGGAGTCTCAGGAGTCTTCTGAGAGGAAGTACCCTCCCCCTGAGTCATCTCAGCCAAATCAGCAACATCAGAAACATGGGCACCAGCTAGCAGGCTGGAATCAATAGTGAGAAGACTAGCTTTCTTGCTAGGAACCTCATCATCAAGGAGAATTTGAGGATGTTGACTTAAAATAATCCCACAAATTAAACAAGGAAAACCAATAGGAAGCCTGACAGCAAAAGTTTCAGCATGCTTCATAGTTTGAGCAAAGACATATTCACCAAAATCAAACTGAGTTTGAGTTCCAACCAGATAAATTAATTTGGCCAAACCTGAAGAAACATCTGAGCTATGTGTAGTAGGAGCCCAATTTGCAGCACCAATGCGATTCAAGATAGCATACTTCACACTCAAATAAGTAGAAGACAGCAATCCTTTAGCAGGCCATACCATATTCTGACCAGCCGTGAGTTCTTCAGTGATAGCACTCAATGACAACTCTTCATTTCCTGTGGCAACAGTGCTCCTTCCCAAATACTGGTTAATGATCTCAGGTGAAAAATGGACACACTTACCACGCACAAAAACTTTCCTGAACTCAGGATGCCCAGAAACAGTGCAATTTGTAGTCACATTCACAATAAATTCTCTCACCAACTTGTCATAGCAGCCACCTATCTCAGTAACAGTTTTCAATAACCCAGCAGCCTCAAGAAGTTTCATGATTTCTTGACAATGCAGAATCTCACCAGTCAATTCCCTCTCTTGAGCAATCCTGCGCTGATAAACATACTTCCACTTGCCAACACTCTCTTCAGAGTGAAAAGAAATATTATCCAAAGGAGCAGCAGGCACATTTTCTGGAATTCGTTTCCCAATCTTACGCTTCTGAGCAGCAGGACCAGTATCTGACTTATCCAACTCCTCAATTGGAGTCTCATCAACAACAGGAGCATCATTGTCTTTGTGAACCTTTCTCTTGACATTCTGGACAACAGGAGTATCATCATCAAGAATAATGACCTTCTTGCGCTTCTTGTTTTCACTCAAACCCAAACCTAACTTCTTGCCAGAGGAACGCGTAGAGTACTTACGAACAACAGTCATCTTTTTCCTCTTTGAAGCAACAGAAGCAGAAGTACCAAGGGTGTTGAGCAACACCTCATCAGATTCTGAGTTCTCAATGACATTCTGAACATCCTCGACATGCATATCTTTATCAACAGAGGGAGTAGAGATGGGAACCATTACCTCTTCTTCAAGATGATCAGAATTCTTGTTGCAATCAGTATCAACACCGTGGCTTGATTGGTTGTTGCTTGGTGATGGAACAATTGGATCTACATTTGCATGTAAAACTTCCTTGAGAGGAGTGTCCAACACTTCAGTGATACGAAAATCAGCAACATCATCACCTGTACTTGAGTTGATTTCAGCCTCGAAATTTACTCCCTGGGTTCCCTCAGAGCTTCTCGTTACCATCTTCTTCTTTGCTTTGGACGCATCTGACTTGGATCGAGCCTTTTTCCCTTTCATCTTACTCGGATCAGACGATGGTTGAGGAATACCTTGAGCAATTGCGATTTCAGAGGTATGAGGAGAGGATTTTGAAACCTTTGAAGATTTTGGGGTTTTGGATTTCAAACCCAATACCTTTACCCCGTAAGCATTCATCTCAGGAGTGAGTTTCTTGCTAGAATCTTGACTCATGGTGAAGAAGACACACAGAAGGAAACACGGGTCTTCAAGAAAAGAATGGACGGTTTTGGAGTGAGTTTCAGAGATTTGAAGTTGCACAGTGGAAGTTGCAGGAGAGATTATCAAGAAACAATGGAAATTCCTGATTAAGCGTGTCTCAGAAGTAATGACAAAATAGCCGTTGGCACACAAAAATCCCTTTAATTGCTATAATTCCTCAAATAAACAGATACCCAATAACTGCCTCAATTTTTCAAACTGTGTGGCATCCAGAGCTTTGGTAAAAATATCTGCTAACTGCTTCTCAGTTGAGACATGTTCCAGAGTAACAGTGCCATCTTCAACTAACTCCCTAATGAAATGATGACGAATGTCAATATGTTTTGTTCTGCTGTGCTGAATTGGATTTTTAGATATGTTGATAGCACTTAGATTGTCACAAAACAATGTCATAACATTTTGTTGCACATTATACTCCTTTAACATTTGTTTCATCCACAACAACTGAGTGCAACTGCTTCCAGCAGCTATATATTCCGCTTCTGCCGTAGAGAGAGAGACACAATTTTGCTTTTTACTAAACCAAGAGATTAGATTGTTTCCAAGAAAGAAACATCCACCTGATGTGCTTTTCCTATCATCAGCACTTCCAGCCCAATCCGCATCACAGTAACCTGTTAACACTGAATTAGTGTTGTGAGAGTACAAAATGCCATAATCACTTGTACCACTGATATACTTAATGATCCTTTTCACTTGAATGAGATGACTAGTCTTTGGTTCTGCTTGATACCTAGCACAAACTCCAACTGCAAAAGTAATATCTGGTCTGCTGGCAGTGAGATACAAAAGACTTCCAATCATGCTTCTATATAAACTAGGATCCACATCAGTACCTTTCCCATCCTTTGTAAGCTTGATATGAGTTGCAGCAGGTGTTCTTTTATGGCCAGCATTCTCAAGACCAAACTTCTTAACAATTCCCTTGGCATACTTACTTTGTGTGATGAATAAGGTATCTTCCATCTGTTTTACCTGAAGTCCCAGAAAGTAAGTTAATTCGCCTACAAGACTCATTTCAAACTCAGATTTCATTTGTTCAACAAATTGTTCCACCATATGGTTCGACATGCCACCAAACACGATGTCATCAACATAAATTTGAGCTACCATGAGTTCACTGCCATTTTTCTTAACAAACAAGGTTTTGTCAATGCCACCTTTGTCATAACCATTGTTGATCAGAAACTCTGTTAATCTTTCATACCAGGCTCTAGGTGCTTGTTTTAAGCCATACAGAGCCTTTTTCAATCTGTACACATGATCTGGAAAACTTGGATCTACAAACCCTTTAGGTTGTTCCACATAGACTTCTTCATCCAGGTAACCATTCAAGAATGCACTCTTGACGTCCATCTGATATAGTCTGAATTTTAGCACACATGCTACTCCTAACAATAATCTGATAGATTCAAGACGAGCAACAGGAGCAAATGTTTCATCAAAGTCTACCCCTTCTATTTGAGAGTATCCCTGAGCAACTAGACGAGATTTGTTCCTTGTCACATTACCACTTTCATCAGACTTGTTCCTGAATATCCACTTAGTTCCCACAACATTTGCATCATCAGGTCTTGGAACCAATTCCCACACTTCATTTCTCTTGAACTGTCCCAGTTCCTCTTGCATGGATTGAATCCAAAACTCATCAGTCAGAGCTTCTTTGACATTCTTTGGTTCTATTTTTGATATGAAGCATGCATTAGAAACTAGATCCCTTGACCTTGTAATAACCCCATCATTCAGATCACCAATGATATTTTCTTTTGGATGTATCTTCTGAATTCTAATAGAGGGTTCTTTGGTAGCTAAAGGCAGTTGAGAGACAGTGTCTTCTTGTTCATTTTGGAATTGAATTGCTGGCTCATCTGGTTCCCCATCAGTACACTCATACGGTAGATCATCTTCATCATGTGCTTGTTCCGTTCTCTCATTGGATGTATCATCAACAACAACATTAATGGATTCCATCATGACTCTCGTGCGGATATTATAAACTCTGTAAGCTCTGCTGTTTCCAGAATACCCCAGAAATATTCCAACTTCACTTTTAGGATCCAGTTTTCTCCTATGTTCTCTGTCAGTCAGAATGTAGCACTTGCTCCCAAAAACATGGAAATACTTCACTGTAGGTTTCTTTCCTTTCCATAGTTCATACTGAGTGACTGTGTCTCCTTGACGAATAGTGACACGATTGTGAATGTAGCAGGCAGTGTTGATGGCTTCAGCCCAAAAATGATATGGTAGATTTTTTGCATGCAACATAGCTCTAGCAGATTCTTGCAATGTCCTGTTCTTCCTTTCAACCACTCCATTTTGCTGAGGAGTGATAGGAGCAGAGAATTCATGTTTGATTCCTTCAGATGAGCAAAACTCAGAGAATTGACCATTTTCAAACTCTTTTCCATGATCACTTCGTATTTTGACAATCCCACTCCCTTTTTCCCTTTGCACTTGGAGACATAGTTCTTTGAACACTTCAAAGGTGTCTGACTTCTCCTTCAGAAATTCTACCCAAGTGAACCTGGAAAAATCATCTACACAAACAAAAACGTACCTTTTTCCTCCCAGACTTTCCACTTGCATTGGCCCCATCAAATCCATGTGCAGTAGTTCAAGCACTTTTGATGTAGTCAGATGTTGTAACTTCTGGTGAGACATTTTGACTTGCTTCCCAATCTGACATTCACCACAAACCTTTCCTTCTTGGATGTTCAACTTTGGTATCCCTCTAACTACTTCCTCAGCAACAATCCTTTTCATACTCTTAAGATTCAGATGACCTAACTTTTGGTGCCAGATTCTAACTTCATCTTCTTTAGACATCAAACATAGAGCAGACAAAGATGTTGTTTCAGAGGTCCACATGTAGCAGTTGTCCTTTGATCTAGCTCCTCTCATCAGCACATCCTTGTTCTTATTTTTGACAACACACCCAGACTGTTTGAACACCACCTTCAAGCCTTGGTCACAAAGTTGACTTATGCTGATCAAGTTTGCAGTTAACCCTTCAACTAGCAAGACATCATCAAGGTTTGGAGATCCTGTGTCAGACAATTTTCCAATTCCTCTGATCTTTCCTTTGGCTCCATCCCCAAAAGTAACAAAGCTCTTAGCATGTGGTTTCACTTTCTCAAGATAACTTTTTACTCCTGTCATGTGTCTGGAACACCCACTATCAAAGTACCAGTCTTCTTTTGATGATGCGCGCAGAGAGGTGTGAGCAATGAGAGCAGTAAAATTAACCTTAGGCTTCCACTTTCTTTTGTCTGGACTTTTCTTTTCATCTTCTCGTGATACACCTTGAAGCATAGGATATCCATACAGCTTGAAGCAATATGGTCTAATGTGACCAAATCTGCCACAGTAATGACATCTCCAAGTTGAATTTTGATAGTTCCTGACTTGAGCATACGAATGTCTAACCGATTGCTGGGGCCTGTGGTTCCACATTTTAACATTTGATTGCCTTCCAATCTGCACATGTTCCTTGGTCATGTTCTGACTTGCCTTGTTAACAGCACGATAATCAAATCCTATCCCAGTCTTATCACCTGCACTTTTTCCCACATCAAGAATTTCATCCAGAATATCAGTGCTTTTGCTCATCATGCGAATGGACTTGGTCATTCCTTCCATTTTTGAGTTCAATAAGGCAACTTCTTCAGTTAGCTTCTTCTTCTCAGCTTGAAGGTCAAGGACTTGCTTCTTTTGTTGCTGACCATAGATACATGCTTCTTTCCACTTAGTGTAGAGAAGTTTATAGGCTTCAGCAAGTTCCTCATCGGAGATTTCCTTGTCACTGTCTCCATCATCTGAATCACATCTAACCATGAATGATGTTACTTTGTTTGCTGTTACATCTTCACCTTCAGTATCAGATTCATCATCAGACCAAGTGGTGACCATTCCTTTCTTCTGTTTCTTTAAGTATGTGGCACATTCAGCCCTGATGTGGCCAAAACCCTCACATTCATGACATTGAACTCCTCGGCCATTTCCTGCCTTGTCTTCATCTTTCATTTTTCTTTGAAATTGCTGATTCTTGAAGTTGTCAGGTCGTTTGTCTTGCACATTTGGCCTTGATCGTTTATCCAGCCTCTTCAAAACCTTGTTGAATTTTCTTCCCAGAAAAGCAATGGCTTCAGATATGCTTTCATTAGTTTCATTGTCAGACATATCATCATCTAAATCTGTGCTTGAGACAAGAGCAATGCTTTTATTTCTTTTCTCAGGTCTATCATTCTGAGTCATTTCAAAAGTCATCAAAGATCCAATAAGCTCATCCACCTTGATACTGCTTATGTCTTGAGCTTCTTCAATAGCAGTTACTTTCATGTCGAACTTCTTGGGAAGAGATCTGAGAATCTTTCTCACAAGCTTCTCCTCTGACATTTGTTCCCCTAAAGCGAATGAGGAGTTTGCCATATCACGCAGTCTCATATGAAAATCAGAAATGGTCTCATCTTCCTTCATCTTTAAGTTCTCAAACTGAGTTGTTAGAATTTGAAGCCTCGACATTCTAACTCTGGAAGTCCCTTCATGAGCAGTCTTGAGAATCTCCCAAGCATCCTTTGCCACAGTGCAAGTGTTGATCAATCGGAACATATTTTTATCCACTCCATTGAATATAGCATTCAGCGCTTTAGAGTTGCCCAACGCTTCCTCATCCTCTTCTTTATTCCATTCATCCTCAGGTTTCAACTCACCAACAGATGACCCTTCCTTGGGTATATTGACCGGATGTTTCCAACCTTTGACAATAGCCTTCCAGGTCTTGCTGTCAATTGATTTAAGAAACGCAATCATACGCGCCTTCCAGTAGTCGTAGTTGGTGCCATCCAAAATAGGTGGTCTATTCACAGAACCACCTTCCTTTGAGTTGTCCATTGGAACCGAATCAGTCTT
Organism: Lotus japonicus; assembly: GCF_012489685.1. NCBI lineage: Eukaryota > Viridiplantae > Streptophyta > Magnoliopsida > Fabales > Fabaceae > Lotus > Lotus japonicus. The sequence continues at coordinate 73,554,411 of NC_080043.1, forward strand.
CCCTGGAGCTCACCCAACCAGAACAGGGTGCCTGCTCTGATGCCAATTGAAATTCGTATTCACCTAGGACAGATGTGATACACAATGTTGCAACAATGTGTAGCACAACAAAACACAATCAGAGTATCAAAAATAAACAAACAGTTAAAACACAAGGAGTTGTTAACCCAGTTCGGTGAACATCACCTACGTCTGGAGGATACCAATCCAGGAGTCAATTCACTATCAAATAATAGTTCTCAGGTCACATAAAAGTCCCTCCTATACCTAAGTACTCCCCCTTAGTATAGAGCCTCTTATATGTTCACCACTATTACACAAGTGAATCAAGCTTAGCCCTTCTCCTCTAAGCTATGAGAAAACTTTCTCTAACTCCTAACAATCACTGCCACAGTGATCAAGACATGTTTATCAAAAACAGTTTGATGAGATTACAACTCAACTAAAACAAATTCAACTCAGTACTTTGATGAACTAAAGCACTAAGTTGGTACAACACTCACAACAGGACTCAAATAATAAACCCTAAGATCAGTATATCACCCTCAGAATCCCTATTTTGCTAGGGTTTATAAACTCCTTTATATAGACGTTCACGTGAGGCTTGGATCTTCAATGGGCCGAACGTCATAGAGTCCACAACAGCACTTCTGGAAAGAATCTTCATGGAATCAAATCTTACCAGGATAAAATAACAGAACCAAGTAAAACAGAATTTGAGATAGACTTGGTCCACACGCTATCAATCTTGTTACTTCAGCCAAGATTAAAACAAACACGCCTTCAGAAGATAAAACGCACAGCATAGGATAAAAACTTCTGAATCACCATACAGTTAGCAACCTCACAACAAGCTTGACTTTAACGACTGAACAAGCAACATATGTAATTCCACCATGTTGCTCCAGATGTTGGTCCATATGGTTGCACATCATGGTTTGAGCAAAATGCAGCCAATCAAAAGAACTACAGAAAGTATTAGCCACCATGAAGCATGAGGTTGGTTGCACCCCATCAAAAATCTCACTCAAAGATGTTGTTGCCTCAGCTAAATAGAAATCTCGTTCATCCTGAGACTCAAACTCAAGAAGCACCTCTCGAGCCCCCATCAGTTTGACCCGACAGCTTGATAGTCCCCACAATCGCAGCTCCTCCCTAACAGTCTCAATAGACTTAATATCTGGCAAAATCGCACGAGCACACCGCTCCATCCAGTCTTTCTCATCTGAATCCACATTGTACATCACATTTGTGTTACCTTCGTTAATACTTGGATCTTTGTGCATTTCAGGCTCCACCTTACGCTTCCACATCTTCCCTCGGACCACATACCGCTACGAAGTGTTCTGTATTGGAACGAAGGATCTCCCCACTGGAAACTTATGGTGAAACACTGCCTTCTTCACCACCAGATAAGCACCCTCAAGCTTCACCCCGTTAAACATTCGAATGGCCCTCCTAGCCTCCATATCAGAATCAAAACGCAAAAAAGCAAACCTGAATCGACGACCCTCCTTCTTCCGATGCGGAACATACATGCCGCAAAGCCTTCCTGCATTCCCAAAAATGGCACTCAACATGGCTCTTGTCACCGTATCCTTCAAACCATCCACATAAATGGAAAAAGTTCGTCGAGGCTCATAAGTTGCAGCACGCCTTTCTCCATGCCTCCAACCTTCCTGACGCCTTGACGCAAAAGCTCACCCCTGATCAACATTTCGGTCCCCTGGTCGCCGAAAAAATGAGTCGACGATCCGCCCCTCCGGCCTGCCGGAACCATGACGCCTTAATGATAGATGTAATATATAAATTAGATAAAAAAATATAAAAGAAAATTAAAATGACGTGTTCGAATGATATATGTACGGTATGTACGGCTAGTAGTTTATATATTATAACCATTACAAAATTAAAGACTAGGGTGGAGATTCACACTTGCGCTAAGACTAGCTATTGTTCGAGCTATTTAAAGACCAGGTTAGTATGTTCTGTATCATTTTAAAAGTGGTTTAGCAGTGAGATTATATTTGACAAACTTATAATATCTCTTAGAGCATCTCCAATGCAAGGTTCTTAATTCTTATTTTTGAGAGTTCTTAACTATTGGAAGAGCTGACGTGGAGTTCTTAGTTCTTAAAAATAAGAATTCAGTTCTTATATAAGGAGTTTTACCTTTAAGTTCTTAGCATAAAAAAATATTTTTTCTCTCTCATTCAAATTTTTTATTACTTTATGAGTTTTATTTTATTGCTTTATGAAAATAAATAATATAAATAATGTGATTTGTGAGACCAAATGAGTAGTACTAAGAACTAAGAACTATGGTTGGAGCAAAATTGCTTGAGAGTTGCTTAACCACATGTGGTAGTACGGGCCCACATGAATAGTGCTAAGAACTAAGAACCGTGGGCCCGTACTGCCACATGTGCTTAAGTAACTCTTTGCATATTTTGCTCAAATCATGAGTTCTTAGTTCTTAATGCTAGGTTCTTAGTTCTTAGTTCTTAGCTCTATTCATGTGGGCCCGTACTGCCACATGTGCTTAAGCAACTCTCAAGCAATTTTGCTCCAACCATAGTTTTTAATTCTTAGCATTATTCATCTGGTCCCACAATATCATTATACTAGTAATATTTTTTATTTTCATATAATTTTGATTTAAACTTAAGTGTTAATTCAATACTTATATTAAATAATTTGATGAGTGAGAAAGAAAAAAATATTTTTTTATTGTAAGAATTCAAAAAGTAAAACTCCTTCTATAAGAACTAGTTCTTATTTTTAAGAACTAAGAACTTCACGTCCGCCCTCTCCAATGGTTAAGAACTTGGTTCTTAGTTCTTAGCTCGGAAATAAGAACTAAGAACCTTGCATTGGAGATGCTCTTATTCAATTATTTTACATATTAAAATAATGACACAAACTTGTATTTAACAATTATTCTAACTTTTAAAATTTAAAAAATAAATTTAAATTGCTTTTATAGAAGGAAACTAGGAAAGTACTAAAATATCAAGTGAATTCTATGGTACCCGCAATTTTTTTTGAGTGTGATACTCACATTAAGCGATTCAGTAGACTAATGACATCTTGTAATTGAATTTATAATTCTCAATGTTATAATTCTAGTCTCAATAGTACTCTCATTCATTGGGCAACTCAACTGTCCCCCGACGACCTTTGTTGACGTCCACCACGACCTTGCAGAGGTTGCAGTGAATCTCGACCTTAACATTGAGTCTGAGCGACATGATTTCAACAAGGGAGAGACTTAACACCTATTTAATCGACGCCATTAATCTTAAGGTTCATTATTGAGAAAATACAATTGATAACTCATGTGATACATGAGTTTTTATTACTATGCTAACTCATTTAGGATACCATACCTTCACCTGAAGTAAGGTACCACAACAATCACCAAATTTCAAATTATCCATATAGTAATATTTTTTCAATTGTTCCTTAGTTGCTGGACGATATTTATCTGCCATAGGAATTATTTACTGATGATTGTCCTTTTGCAAAGAAAAAAAGTCATGGATCGTTAAGGTAGTTGACCTTTGTGCCTAATCTAATCAATTACACTCATCACACCGCGCACCGTTCTCGTGGATCTCACGGACCTACACTTTTTCATGCAATCCATCAAATAAAATCTACTTTCACATTTCCCCCCATTTAAAGTCCAATCCTAATGGGTTGATTGGTTTATATATATAATATATATATTGGTTTATATATATATATATATATATATATATATCATTATGAGGGATTAGTATATATATCCATTGTAATTCGCACATAGTTCACCAATGGCTTTTTTTGAATATATTCTTTCTTATTTTGAATGTCTAGTTATGCGATGCCTACCTTCTATTTTGCTATTGATATTACAGAAAAACCAATCCTCTAAAGTCTAATTCCGAACAAAATCCTCCCGTTGATGACAAAAAAATGGCATCTACTACTTCAGTTTTATTTTCAAACTGAGCTTGAAAGTTGCAAGGCCATTCTGATATTACTGATAAAATATAAATCATTAATTAAATTTTATCATTATTATTTATCCTAAGATACTTAATTTAATAATTATTATCTAGAATAATATAATCCTTAATATATTTCTTATTTTTATGAAAGTACATTGTATTTCTTCTCATAAATTTTCACAATTTTTTTTATCTATATGTACTAGTTATTAGAAGACGGGTCATATTTTTAGAGAGGTAAATGTTGTTGCGAATGCTTAATTTTGTTTCCTTAATATGTTGTAGCTTAGCATGGCGTAGAAATGTTGGGGTCTCTTTCTGTTTTTAAGGCTCTCTCTAGCTTATGTTCAGTTCTATTTATGTTAGCTCTAGTGCCTCGACCTTTTGGTTGGTTTGCTTTTTGTTTCTTTGAGTGTTTTTAACTTTTATGTTCAGTCCAACATGAGGTAGTTTCATTTAGGGGTGTTCAGGACCCTACCCGACCCGATGACCCGGCCCGGCCCGAACGTTTATCACCAGGTTGGATCCTGCCCGAAATTTAAAAAGGGACTCAAACCGGTTGTCCACCTTCTTACCCGGTGTCGGGTAGGGTCCGGTTAGGGTTGACCCTAGGGTCACCCGGCCCGGCACGAGTATTAATTTTAAAAAATAACATATCTGCCTTTATACTTTTGCTACTGGATATATCACTAACGCAAATTTAGTTTTAGGGTTCACAAAATCGTTTCACCATTCTCATATGCTTTTCCTCTCTTGCGCCACCAGCCTCCAACCATGTCTTATCCTTCATCGCTCATCTTTCCGTCCAACATGCCTCATCGATGACGCCGTAGACTCTTAATCGCCTCTCCTCCTCCATTGACGGCGGTTCAGGTGTTGGTTCTACAAATTGATTTGGTCTTTCCCATCCTCACACATCGTCCCCTACACTTGCAGAGATTTGTGGTTTCCTCACCACTGTGTTTCTTTGTCTCATCGTTTTGTTCTCCTTCCACCAACACCAAGGTTTGTCTATTTAGGGTTCTCTGATTTTATTTTGATTTAAGCATTTTTTTAATTCTGTTTGTAACTTGTTTGTTGTTCTTTCTCCATTAAGGGTTCACACTTTGTCCTCCTTCCACTCTGGTTGTTGTGCTTTCCATTTTCTCAGAAGCTTACGTTTTGGAGGTTCTTGCTGTTTAGTTACAAGGTAAACTTGTTGTTTATTGTATTTAGTGATTTTTAACTTACTGAACGGTGGCTGTTGTGGTTCTATTTTTGCTGGAGTTTCTTTCGTTATTGGCTCTATTTATTGCTTCTATGTTATATTGATACATGTGTGTACACGTAAAAAAAAATTCCATTATATTGATACATGTGTGTATAATTTGGAGAACTAATCATAGCCTACATCTGATTTAAATTTGGGATCAAACTTGCAGCATATTTAAGTGTACAGTTTTGAATTGGATAGACAATTTGCTTTAAGGAAATTTTTCTCATTTTAAATTAACATAGTAATATGGAAATTTTCCTCAGTTTACTTCATCTATTTTACTGGTTTTGCTGGTTCAATATCATAAGGATTTTTATTTGGTCTTCATGTATTATCCAAGTGCGGTACTGTTGAATGGTGGTGGGGTATTGCGTGGAATTACTATGGAATTGTAGTTTGGATTTTAGTTGTTTAGTAGTGAACTTAGAATTGGATCTGTACTCGTGGTTTGGTGGGGTGCTTTGGATACCACCTTAGCTTTGTTAGCTTTGTTAGGCTGTGTACTAAGTCTACCACATTTTTTTCATTAATAGTATAGTGTTCTATTTAAAGATTATTAATAGTATTGTGTGTGGCTGTATGGGAGTACTATTCAAAATAGAAAAAAATACTTAATGTTGTTGTCATATTGGGTTCAATGACTTATTATTCATTTATTATTATTCTTTAGGCTTAGTTAAAAGAAATGGAAAGGGAGGAGCCTACACCTATGACGGAATTTGGTAATGATAACCCCCCCCCAAGGAACACTAATTCTTTAGCTGGTTCTGCTACACCAGCAGTAAATGAACTTGAGGGACAGAGTGACAAAACAATAGGAGAGGAAGAGGGTATTGAAGCTGGAAAGAGTAGAAAATCTATTGTGTGGGATCACTTCACTAAACTTCCTATGAATGCGACGAAGGGTGAACATAAGGCAAAATGCAACCATTGTCGTAAAGTATACAACTGCCACCCAAATAAACATGGTACAAACTCTATGAACAAACATTTGCGTAGGGTTCACCCGTCTTTTTTTAGTAAAGTGGGGAAGAAGGGGACACTTCATGGGTATATGCCAAAAATTAATGAAGAAGATGCTTTAGTTGTTCAAAGTTCAGTTGATTATAATTTGGAGGATTGTAGAAGGGCTGTGGCAGAGTTTATTATATGTGATGAAATGCCATTTAAGGTTGTAGAAGGGAGGGGTTTCCGTAAAATGGTGAACCGTTTAGAACCAAGGTTTACTGTACCTCCTAGGGTCACAATTGCAAGGGATTGTTACCAATTATTTTTAGATGAAAAGAAGAGTTTACAAACCTGGTTTAAGAAGTCTAGCATTCGTATATGTCTTACAACTGATTGCTGGACTTCAAATCAGAATATGTCATATATGTGTTTAACATCACACTTTGTGGATGAAGAATGGAGGCTGCAAAAAAGAATTCTGAACTTTTCTCTAATTGAGAACCATAAGGGTGAAACCATTGGAAGAGAGATGCTTAAGGCAATGGGGAATTGAAAATGTGTTTACCATCACTGTTGATAATGCAAGTGCAAATGATGTGGCCATCACATACCTTCAAAAGAAGTTAGATGCTAGAGGTGGACTAGTGTGTGGTGGGAAACATTTACAAATGAGGTGTTGTGCCCACATTCTGAATTTGGTTGTAAGTGATGGCTTAAAGGTACAACAATCTTCAATTGACAACATTAGGAATGCTGTACGTTATGTTAGGTCTTCTTCCCAAAGAACTAAGAGGTTTAAAGAGTGCATTGAGGCTGAATTGATCAACTCGAAAAGTCTTGTGTGTTTGGATGTTGCAACTCGTTGGAATTCCACTTACATGATGCTAGAACATGTAGAGAAATTCGAAAAAGCCTTTGATAGGCTTCATGATCAAGAAACTGATTTTCGAAAATGGTTTCTAGAAGATGAGAAGGGTAAAAAGAAGGCTGGTCCACCTGTAGAAACTGATTGGCAGAATGCTATGATATTTATTCAGTTTTTGAAGATTTTCTATGATGTGACACTTTCTTTCTCAAGTTCTTTGCATGTGACTTCACATAAATGCTTTCATGAGATTGTATCAATTCAATCTGAGTTGAAATCTTGGAGTAGGAATCATTTTGGAATCTTGGGATCAATAACATCTTCAATGAGTGAAAAATTTGATAAATATTGGGGGAATATTGAAAAATTTAATCCATTATTGTTAGTTGCTGTTGTCTTGGATCCTCGATATAAACTTGAGTATGTCACTTATTGCATAGAGGATATGTATGATGTGGATTTGGCAGCAAGTATGTCTACATTTGTCATGGACACCTTGAATGACTTGTACAAGTTTTACTCAAAAGAAATTGCTGATCATAAAGATAATGAAGATGGAGATTCTTCCAATAGCGTTGTTGCTGATGATAGGCTTAAAAGGGTAGATGGCCTGCAAAGTGTAACTCAGAATAGGGTTCAAGTTTGGAAAAAGCAAAAAAAGGCTAAAGCGAGTTCAGACAAATCTGATCTTGAGAGATATTTGGATGACGAGATAGTGGATTCTGATGATAATTCTGATTTCAACATCTTGGATTGGTGGAAGAGCAATTCTTCTAAATATAGGATACTTTCTATCATAGCTCGTGATGTATTGGCTATTCCGGTTTCTACTGTGGCATCTGAATCTTGCTTTGGCACTAGTAGGCGTGTGCTAGATGTCTTTCGAAGTTCTTTGTCTCCTAAAATGACTGAAGCTCTTATTTGTGCTCAAAATTGGTTAAATCCGGCTGGTTGTAAGTTTGATGAAGAGATTGATCAATTTGATAGCACTGAGAAGATTGTTGATGGTAAGTTGATTTCTTTACTTTTTTTAGTTGATTTCTTTAAATTTAATTTTGATAACTGATTTATATATTTTGCAGATGTTTCTTCTAAGATTCATGAATCGCAAAGAGGGAATGACACGCAAGAGGCTATGCATGTTGATTGAACTGGACAACAAGTATGAAGTGGAGATTAGCCGTAGTCTTTTTGTATAGGCTGACTTTGTTGGGTGAATAGAGAAGTCTTATATAGCTCTGCATGTCTTTTTGTATATGTATGCAGATTATTAAGTAGTTTAGAACGCAAGAGGCTATGCATGTTGACTTAATTGGACAACCGTAGTCTTTTTGTATAGGTTGACTATGTTGGATGAATAGAAGAGTCTTATATAGCTCTGCATGTCTTTTTGTATACAGATGCAGATTATTAAGTAGATCAGATCGAGTTATTAAGTAGATCAGATAGAGTTGGGATGCATGTCCTTAAATTTATGGTGTTGCAATTTGATTTAAAGACACTTTTTGTAATTATGGAAATTAGACTTATTGATGCAAATATTTCTCCCAACTAAATATTAAAGCTTTCCTCTCTATTTACTTGAAGTTGTATGCTAGGTGAAGCTTGCTTTTAAGAATGGGTGTTGCTATACTTTATATTTCTTTTTCTACTGTATAAATCTGTACTTGTCAATGGAGTATTATTCTAGTACTTGGGAATGAAGGGCAGCACGATGGTTTGTTCATTTTATTTATTTTAATTTTCAAGTTAAAAATTTATCAGATTATTATTTTCGTTTAAGCTTCAAGTGTCCTTCGGGCCAACCCGGCCTCGTCCTACATCGGCCCGGTCCTTGTTAGGCCTGATCATTGTCGGGTTGTTCCGGGTTTAAGGACGGGTTAGGGTCTACAAATTGGCCCGATCGTTATTTAGGGCCGGGTGAGGGTCAATCTAAACCCGTCCCTTGTACACCCTACTTTCATTCATGTAGGAGAGAGAAATGAGTTGTTAGCGAGAGAATCGGGCCACCTTTCCGACCGATGGAATCCACAAAACCTTCAAACCAAAAACAACAAAGATTGAAACTTTTATGCTTCTCACGCTCTTTGACCCTTGCTAAGGAAGAAAGATGAAGAGTGAGAGAAGAAGATGGAGGAGGTGCTTTGCGTTTTGAGCTCGCAACATAAGGAGGTGTTAATTCACGATCTAGGTTGATCCTGATCCTTTTAGGATCTGAAATCCGAGCTTGATATCCAATTTATTTGCAATGAGTAAAGATATTCAAATTATCAATATGTATAGGACCTACAAACCAAGCTTAATAATTTATTCTAAACTGTATGTAAAGGCCATTGAGTTACTTCATATCCATTTTTTCCCAAATGGAGGATCTTATGAACAAACAAAGATTAAAACTACATATATTATATATAGTTTTGTAGAATTATTAGGAGAAATAATTAGTGGTGACCCGTTAGACCATGGAAGTGAAGAAAGAAACTACATTAAATAGGCTTTGAGATAACTAGTGGTCACAACCAATGGTTTCAAAAAAGGAATCATTCTTAGTATCTATCTATCTATCTATACTATATATAAAAGCAAAGTTTTGCAATCTTAAGGGCAAAAAAAATCATTCAACAATTTTCTCTAGGGTTTCAAAACCATTTAAAGCCTTCCTCAGAGAATTTCATGTATCTGGCCATCTCTGTTTCAGTCAAGGCCAATTTCAGGGGACATTGAAAAGCTAACAAGGAGATTATATAAGGTTCGATGGGTTTCTTTCTCTACTGCTGTTGTGCGTTTTTTATTTCTTCGCCGCTGCTATAAGCAGCCACTGCCTCCGCCTTTAACTTCTTGCCCACTGCTGTTAGCCGGGTTCATCGCAGAGTTTGGTTTCTTTCTCTGCTTTGGGTTTATTAGTGTTCGTTGGATTTCACTCTACTGCCGTCCTCAGAGAATTTCATGTATCTGACCATCTCTGCTTCAGTCAAGGATTCGTATTCTTCCTCAGAGAAAGAGCTTGGTTGTCATAGAAGGATCAACTCGACTTGGATTTCCTCTCGCTGAAATCAAACCTTTATTTTTCATTTTCAAGCTCATCTACCACTTTCTACCGCAAGGGAAATGCACTGCAAAGACATTTACAACTCTGATTGCATCCTCCTCTGTCCCGCGATTTGCAATTCATGCCCTGTTTTTCGCCACGAATTGCCCTCAGAAGCAAACACCACCACCGCGCATGCGCAGCCGCCATATTTTTTATTCTTTCTTTAACACTGACCATGGAGGTGATATACCAACCTGTTTAATTTTCCATTTTTTTCTTCTGAATATTTGCTTTGTTATTTGTCCAGTAATTCTATTCTGAATGAAAATCATTTCGATTTGCATATACACAGACAATTTCATTATCTGTACTTTTCCTTTACAGTTTAGGGTGTAAAAAAAATTCACTCTATTTGTTTATCAAGGTGTAAAATCGAAAGAGTCTTTATTTCCTATTTGGTGTGGTTTGTGAAGTTTGTACACGAGAATCAGATAGAAAGTGGAATAAAGGGAGAAGAATTTATGAAAATTGATTTAATTTATTGTTGTTGGTTCTCATCATGGTTATAAACTGATAGATGGTTATTCAGGAGGATGAGGATGTGTCAGGACATAGAAGACTTCAAAGCTGATTTGAGATTGAGAAGGCACAAAGATGAAGGAGGTAAAAAATTACAAGCGTTAACCTTCTTTTTACCTTTCATTAATCGTCCTTACTATGTTGTTTTCTTCTTAATCGTCCTTACTATGTTGTTTACGGTCTCATCGTCCTTAATAAGAACTTTCATGCTTTCTCTGTGTTCAATTGTTTTGTGTGTGTGTGTGTTTTTTTTTGCTCAGATTTTGTGTTCAAAGTCAACAAGGGATCAACAAATCAATTAGAGAGTGTGGCGATTGAAGGCTTCTGAACAAGTACAACAATGCTACCTATGTCATTCATAGAGCCTTAATATTTCTTCTTCTCTAGGTTTTTATTTACTTTCATCTGATACAGGCCCTAATTTTGATTTATGCTTTGTGGTGTAGGAACTGCTTACCAGAGATTCATGCTTTTCATTATCGACCAGAGGTGGCTCATGTACAAAGGAGGAGACCAAAGATATTTGTTTGTTACTCTTTCTATGCTATTCGAATGTATCTTTGGACAGAAATTGATTAATTTTACTATTAAATTCCAATTGTGTTGATTTGGTAGGTGTTTTCCATTGATATGTTTCTGAAAGACAAATTGATCAACATGAGCACATATCACATTGAAATGGACGAATACTAAATAGAAATTGAGATTTTCATATCGACGTGGAAGAGAAAATCAACGAAAAAGCTCAACGATCCGAGATACATGCACTGTTTGAGATTGAGATTTGGAATATCTGAAGGTGCGAGAACCATGGAAAACAAAGAAGGAATCTAGAGAGACCTCGAGAAAGAGAGCGATAGATTAGAATCGATGAGAGGTGGCTGAGGTACTGGGTTTTTGGTTGATCAGGTAAAATTAGTATCCAAGTTAAGTGCTTTTTTGTGCATCAGCTTGACTTTTACCCGCATCTATGTGTCTCTATCTCTATCTCTCTCTGTGTTGTTTTTATTTTTTAGATGTGTAGCCGTGTAGGTTGGTACTAAATTATATCCATGGGAAGTTTTTAATTTTCATTTCTCTCATAATTTAGTTCTTATAGTTTTCCTTTTCCATATCTATCATTGTTGAGTAGACCTGCAGAATGCTAAGATAGTTTTCCTTTTGACAGATTTATGCAACAATCTCATAAATCTAGAAGGTGGTAGTTGGGGCTTAAAGAGAAAGATGCAGAACTTATGTCTTTAGGCTCCATTGTGATTTGGTTACGACCAGCTATGAAATCTGTTTCGCAAGAAGGATACTACTCTGTTTTTTCTTGCTAAACAATAAATGTTGTGGTTTTTTGTTTCTAAGATACGACCCTATAAATTAAATCTACATATTTCCCTTTGGTTTTTGTCTTTGCTCACAGATTTTGGGGTTTAAAATGAGGGGAAATCCCGTCGGCTCCATGCCCAAAGGTAAGCTGCATTTTTCCTCTGATATTTCTATTTAAAATTTTATTTCAGTTTATTTTTCTAAACATCCAATACACTACTGTATTATGTTGGGACCTTTTAGAAAGAAAATCAGCAAGTAGTGAGTGTCAAAACTGTCCTTAGCAACCTCAGTCCTCATGTTTTTTCTAAGTTTCTTTCGATATGAATGTCCTCACTCTTCAACAAAATGAATTCAACTAATGAGCCTAGGTAACATGCTATAATGGTGGATATGGTGCTTAAAAGACAAAATGCTAAGCTCAAACCAAACAATATTTGCTATTGATATCTTTGTGTCAATTAGAACTGTGCTTGACTGCTATTGATGGCTCCCCATATTTAATATTTTTAATATCATTGAAATGTGAAGTTTACTCTTCTCTATCAGTCTTACATTTTGTGCTCCAAAATAGTTTTTTCCCCTTCACTTTTTCCACAATGTTGGAAGTTAAAACGTCTCTTCCTAAAGCAAGATTGGTTTTCAATATTTTATCATTGTCCATTTGCCATTGCTTAGCCAACTGAACCTCAAGTTGGGATACGCCACCCCAGCTGAACAATTTTTTACATTGTTCTAATTTCATTGATAACTCGAGCACCATAATCTTTTTCTATAGGTTGTTAGATGTTGCTTGGAACATGCAGCCACTGTGACCAAAACCTTCTTAATGTCAGATTGCTTAGTTGTTGAGATAAAGGAATCAGAGTCTGTACCTGTTGGTTCCCCATGGGTGGTTCAAGAATGTAGTTTAAATGCGGCATTTGATGTTTTGCATGCTGATACATCCCCACCAGTTTGAAGCTGTTAAGAGTTCTAATGTTTCTATTGATCTGTCAATATTTTGAATGTATAATATCTAGAAATAAGATTTTCCTATTATTGTGTATTCTTGAAGTTCTCAATTATAAAAAAGACCCTCGGCCCACATAGGTTTCAGTATGAAATCTATGCTTTTTTGAGAAAGTTACTATTTGTTAAATTTACTCGAATACCCATGGTGGAGACTTTAAATCAGCTTTCTCTCCAAATTTCTCTTCCCTTTTCTTCCGCGACTCCCTCCCCGTGCCTCTGATCCTGGCCTCGATCATGTTTTCATTTTTTTCCTTTCATTTTGATTGCTGATTTCTATACATCATTTTTTCAGTCTTCCAGGAGAATGGTGAAGATGAAGTAAGTTAAAGGATCATCTTTTTAGTCTGAAGGATTTTTTTTTTCACTTTCTCTGGCGGGAAAGTTGTTCAGGCCATAGTGGGGTAGCTGCGGAACCATCACAAAACCTTCCATGTTGCTACTTGGGAGGGGCCAAGAGTAATGTTTCTTTTATTCTCTTTAGGTAGTTACAATTGACTATTTTTTTCATTTTGCTTTTCTAAAAAGCATTTTAAATTTGAAGCCAGCTGCACTATTGTTAGTATGTGTTACAAGGCCAAAGTTTTCTATTAATATTTTCAAATTAGTTTTGATGTTAATGCAACAACAGCCACAAAACTTGGCTGGCTTTGGAGACAGTTTCTATTGCTATAATGAACTACCATTTATACACATGCTATCTTGCTTTATATCATGCTTCATTTTATACACATTCTACATTAAATTCATGCAATTGGCCGGGACAATTTTAAGCAATTCTTTTTCAAATTATATAGTCTACATTGTTTTATAATCACTTCCATGCTTTGGTGCTTCCAATGTTTCTTGGATGAGCAAAGAATTGCCATGTTTGGAATTTATGAGAAACATAGGGTAAAAAAATCTTGCTGTTTAGATAGCCAGTTCTTTTTCAAATCAGTTGTGAGAGAATCTCTCCCCTGGAAATTGAGCATGTCCCTGGAAACATCTCACATTTTACTTTTGTTTGTATACCTCTTAACCATGAAATTTTGTGAATTCTTATACCATATTATTTCACAAGTAATACCCTATAGGGAGAAGAAATTAGCTGAAATATATGCCATGAAAAGGTCTGAAATGCTTAATAGGGGATATGTGTGTGAGTTTTCATGTTTTCCTTAATAGCATTGAAGTTTGTTATATCCATTCTTCCATTCTACAGTTAATATCAGAAAAGAAAAGAAAATGTAATGATGACAACAGGTCGAGCATGTTAGAGTTGAAAGGAATGTGCTTGCAGAAGTTGTCAGTGATTGAATTGTGAAACTGTATTACTCCATGTGACAAAATTAAATAGCCGGTTCCATGATATTTTTCCTTCTTTCCCTGACTTCATAATCCTTTACTTCAATGATGATCCTAAATGGTTAAAGCATAGTGTGTTTCTTATAAATAATGGTTAAAGCATCTCAACCTTTGTTTTTCACTTATCGGTGTTCCATTTTTTCCTTCTTTGAGATACTAATATGCAAGTATTACCTCCTTATTAATTCGTATTTTGTTTTTCGGCAGCAGAACACTATTGTTCTCCAAACATATGCAGTTCTCTCAAGGGCCTTTGACTCATCTGTTTCAGTTAAAGACCCTCATTCTTACAATGGTGTTGACTTAGGAGGAGTTCGTACCAGGGCCTTCTAAAGTTGATTTCTTCACCTTTTGTATTAAGTTTTAATTAACTGGTGAAGAAATTATGTTCAAAAAGACAATAAAGATTTGAATTCAATATGATAACTTTTATTTTGAGTTACTTATTCGATTTTATAACGTTTGATTACAAATGATTCCTGTTTAAGATAAATGAATTCCGTTTCAAAAAGATAAATGAATTCATTCTTAAAAGCATGTACGTTTTCAATTCAATTAAAAATCATTATAAATTTAAAACAAATCTCTAAATTGTTTTTGTTAAAGTTTATCATATCATGTAACCGATATAATCGTTTAAGTGATGTAATTTTTTTAGTACATTGGAAAACATGTGAGGTCTTATTACATCTTTTATACTCACCAGCAAAATGTTAATGTTTTAGTGGGATGAATTTATTTATGATACTTCCACCGTTTAACTATCCACTTTTATGGGATTTGATTTAGTACATTATTACAATTAATGAGGGTAATTATATTTAATGGATAATAAAGTCAGTACACAATTAGTGCAGAATTGAATTGTGGAAACTATGAGTTAAAATTTTATAAAATTCAAAACTTTATAAATACAAATTAATTAAAATAGATATGTAGAGTGGATAATGAACTTATACACAACAAAGTGCAGGGGAATGTAGGGACAAAAAAATTCCACCAACATTCGAGGCCCTGATTTTAAAGAATTCTTTCCTGGTGGAGATGTGGACATAGATGAAAATCCCCTCGAGGCAAATTTTGGGGAGGGGGTGGGGATATATCTCCGTGCCCGGCGCTTTTGTGGACACTAAATGAGTTAAAATATTATAAAATTCAAAACTTTATAATATAAGTTAATTAAAATAGGTATGTAATTAGTGTGCTTATTATAATGGATAATGAACTTGATACACAACCGTAGATAAGTGTAGGGATAACAAATTCCACTTGCATATGAAGATCCCACGAGAATTACCTCATATAAGTTCATATCTTTAAGATCTTTTTCTGTGGGGATGGGGACGGGGACGAAATTTCCCCCGAGACAAATTTAGGGACGAGGTGGGGATTGATATCCCTGGCAGGTGGGTCCCCGCCCCGTATATATAAAAAAAAAATTGTACAAGATAATCGGATCTGTATATATAAATAAATAAAAAACATATGAAATCATTTAATCAAATTATGCCCATAAATATTCTTTTCAAGAAATGTGTTACAAGAATAACAATGGGAAGTTTCTACAATGTAGATATTGTATTAAAATTTTCGATTAATATAATGAATTCTTCAATGCCTTTTATAATTCTACAAAAATATTGTCAAATAAAAAATAGCTCATTAATATAATTTTATTTTCCTTTTTATTTCAGGAAATTCATCAAGACAATCCTACACATTAAAATATAATTATTACGCTTCTACAAAACAAAACCAGACACACTCAACACATAAAAAAATCTTTAAATTTATGTTATCTTATATCCATAATTGATTGAATTCATAAATTTTCTTTTTGATAAACATTACAAAATTATCACATAAAAAAAGTGAATATCCCCCCGTGCATCGCACGGGTAAAAAGTACTTGTTCCTCATAAAAGAAATGACCAATGAACAAAATATATATATATATATATATATATATATATATATACTCTAGCAAATCCTTGCAATTTATTTTAAAATTTATAAGGGCTCATATTTAAAATATTAAAAATCCATAGTAACTTGGATTTATTTGCAAAAAAAGGTAAGCACTCACGTCTAGTATATATATTCACAATGTCTCCCTTCGGGACATCCGATATATATTCACAATGTTAAATATTTAACACATCATTATCTGAATTTATAAAATAATTTAATTTAATTTGATTTGTGAAGTCGATTGTCTAGACCTCCTGCAAGCGTTAAGGGACGGGGACAGTTGCAGGTTCTGTTGTGTTCTACGAGATATTAAGAGTTGGTGTGCTAGGGAATGGGACGTGAAGATCTCTTGGGTGCCAAGGGAGTGTAACCAAGTTGCAGACAGTTTGGCGTGATAGGGGAGCTTGATGATGGATCAAGGGATGCATCTTTTAGAGAAACCTCAAGTGGAGCATGATGTGTTACTCTTGAGGGACTCGTTTAGTGTCTTGTAGTTTTGTTAGTTTTTCGATGGAGCAAAAAATTAAAAAAACTATCACACATTTTTAAATTATGATTTATGATGTACTATCGGTCGCAATATTAAAAAGTTATTATTTGAATTCCTAAATCGAAAATTTGATTGCTAGAAACCGAACTTTTGATGAGACCTTTAACTTACACCACACCCTTCACCCATGTCAGAGAGTATAATTTACAATGTAAAAAATTTTAGACCGTCAACCAATCATACTTTAAATAAGTTCCACATTATAATCTAATTATGTGAAATAGTTAACTTTTTCTACAACTCTTGGAAAATAAAATGAGCGATTCTAAATCAATAGAATACTTGTACTACTATTTATACAAGACTATTTTTTTTTTTGAACTATATTAATATAAATACACCATCCATATTGCTAGTGAAACACAAAAGTCTTCAATCTTCGTTGATCACGGACAATATACTACAACATCATCATCATCGTCTTGATCTCAATCTCAAAACTCAGAGCAACAACAACAACATAGAGACAAAAAAACATGTTGAAGGATGATGTTTTCATTGGCTCAATTGACCAAGGAACCAGCAGCAGCATGTTCATAATCTACGACAAATCAGCTCGCCCAATCGGATCTCACCAGGCTGAGTTCACTCAGTTCTATCCACAAGCAGGGTAAGAAGCCATGATCACAACACCCCATGTTTGTTTTCTCACTGAATTTTAGTTCTTTTTACCAAAAAAATTATGGGTTTTTTTGTGTTTTTTGTAGGTGGGTGGAGCATGATCCTATGGAGATCTTGGAGAGCGTGAAGGTGTGTATTGCTAAGGCTTTGGACAAGGCTACTGCTGATGGGTTCAATGTGGATAAGGGGTTGAAGGCTATTGGTCTCACCAATCAGAGGGAGACTACTCTGGTTTGGAGCAAATCCATTGGTGCTCCTCTTCATAATGCCATTGTTTGGATGGATGTTCGCACTGCTTCTGTTTGCAGGTCTTTCTTTTTGCCCTTTGTCTTTTTTGTGATTTTGATTGCTCTGACTAATTGTATTGTTGAATTTGTATGTTTAAGAATTCAGTTCATTTACAAATTGTGTGAAAAACTAGTGTTTTTTACCCGTGCGATGCACGCACGTGCGATGCACGCACGTGCGTTGCACGCACGTGCGTTGCACGCACGTGCGTTGCACGGAGAATATTAATATTGTATTTGATATATCAATTAATCATGAATGTGATTATGCGTGTTTGTTTAAATCTTAAATAATTATGGCAAATCTTTTAAAATTGGCTTAATTGCACATTTGCTCCCTCATCTTTTACCATTGTGCGAAGTCTCTCCCCCATGTTTAAAACGAGCGTCTTTACTCTCTCATGTTTCAATTTGTGAAAATCAACCCCTTCCGTTAGTGAGCCGTTTAAAAGTTAACAGAGTTGGCTGACGTGGCTTGCTATTTGCACCCATGTTTCCTATTTATACCTACACTCCCTGTTATTACCATATATACTGTAAAGAAAAAGGAAATGAAATTAAAAATAAAATAACATCTTGGCCAATGTTCTCTCCCGGACCCGTTCTCTCCCTGTAATCTTTCCATTCAACTTCTAAAACATTAATAACCATTCATGATTCTAAAATAAAAAAACAAAATGAAGAACTCATTTAAACATCCCCTCCTTCTTGTTCTTCGTTCATCCCCTCTGCATAATCAATGCCAAAACCCACCACTCCTTCTTTCCCTCAACCCACCTCACTACACCATCGTGGTGCTTACTCTCTCATTCTACCCTCACCTCTCTATCTCAAATATCCTCTCCATCTCCCATCTTCTTCAACCAAACCCAGAAAATTCATCCTCTTTCTTCCATGGTCATTATGAAAACCCAGAAAATTAAACCCACTCAAATCTTTAAATCCCAGAAATTATTGCATATCTAAAATCAAACCCACTCGTATCCTAGGGAAATTTTCCAGAAATCGTTTCTCTCATTCCACCCTCACCTCTCAATCTAAAATATCCCACTTCCGCACCACCAGATCTGGGCGAGAAACAAACCCAAAGGACGCACCTTGTAAGCAAGGGCTCTGTTGGTTCGGTGGTTGTTGCTTCCATCTGGATAAGGGGAAATGGTTTATGGGGTTGGTTTCAGGGTAAGGGGAAGAGGAAGAGGGTTTGAATGGTTTGAGATGAAGATGAAGATTAGGGTTGATGTTAGATTTGTTGTTCATTCTGGATTTTTGGTTGTTTCCATGTTTTTTTTTGTTGTTGTTGATGCATTGGAGATGAAGATGAAGGGAGGAGATTAGGGATTTTTTTTTCTAAAAAGAGGGAGATTCAGTGACAGTGGGATTTATAGTAACCTGGGTTTGATTCAGTGACAAGGGATTTTATGGTGTGAGATTCGAATTCCATTTCATGGTGTTTGGATGAAGAGAGAAGAAGAAGAAGAATGGAGTGGTGGTGGTGGTTCTGTGATGGAAGGTTGGTGCTGTTTAATGGAGAGAGATGAAAGAGGAAGGTTGAGGAAGATGAAAGAATAAAAGAAAAAGAATGATTTTTTTCATTGACTAGGCATGAAGTGGCATCCTAGTGGTACCTTCGTCAGAGCCACATCATTTAATGAACTCCATGTAAGCCAGTTCCGTTAACTTTTAAACGGCTCACTAACGGAAGGAGTTGATTTTCACAAATTAAAAGATGAGGGAGTAAAGACGCTCGTTTTAAACATGAGGGAGGGACTTCGCACAATAGTGAAAGATGAGGGAGCAAATGTGCAATTAAGCCTTTTAAAGATCTGTTTTGGAATTAGAAAACACGTGTCAACAAAAGATAAGTTATCTAATTATTTTCTAATATATATTAATATATAGAGGAGGAGATGAGTGATGCAATATCTTAGATAATTGGGAAAAATCTTTTAAATTTTAATGGATTATAATCTTAGCATTACATTTTTTTTATATTGTGGATCATGAGAAAGAGTAAAATGAGAAATCACGGGATTCCGGCCTGTAAATATGTAGTAAATTTGACTTGAGACTTTTCCTAATTTAAAGAGATAATAAAAACGGTTTCAAGATTTGTTTTGGAAATAAATTTAGTAAGAAATAATCTACGTAAATCTTAGATAATTAGGGCAAATCTTTTAAATTTCGGTTTCAAAATAAAATAACACAAATAAGAGAATCTATCAAATGGAATGACACGTGAAATTTTTTCTTTTAAGAAAATTAACCTGAGAATGACACGTGGAATTTTTTTAGAGTATTAATTAATTTAAGATAAAAATAAACAACCTAAATCCTAATTAATTTATACTCTAAAAATAAAATAAAATATTTCCTAAAATTAATATTAAATAAATAATAAGATAAATTAAGATAAAATCAAGAAATAAACAACCTAAATCCTAATCAAATCTAAAATTTAAAAAGGTACTAAATAAATATAGATAAAAACTATCAAAATCTAGCAAATCACAATAAAAACTCATAAAATCCTGAATTAATTAAAAATCCGAAAAATTCAATAACAATACCATAAAAATAAATAATAAGATAAAATTATGTAATAAACAACATAAATCTTAATCAAATCTAAAATTTAAAAAAGTACTAAATAAATATAGATAAAACTATCAAAATCTAGCAAATCACAATAAAAACTCATAAAATACTGAATTAATTAAAAATCCGAAAATTCAATAAAAATACCATAAAAATTAATTAATACTCTAAAAATAAATCAAAAATAAATTAAGATAAAACCAAGACATAAACAACCTAAATCCTAATCATATCTAAAATTCAAAAATGTTTTTTTTTATGAGAATTAACCTGAGAATGACTCGTGAATTTTTTTTAAGAGAATTTACGTGAGAATGACACGTCACTAATTTTCGGTTTAAAAGGCTAGATAAGAAATCGAAGGCACTGTAGAAACATGTAGTGTAACGACTAAATGTTATATTCAAACTAAAATGAGTTTTTGACAAAAGCAACGTGTGAACAAAAATTTATAGAAAATGGATAAAATAACAGCGAAGGAATTATCTTACCTCTCAAGTGGCATTGATGATGAAAACTGGATTAATTGATTAAAGGAAACAGGAAAAACAGAAGAGCGTGATGATGGGAAACCTTCGGCTTGAATAATGGGCTTCATATCAAACTCTGCAATATAGAAACACAGAAGTAAATGGCTTAGAAAGCTTCCCAATCGCCACAAAAGCACCAATTGTAATTAAAAGCTTAGCAGCAGAAGAATATCACAGAAAAGAACATAAATGCCAGTTCAGTAAATAAAATAATAGAACATGAAGTGGGGTTTCAAGAAATGAAAAAAATAATAATAACACTTCAGACAAACAAATAATTTACAGACACAGAAAGAAACGAATGATCAAATTAATAAAGCCTGCAAATAATTACTTCCATTCTATGCTCATAAGTGTAAAAGGTTGAAACTATTATATGCTCAAAGCTGATTTCCAACTCATAATGCATCTAGCGAGGTTACACGAACAACTCACTTGGATTTCTCAAAGAAACACATAGTACAATTATATAAAATTATAGAAGAAAAAGAAAACTAATATCACTACAACTTTCTCAACACATGACAACTTGTCTTTCACTCCATAACTCTTTTTCGTTCTCAGTCTATCTCTTCTATCTCCTATTGCCATCTCGATCTCATGTTATACACATCTAAACATAGAAAACATGTAATGGATTATTCAATTAATATTATAGCAATGATATATTCTGCTACTGGATGGGTGTCATAAGCTATATATGTGAATTGAGCATTCCTAACCTTTCTTGCTGGTTTGCATACACTAAAGGTTGCTGGTGTTGGTCTTTTGTGCTGTCCAACTTTATGCAGTTCATTTTTGCTGTATTATGGTGTTGTGGAGGTTTTTATTTTGGGAAGCTTTGTCTACTTCTCTTCACATTTCATTCCTATTAGGCTTATGGGGAGAGCTTTGTTCCCAAGTTTATTTTTCTATATATAATATCTTCATTTTACAAAAAAAAAAAAAATGATATTCTACAAATAAAATTGTTCCTAAAACTGTAACTTCAAAGTTTAAATCGAAATCAAACATAATTTAAAGCAATAATCAATGGTGAAACACTGCTGAAGAAATCACAATCTAAAAGAAAAAAAGCTTATAATAAAATCAAACCTGAATAAGAAACTCACCACTCACATCAGTTCAAATTCCTCTTTCTTCTCCTCTCAATTATTGGGTTCCTCTTAGTTCCTTCTCATTAGGATTGCCTTCATCCTACTCAGAACAAAACACAAAAAAAATCTCATAATGATGTGAAACGAAACTCATAATAGAACACAAAATAGAAAATAAAAACACAAATCAATAATAATAACCAAAAATCAAGAAGCCAAAGAGAGGTGGGAAGAGGGAGAAGCGTAGGAGGATGGGATGGTAAGTGAGGTAGTGGGGAGAAAATCTCATGAACGTGGAGATAAGAAAGGGGTCTATTTTCAAACTAATCCCAGGAAGATAACATGAGAAGAGCGAATGCCAAGCGTGCTCTTGATGTTCTTCGGCGACGCCACTGTCAATCCTCCATTAGTTTGAAACCCTTTTGAAGAAGATTAGCAGAAAAAATCATGATAGTTTTACAATAAGAGAGGTACCGCCGGTACAAATCAATTTAATTGGAAATAATTAGGGAAAATCTTCTATGTTTGGATTCTATTTATTCAGTATGTTAGATAATAATTATGGAAAATCTTTTAAAATTTTAATGAATTATAGTCTTAGCACTACATATTTTATTTTTATATTTCATGTAATTAACATTAAATAAATAATAAAATAAATTAAGATAAAATTAAATAAAGAAATAAACAAACTAAATATTAATCAAATCTAAAATTTAAAAAGGTAATAAATAAAAATAGATAAAAACTACACAAATCTAGAAAATCACAATAAAAACTCATAAAATATGAATTAATTAAAAATCCGAAAATTCAATAAAAATACCATAAAAATTAATTAATGCTCTAAAAATAAATTAAGATAAAATCAAGAAATAAAAAACCTAAATCCTAATTAAATCTAAAATTTAAAAATATATTTTTTTATGAGAATTAACCTAAGAATGACACGTGGAATTTTTTTTATGAGAATTAACGTGAGAATGACACGTCACTAAGAATTTACGTGAGAATGACACGTCACTAAATCAGTCTGATAGAAGTTCTTCTTTTCTAATATATATATTGATTCATCTTTTGTTTATGTTAACTGTCACTCTTCACCAGATTTTATTGTAGATAATTTCATTTTAAGTGCCGTATTTCTAACTTGGAAAATGTTGGGTAGACCCCAATAGGAGTAGACACCCAAAGTGAGAAAGGATTGAAAGAGATAAGTAATGAATGTGATATATGATTCGGCGTGATAAGAAATGAGAGATAGAGGAAAAAAATAGAATTTGGATCCTCTCAATCCAAATCGCTCTCGATCCAAGATGTGAACTATTGATTTTAAATTAAATCCAATGGTCTAAAAGTTAATGGTTTAAACTCAACCTCGTGATCCAAGCCAATTGTTTAAGTGCCAAAATGATATGATTGGTGTACACTGATGTAAATATCTAGAGTAATATAAGAAAAAAATATAGATGAATGATAGATGTAATATATCTATCTATTTGTCTATCTATTTATCTATATCTATAATCTATCTATCTATAATCTATAATCTACCTATATATCTTTAATCTATCTATAATATATATAAAAACATAGTTTCTACAGCCTTGGGGTAAAACTGTAATTTAATACTTTAATACACATGGGTTGAAATTTTTCCATGGTCATATACGTAAATTTATGAGTAATTCAATATGAAATCAATCCTGGCAATTCATTGCTTCTAATCCTAACCGTTGATCATTTTCTTATGAAACTCTTTGTACAATCTTTTCATATTCTTGGCCGTTTTATTTGTTGCTTTTGTAACTCCTGATTATGGATTATGGTTACAAAATCACCAAGAGTTTCTTCCTTCATCTCCCATATATAAAACATTTTTCCATTCCCCTTTCAACTTATTTTCATCTCTCTCATTTTAACCTTCGGCATCTCCATTAATGTGCATGTCATATCTCTTCGATTTGGATTCTCCGACAGCATCATTCCAGCACAAGAAGATCTTCCATCAGGTTAGAAAATTTTCTTTTGCGTCTTTTCTTCTCCATCAGTCACTTCTTCTTCATCAATTTTCATTCTCAGGCATTGAAGTTTTTCTCCATCATCATCGTCCATCCGGTAAAAGCTCTTCTTTTTTCGCCTTATTTATCCTTTTTGATTTATCTATTATGATTTTGCCATTTCTTTTTCTTCATTTCTTCTCATGTTACGCTCTTCCCAAACGGTCTTATTTTTTCTCATTCGTTCTTCTCATTCTTCATCTTCCACTCCTGTAAGATTCAGTCTTTATTCGCAATATGCACGTTATTATCGCTTATTAAATAGATGAAAGTTACAAATTTTATTTTACTTTTGTAATTTATGCATGTTTTGTTCTTTGTTGTTGATTATCAATATTATTATGATCTATTTGTAGCTTCTATTTCATTTCAGAAATATTTTATCTTCATAAACTATGAAAGTCATCTCCTTGATTATTTCTCTAATTGTGTTTCATTATTTTTCTTACACAAATTTATGATGTTTACTTCCATTTCTTTGATAGTTTAATCTTCAACCAATGTAAGTTTTTTGCTTTCTTTTAATTTTGATTAATTTATTATCAACTTAGTTGACCAAATGATAATAGTTTCTCTAATCCGGTACAGTTGAGCCTCTTTTTATCTTTTACATTTCATTGATTTAGTTTCAATTTGTTTCTTTTTTTAGATTTTCTCATTGTTGTTTTCCATTCTTCCAATGTTACATCTTGAAAACATGTATGTTTCTTGCATTTTCCGTAATTTTTATTGTTTCATTATGAACTTAGTCAACTAAATGAGAGTCACCTTTATTTTATTTCATAACTTGGTGTTGTCATCTTCATCGTCTACCTTAAGCTTTATTCAATTTATGTCATTTTTATGTGATATTTACACTATGAATGTGGTCACTAATTTTACATTATTTTTCAGTTTTCGGTTTTGTTTTTCCTTCTTATTTATTTTTTCTATCAACTCTATTTGGTGAGTTTTGTTTCATTTTTGTTTATTTTTCTATTGAAAGTAAATCCTTGATTTAAAAAAAAGTTTCATATATTTGTTTTTACCTATGAGATTTTAAGTAATTAATCATACATATTATTTCATATGTGATTTTTCAGAACCCGTTCGATATTCAGCAGACTTTAAATTTCAGTCGTTTGATATTCCCCTTGAATTTCCTCCATCAATGTTAGTATATAACTTTCAACTATTAAGGTCAAAACTATTTTAAATTAAATTATTATTATTTAATTTATATGAGTTATGGAATGTCTTAGGTCAACATTAATATTAAATATAATATTAGTAATGAATTTCATAAGATGCATATCATTAGTTTAGGTTTGTTGAAGTATTAATCAATTAATATTTAATATTAATAATAAATCTTAAAAGTTAAAGGTCACTAAATAAATAAATAAACCCTACCTCTTCCTCTTGAACTTCCTTCATCAATGTCATTCTATAAACTTCTACTATTAATTGAAATAAATACATTTATTATTATTTATTTCATATGATTTATGAAATTTAAAAACAAATTTATATTTATTTATAAATTGAGAAGTTTAGTAACCTCGAGGGTAAAGTAGTCTATCAATAAACAATGTTTCATATATTTATTTTTATCTATGAGCTTTTAAGTAATTATACGTATTATTTCATATGTGATTTTTTAGAACCGTTCGATATACAACAGACTTTTAATTTCAGCCGTTCGATATTCCCCTTCAATTTCCTCCATCAATGTTAGTTTATAACTTTCTACTATTAAGCTCAAAATTATTTTAAATAAATTTATTATTATTTAATTTATGAGTTATAAAATGTCATAGGTCAAAATTAATATTAAATATTATATTAGTTATAAATTCTATAAGACACATATTATTAGTTTAGGTTTGTTGAAGTATTAATCAACTAATAATTAATATTAATAATAAACCTTAAAAGTTAAAGGTCACTTAATAAAAAAACTCCACTATCCCTTCCTCTTGAACTTCCTTCATCAATGTCATTCTAGACATCTACTATTAATTGAAAATTACTTTAAAACAATTTATTATTATTTATTTCGTATGAGTTATGAAATTCAAAAAAGTATGCTTAATACTAAATAAGATCTTACCAAAAAGAAAAAAAAAGACTATCACCAACCCTTTTCCCTACAACTATATAAATTAATAAGTGTTAATACTCATTCAACATGTGCACTTTACATAAGTTTTGTTGAAGCATTTGCTTTTGTTTTTTGAAAGGCTCAAGCTTCAAGACATTTTTCCAGGTACATATACCCAACAGTTAACTATTGATGTACTAGCCTAGAATGTTAACACGTATTCTAACATTCTTTTTATTTCATTATGATCTTCAACTTGATTTGATCATTTAAAATTGAAACACCTAAAGAATTATTTTCTCATTAATTTGCTCAACTTTTGTTATGTAGGATGACTCAAACAGTTTGTATGTTCCATGTGTGTGAAACAAGAGATTTCAAAACACCTCAAATTGTTAATAGTATTGAAGTGCTCTTAATCGTTGAAAATGTATACAATTTCTTTGTTATCCTCACTTTCATGGTACCTAATTCAAACTATTTATTGTTACCATAGCAAAGTGAATTTTTAAAATTGTAGTTTTTCAAATGTCACAGTTTATTGACACACTATGAGCAGGACAAGTTTATGCGATTCAGAATTTTATGGTTCAAGCACCTGCTAGAAAATATAGAGTCACAAAGCGCAAATACATGCATGATTACTTGAATGAGCATCTCAAGAACTGAAGAGGCTACAAGTGACACTACTTCTGAAGCAAAATATAATTTTGTACAATTTAATATAGTTAACATCATTTTCATGTAATCGGTCATCTCTGAAGAAGCCAAGGTTTATAGAGCTAATTTGTTTTATAAAAGAAAGGACATATAATACCACATGGAAAATAATTGCATCTTCTAAACTACAATAATCCATAAATGGCATTTAACAGCGGTTGAAAATAGCCTTTTACAGCGGTTTTCAGCGGTCCAGAACCGTTGTAGATCTCGCCGTTGTAAAAGCCTTAACAGCGGTTCTAACCGCTGTAAAAGACGCATTATTTACAGCGGTTGATTTAATAAAACCGCTGTAAATACAGACCTACAACAGCTGTTCTCTAGAATAACCACTGTACTTGAGTCTTCTTTTACAGCGGATTCAGCCGGTAACCGCTGTAATTGATAGTATATATTACAGCGGTTCCACCACGGAACCGCTGTAATTTGTTTTTTTATTGAATTAATTACCACACTTGTTCAGATATAATACTATAAATTGTACAAATCTATCATAAAGTGAATCTAGCCTAGTGGAAAGACTCTTTATGTTTTTTTAAGGGAACCTGGTTCGATTCCCATACGAAACCTGAATTCTGGATTTTTATTATTTACGTTAATTTTACAGCGGTTAGTTTAATAAACGCTGTAAATAGTGGAACCTATTTTTTACAGCGGTTTTGTATATAAACCGCTATTAAAGCATATTACCGCTCCGTGTTTTTGTGTTTACAGCGCTTTCTAAGAGAACCGCTGTTAAAAGGTAATGCTTTTACAGCGGTTAGTTTAATAAACCGCTGTAATAGCCCATCATCCGCTCCGTGTTTGTGTTTTTACAGCGGCTGCCACCTAAATCGCTGTAAAAGAGGCGCTGTAAAAGCCCTTTTCTGGTGTAATCTCTAACATTTCTTCCTTAAATGAATGACCCTAATACTATGTTGTTTCTTATCTTTCTTTTTTCATTCTTCATTACTTTACTCTGCATTGCATCGCTCTCCTCAATAGCCACTAATTAATACTCAATTTCCCCAAAATGCATATTGCATATATACAAAACTTCTTAGGATATAACTTTCAAATGTCCATGTTCACAAATAAGTATTCGTTGCTTACTACTTCTCTTATTTTTTTCTTGAAAAATGAAGAGGTCCAAATTTACTTAGATTGTTGAAATTTTATATAGACGGATTTAATTTGATTTCATCCTACTTTATATTTGGTTTAATATGAACAAACTATGAATTATTTGTAACCAGATAAAAGTCAATGAATTATTTATTTTTTACATATTTATTACTTTCTAGTTTATATATCAACGTTAATATGATTATAATTTTTACTGATACTTAATTTTAAAATAACGAATAGAAAAACCTAATATTAACAAATTACAACTTTTTATTTAAGCACATATATTGTTGAATTCGTATGAGTTATGAAATTTCATAGGAAAAAACTTACATTAAAACTTAGGGAATTTCATAAGACACACATTAATAGTTTAAATTTGTTGAGTCATTAATCAAGTAATAATTAATGTTAACAATAAACTTTAAAAGTTAAAAAAACATTCAATAAAAAAACCATATTCATTTCATTTTGGACTTCATTCATTAATGTTAATTAGTCTATAGTTTTCTACTATTAATCTCAAAATTATTTTAAATTATTTTATTGTTATTTAATTCATATGAGTTATGGAATGTCATACGGGTGAACTTAATATTAAATATGATATCACTAAAAAAATATACATAATAAATAACAAAAAAAATAACAAACATGTGATGCCAAAAAAATCCTCCCCTTGAACTTCCTCCATTAATGTTATTTTATACTAGCTTTCTACTACTAACCTCAAAATTATTTTAAATGAATTTATTATTATTTATTTTGTATGATTTATGGAATGTCATAGAGTACACTTAATATTAAATATGATATAACCCAAAAATATTATACATAAATTCCAAAATAATATCACAATATCACAAACATGTGATGCAAAAGAAAAAATCGACTAATGTCAATAAAAACCCAATTTCTATCTCTTTCCCCTTGAATGTCCTCCCTCAATGTTAGTTTTTAACTTTCAACTAATTTATTATTATTTTGTGTATATGATTTATGGAATACCATAGCGTAAACTTAATATTAAATATGATATCACTAAAAAAATATACAAAACTACCAAAATAAATATCACAATTCACAAACATGTGATGCATAAAGAAAAGGAAAACCATCTCTATCTCTTTACTTCCTTCATCGATGTTAGTCTTATAACTTTCTACTATTAACCTCAAAATTGTTTTAAATGGTTTTATTATTATTTAATTCATTTGAGTTATGGAAGGTCATAGGACAAAATTAATATTAAATATGATACTACTAAAAATATATATAGGGAATTTCATAAGACAAGTTTAGATTTGTTGAAATATTAATCAACTAATAATTAATATAAATAAAAAATCTTAAAAGTTAAGGCCATTCAATAAAAAACTCCCCTAACCCTTCCTCTTGATCTTCCTTTATCAATGTCACTCTATGAACTTATACTATTAACTTCAAATTGCTCACAAAAAAAAACTACTAACTTCAAATTATTATAAATAAATTTATTATTATTTATTTCAAGGGTTATAAACCTCGAAAAGATAAACTTAATATTAAATAAGATCTTAAAAAAAATACTACTTCTATCTGTAAAGTACAATAAAATTGTTATATTAAAAGAATAAATCTAAAACATCAATTAGATAAACAAGGACAAACAACAAAAATAAAAAAGACAAGTACACTCATAAAAAAACCTACGATAAAAAAACAAAATTTTAAAAACATATATTAACACTTCGAAAAGAAACCTAACTATCACATATTGTTTTTTCTCTTTTTCATATGAATAAATAATTTTAAAAAAACATAAAAAACACAATACAAAATAAAAAAGAATGTCCCCGTGGGGTAAAAATACTAGTAAATTAGATAAAAAAATATAAAAGAAAATTAAAATGACGTGTTCGAATGATATATGTACGGCTAGTAGTTTTATAACCATTACAAAATTAAAGACTAGGGTGGAGATTCACTTGCGCTAAGACTAGCTATATATTGTTCGAGATATTTAAAGACCAGGTTAGTATGCTCTGTATCATTTTAAAAGTGGTTTAGCAGTGAGATTATATTTGACAAACTTATAATATCTCTTAGAGCATCTCCAATGTAAGGTTCTTAGTTCTTATTTTTGAGAGTTCTTAACCATTGGAGGAGCTGACGTGGAGTTCTTAGTTCTTAAAAATAAGAATTCAGTTCTTATATAAGGAGTTTTACCTTTGAGTTCTTAGCATAAAATAATATTTTTTTCTCTCTCATTCAATTTTTTTATTACTTTATAAGTTTTATTTTATTGCTTTATGAAAATAAATAATATAAATAATGTGATTTGTGGGACCAAATGAGTAGTACTAAGAACTAAGAACTATGATTTGAGCAAAATTGTTTGAGAGTTGCTTAAGCACATGTGGTAGTACGGACCCACATGAATAGTGTTAAGAACTAAGAACCGTGGGCCCGTACTACCACATGTGCTTAAGCAACTCTCAAGCAATTTTGCTACAACCATAGTTCTTAGTTTTTAGTACTACTCATTTGGTCTCACAAATCACATTATTTATAAGCACTAAGAACTAAGAACTCATGATTGGAGCAAAATATGCAAAGAGTTACTTAAGCACATGTGACAGTACGGACCAACGGTTCTTAGTTCTTAGCTCTATTCATGTGGACACGTACTACCACATGTGCTTAAGCAACTCTCAAGCAATTTTGCTCCAACCATAGTTCTTAGTTCTTAGCATTATTCATCTGGTCCCACAATATCATTATACTAGTAATATTTTTTATTTTCATATAATTTTGATTTAAACTTAAGTGTTAATTCAATACTTATATTAAATAATTTGATGAATGAGAAAGAAAAAAAAAATTTATTATAAGAATTCAAAAAGTAAAACTTCTTATATAAGAACTAGTTCTTATTTTTAAGAACTAAGAACTTCATGTCCGCCCCCTCCAATGGTTAAGAACTTAGTTCTTAGTTCTTAACTCAGAAATAAGAACTAAGAACCTTGCATTGGAGATGCTCTTATTCAATTATTTTATATATTAAAATAATGACACAAATTTGTATTTAACAATTATTCTAACTTTTAAAATTTTAAAAATAAATTTAAATTGCTTTTATATAAGGAAACTAGGAAAGTACAAAAATATCAAGGTGAATTCTATGGTACCCGTAATTTTTTTTGGGTGTGATACTCACATTAGGTGATTCAGTAGACTAATGACATCTTGTAATTGAATTTATAATTCTCAATGTTATAATTCTAGTCCCAATATAACTCTCATTCATTGGGCAACTCAACTGTCCCCCGACGACCTTTGTTGACGTCCACCACAACCTTGCAAAGGTTGCAGTGAATCTCGACCTTAACATTGAGTCTGAGCGACATGATTTCAACAAGGGAGAGAGTGAGAGACTTAACACCTATTTAATCGACGTCATTAATCTTAAAGTACATTAGTGAGAAAATACAATTGATAACTCATGTGATACACGAGTCTTTATTACTATGCTAACTCATTTAGGGTACCATACCTTCACCTGAAGTAAGGTACCACAACAAGCACCAAATTTCAAATTCTCCTTATAGTAATATTTTTTCAATTGTTCCTTAGTTGCTGGACGATATTTATCTGCCATAGGAATTATTTACTGATGATTGTCCTTTTGCAAAGAAAAAAAGTCATGGATCGTTAAGGTAGTTGACCTTTGTGCCTTATCTAATCAATTACACTCATCACACCGCGCACCGTTCTCGTGGATCTCACGGACCTACACTTTTTCATGTAATCCATCCAATAAAATCTACTTTCACATTTCCCCCCATTTAAAGTCCAATCCTAATGGGTTGATTGGTGTATATTAGTTGTAATTCGCACATAGTTCACCAATGGCTTTTTTGAATATATTCTTTCTTATTTTGAATGTCTAGTTATGCGATGCCTACCTTCTATTTTGCTATTGATATTACAGAAAAACCAATCCTCTAAAGTCTAAACCATAACAAAATCCTCCCGTTGTTGACAAAAAAATGGCATCTACTACTTCAGTTTTATTTTCAAACTGAGCTTGAAAGTTGCAAGGCCATTCTGATATTACTGATAAAATATAAATCATTAATTAAATTTTATCATTATTATTTATCCTAAGATACTTAATTTAATAATTATTATCTAGAATAATATAATCCTTAATATATTTCTTATTTTTATGAAAGTACATTGTATTTCTTCTCATAAATTTTCACAATTTTTTTTATCTATATGTACTAGTTATTAGAAGACGGGTCATATTTTTAGAGAGGTAAATGTTGTTGCGAATGCTTAATTTTGTTTCCTTAATATGTTGTAGCTTAGCATGGCGTAGAAATGTTGGGGTCTCTTTCTGTTTTTAAGGCTCTCTCTAGCTTATGTTCAGTTCTATTTATGTTAGCTCTAGTGCCTCGACCTTGTACTATAGAACCTTTTGGTTGGTTTGCTTTTTGTTTCTTTGAGTGTTTTTAACTTTTATGTTCAGTCCAACATGAGGTAGTTTCATTCATGTAGGAGAGAGAAATGAGTTGTTAGCGAGAGAATCGTGCCACCTTTCCGACCGATGGAATCCACAAACCTTCAAACCAAAAACAACAAAGGTTGAAAATTTTATGCTTCTCACGCTCTTTGACCCTTGCTAAGGAAGAAAGATGAAGAATGAGAGAAGAAGATGGAGGAGGTGCTTTGCGTTTTGAGCTCGCAACATAAGGAGGTGTTAATTCACGATCTAGGTTGATCCTTCTAGGATCTGAAATCCGAGCTTGATATCCAATTTATTTGCAATGAGTAAAGATATTCAAATTATCAATCTTTATAGGACCTACAAACCAAGCTTAATAATTTATTCTAAACTGTATGTAAAGGCCATTGAGTTACTTCATATCCATTTTTTCCCAAATGGAGGATCTTATGAACAAACAAAGATTAAAACTACATATATTATATATAGTTTTGTAGAATTATTAGGAGAAATGATCAGTGGTGACCCGTTAGACCATGGAAGTGAAGAAAGAAACTACATTAAATAAGCTTTGAGATAACCAGTGGTCACCACCAATGGTTCCAAAAAAGGAATCATTCTTAGTATCCCTCATAAAAGAAATGACCAATGAACAAAAAAAAAACAATAATATACTCTAGCAAATCCTTGCAATTTATTTTAAAATTTATAAGGGCTCATATTTAAAATATTAAAAATCCATAGTAACTTGGATTTATTTGCAAAAAAGGGTAAGCACTCACGTCTAGTATATATATTCACAATATATGTCTCCCTTCGGGACATCCGATATATATTCACAATGTTAAATATTTAACACATCATTATCTGAATTTATAAAATAATTTAATTTAATTTGATTTGTGAAGTCGATTGCCTAGACCTCCTACAAGCGTTAAGGGACGGGGACAGTTGCAGGTTCTGCTGTGTTCTACGAGATATCAAGAGTTGATGTGCTAGGGAATGGGATGTGAAGATCTCTTGGGTGCCAAGGGAGTGTAACCAAGTTGCAGACAGTTTGGCGCGACCGGGGAGCTTGATGATGGATCAAGGGATGCATCTTTTAGAGAAATCTCAAGTGGAGCATGATGTGTTACTCTTGAGGGACTCGTTTAGTGTCTTGTAGTTTCTGTAGTTTTGTTAGTTTTTCGATGGAGAAAAAAAAATTATCACACATTTTTAAATTATGATTTATGATGTACTATCGGTCGCAATATTAAAAGGTGATTATTTGAATTCCTAAATCGAAACTTTAATTGCTAGAAACCGAACTCTTGATGAGACCTTTAACTTACACCACACCCTTCACCCATGTCAGAGAGTATAATTTACAATGTAAAAAATTTTAGACCCTCAACCAATCATACTTTAAATAAGTTCCACATTATAATGCAATTATGTAAAATAGTTAACTTTTTTACCACTCTTGGAAAATAAAATGAGTGATTCTAAACCAATACTTGTTCTATTTTTTTTTTGATAATTGGGAGGGCCAACGGCCCAATACTTGTTCTTGTTCTATTAATACAAGACTATTTTTTTTGAACTATATTTATACAAAACTATTTAAAAGTTGGTTAAATGGATAAACTTTGAATCGTCCATTTGGCTAGAAACATGGATTGACATTCGACATTCCCAAAGAAACCGCATTTATAGTCAAACGTGATTAATATAAATACACCATCCATATTGCTAGTGAAACACAAAAACAAAAGTCTTCTATCTTCGTTGATCACGGACAATATACTACAACATCATCATCATCTTGATCTCAATCTCAAAACTCAGAGCAACAACAACAACATAGAGACAAAAAAACCATGTCGAAGGATGATGTTTTCATTGGCTCAATTGACCAAGGAACCAGCAGCACCAGGTTCATAATCTACGACAAATCAGCTCGCCCAATCGGATCTCACCAGGCTGAGTTCACTCAGTTCTACCCACAAGCAGGGTAAGAAGCCATGATCACAACACCCCATGTTTGTTTTCTCACTCAATTTTCGTTCTTTTTACCAAAAAAATTATGGGTTTGTTGTGTTTTTTTAGGTGGGTGGAGCATGATCCTATGGAGATCTTGGAGAGCGTGAAGGTGTGTATTGCTAAGGCTTTGGACAAGGCTACTGCTGATGGGTTCAATGTGGATAAGGGGTTGAAGGCTATTGGTCTCACCAATCAGAGGGAGACTACTCTGGTTTGGAGCAAATCCACTGGTGCTCCTCTTCATAATGCCATTGTTTGGATGGATGTTCGCACTGCTTCTGTTTGCAGGTCTTTCTTTTTGCCCTTTGCCTTTTTTGTGATTTTGATTGCTCTGGCTAATTGTATTGTTCAATTTGTATGTTTAAGAATTCAGTTCATTTACAAATTGTGTGAAAAATTCATCTTTTGTTTATGTTAACTGTCACTCTTCACCAGATTTTATTGTAGATAATTTCATTTTAAGTGCTGTATTTCTAACTTGGAAAATGTTGGGTAGACCCCAATAGGAGTAGACACCCAAAGTGAGAAAGGAATGGAAGAGATAAGTAATGAATGTGATATATGATTCGGCGTGATAAGAAATGAGAGATAGAGGAAAAAAATAGAATTTGGATCCTCTCAATCCAAATCGCTCTCGATCCAAGATGTGAACTATTGATTTTAAATTAAATCCAATGGTCTAAAAGTTAATGGTTTAAACTCAACCTCGTGATCCAAGCCAATTGTTTAAGTGCCAAAATTTGTAAACCATTAGATTTCAAATCAACGATTCAGATCTTTGATTGAGAGGATTCAAATTCGAAAAAAATGAGGTGTCTGAATTATTTTGTGCATGATAAGTATTTAGATTTTTATGTTTGAATGGTGTTAATTCTGCCTCTGATTGATAGGGATCTGTTTGTAAAATGTTCTGATTAGGTCTATAATATAGATATAGAGTCTATATCTATATATCCTGTACTTTGTAAGCGTATCCAGTTTATGTTAGTTCCATGTTTGAAGTTTGTTACTGTGTCATTCCTTTGTTGTCCCTTTTCCATTGTCAGAAATGTCATAGATGTCATTGGATCCTTTTGAAACAGGAGGCTAGAAAAGGAGTTATCCGGTGGTAGAACCCACTTTGTGGAGAGTTGTGGTTTGCCTCTCAGCACATATTTCAGTGCTGTGAAACTGCTGTGGTTGATGGAAAATGTGGATGCTGTCAAGGAGGCTATAAAGAAAAAGGATGCCCTGTTTGGAACTATAGATACTTGGTTGATATGGAACTTAACTGGTGGAGTGAAGGGAGGGTTGCATGTTACTGATGTTTCTAACGCATCCCGGACAATGCTGATGAATCTGAAAACGCTTGAGTGGGATGCAGATACCTTGAAAACCCTTGGAATCCCTTCTGAAATTTTGCCTAAGATTGTCAGCAACTCTGAAATTATTGGAAATGTTGCTACTGGCTGGCCAATTGCTGGTGTCCCTATATCTGGTTGTTTAGGGGATCAACATGCTGCAATGCTAGGACAAGCATGCCGCAAAGGAGAGGCAAAAAGCACTTATGGCACTGGTGCTTTCATATTACTAAACACTGGTGAAGGGATAGTTCAGTCAAAGCATGGTCTTCTATCCACCATTGCCTTCAAGCTCGGTCCGAAAGCTCCAGCCAATTATGCACTGGAAGGATCAGTTGCTATTGCTGGAGCAGCAGTGCAGTGGCTTAGAGACAGTCTTGGCATCATTGCTAGTGCTCCAGAGATAGAGGCTCTGGCATTACAGGTTGAATCAACAGGTGGGGTTTACTTTGTTCCTGCTTTCAATGGATTGTTTGCTCCGTGGTGGCGTGATGATGCTCGAGGGGTTCTTATTGGGATCACAAGGTTTACGAGCAAGGCTCACATAGCTCGAGCTGTGCTTGAGAGTATGTGTTTTCAAGTGAGAGATGTTTTGGATTCAATGCAGAAAGATTCCTCAGAAGAGTCCAAGACAGATGAGTTTTTGCTAAGAGTGGATGGTGGGGCAACTGCTAACAATCTGTTGATGCAGATTCAGGTTTGGACTAACTGAACTTTTTCTTTAATCTAATTCTGTATGTTTCAAATTTTTTAATTTTGTTAAATATCATGTTCATTTTGTCATCACTATGATTATATGGTTCATAATGCTTCTTTTATGTTAGTGTTTTTTTCTTTCAAGTTCTGCATAACTCATTTTTATATGAAAAGATGTTTGTATTGGGTGATTGGCCATTGAAATGTTAGTGCGTGTTTGGTTTTCTATTCTGGAACTCCAGAATCAATTCTTAATGAAAATATTGATGTTTGATGCAAAAGCTTTGTTACTTTTGACATGAGTGATAAATTTTTGTCAATAATGTTTCACAGGCAGATTTGATGGGAAGCTCAGTAATTAGACCTGCTGATATAGAGACAACTGCTCTTGGAGCAGCCTATGCAGCTGGGTTAGGTGCTGGGATTTGGAGTGAAGATTTTCTTTTCGATTCTAAGGAGAAAATGAAGAATGCTAATGTTTTCCGTCCAACAATGGTGGAGGAAGTGAGGAAGAAGAAAGTGGATTCTTGGTGCAAAGCTGTTAGCAGAACATTTGACTTAGCAGATCTTACTCTTTGATTGTGTCTTCGCAATTAATTTTTTTCCACATCCTCTATTTATGACTACACTTTTTTATCTTTTAGTCTTGGTCACTAAAATAAAGTGAATAAGTATGTCAATTGTCAAATAAATTTGACCTTTTGTTTTCTAATTTGTTCCTTATTTTCCTTGTGTTTGGGTAGGAAAATATGCATTGTCTAGAAAGAAAATGAGAATACATGTGTGAGCTCTGTAATGATCTTTTCATAGCATCTTTGGATCAAACTTATTTTTCCTCAATCAGTTATGAGTTCTATTCACTTAAGCTTCTCCCCAAAATTGATTTTGTCTTTAAAATCAATTGTCGAAGGACTTTCATACATGCTATCATTACTGATCCAACAAGACATGGTAAAACAAACGGAACGCCCCCTCTCCCAAATAAAAGAATTATTTAAATATTTGATTTTGACATTACGAAGCTTTAATAGAGGAGGAACAACTTTTCTAGGTGGAGCTATGATTAGTTCTTGTACTTCAATATCCAGTTTCCCAGTATTAGAATGTTGTTAGAATTTTATTCTTCTTTTCCTATCTTTTTTTTTTCAAGGTTTTCCCTTCAAAGTTTTGGTACAACATCTTGGATCAACATTATATACTGAGCTGAAAAATAATATGATCAAGACTGTTTTTTGAATGTGTAAGACCAAAAGGTCCCCTGAAATGGTTAGGGCATAAAAAACTCAACATTCATACAACTATACTAAAATCCTTCTTCTGTTAGACAGCAATGCAAACTGCAGAAATATTATCTCTTCTTGCCCTCCCAGATTCTTGATAATAGCTTTCAATTGATTTACACATGAGAATAAAAGGATAGTTTTAGAAACAGAAAACTGTAAAACTCATATATCAGTATCACTAGTGAAGTTTCAAAATGCTGCACTAATACATGAGATATTTAAGTTTATTAGGCAGACTTGACATATAATGCCTATAAATTTTGGGTTTATTTATACTTTCAATGTGTGCTTAGGCAGGATAGATAAGAAGCTCATGTATAGTGTTGATCCGACGTATCGGTGATACCTTGAGATCTGGAGGTTGTGTGACCTCTAAAACAATAGTCTCCTAGCTCTGGCTATTACTAATAGGTGACAATTGAGCTAACTCGTGCTGATATATTGATGCTACTATGAGATTTGGAGGTCGTGTGCAACCTTCGAAACAGTAGTCCCTGAGCTCTGGCTGTCACCGACAAGTGATAGCCGAGCTAACCTATGCTGACGTATTGGCGCTACTATGAGATCCGAAGGTCGCGCACAAACTCTGGAACAAATACAAATCAAAAGAAACATAAACACAAAAACTCTACAAACTCTGGTACATGAGAGTTTTTCAAATGAGATGATCATGATCCAAGTAAAAGAAAGAGAGAATGGAAGAAGAGGGTGGCGCGATCCATGATTTTGTACTCATGCTTTATCGTAATGAAATTTCAGCTCTAAAAAATTGAAAGTATTTTTAGTTTGATTTAGTTTATTTATATTGTATAAATTTATAAGTTACTTACTAATAAATTTGTTGGCTTAATTTCAGTTAAAAGAGGCAATTTTAAAATCAATTAGCAGGGTTAAAAACTGGTTTACTTTTGTTAAAAATTATTCTATCTTTATTGCGGTTTGAAACCGTCACAAAGTATGAAAACACATTAAACCTTCATATTCGCGACAGTTGGAAAGCCCGTCATAATAATGTAAAATTTCAGTTTTTTTACACGGTCAATCAATTAGATTCTAAGAATGCGTCACACCAATCAATAAAAAAAAATAAAAAAATTATTTTTTTCATATTTTTAAATTGATTATATTTTTGTGCATAAATTATTCTCATATTTGTAATAGTGGAAGATGAAATACCTCTAGCTATGCAAAGGGACAACTAAACTATATGGATGGTGTGGCATGAGAAATAAACATGAGATGATGTTTACTGCTTTATCTAGTTCTTGTTGTATTAAGGGTTGGGGTACCCCTTGTACCTTCTTTTAATACAAGTTTTGTTTATCTAAAAAAAAATGAGATGATGTTACATATCATGCTTCATATTGAATATATTTAAACCCACTTTTCATAAATAGAATACTAATCAAGTAAATTTCTCGTAGTAGTTAAGCATTTTGTCCCTTAAACAAATAGTTGGAGATTCAAATCTCAACTCTTATAAACAAAAACAAAAAAACTCTTTTGCCAAACTTGGTTAAGAAACAAAGAAACTCCATGGACCCTTATAAAAACAAAGGAAAAGTAGAGGGTTGTTATTTTAAAAACAAATATAGGAGGATAAAAAATTTATTATTTTTATTTAGTCCTGCTGTTCATTACGAAAATTGTCAGCAAACACGTTTCCTGCGTGTTTCATTGTCGCACATGATTGAAACTGTAGGTTCTTCACCAATTCACCATCATCACTTGTCGGAATTGTAGGAACAACAATTCAATTCTCACCGCCACCATGTACGGCGGCGGCGGAGTCTCCAAGCTCGGCCGTGGCGCTAAGCGGCCGCATTCTTCTTTCCCTCCATCTCAGCGCCCTCAGCGTCCCTCCGCCGCCAACCGCCTATCCCTAGGCGGCTCCAACAGCAAACCACCGCTGGCCGTGGAGGAGACGTTCAGCCTCGTCTCAGGCACCGACCCCCTCGCCTTCTCCATGATCATAAGGCTGGCCCCCGACCTCGTCGATGAGATCAAGCGTTTGGAGGCTCAGGGTCTCAATGCGCGTATGAAATTCGACCCCAACCCCAACAACCCCAATGGAAATGTTAGCTATCTCTTTTTTCATAGTTTTGATCTTTTCATTTGACCCTGCAGTTTGAAGCATTGTTTGTGAAATTCAAGGCTTGGATGTTTACTTGAACTGCTCTTCCAATTTGTTTATTTGCTCATTTTTGCCATGCTTAGAGTTAGGTTCTTACCCATTTTGAAAAAAATAGTATTTTTGTAGAGTAATGTTAATATTCAGCATTTGACCATATGTGCACATTATGGAACAATTTATTAGTGCTATAGTTTTTTATTTTGATGGGCAAATGTTAGTTGTTAGTAATGTTAGTAAATTAGTCCTCCTCAGGGTTTGAACCCTGGGCCCTTCACCCTGCCAATCCCTTATGTCCCCTAGCTCTTACCACTTGAGCTAACCTTCAGGGATATATGGTATAGTAGTATTGTTTTGATTTGATGGTGTTTATTTTTTGTCTGAAATAACTAAGTTGCTAAAAATGACCAGACATGTCAGTTGTTTGTATTTGAATGAAAGGAGTTTATACTGATGTAGGACCAGTATTTTTTTCACCATTCAGTGGTGGATATGCTGTCAGGTATAGGGTTCATAATCTTGATTAACATTATGCTGAATCTTGAATGGCATTGCATTGATGATAGTAGGTCTAGTAAGTAGTAGGAACTATCTGTTTAATAGTGTTGCCTAATTTGATACAATTTTCCATAACAATAATGCAAATTGGTATGAATGTGATTTACTACTTTTTACCCATTATCCCATGTATGGTTGTCAGCATCCTGATTGGTTACCCATTCTTTGGCGGTTTTTTTCATATGAAATTATTTTGTACTAAATTACAGTATGTTTACATCATATACTAATTTGTGAAATTATCAATGTTCTTTTTATTCAAGATGCTATTGTGGGGTAGTTCCCCGTGCGGCTCAGTTCATATATATGGTCTATTTGTTTCTTTATTTTTGTCTTTTCGATCACCAGTTTTTTATGTGTAGTTTGAAAGGCCTGTTATTTTATCTGGTGCTAGATCATTGATGTTGGTGGGAAGGAATTCAGATTTACATGGTCGAGGGAACCTGGTGACCTCTGTGATATTTATGAAGAGCCCCAAAGTGGTGAAGAGGGAAATGGTTTGCTTCTTGAATCAGGGTGTGCCTGGCGCAAGCTGAATGTACAGCGTATCTTGGATGAGTCAGCTAAGAAGCAAGTCAAGATGCGGTCAAAGGAAGCTGAACTCAAGCACAAGTCACGCAAGTAAGAAAGCTGTTATAGGAGTCTCTCCTTATTATCTCATAGTCTTTATTATGCATTATGCACTATGAAAATCTTGTCTTCAGCTTGCTATTATCTTACAGTCTCTTTGTCTCTTCTCCTTGCTATTTTGTTACTGCTTGCATATGGCGTGCATCAATGAGAAAATCCACATGATATATATGTTAAAACTTATCTTAATATATGTGTTAGTTGGTAACTGTGGAACTGTCTCAAAGCTTTTCACACGCATATTCAAATTTGAGAAGTATGCCATAAACCCCAACTATTTTAACTTTCAAGGAATCATTAGAGTAATAATAGTAAAGCTTCGCTTTAAATAAAGTTTTCATACATTTAGCTGATTTCTATTTCTTTTAGAATTCTGTGACATGCATGTGATTATTTAATAAAAGGAGCATATGTAGTGGATTACTTGTATTTAGGTTTGTAGATTCCTATTGACCGAGAAGAGTTATGGATTTTGTTTGCAGACCCCTTCACAAAGTTTATGCTAGGAAAAATAAGGGTGAGCACAGTCTGCACAGAGGAATAGGGCCTGTGTCCTGTTATTAATATTCAATAACCTAGCAGTTGACAGCTGTCCTAAACTCCTTGCAGTTAGTTGTAGCATCTAACTGAATTGGTTAGTGGTGGGAGCTCTATCAGATTTATGCTGAAGGATGGAATGGCAGAGTGTATAAATAATAGGAACAGCAATTCTAGGGGGTACTCTGATTGAGGGAGTGGAGGGTAGAAGGGCTAGGATTCTTGAATCCTTGGAATTGAGAGAAGATTCAGCTGCTCAGTTGTCAGATTGTTGTGACTTGTGATAACTGTTATATTCAGTTAAGAGTTTGTTAGGATTGTTAAAACTGTGTAACTGAATCAGTTGTTAGTTTCGGCTAGCTCAGCTCAGAAGGCTCTAGATCTAAGAACAAAATCTATACATAGATGTTTTGGACATTAATTTCATAACGTTGAATGAAATCAGAGAACTATTTCAGAATCTACCACTCTCTGTAACAGTTTATCTCTCATTTCTTCCTCACTCTAAGCTCTGATGTAACCCTTCCTCTTGGATGCTATTAGAATCCTAACTAAAGAGTAAAACAGAAAAACTGAATAGAAACTGTATATTCTGTGTGTTACTTAATAGCAAGAGGGAAGCTATTTTTATAGTTTATACTAGCTTCAGCTAGAAGCTACTGGCAGTTATAACTGCTGCCAGCTTATCACTAACAATCTTAACTGAATAACTGTATACAAAATAAACTCGTTCTAATGCTAATTACACACGTCTGAGTTTCTAATAATTGCAAATTTTTTTATTCAGAGTTCAGGCCCAAGGATAGGAGTAGCGCTCAATATTAATTTCCATTGTCCTTACCTGTTTTTCGGCCCTTCTGGTATAGTTCTGTTAGTTTTCTACTATGTAATGCAACATACATCAACAACATGCGGTTAACACTAAATTTTCTTAAATGGTAAATGAACTAATGGTGATGTTCTACTCAGCTATTTGGCCTAGAAGTTTATTGGTTTAGAATATATTATATTTCTAGTGTTAAAATCTTGATTATCTATCTGTATATTTCCTTATTGTGGTAGTATATGATATATGGATCTCTCTCTCTCGACCAATTGACAATTTATTTGTATTCTCTCCAACAGAGCCATTGTCTTAGAGCCTGGGAACCCACATATGAAGAGCCAGATAAAGGCATTAGCAGCAGTGGAGGGTAATTTTTCTTTTGCTTCTTGTACTTGATGAATACATTTTTCCTAATCTTTTAAATGTGTAAATTTCAAATTGCTATTTTATTACGTCATTGAGCTAAGAAACTTGAAAAAAACTTTCTTGATGATGTTGGGCAGGGTTATCTTCTTATCACTGCTGTATTTTCTTCTGCTAAAGCCTCCTAGATTTACTGCATTTAGTTTAATGGTGTTTCTGTTGAACTTTATAACTAAAGAGCTTCATACTCTTCTTGTCCAGCTACAACATGGAAAAGTTACACTAAAAAGAAAGAGGCTGCACTTAAGAAAAGGAAAGTGGAGACTCTTCCAGGTGATTAAAATTTACATCTTTCGAAGTTCTAACACTATTTCTATCATTCTAAAGATGACATCACATAGCAGTATTGAAAGTCTTCCTATAAATCTTTGTTAGCTCATGTAGTTTATCTGGAATGTCTGGA
The DNA here is from genome assembly GCF_012489685.1 of Lotus japonicus. Taxonomy (NCBI): domain Eukaryota; kingdom Viridiplantae; phylum Streptophyta; class Magnoliopsida; order Fabales; family Fabaceae; genus Lotus; species Lotus japonicus. The sequence continues at coordinate 73,597,724 of NC_080043.1, forward strand.
ATTTTTTTATAGTTCGAGACCCCCAAAAATCTTCCCATAAACCTGGATTGACGTCAACAAGTACGACTACCAAGGGTAGACATTCTTCTCCTCTTCCATCTCCACCGGTTCATTTTGCTGCTTCATCCTCTCCACTGGGAGCTGTAAATGTTTCTAAGAGCCTTGATGATGCTGTGTCATCACAAATGATTCACAAACAGGATTCTAATGCTGTTTCTGAGAAAGAAATCCCTGCCAAAACAAAAAATGCTTTGAGGAACACACCAGGAGGCAAAGGAAATATTGGATTGAAACCAATAGATTTGCAGGGCATGTTAATATCTCTTCTAAAGGACAAGCCAATTGGAATGACTTTAAAGGTGTTGTATAAAATCAAATATATGGTTCTTAGTATTTTAGAATATCTCTATCTTTTTGATTTATCTAATTTCATCTTCTTAACTGATTTGACCTTTTGGTTATAGTCCATGGTGAAAGTTGTTGGAGACACACATCCAAATTCCACGAAGCAAATTGAGGCCATTATAAAAAAAGTAAGTCGCAGGAATCTTTTGAGGCTATTGTTATATGATACTGATTAACTTATGTCATCTAACTTCTCATTTCATCTTGAGCATCAGATTGCAAAATTCCAAGCCCCGGGAAGGTATATCTTAAGGCCAGAAGTGGATTTGGCAAACTTCAAGAAACCTCAGACTGAAAGTGGAAGGTACCTGTTATTTCCGCATTACATTATCCTTGGGTACCACTGCTGCAATTGTCACTTTGATGGACTCTTCAATGCATTTAAGGGGTATTATCGTATTTGTTTGTACAGGTCTCCTGAAGACAGCCATAACCAGATACCTGCTCGTGAAGAGTTGCATGATCAGAGATCAGCTCCACAGGGAGGCGGCTTTGAAGAGAGAGTCTCGAATGACAATGTGGGCGAAGTAATAGTGCAAGTAAAATCCAAAGGGGAAGAAAAATTAAACCCATTGAAAATAATCGATGCCCAACATACTTCACCTGATATCGTTGGTGAGAAAAAAGGTTCTGATCAAAGTGAAGGACTGGCAGGAAGCTCCAGTAACAGTGGAAGTGACAGTGATAGTGAAAGTGACAGCAGTGATAGTGGAAGTGACAGTGGAAGCCATAGTAGGAGCCGAAGCAGAAGTCCTGCTGGATCAGGGAGTGGGAGTAGTAGTGACAGTGAAAGTGATGCATCTTCCAACATCAAGGAGGGGCTGGAGGGTTCTGATGAGGATGTAGATATTATGACTAGTGATGATGAAAAAGAGTCAAAGCACAAAACAGAAGCCTCTGATCAAAGGATGTCCTTACCTGTGCCAGTAAAATCTCCTGACAGAAGATCTATGCCGATTGAGGTTGATGAGAAGCAGGATGCTAATGAATCTGATGCTGTTGATATTGAAAAAGACTCACCTGAGGAACTGGAACCTGAAATGCCTCCAACTACAGCTACCATTTCTGAGAAAGGTGAAAAATATGCAGAAGAGACAAAATCTTTTTCACCTGATTATCAGCAGGTCCAGGAGCGCCAAAAGTTTATAGGGAGTTTGTTTGATGAAAGGGAAAATGAGGTTAGAGATAGCTCAAGGCATGAACAGTTTGTCAGCTCTGATAAGTCATGTAAAGGTAAGCATAAGAGGGGTTCTGATGCGAAGAACATTGATGAGAAATATGAACGTATAAAGAGGTTGAAAGCAGGAAACTTGACTCATGGATCATTTTCTCCTGGTACAGATGTACAGTTGTTTGAGAATTCTCAAAAAGGTTTTCCTGTCGAATTTACTAAAGACACTTCTCAGGCCCCCACTACACAACTGGTGAGTAGAGCTGATAGACAAGGAAAGTCCAATGTTGGTTTACAGGAAGTATCCAATCGAGCATTTCCTGGAAAATCTAGTTCAGATTTTCCACAAACTGTTCGAAGGTCCTTTGACCAAGCCCCTCTTGAAAACCCAAACCCATTGGAAAAATCAGATAAACATGATGAAAGCATGGGGAACGGAAAAAAACACTCAGGAAAAGACTTTCATGTGTGTGAAGTTTCTTCTATGCAAAAAGATAAATCTCGTAGAGATGCCCAAAATGAAAATATCAATGCCGTTGAGAAAAAAGCCCTTAGGAACTCCAGGGACGGTAGCAATGGAAGTAAGCAGTCACTATTTATGGATTCTAATTACCAAAAACAAGGTGAAATGGTTAGTAAGTCAAAGGAAGGGCGACAAGGTACCCAGTCACTCTTGGGAACATCGCCTAAGGACAACAGATTAAGTCTTGATAAGTCCCCTGTAGTTAATGGCCTTGGTGTCTCTCGTCAAAGAGAGGCGTCAGACTTGGAGTTAGGTGAATTTCGCGAGCCCACACCTGAGGAAACCCATGTCGCAAAGCCATTTGAACGAAAAGGTTCATTTAAACATTTCGAAACAAAAACACTTCAGAGGACAGGAATTCAGATATTACTAAAGTAAAACCTTTATTGAAAGCCACTTTAGATTCAAGAAAGCAATCCTCAGTCTTGGTAAGTTCTGGTTTTCCCGACAATTTGGAAAGCACAGATAATCATTTTGAAGATTCAACAAAGTCTCGTTCTAGAGTTATGCAGGCTCATTCACAACATTTGAAATCAGATAATGCAGAAGCTGGATCTCAAAATAACTTGACAGAAATTAATAAATTTAGAAATAATGAACCTGGGGTGAGCCAGGATATTGATTTAAATGGTCGTACTGAAAGCAATAGAAGAGCACCTGCAAACGGATCTAAACAAGACACAAGACGTGGAATCAATTCCTATCCTGCGAAAGAAAGTAAAAGACAAACACCTTATTCATTGGAAGAGGTGGCTGATGGAGGAAAGGATTCCGTATTTGCCGATAGAAATAGTAGCGATCGAAAGAAGAGAGAATCTTCATCAGATGAAAGTAGCTGTTCTTATTCAAAGTACGAAAAGGATGAACCTGAATTGAAGGAGCCTATAATGACTTTTTCCCAGTAAGCTGTCATTCTTTATTTTATTTTTTATTATCACTTTTGCAGTACAAACCCCACCCAATAGGAAAGGACCTGGTTTGTTGTATTTTTATTATTGTCATAGTGTGAGTGTTTGGATACATGTTAAACTTCGGTTGCATGAAGTCCGAAAACCGCATTATGCAAGAAGCAGCAATTTGTTGCTTTTGGCCCAATGTCTGTTTGGAGTTTCACAAAGGAAAACCAAAACACGTAGTAGTTGATGCGGTGGTAGGCTTCTTCTTTTAAGTTAATCACTTAATTCTTTTGCCATCTGACATGTGTTTTCTACTCAATGCTAGATATAGAGAATATGTACAGGAATTTCGTGATAAATATGATAGTTACTGCTCCCTGCACAAGATTTTGGAGAGTTACAGGTAAACTGTCTTGCAATTCAAAGTTCCTTTGCTTTTTGGTTATATGTTTATTTTGATTACTTGTCTGGTATTTTGTCTAACATTACCCTATCATTTGTAGGAACGAGTTTCAAAAACTAGGAGACAAATTAGAATATGCTAAAGGCATGGATAGATATTATGACATCGTAGAACAGCTGAAGGAATCCTATCGTCGTTGTGGACCAGTATGTTTTATTCAGCTTCCCCCATGCATTCGGTATTTGTATAATAGCAGTAATACTACAATTGTATAGGGCTCAAATGTTCACAATCTTGTTTTCATTTATTATTGTTTTACAGTTAACAGTTTTTCAAAATTTTAAGCCGGTTTTATTTTATCTCATCCACTTACCTTTCTGTATTTGTGATGAAGTTTTAAAATACTTGTTCTGGGTATTAGTTGTACATAAAGGCAGTGTTTGGCGCATGGATAAAACAGAATGGAGCAACACGTTCTGTTTTTGCTGTCTTTAATATCCTTTTCAGTAGAACTATAATGTATCACTTTTTCTTTACCTTTGTCCTGTTCTGTTTTACTGTAAATATACCAAACTCAAAATTGAACACATATATAGTCTATTCTGTCCTGTTCTAATCTGTCTCCCAAATGCTAGTAAAATCTTTTAAACATTGTTCACTTAAGATTCTAACATTCTTGTTCCCCTCCTATTAGCTAGCAGTTAGGAATTTATGTATGTTGATAGTGCCTGTCCCTGACACAAGATTAATCCTCTGCTTTTTAGTCATGTGGATGTCTTAAGCAGTTTCATCTTTTTATCTTAAATAGCAGCTTGATATATCATTGTCAGTAATGGTAATTGACTGATAGTTGTCTAGTTTAACTTAAAGCAAGTTAGGTTGAGTTTAAACAAATTTGAAAATACTAATTTCTGTTTGAAATTTATGTTTTGGATATTTCCCCTTAAAAAATAATTTTCTCAAATGCTGCATGTGGCATCTAAATTATAAAGTTCTCCATGTGTTCAATATCTATTTTCTAAACGTTGCATGATGTGAGTTGCAGAGACACAAGAGACTGAAGAAAATATTTGTTGTGCTTCACCAGGAACTGGAGGTAATATTTATATATTCTTGAACCTTGATTTGGAATTTTATCTTTATTATATGATTAACCTTTCTTTCTTCATAACTGTTCATTGCATCTTTTCCAACTTGGTGCAGAATATTAAGCAAAGGATCAAAGACTATGCCCACTCATATACTAAAGAGTGAAAATACAAGAGGACTACATTCATATACATACATAAAATTGAAGTCTAGTGGTGGATACATGAAGCACAATAGCGTAGATGAATTCTTTTGTAGATTGTATGCGTACTAGCTTCTAATACCAATTTTGATAGAGCGGTATATTCAATATTGTACATGGATAAAATTTTGTAAGCTGCCGAGAAAAAAGTATATGCAGTAATAATGTAAAGTATTTTTACCTTCTCCATTATTCTCCTGAGCATGTGTGTGTAGATAAGCCTGACCAATATGTTTTGGGTTCAATTATGAAGTACGACTAGTGTAATCCAATCATACTATGCTAGTAGAAGAAATAATTACATTCATTTTAGTTTAAATTAAAATGAAATTTGGCAGAAATGAACTGAATATTTGTGTATATAAAATTTACAGACAGGGCACAAACCTTTAATCCATGTTTTCATGTTCAGGACAAATTGTATTTCCTTTTCACGTTTACCTTGCTTTATTGGTAGTCTTAGAGATATTTGAGGGTTTTCTTTTTGTGTATGTAAAAATAGTGCAATTTCTGTCTAAGTTAGTAAGTTTAGATTTTTAAAAAGTTCTCCACTAAGTTGTAGCTATCAACTACGATTTGAAAGGAAGTTGTGGATTGCATATACAATTTATTAAAATTTAATTTAAACATGAAAAGAGTTGAGATATAGATGAGCTCGACAATGAATTTTGGCCCTGTTTGGAAACACAGCTTAATTTAGCGCTTATGGTTATAAGCGCTTATGACATAAGCGCTTATTCATAAGCTATTTTAAAATTTTTATTGAAATAAATCGAAAATAAGCTATATATAAGCATAAGCTCTTTTCATAAACTATCTCGAGTAGCTTATGAAAATAAGCTCAAAACAGCTTATGGTAGGTCATAAGCTGTTTGCATAAGCTCTCCCAAACACTGACATAAGAGCTTATGTTGTCAGATAAATCTCTTCCAAACAGGCCTTTTATACAACGCAAAGCAAATGAAAACAACACTACGAAAACAACAAACGCAAACCTAAAACACACAAAAACACAAAAACACAAACTGAAACCACGCAAAACATTTAACGCATAGACTTGCCATACTTCTTTGGATGAGTAACTATGAGATGCTCCACACAAGTCTGAAGAGCCTCTTCGTCAGTACTGAAAAACACAACTCGCACAATTTCTCTGTCTCCAGCATGCCCCACACCTTCTCAAAAATGTAATCAGGATTTTGATATGTAGAAGCTCATGATCCTCAACATCTACATGAGATTATACCACAACCGACATGTCACTATCCTATGCTAACAAGACTCGAATAACCTTTTTCTTCTTGGGTCGACCTTTCCCTCCGTGTGTTTTCTTAGGCCAACTTTTTCCTCTCTGACCCGAAGATCCAGAATGTTCATACTCCACCAAAACCATATCATCATCACTAACCTTCGTCTCGCTAGTTGCTCCTCTCGTGACAGCACACTCAAACGAGAGAATACAAAGTCCAAAGGAACTGCAGAAGGAACATCACATTGACCAAGGGGATGACGGGAACCATCGACTCACCATATAACTCATCGGTGCTCCACTTTTCCTCCCTTCTTCTTCTTCTTCCATCAATTCTTTATCTTTCTTCAATTCCCCATAACCTAATAAATCTCATATTTTGTTGAGTTCAATCTCCCACTCCACCCGATCAACAACCTTCATCCATGGCTGTCGTTTTGACCCTCCAACACCCCTACGTGCCCTCCGCGCTCGGTAGATTTACCAAAATGGGTGCCACCACCCATTTCACTGAAGATATTAGTGTCATCGGGTTACTCTAGATCCAAGTCAAATAAAACAAGTTGTCGGTAAAGAAATTATATCTTCATAGGGATAAAAGTAAAAATTCAAATCCCAGATTTTTTTGTACCGATAAACATACAACCATTTATGAAACTGGCGATGAAATCCGTTGTAAAAGAAAAAAAAAACAAATATAGAACAAAAATAAAAGTCATGGACAAAAAAAACAAAGAAAATGGTGACTAGCTGCAACAGCATATCAGTTATCTCTCTATCTACTGAAATGTCAGCTACTCTTACAGGTTCAAGCTTCCTCTTCCGACACCCCACCACCACAAGCTTCCACTTCTCAGTTTCAAAACCTAATGTGGTTTCACAGTCACTACCTTCATTCTCTTCTTCTTCCTCTTCTTTTCTATCTCACAAATTCAATCCTGTTCTGCGTCCCTGCAAGTGTTCCTACACTGCCCCTGTTCCGACCACAACCTACGAGGTACCCCTCTTCCCTTTTCAACCAATCTCCTCTTTCTCTTTGCAAAGTTCTTATCTTTCTCCAACTGGGTTAACAATAAAATGCAGTTTTCTGATGGGTCTTCAGAGATGGAGCTAAGATTAAACATAGGAGGCTTGGATATACAAAGCACCAGAGACATATCGGTTGATGCAAACGATTCCTCTTTAGCTATCAAAGTTTTGCGTTCAGGGTCTCCCCTCACATTGATTGAAACTAATCCTCTTTTTGACAGGATTAAACCCTCTGAGACAATATGGTTTGTTTGTGCAATTGGAAGTGCTTAATTTTGATTTTGGTTTTCAGAATTAGATTTTTTTTTAGCACTTTCTTTCTTTGCTGAATGAATGGTCTGATTTTGGATAGGTATATAGATGAAGATCAGCTGGTGGTGAATTTCAAGAAGCAGGACCCTGATTTGAAATGGCCTGACATTATGGAGTCATGGGAATCACTTGCTGCAGGATCTACACAGCTTTTGCAAGGAACATCGATATATCTCGTTGGCGATTCCACCGAAATCAACCAGAAAGTGGCTCAAGAGCTCGCTATTGGTCTCGGGTACTTTAAGTTCATTTGTGATTCTAATTATCAATGTTCCTACTGCCCAATAACATGTGAAATTGTGAACCATATTGTGAATTTCACATATCAAGCTATAGCTATATTCACAATGCTAGTAACTCCTATAAGCTTTTATGGATACATGATTATATCAATCGATGCACTTTTTTTTGTGTTAGATGGTTATGATTGATGTGTAACTCCTGTCAATGGCTCATAAATCTTAGTGCTTTATATTCTTTTCAGGTACACACCGCTTAATACAAAGGAGCTGCTGGAAGCATATACCAAGCAAACCGTGGATTCATGTGAGTATTATGTAGATGTCTTGTTTTTCTTTGTCATAGCTTTCTCTTTTCCCTCCCATGCTGTAACTTCACTCGATGCACTCCTGTGATTGATCCTCATTGTATTAGGGTATTCCTTCTGAACATACAAGAAAGACATCAAGTTACTCTATACTAAGACCATTCATCAACTTTAGCATCTTTGATACTACTAATAAATCTCTAGGATCAATCATAAGAGTACCTACAATGGTGTCTGACAATAGTATAGTTCATTACAGTTTTTTAGCTGCTATCGTAACAGTGAAAAAACTGAAGCAATGTGCCAATTCTGACTTGTTTTTTAGCATATGCATAATCAGCATCTTATGGTAACTGCTGATTTCTGGTGCTACCAGTTTGTAGCGTTCTGTATGTTTCCTCTATGGACAACAATATGTTAAAAGTGGACAAAAGAGTTTGTTTGTTACAATCACTGACAATGCTGTTTGCTTGAACTGCTGTCCATCAAGCACATATTGTACATATATATATATAAAGTCATATATCCTTGAGCACTATTTGTTCTCTGTTGTCCTTGCTGCAATTTATGTGTTGTATTTTCAACAATCAATTTTCTTTACTCAAACCCCCTCCCAAAACTCCAAAGTGGTTGGTCATGGTAGAAGTTGTTGTGACCACGGGTGAACTTTACCTAGTTTGTCAAGGGTTTAAATCCTGGAATCACTACTCTTCAAAGAGTTCAACCTTAGTTCTAGGGGTAATTTTACAAGTCTACTTGTGAGGAATCTTGGTCAAAAACCAAAACAAAACCCCTCCAATCCATTAAAGATATTTCTGTGGTGATGCATCTTATTTTAATACAAGAGGATATGGCTGCAACACGTGTATGCATTTCAGTAACTGAAAGGACTTTAATAGTATATCTTGCAGTGCATTAACAAGTCTAATCAATTCCAGGGCTGCTTGCTGAAGGCCCTGACTCAGTAGCAGAAGCTGAAAGCTCCGTACTTGAAAGCATAAGTAGGTAAGTCAATGGAGTCGCTTCATTAATAGTTTTGTTACTGGGAACTAACACATTTATTTCCATTTCTGCTTGGTCTGCCAGTTATGCAAGGGCAGTGGTTGCAACGTTAGGAGGGAAACAGGGTGCCAGTCGAAGATCTGATAAATGGCAACATCTTCATGCAGGATTTACGGTCTGGTTGTCACAGACTGAAGCAACAGGTGATTTTTTGTTGATCAATTCTTGGTTACTTTTTGCAAGATGTGTCTGGTCCAACTTTGTTTTGAGCCTTCATGACTTGGAACTGAAAAGAGATGAGCCACCTGAGCCCCGACTTAAATCTTGAAGAAACTTTTACCGCTAATAAGAGTATATTTGGATGGGGGATTTTGGAGGGGCTATATGAGCGGAAGAGTGTTGAAGCCAAGACTGAATGAACCTCTTCTAGATAACATTTTCAAATAAACGTCATCTTTGTTTGAGAATGTTTTAAAATGAGGGGGATATGAAATTACGTGTAACTCCTAAGTACCTTCCCTTATTAATTTTTATAAACATGTTATTCCACCCATCTGGAGAACTTTGGAGGATTTTAAACATCCAAACAAGGGGAAGGACACTTATTAATTCACCTTTCATAGACTTCCCTCCCTCCCTATTCATTTTCTTTTGATTCCTTCCCCTCCCGGCTCCCATATATACCCACCCTTGTCTAACTAGACATATCACTAATATGATTACATCGGCTTATTGTTTCCATAAAAATATTATCTTCATTGCATGAAATACAGATGAAGATTCTGCAAGGGAGGAGGCCCACAAAAGCGTCAAAGATAGCACAATTGCATACACAAATGCGGATGTGGTTGTCAAGTTTCAGGGCTGGGATCCTGCGTATGTCAAGAGTGTAGCACAAGCATGTTTGAGAGCCCTAAAACAGTTAATCCTGTCAGACAAGAAACTTCCAGGTACTTCCACTGATTTATTAGTGAATTCCATGCTCTCAGATAGGTCCAAGAACTGCCATGTGCCATTTCATTTGACTAGTCAAAACTGTTTAACTAAAAAGCCATCTTAACACATGTGATTTTTAGATGAGATAACTTGGATAGCTGCTTTTCATTGAGATTAAGGTTTAATTTTATGGGATGAAAATGAAATAGGAAGGTTTAAAATGAGGAGTGTAGCAAGTCATTGAGAAGGAGTAAGAATGGATTGAGCATTTTATAAATGGTTGAAGAAGGAGGGGGGAGTTTTAGAATTAAGGTAGGAAGCATAAACATTTTATTAGCCCATATGATTGACTTCATCTGTCACCTTGCAGGTAAAAAAAGCCTCTACATAAGATTGGGATGTCGTGGCGATTGGCCAAACATCGAACCCCCGGGTTGGGATCCATCAAGTGAAAGTGATGTCACTCTTGGCACGCAATAGTGATTCTTGTAATTGGTAACATGAAACTTGTTTATGCAAGTTTGTCTATCAATGGAGACAGAAAAAATGAAGTTTATCTATCAAAAAGGTAATGTAAGTGGTAGCTTCATTGATTCAAGTGTTATTCTAGGCGGAGATATTAAATGTTCATATCATAAAATTATATAATAACAAAATAAATCTACATGGACATAATGATGACAAAATTCAACGTCTACTGATGAAGCTTAAAGAAGCAAACATTCAGATATAATAGCATTAATGTAGAGATAAAAAAAGATGTAATAGAAAGAAAGTCCTTTACGCTTTACTTGGAATCCCAATCCAGAGCGGTATTTCTATACCCGAACAATGGATATTTGGCTTTAGAAGTGCAAAGATTAAAATAAATTTTTTAATCTTATTTGCTTGCTTGGAAATCTCCCAAACCAATTCTCAGAATCTCAGTCCTTATCCTGCATTCCGATGATAATCACTTTTGGCTAGAGAAACCAATTCTCAGAATCTCAGTCCTTGTTGCTTTTTTCAACCATTTAAAACAAAATAAAAATAAAAATTGGCCTGCATTTGGTTAGGCAAAAACTAGGAACAGGGCAACTAACAAGGTAGCACCAAATTTTGATATCAGGAAATGAAATTCTCTTGTTTTTCAAAAAACAGAAGATTGTTAATACTAAATCTTAGTACTTTTCTCACATTAGGCAGTAGACAATTCTCAATTTACTGGAGCTGTGGAATTGAACTCCATAAAGCTCTACCAGTGACCAAAAGATTCACCAATTAACTTTCTAGAAACAACAAAATTTTGCTGCAGACTAGAGAGCCCCTCCTTTTCATATTCCAGTGGTTTTGCGAAAACAGAATATGATACTGAGGATGAGTATTTTATGAATTTTGGGTTTGGTAATGAAAAAGACTGGCCTAATCTGCACTGATACATTTTTTCTGTGCTGATAGTTATGCTTAACATTGTTTTTCTTATAAGCCACATCTTCAAGGATATGACTAATAGAGTTTAATGATGAATTAATCTCCATAGTATAAGCATATAGTTGAAGGCAAGCGAAAACAAGAAATCACACAAGAACAAGGACAACCCCAACCATTTTATTATTATTTTTTCTCTGCTATTTTTAGATCATGCTTGAGAATTGAATTCTGTGCTCAAGCCCTTTAAAGAGGTTTTAGGTAATTGTCTTTTCCTGGTTAAGGTACTCATCATCTACATAGTTAAATTGATGAAAATAGAGTTTATCTGACTTTTCTCCCTATCTTATCTCATGTTCAAGAATGACAAACCAGTATACATAATAATCATGACCAAAGTAATGTTCTCGCACAATTTAATGTAGCTAATCAATCATTGATACCACCTATAATTGCACAATATGATTATTATACTTTGTGAGGTCCAAAACATTGTTCTCTATAAGCTAGAAGAGAGTTTACATAGGTTTTCTATTAAAACCCGAGGACAAGCAGAGGGGTATATCTAAGAAGTGATTTTTTTGTGTCATTCGCACATTTTTGTGGGCATGTGAATAATGAATTGCATTCCTCAAAATAGATTTTAATTGGGGAATTGGATTGTGCTATTTTCAAACAACGATAAATATGATAGTGTCAAGTATCAACCCATAAATGTGTGAAGACGTAGCTATTAGTATCATTTTAGCATCTAATACTTCATTAAATTCTTATCAAGTATTTAACCAAGTGAGTCAACATAGTGGTTCCGTATTTCGTCATTTAAGCAAGTGGTTGGAGTTTCAATTTCAAACTCTTGTGAATAGAAAAAAATTATTGGTCAATCCCTACTGCTTAATATGTTGACTGTGAGGTGAAAGATTAATCTCTCGACTGACTACTTATTGTAAGGATATGCTGAAAAAAAAAATAGTACTAGACAATGAACTTCAAAACAAGAGGGGTGATTATAGTACCCTTTGAGGTAACATTGACAACAAGAATGACTCTTCCCCTGCAAGCGAAGGGATTCATCCTGCAATAGAAGGGTAAATAACATCAAGGAGTATTTGCACCATTTCACCCTCAACCGGTATCCAGTGAACAATCTCATCCATTAATATAGTGGCGGTGGTGAAAAATAAACTTTTTTTTGGAACTAATTCTAACATGTTAGTATTAGTCAGCTTTCATTTTATAAGTCTAAAAATCCAAACACCCACGATTTTATGCTTTGTCCTAAACACACAACACTTGTCCCCAAAGCAAAAGCATTAAATAAAATCATATCATAGTAAAGCAAGTATATAAAATTGGTCCATCAAATTGGCTACAATTATTTATCAAATTATAGTTCCGTCTAGCAGTTTGTTTGGCGAGAATGCATCAAAGTATTAATTAAATTAAATTAGGGCCTCATAGTTAGCTAATACACCACTCCACAATTTGCCTAGTTTCTTAGTCTTCGTTAGAAATCATAGTGTCCTCCATAGTGTCCTCTTATGATTGAATGTTCCCTTGGCATCATTCACACACGGAAATGGCATTGAAAACGATGGTTTTCTATAAGTGCCTCTTTTGACTACACAAACAAGGGTGCTATTGATTGATTTTGTCAATTTTAATAGATACTTGGGACGTTATTTTAGGCCTATGGATAATAATTAAATACGCGCATTGATCACTTAATTTTAGAAATGCCAATGGCAGAAGTTTCTCGAGGTGGGCCATTGATTAGAGAATTTGAGAAATGATCGGAAGGCTGTGAAATGTACACGTGGTCGGTGTTTAATTAAATATCATATATATGCATATAGCTAAGGAAAGGTAGGTTTTATTCACATGCAGTTTTCAGATAAAAAAATACAGGACAGCTTATTCTAACTTATTCTTTGTTTTGTCTCCTCAATTACGTTGTTAAATTCAATGAAGCATATATTTATGGCATCTTTTCCTTTCCTGAAGATCTAGTACTGAAGTTCAATAGTGAAGTAGACTCTAAAGTCTAAGTAAACTGGCCGTCTATATGTGTATGAAACTTTTTTGGGTAAGTGTGGATAAGAAGTTCTGCTCAATCCTGTGATGGTGCAATATTATTACGGAGAATGTATGTCTAGGGGTTGTGGTCGGTTATCTACAAGAAATTACCCAATCAAGGAGTACTTATTGCATAATACATGTTCTTAATATATCCATGCATCTATGATCAGACCAATGTTGGTGTGTTATGGCCACACATTTTATATTAATGTTGACCAAAGCTCGTATGTCATTTGGAATAATTTTCATTCATGTTTAGTTATTCTTTTTTAACATCTTGTGCAATGTGGATAATGAAGTTTGGAGATGCATTCATAACAATCATGACGGAGATTGTTGAGGTTGATTATAAATTTGTAATAGTAGATAAGACCCACGTCGTGACAAAGAAATAAAACAGAAGCAATTACAAATACATAACACAAGAATATTACGTGAAAAATTTTAGAATTAGAGAAAAATCACAATCGTCACAGAGAATTAGAAAATAATACTATGTGAAAATAGTTTCAACTCAAAGACTTATCTCTCAATCATCTCATGGCCCTAATATATACAGCACACACCAAAACAAAGAGAAACATGTATTTGAACTAAATATCACCATCTTCTAAAATAAGTAAATAACAGTATAAGAAAAAGAAGAAACACAAATAAAAAACTTCAGTCAATATACATATAGCATCAACGTACCTCATCATTCACCATCATAGCTCATATAGAATTTTGCCAAGGATTTCTCTAACCTCCATCTTCATTTATAAGACTGGCTAGACGATGTAAAACTTATTCCACCATGCATTATAATTAACTTTAGCAATTTTACCATATTTATAGGATTTATTCACCGCTTTCATTGTTTACATCAACTATTATTGTATTCAATTTATAGCATTGAGCTCTGATTCTGTGCTCGCCATTGAGCTCGTGCAAGGCCCTGTCTCCAGGTACCATATTTATGCAGCATTGGTGGACTCAATCAAGTCTTGTCTTCAGCGTCCGTGGCATGTTGAGCTTCAACACACGCTCCGGGAAGGGAATGCCCTGGCTGATTACATGGCCAAGCTGGGCGCGGATTTCACGTCGGTGAAGGTCGTGCTCTTTCAAGCTCCTCCTCCGGAGTTGGATCCTTTGTTACTGGCTGATAGGCTTAGCGTTGCCCACTTGAGGCCTTAGTTTTGTTTTCTTTTAGCGCCATTTACCAACAAAAAAAAATTATAGCTACAGGGGATTTTGAGTGGTTTGAATAAAGATACAACTTCGACAAATTCAAAATGGTCAACTATGTTTATATAGCATAGCATGGTAAAGTCTACTATTAAGTTCAGATATCCACTGAAAGTGCAAACGGATATTAACCTCGTATTAAAGTCCACTCAACTTATTAAATTGGAATCCAAAATACACGTGTAATGCTAATGCGTTGCTATATGTGTGTAAGTACGTAGTCAAATAAAATCAGGAAAAAGGAAGAAGTTCTCCTCCTAATTAATGTAAACTAGTTTGAAAGAGTCCTAAATAGGCAAGAAACTAGACATGTCAAAAAGGGTGCCCATAGAAATCAAACCATCCAATATCCAGCCAGCAAAGCAATCCAACAAGATGAAGCTAAGGGAATAATAGAGCAAAGAAACTAACGAACCAAGCCAAATTGAAGAAAGACCTGAGACAACTTTTGTCCTCAATGTCAAAGTGCAATTCCTCACGCAAACTACGGAGAAAGAAAGAAAGAGAAAAACCTGCTCACTCAATATTTACCCCCTCTGACACAAACCCCACTAGATACATATATATGCACACAAATAAATAATTGTAAAGAAAAAGATATTAAGCTAATTAAATGTGTATTTTTATTTTGAATTTTTCTTTCATATGTTAAAAAATTTAAATATATTTCTGATATTTTTTTCAAATGTTTTAAATTTGAAAATAATAAACACAATTTTCATGTGAGGAGCTGACATAAAAATTAAATATAAGAAGAGAATTGTTCATATCTGGCAAGGTGTTTTTTTCTGAGACTCTGAGCAAACTCAGGCTCTGCTTCTGCTGCAGATAGATAGAGATATAGTTTTCCTTTCTCTCATCTCTTGTTTCAATGCCCCGCTGACCCCGCCCACATCACTCATTACTCAATGCCAGCCAGCTTACCCTCATTTATTACTATTGCTCCTTTTTCAAATTCAAAACTGGACCACCCTCCCTATTTTGATTTTCACTCCCATTCATTCATTACCCATCATCAAAGTACTACTAAAAAAACAAAACAAAAAAAGTAAATTTCTATGTTAAAATCTTATTATTGCATTACCATGCCATGATCGAGTCTTAATTTGTGTATCTATGGTAATCATGAACAAAATTACAAAGAGTTGCCCCGCACCATGTGAGATAATTAAACCATAATTATTAACAAGATACAAATAAAACTTTAATATACCCTGTCAAAAAAAAAACTTTAATATAGCGTGACTTTTGTGGTAAATAATAAAAACTTGAGTAATACTCACATTAAAAAGCTTAACCTCATGATAATGAATTTTAACTTACAAGGATAAAAGAAAGATACGGAGTTCCACTCACGAGAAAGTTCCCCCGTTTTATCGAAAAAGCTGGATGCATGACAAATCAGAAAAATAGCCCTGTTATACTGAAGTACCCAAAGCAAAGCTTTTTCTCACCTTTCTCAGTAGCGTTTACACACCATTACACAAAGTCAAAAAAAAGGGTGCGTAAGTGATAATTACACGTCTACAACACAATCAAGTGTTCATTATTACTCATTAGTACTTCCTCATTCTGACTTGAGAGACTCCTTTTTTCAACTTTTTTAAGATCAAAGTTTTCCACGCGCGGTGATTAATCTCATAACCATGTCTACTCGTGTATTAAGGAGTAAATGATAGATTAAGAAATGTGTTTCATCTTCATGAGAGGATTAAACATTAATATCATCATTAAGAAATGAAGTGAGCAACTATTCCGCTATAATTTATATTTTTCTTCACCGTTAATTAATGTATTTCAACAATTGATAAATATGAGATTAATCTATCATCCCACTATTGTCATTGTACAAAGTAATAAGATACTCACCAATAAATTTCTTCTGATAGTAAGATTGGTGATCAAATCTCAGACAACGAAGTGCTGAATCAATACACGGATCTAATGTACACCCTCCGATTATATATATAAGCAAAAAAGACGTTTCACTAAACGAATGAACCTAAAACGTATTTTTTACTTATATATGTGACCGGAGGGTACATGTTGTTTCATACTTTCTCGCCGGGTATATGTAACACTTCATCACACGCCACTTAATAAATTAAAGCAAAGTAACCCCATCCAAACCTCTAAACTTTCTCTCTCTTTCTCGAGTATAAATCCACCATTTCATTCCTTTTCTTCCCGCTTCCTCTCAATTCTCAAAAAACACAACACAATCTCTCTGTCTCTCTCTGTTGCTAGTTTTCTCATTCATGGCTTCTAACTCAACCCTTCACTCACCAACCTACGGATCCGACCCAACAACCCCGAACACCACCTTCGTCCAAGCCGACCCATCAAACTTCCGTGCGGTGGTCCAGAAGCTAACCGGAGCATCAGAGGACCACGAGAAACTCCCCCTCACTCTCCCAGCCCGTCTGGCAGCCCAAACCCACCGCCCATCCTCCGCCACCACCGCCGTGGACACAATGGGCCCGAAGAAGCCCAACTTCAAGCTCCACGAGCGCCGTAATGCCGCGGCCTCGAAGAAGCTGCAGGAGCTGACCATCGGCGTCATGGAGAGGCCCGTGATGCTCACCGCCGCGAGCATGACGAGCGTGTCGCCGTCTTCCGGTTCGTACGTCCGGAGCATGATGATGGCTTCGCCGGTGTCGCAGCTGGAGTGGATGGCTCGTGGGAGTCCACGAACGCCGCATGAGGAGGAGGAGGAGCGGGCTATTGCCGGGAAAGGGTTCTACTTGCACCCAAGTCCTCTGTCCACTCCTAGAGCTTCTAACCCTCCTGAGCTATTGCCCCTTTTTCCTCTGCATTCTCCTTCTTCCACCAAAATTAATTCTCCTAATTCTTGCTCTTAAATTAACCAACTCAACTCATGTGTTATTATTATCATTAATATTATTTGGTGAGATTTGATTTTTTTTTTTTATTAATTACTACTTTTTTTGTTTTTGACGTATGTCACCGCCGTTCGGAATACAGTTGTATGTTAACAGATGTCGAGTTTGGATATGGTTGCATGTTCTGTCACCAAATGTGTTTTTCGATTCTAACAAGAAATCAGCTTGCTTGCTTGCTTACCACTAAACCAACTAATTGTTTGTTGGTTTTATTTACTACTACGGTTAATTAATTAATTAATTAATTAATTGCTAGCTTTGATGGGTTTCATTTTCTTTGATAGTGTTGTGTTGTACTCCATGTTGTGGAGACTTTGGGTATGTGTAGCTGTTGTTTCTACGTTAAGAAGCTTGGTTATCCAGAGTGTTATTGCTTTGGAGACTGGGCAGTTTTAAGAAGCAATTGTTTTTTTTTGTTTAACGAAAGAAGCAATTGATAGTTGGCAGTTTTGCGGTTTATAATGTACATATCACATTTTTTAGTTTGGGTATGTGTAGCTGGTCATGCCATGTAGGACAGCTCCAATGGTGAGATCTAATAAGATCTAAATCTTATTTTAAGATCTCAAAATAAGGACTCTATTGGAGATGCTCTTAGACTTGATAACATAAACTTATGTAATTGATAAGTTTATCTATTGTATTGAATAAGTTTATCCATTAAACTCTTATACATTCAAATAATAAATTATTTAATTCAGGATATATAAATATAAATGATGGATAAAGTTTACACATGCTTGTAGATGAAATGCAGTAGTCTACTATAACTTTTTTATTAGATTAAATTATACTTTACTATTTTTAAATTTTCTTACACGCTCATCTCCAAACTTTCTCAAATATTATACTTTACCTCATTTACATTAAGTAACACTACTAAAAATACGCTTTGTGACGAATATAAATCTGTAGCTAATATTTACAAATTTAGCCGCGCATGCGAATTTTTATGAAATTTTCATAACATTATTTTTTCATGCTAAGAACAAATGAGTTTTTGTGAAGAATTATATTCTTTAAATCAAAACAAGTCTCTTACTTCCAAGGTCAATGAAGATGAAATTAGAAGCTTAGCATAAAGAATGTTCTTACAAATTATTTTTGTACAAAATGTATGAATTATGAAATGCAGCAAACTTGTACATTAAAAATTTGTGGGGAATTATGTCACTCAAACTAAAACTCATTTGGTACTTGGTAGACATAAAACAAATACTCTATCTATTAGCTAGTTAAGGGTATCTATCGCTGATAATTGTGACTACATTTTATAGATACTCATTAAGTATGAATTTGATTATTACCCATAAAATTATCATTTCCTTATTTTTATAAGATTTGTTTACTCATTTGACCTATGTACTTTTACACAAAAATAGAAAATATATAGTCAATCGGCATTTGCTAAGTTTTTCTTTCCCACACTTCCTCCAAGCTTGTTCCAAAGGTTGGGTGGATTAAATTGAATGTGGATGAAAGCTATAATAAAACCTCTTCGAGCATTGCATGTGGGGGTGTATTTTGAGACCACAATGGGAAGTGACTAAGGGGTTTCTCTAGTTTTGAAGACAATGGGGATGTCTACACATGGTTGAACTATTGGGCATTGCTAGGGCTTCGTCTTGCTTGGCGGTGACTGCTTTGGAGCTTATCGATGAACAAATTTGTGACACTCTTGTGCTGCTCTTCTTAATTATCGAAGTCAGGTGTCTAATAATGAATGAGTGGGAATGTGTCGTCCAAACATGTGAGAGTAACAATAAAGTTACAGACTTGTTGGCAAAACTTGACTTAAGAGAGAAGTGAAGCTTGACTACTTGGATTCTCCTTCAAATGATGTTCTTTATTTGAAAGAGGTTTGTATAGTCTTTTTCTTGTTGTTTCTAGTCTTGTTTTATCATTTCCGTAATCTTAAAAAAGAAAATGAATTTTTTCATTATTTGCCACACATGCTATATTGGTTGATCATCCATTATAATAGAAGTGTCTATAACAACTTAATTGCATAACTACTCAATTAAAAAATACTAAATAAGCATAATAGTAATAGGAGTATTAAATTTTTAGTGATTACATAACAAAATAGTATAATAGCCAATAAAAACCTTAATACTAGTTACTGCACATTTTCATCTTCTTTTGTAGTATGTGCAACCTTTTATGTGCTAATTAGTAGTAATAATTAACTTATTTCTAACAATATAATGGTAGTAAAAATTATGATGCTATCCGTTGACAAAGAAGCAAAAATATAATTACATACCAGGAAGGTGGACAGAAAAATTGCAAAATCCTACCTAAAGATAATTGCAGAGTTTTGTTTGAAAGTGACATACTTTCCCAAAATTTCTCAGTATCACGCGCATATATTTTCAGGTCACCTGCTTTTGTCCATTGGGCTGGAAAAGTAATGCATAAGTAGTTCTGATGACTGATCTATTGTTATCCTAACACGATTTGGAGACATGATTAGATCAAAATTAGGCAAATCAACTTTTCTCTTCACTTAGATTGTGATATAGTATCAAACTCTAACAGAGAAAACAATCCTTGAGCTGTATTCTTTCTCTGATTGTTTGGGTAACATTTCATAGTTTAGGGTCCTACTAGTGATCAAATCAGTAAAAAAAAGGTTCATAGATGCATGCATACGACCCTAATGCTAGCTATTTTTTATTTACCTTATGTCACAAGTTGCTCTTCTCAGGTGCTTGAATAACGATATTGTTTCATCGTAATAATTACAAGCATGAATGTTAGTTATATTAATCCTGCATTCCTGCATTTCCTTTCCCTCCTAGTAATTATACAATGGAGAACGTAATTTTACGTGTTCTAATTAAAATCGGTCGGGGTAATGAATGTCTGGTTTCACGATTTGCACAAGAATCAAAGCATCGATCTTTACTTATAATTGAATGCTATGACTCACTTTTAGCTAGATTTTGTTGTGTACACATTGATTCAAAATAATTCTTAGTGAATTTTGTGGCATTGTTAGTGATTGAACAATTAAATAAGCATACCTCCCAGAATCCAACAAAGAAAAGGGGAATTGAGTTTGCCACCCCACCTGTTGGGTTTGAAACCCCACTTTATTTAATACGGGATATAAAGTTCTGTATTCAATACGGAACTTAAAAAACCGTACTGTATTTATGCATGTGTGACACATTTTCAACCATTCATTGCATACTAAAATAAATATGTAATTTTAAATCCCGTATTGATATGAAACTTTAAATCCCGTATTAAATAAAGTGGGATGTCAAACCCAATTCCCAAAGAAAAGTGCTCAACATCTAACATTAAATATTCAGAACCTAATTATCCCTCCAATAACTCTGGCCTTTTCTGTTCCTCTATATTTTGATTTTTGACAAATGATATTTAGGCAAACCACAATCCAAAAGTCACACAAACTGATATGATGCACTATGATAATCATAATGATTGCTCAGTGTTTTCACCTTCAAGCTATTCATCTAAGCAGTGGTTATAACCCACTCAGATGTGATGTGCCTCAACTTTATTTGAAAAATTGTTGAAATATATAAGTTCATAATTAAAGTGGAACTTTTCCCTATTATAGTATTCAACGCCTTACTCCTGTTTTCTCCAGATATAGCAACTGGAGTCAATTGCAATTCATTATTTTCTCTACTTCTTCCTTCCACTTTCGGTAGCAAATAACTATATCCATGACATGGATCATCATCTTCAAAATAGATAATTGATTTTCTATGGCAATTTGATAGTAAATTTGTTCACTACCCACAAGCATCCCCGGCAATCTAATACAATTAAAGCACCTTATACCCTTGAGCTAGCTGTTGGGGTTGATTGCAATGTAAGTCCCACATTGCTAATGAAGGAGAAAAAAGATCAAGTTATGCATCTTGGAAAAGTCCCACATCACTTAGATTAGTGAGGGGTGGGAGGGTCCAAGACTATATATAGGGATCTCAAGCTCCTTGTTTCAACACACCAAAACACCAAAGATGTAGCACCTGAAAATACTTTAAGTTTATATTTGTGTTTTCTTTTTCTCTTATGCTCTTGTTTTAGAGCATTGTGAGATGTAGTTCAAATATTTACTTTAGAGAGTGTAGGTGTACTGAGGTCATGGGGTGGTTGAGAGTGAAATCTATGTGTTGTAACAATTTTCACATAATGCTTATTCTCTGGTTGTCGGTTTTGACAACGGCCGTGGTTTTTTCTCCGGTTTTGGAGTTTCCACGTTATATTCTTGTGTTGTTGATTGCGCTCCTTGTTTATTTTACTTCTTCAGTTGTGTTATTTCCTAACATTGGTATCAGAGCTTCCGGTTCGATGGATATCATTTTGTGTGGTATTGCGAAGGTGCTGAAGAAGTGTGACATTGTGAAGTGTTGTTTTGGAAGGTTCTGGCTGGGAACCAACCTGGTGCACGGTTTACTGTCGGTTTGCAGCTGCGATGATGCTGTGATGGAGGAGTTGATGCAATCACGATTACACAAGGTGTTCTGGGCATAATATTTGTCTAGGTGACACACGGGCATTGATTGATATAGATGCAAGGTGTGTGGTGATAGCGTGCGGGCATTGGTTGGCATTGATGCAAGGTACGTGGTTATGTCGATGGCTGATGAACTTCCGGAGAAAGCCAACATGGAAGTTGCACCATAAATTTTCAGCAAGGTTTCGGCATGTGGAAATTCTTGGAATGGTTTAGTTCCAAGTGAAGAAAATTTTTGGGATGGTTTAGTTCCAAGTGTAGTGTACTCTTTTATGGTGGAGTATGATAATTTAATTTGTCGGTATATAGACAATGAGAATTATGTTTGTCGGTGAAGACAATGATTGTCGGTATAGACAATGAAGACTGAAGACCATTACAATCAAGGTGGAGATTGTTGGGGTTGATTGCAATGTAAGTCCCACATTGCTAATGAAGGAGAAAAAAGATCAAGTTATGCATCTTGGAAAAGTCCCACATCACTTAGATTAGTGAGGGGTGGGAGGGTCCAAGACTATATATAGGGATCTCAAGCTCCTTGTTTCAACACACCAAAACACCAAAGATGTAGCACTTGAAAATACTTTAAGTTTATATTTGTGTTTTCTTTTTCTCTTATGCTCTTGTTTTAGAGCATTGTGAGATGTAGTTCAAATATTTACTTTAGAGAGTGTGGGTGTACTGAGGTCATGGGGTGGTTGAGAGTGAAGTCTATGTGTTGTAACAATTTTCACATAATGTTTATTCTCTGGTTGTCGGTTTTGACAACGGCCGTGGTTTTTTCTCCGGTTTTGGAGTTTCCACGTTATATTCTTGTGTTGTTGATTGCGCTCCTGGTTTTGCTTTATTTGCAGAACAAGCATCATCTGTATTTAGACAGATAGTAAAAGAAAACTAACTGCAATAGTTGCGGTTACCGGCTGGCCAGTTGGGTCTAGTTAGAATACTCAAGCTTCAATAAGATAAGATATAGGAACAAATCCTCATTCCCCAAAAGATATCTGATTTAGGTTCCTGAGTAGTAGCTCAAGTGGTAAGAGCTAGTGGACATATGAGTTGAGAAGTTGGGAGGTCTAGGTATCAATCATGGAGTGTTGTGATTTATCTTTCCGATGTAACAAAAAAAAATCTTAGTTACCACCAAATAAACAAGGATATCTCCATAACTAGGGGCGATAATAGGTCAGACAGTTTGTAGAAGCTCATGACCTAACCTAAAAGTAAGCTAACCTCTTTACACATAGTTTTGCTGACATACATAAAAGGGTTATTATGAATTGCGTCTTTAAACAAGCTACAATATATGATTAGACTTTCAAGAAGGTCGGGACATACCCGAAAAAAAATGACTTATGGGAGGTACCAAGTTAGACTTATGTCTTAAAATTTTCAAATAGGTTAGGTCTATATATGCAAAACCTTATTTGACACTTAAAAATTCACCTTTATGTCAACAAATCAATTTTACGTCACTGCGCACCTGATCTCCTTTATGTCACCAAATCAACTTTAAGACAGTTTGCGTGACGAAACACTCAAAAATTCACCATTATGTCAACAAATCAGTTTTACGCTAATCGAAGCCTACTTTGCATCACATACGTTGTGTGAGGTACATCTTGTCATCCGCGTATCACGCTAATCGAACCATGCTTTGCAGCAAACGCGGTCAGCGAGACACATCGTGTCATATTCCTACCCCTACTCCTAACAAGCATAACAAACGTGGTAATCACCATCTATATATAAATGGTCATCCCACACCAAAAAGTTGCGCACTCATTCTATGGAGTACAAGCTCTCTACTCTCATACTAATTTAAGAATCACTTTTGGAGGTGAACTCTCGATGTTCCTGCCATCAGTGCATAGAGATCAATCAACCTGACCGTGGTTTAAAGCTTTCGATCCAATAGGCCGAAGCCAAAGCAGAGCCAGCAGAAGAATGAGGATCCACATAAAATTGTTGGCTTCAATTCCAATCAAAAACCTCTTGTAAAGAATAAACCTTATTCATCGCATTCTACTATTACTTTCCAAAGATAGTCCCAACTTTTATGCTGAAAAAATATGGCAGCAGCAGCATTGAATGCAACCAAAATGGTAAAACCCCATTACTCCTTAGGACTCAACACAACCTTCTTTATTTATATACACCCTACCATTCCATTAACTATTCAAGCAACCTTGAATGAGAAATTAGGGGCTTATTATTATGGCTTGTCACAGCTTCTCGAGTCCCTAAGCCATAACAAAATTCATCTTTAAATTTATTAGCTAGCTGATAAATAACAAAAAAGGCACGATATTTTTTACCATCCTGATAAAAACAAATGTCAATCAACAAGGGTATTTTCAAGTTAAAAGCAAAGTTCTTTTGAGCATTCAGATACATGTAAATGTTTATCAACAAAACTAAATAAATATTTTAAAATTAAATACATGAACTAACAAGACTACATCCTCGACAAGTTAATACTCCAATCCCTTCAGGAACTCCTTTATTCTCTATTGATAATATTCCTCCATCTCAATGGAGAAAGAAGTTTCTAAATTTCAAAGCATGGCTGAGCACTCCATCTCTATATACTCTAATAATTGAATTATTCAGGATTCAGTTCACTCTCATTGCATATTAACATGCAGCATAGGATAGCTATTGGATTGTTAAAGCCCAGCAAGGCACAAACTAGCAAGTGGAAAGTCAAATATTCAGCTACCAGGAATGAAGTTCAAGAAGAAACTGTTCAACCCTGCATCAGACTTGTGAAATCACACTGCCATATTATAAAAAACATACTAAGTAAACTTGCTAATCAGATTTTTATTGATAAAACAAAATTTCTAAATATCAGGACAAAACTTACTTTATGAAGAATAAACAAAATGAACTCAACGACCAAAATTCTATGGCATGGCATTATATACTATTAACAATATGATGTCAAGAGTCTTGGCCAGACAGTCTCATATGGACAAACAACATTGGAGCAATGTGATTGTGTTCATCGAACCGAAGCACAGATGGACTGCTGGTTGTACAATTCTGAGACTCCATTTGTGATCTTCTGCCTGTTTTTTTTCTTGTTTGTGACAACTACAAACCCTTCACTATCTCCATCCTTTTTCCCAGTTACATCTAATTTTTCTTGCTCCTCACTTTCACGTGAATGAGTAACTGTCTTGTTTTTTTCCTCATTACCATACTTAATTTTTATGACAGCGCTGTCTTTTGCTATGTCATCAGAAGAATTTCCCAAATTCTCAATTTTTCTATCACCAACTTTAGATTCGTCCGTTGAATCAATATTTTGGTGAACAGATTTTACTAGAAAACTGAGCAATATTTGCCTTGCTATCTCTGACTTCTCAGATTCAGATATGCTCTTTTTTGGAGAACTATCATCTAGCTTATTTTTTTCAGAATCACCAGTCTCTGTTTGAGACGCACCTCTAGGAACAAATTCAGGTGCATGAGGATTCATAATTCTTGGAGCCCCAAATCCACTTCTTTCCCTGACAGTATGGAATTTTGTAGAACCATGTTTCATGCGGAAAGCGTAGTTGGTTCTGTAATATAGAGGTGATCTAGGCCCACAAGGAACCCTGGCAGCTGCAGGGGGGAGCACAGGCTCCACAAGCACGGCTTGGCTAACATTTGCGTCATAAATGGTTGTGAAGGATGCTGAATTTAACTGGTGCGACAAGGACAGTGTTCCGGGATTGAACGGTTTGGCAGCAGCTGAAAGCTTACTACAATTTGCTTCAGCCAGTTTTGCCTTATCAGATGCAAGGGAAACTGTCTCAAGCTCCGGTTCAGAATTTTCTTGTTGAGATTCAATTTCACAAGTTCCCTCTGATTTGTCTTCCTGGGAAACTGGATTAATGATGGAACTTTGGCTGGAGCCTTCATTTAATGGCATCACAGATGAACTGCTGCATATCTCATTTTCAGCACTTACCCTCTCTATCTCACCTTTTTCCAACAATGGCTTTAAGACTGTTCCTGGCGGTGCCACAGCCACTTCTTTGTAAGATACAGACTTTGAAGCCAAAGGACTTACAGAAGCTGGAGCCGAGGAATTTTTGGACAGAAGAGCTTTTGTCTGTTTATTAACAGAGTCCTCCTTCAAAGATAGGTTTCGAGCTTTTGATTGTCTAGACGGAGATGACATGCCTGCAATAACTTTTGGAGCTCCTTTTTCCAGCGGTGAAGCAATGTCATTCCTATAACTGATTCCCCTATCAGAACCGTTGATGCTGAGCTTTGATAGATGAGGTCGTTGTCTGCGTGCAAACTTGCGGTTCGCAGCATTTGCTGAACGTCCTTTTGAACTGGCTTCTTTCCAACCTTCATCTGATGATGTCTCATAAACAACTTCACTTGTCACCGGTGTGTACCTTGTGAGATCACCATTTTCTTTAAGTTCTTCTGAATCACGTGTGCCATTTTTTTCTTCTATATTCCCTTCTCCCGTAGTTTTAGCATCATTTGAATTATCAAAAAGAATGTCCTCATCAGCTACTGTATCAACATGTTCTTCACAGTTGTTATCACTTACTGGAACTATCTGAAAAATCACATATAAAAACAGATAGGTCAAATTAAAAATAGGATAAAACAAGATAAATAAGTTCTCAGAATTGCTTCCAATACTCTCATAGAACTTCACCTAGAACTATAAGCTAACTCCAAAAGAAGTAATAGGTTGAATGCCCTTCAAACTTGCCAATAAATGTAAAAACTTCCAATCTTTTGAACATATTCTCCCTTGTTTCCCTTAAGGATGGACAGTAGTTAATGGAAGGCACAGGCGCAATGAAACTGGAACAAGAGGTATTTTATTTAGGAGAAAAATATATATTACCTTAGTATATACCATAAGAACATAGAATAAATTTGATTAAATCCGCAATAGATCCATTGGTTACAAGCAAACCCATAAAAGGAAAATCTATTTAGGGCATGTATGGATACACAGTGGAAAACGGAAAATCACATTGAGCCCAAAATCACGGGGCCAGTCGGAAGTCGCAAAACTAAAGGAAGTTTTTTCTTTCAGAATAAATAACATCTAGAAAAATATTACCCACCTTTGCACGCCTTTTCTTCTGAGAATCATTGGCTTTTGACACGCTGTCAGGACTTATAAAATCCAGGAGATCTGACACACTGCATGCAAAAAAGTCAGCTATTTTTGTACCCTGGAATATAGCCAAGTTGAAACACAGTATTATGGCGATACCATGTCAGTACCTAAGGTGACCTTTACTTGCGATAGATGTATCTGCCTTTGGAGTTCCATTTTTAGCTGCTTCTTGCTGCTCCAAGGCTTTTGATTCAAAATATTCAAGCCATGCAGCAGCATCCTGCATTCGAGAAAAAGACATTTAAAAAAATAGCCAATACCATATGTCTTAGATGTTCTGAAAAATCCAAGAAAGGTATCAAACTGCAGATTCCTTGACATCAAAACTATAAGAAAGGGAATGACCTGTGTACGAAGATCTTCTGACCCAAGCTTTGATTGAAGTATCTTTAATGTAGTTTGCTCATGTTGCACACTCAGAGAATATGCTTCCATCAAGGAAAGAGCTATAGCTATAGCATGATAGCTTGCAGCAGTCTATACAATGAAAAATACTGTATGAAAAAATGTTCCATCCACGGGGGTAAAGGGGTCAGGAGGAAGAGAGAGACCTGTATATGATCAGCTCCTAACAATCTTTTGTTGCATTTAAGAGCTTCATGCAAGTACCTAAGGGCCACATTGACATTTCCTATGCCCTCTTCCATCATAGCCACATTTATATATGTTGCAGCTGTATTTGGATGTGACAGCCCACACGTAAAATGAAGGAGGAATAGAGCACGATTAACGTACCTGTAAAAAGATACATTAAGTTCTAGTAAGTAATCATGACTCATGACACAAGCAACTAAACCGATTCAACATAGTTTTACTTACTTCAGAGCCAGCTCAATGTGTTGCAGGCGATAGTAGAAAACAGAAAGATCCCCGTAGCTTTTCATTGTATCAGGATGGTCAAGCCCAAGCTCCCTCTCATTTATATCCAAGGCCTTTTGTTGATAAATGGTGGCCTAAATAAAGAAAGCACTAAAAAATTTTAATATAAAAATTGGACATTCAACTTTTCACTACTTAAAACTGCCACTCAACCATGTCACACTTCCTCCAGACTGTGGATAAAACCATTGATTCATTATCGTATATAGGTTCCAAAACAGTACTTCTATGTTCTATCATCACTTGGCTTAAGCTAACATAAGAAATAATTGTTCTTAAATAACCCAAATTTCTATAATAGCTGAGACGAAAATCTGAAATATTCTTCACCTGGTTGAAATCTCCTGTGTGGTAGAGAACCACAGCTAGAAGACTATATGCACTTGCAGTATTTCGATGATAAGGACCACAAACAGCCATCATCTTTGCTAATGCCTACAACAAGATGTTAATGTCAAAAAATGCACCACATTTATGAACACACATTGAATGACACATAATGCAGAGACAAAAGAAAGTGTTTGGTACTTTTGTTCCATAGTTTACAGCATCCTCAAGCTTTCCTTTATCTAGAGCAATTTTGGAAGATTCCAATAAATTGCGTCCATCTACAGAGGAGCACCCTACATGCTGTACAATAAATTTTATCTTCTTGGTAAATTGTTCAATGAGATGATATTTATTGAATTATGCAAAGAATGCACATGGGGACTTTAATATAAACAGGTCCAACCTTGCAAACGGGAACCAGACTGATAATATCATATTTTCCAAAAGGCTTGGGGGATTCCATGTCATAATCTCTTGGGACCAATTCCAATCCAACCTGAGAAAAAAAAATCTGCGATGAATAAAATCTTCAAGTGAAAAGAACATAAAAAGAAGTCAAATGGTAGAGATACCTTGTGACAGAGCCCTCTGAGAATTGATAACTTTCTCAAGTGTTTAAATTCATCATTCAATGTCCATCCAAATCTTTTGGACAAAAATATACGTAACCACTGAATTTTAAGATGATGATCACCACCCAAAGTTTGGTCGGTATCTTCCACTGGACACCCTCCAAGTGCAAAATTCAGAGCCGATGCAATGACTGAAGGTAAGTTTGCTTTATTGTCAACAGATGCGATAATTGCTTTAAGAAGATGCTTGAAAGCACGAGTAATCATCTCATGAATACAAAGGGATTGTATGTGTGGAAGATTCTCTGCAAGTTTAACCTGTTTTGTACAAGAAATTAGAACCAACCACAGAACTGGTTTAACCGGTTGCAGTATTTAGTTTGGAG
The DNA here is from genome assembly GCF_012489685.1 of Lotus japonicus. NCBI lineage: Eukaryota > Viridiplantae > Streptophyta > Magnoliopsida > Fabales > Fabaceae > Lotus > Lotus japonicus. The sequence continues at coordinate 73,626,921 of NC_080043.1, forward strand.
CAGGAGCTGTCAAACAGTTCAATACTCAGAACATTTTAACATCCATTCAAAGAGATGATATAGATTTTAGAGATAGTAAGATCATTAGGAGACCCAAAAAGTGTCATCCTCAGTTTTCAAAGATGTTTCTGGAAGAAGCAAGGAAATAAAGAAAATTATTCTCACCACTTCACCCAAAGATCGCATCTGTAAACCTCTTAAATGCATAAAGTCAGTAAGTGTGCGACCGTCCACAGGAGAAAGTTCAAGTGATCCAAAGTCCGTAGCCTAAAAGAGCAATACATTCAGTTCTTAATTCAGGTCTACAACCTTCATGTTATGTAAAGAAATCAAGAATACATTGAGAAATTTAACGTTACCAGCTTCGGCAAGGCAATTTCATCATAAAACTTGTGTGCCATGTTGATAAGCTCATCTACTGACTGTTGCAGGAAGAAACAAATTGAAATGAAATATGAAAGACACATAATCGTAAACATTACGCTGTAACAAAATCTAAAACATTACCCATAAATAAACTCAATAGAAAAGGTAAAAACTAAAAAATCTAAATTGAAAATACAATAATCACGAGATGTAACATAAACACTAGTTAATTTACAAGTAAAACAAATGGCAATTGAATAATACACCAAAAGAGGGTGTCACAATCTTCAAAATATTCTACACACCTTCATATGAAGACCAGTTCCAGATTCCTTGAGACGTGAAAATGCATCTTTAGAAAGTAGCTTCTCCAATTCATTAGAGCTACTTGACTCATCTTTGTTTGGCTCAACTTTATCAGCACCTACATTCACATTTCCAGGTGTAGAATCATTTTCCTCCATAGAATCTGGACCATCCAAACTACTTGGTTTCTTTTCTCTCCTTTTCAAAAGTTTAAATTGCTTTCCAAGACCTTTAACAGCTTCAACTTCTTTGCTATCTTCTTTGTTTTCAGAATTGTTATCTGTAGAGTTTTCCTGTTTTTGAAGATGCTGCACCCAACAAGAACCAAGTTCCCATCGAATAGAGCTTTTTGAAACACTAGGCTCCTCCTTTATCTTCTCCATGCATTCTTGAACAACCTTATGAACAAGATAGTTGGAAGAATCTAAGTCATCCAAATTTGATAGCGACGATGAAGTCCCTTCTGATGACTCAGTTCCAGACTTGTGAAGCAGTAGCCTCAAACTGCAAAAGTCATAAAAATGTGGGAGGCATCATCATAAATATAATGTTTGATTTATATGGGTGACATTGCCAGCATTTCCATAGCCATGATTCCACAAACCAAGAGAGAATGGGTACATAATTATTTTTGGTTTATATGATACTAGAAATGCAAGCATCTCCAAACCATCCGCAGATAACAAACATACTTGGAAAAGCTTATTGTTCAAACCTGTTGATGTTAAGAGCATTTGCTCCTCCATCTGGCTGGTCATCTATTTCAATATCTTGAAGCATCCTCACGTTCGCATTGCCCACAACCTTTATTGTTGCTGTGTATCCACAATGGTGTACAACAACCACAGCCAAAGAAGAAGTATCCTGTAATCAAGAAGGCCAAAAAAAGGTCTCATTTTAATACCTTACACGTGGAAGAGTTCTAGCCGTACAAACACAAAACCATTTTAACACCCACTTTTAGAATTTCAATGGGATAGGAGTAGATGCAATCAATATCTAGCTCTACATATGCATATACATCTATAACCTTGCATGAAGGAGTTATGACTTACATTAACGACGACACTTTCATCTGCAGTCAACCCTTTAATTAAATTTTTCTTAGCATTCTCCTTATGTGTACTGGATTCCTTCTGTGAAGATTCAAACTTTTTAGTTCCACCTCGGATATCGCGCTTGACCAAGACCAATAAGTCCCCAACTTGATCTTCATGCAGAATTGAACCCGGAGAAGAATTCATTTCATCCTTCATATTTGGCCTGGAGTCCAAGACATGCTGTATGGCCGCAACCGCCTTAAAAATAGAGGTATCAACAAACTGACTGTGAAGCAAAAAAGCTTTTCTATCTCTGACCACCCTCTCCTCCTCAGTTTTGCAAGGAAGAGAAGCCAATATTGCAAAATCTGTTGCCCATGGTCTCAGATTGTATTCACCATTTCTTCCTTGGCCACCACCATTACCACCCCAGTTTTCATCTTCAGCAGGTAGAGCTGGAAAGGTTGAAGGAGACTCAGCAACAGATGGAGGGACAAGCCATGTGTTTGATCGGAATCCATATGGAAGATTGCCAAACTGCAGAAGCTTTTACTTGTTAATAAACACATTTATTTTGGAAAGAAAAGAAAATAATCAACTTCATTTGATGGAAAGTGAACCTTATTACGTTCCAAGAAAGCTTTCATCAACAATCCATATGCCTGCATTGACCAGTTTTCTGTTAGAGTCAAAGGTAAAACATTGAACTACTTGCGATAAAGCTCCTACGATGGGATAAAGAATAAGCAGACATGTAAGATATATACACACATGTTAGTGTTTTCTGATAACCTGGTATGTAAAGTTTGTGCAGTGAGAGCTGAACAAAACACAAAATATGGAAACAATTTGCTGAAGAAAAAACCTTATGAAAAGCTACCTTCAATTTAACAAGGAAACCGTATAAAAAAATTCGATTAACAAATCATGTTTAAAAGGTAGTGTTTGACTAAAATACCACCCACCAACCATCACAAATAATAATGCAGTTTGGAATGTTTGAACTTCAACATATTTCAGTACATGACTAATAGCATGTTAGGTTTCACGATTTGCATCCAAGTCACGTTTCACTCTGGTGATATGTCTTGACACTAATTTAACACATCCCCACAATTTAAGGTCATGACTATAACTATATTAACATATTCTTATTCATGCATTCTCCTAAACATTTACTATCAAGTGAATTTCGGGAAGGGACAAGAAAATTACTTGAGTTCACTTTTTATTCACCAAGTCCCAAGTAAAATTTATTCAAAAGTGAAAAATACATAGCATTCCTCAACATATTTCATGAGGAAATAATACTTGTCCAGGTTTTTTTTACAAATCCAAATTCTTCTAAAATTTACTGCAACACATCATATTATATGAAGTTTGGTTAGATTTAACATATCATACAGCATAACAGCAAGATTGAGAGTCTATAAATGGTACCTAGATTAAACAAATCACAATGAAAAATTTAATACGATAGGCATTGTGACATGATAAACACACTTATCATTTAATACTTACTCCATTTAGTTTGTATGACGATTTAACATTACTCCAAAGTGTGTGTATGTATTTAATTTCAACTTAGCAAAAAAACACTCTAACACAAGATACGGATTAACTAAAAGCACATTCAAACACTCTAACTCAAAAATACAAAGACACCAAAAAAAGCTAGTACTACATGAGATACCAAAATCTAACCCCTACAGATTCTTTCTTTAATCAAGAAAGAAGTGAATATATGCTCATTAATTTTTCAAAACCAAGTCATGAAAAAACCAAATATTCCTCGGTGCCCGGTCCTAATGTAACCAACATATGAGACACTATCACCCTGCACAATACAGATGCTGATACATAATAACACACACCCCAACTAAGTTCAGAAATCAAAAAGACAAACAACTATGAATAAACATAACCATATACTTACATTAGCAAAACCTCTGCTGAGCTGTTGCAGAAGATCAACCAAAGTGCGGCTCTGCAGAGACAACTTTCCCACACTGTAAAACCCTTTCTCTGAAGCAACCACTTCCACTACCTTCCCATTGCAGATTTTCACCTTCATGATGCACCAACACCAACATTTTCAGCTTTAACTATCATTCAAAGTTAAAACAAACGTAACAAGAAAAAAAATGCAAAATAGAAAAAACCAGAACCTGAAGCTGAAAATAATCTCCTTTGCGTCTATCATCTTCCTCCTTCAGTTCACATCTCTTCAAATCTGCAAGAGACACAAATACCCACATGACCAAAATCAAAACTCTACTTCCATAGAACCATAATCTCCATTACCCATCATCAACAAGCTCAACAAAAAACCATGAAGATTGAAGAGGAAGAGAAACTCACGTAAAATCGGGGGAGAGACATGAGAGAACGAGAAGAATTCGTAGAAATCTGAGAGCTTCGGCGTTGGGTGAATGGCCACCATGCCGACGTTGTCCGAGATCGGCGATGCCGGCGGTTCCGACGACGGTGACCCGACCCGGGATTCTCCATTGGGTGTTGCGGGTGGGCTCGTAATGGTCTTGTGGGCTTTTCCGTTTTTCTTAGGCTTTGAGTCTGCGTTTGACGGGCTTCGTTTGGGCTTTGCGGACCTGGTTGTGCAGGCCACAATGTCCAAGAGCCTTCGCACGTGTGCAATTGCATCGGTTTCCTCTGTGTAATCCTCTATCAAAAAAAAAAAACACAGTGGCATAAACAAATAAATAAATAAATAAAATTAAAAACATAATTGATTAAAAAATGTAAATAAATAAATAAAGTAAACATCCAACGATAGATTTTTTTTTGAAAGTATCCAACGATAGATATATATATATATATATATTTTTTTTGAAAGTACGATAGATGATACAATACAAATTGCATGAATGAGTAACACCAATATATGAGACCAACAAGGAAACATGCAAGCTAAATCCTGCAGGCTAAATCATAATAGCTTAAATTATAAAAGTTGAGAGACATATAAATTTAGGACAAAAACGTTCATAGATTAAATCAGATTGTCTAAATAGTTCTAAACAAAATTTGTGTTAAATTACTTTAATCCTACATTGATTTAACATACATTTTATTTAAATTTTTTAGATAGACAATCTTTTTAATCATGGTATTGTATGACCATGATTTGGAGAAAAATATTTCTTTTAGTTTTAAAATAAAAGTATCATATTTGAAGCATGTGATGCAAGTTAAAAATCTCCACACAAAAAAAATATGACTTCTAAGAATCAAACTCTCAATATTAAGGACTCAAACGGTCTACGACCGACGATTACTAATTGGGTATTTTAAAGAAAAATAGTTAATCACATGTAGCATTGTTTAGATTTTTTGTTGACCGTAAAGTATTATTGGGCTAATAATTATTCAACGACTATGTACCAAAAATTTATAATTATTCAACGACTAGATTTTGAAGAGATGAGAAAACTTGCATTAATGAATAAATAAAGGTAAATATGCGATGGAGATGGCAAAGGAGAAAAGTGGACCCTGGTATTCCCACCAAAGAGTACAACTTGAATAAATGACAACAACAATTCTCGGCAAATCCGATCAGCGCATAACATTAAAAATGAAATATCACCGTCCATGAAAATGACAATAATTCTATTTTCAGAAATAAAATATCGATAGGTAATGTAAATATTGTGTGAAAGTGACAAGCATATAAATATAATAAATGCTCTCATGAATTGCGATTTTAGATATTGGAAAAACAGATTACAAAACTATATTTAAAATGTTTGTATTTATAAAACATTTTTAATCAAGGGAACTATGACCATCCATTATTGCCTTCAAAATTACTAGGGCCCTTGAAACATGGTAGTAACTTTATGTTCCATAAAATGCGTTTTAACTATAAAGAGCACCTGATTGTGGACCATAAAAAATATCAATGGGTCTCCTCCAATAGAGAAGGCATTAAAGAGTAGGTCAAAACCATAAGTACTTTTTACCAAAAATAAAAAAACTAGAGTAAAAAATTTCATGTCAGATTACTCACATGTATTTTTACCAAATAGTCAATGCATATGAATAAATATCTAAAAGGAAAAAATAAATATTCATAAGAAGATATTACTAATACTTAATACTATCACGTGATTTATGCACCATTAACAAGTGTGTCTGCATTCATAAAAATTTCTTTAAACTTGAATGCCGTCCATCCCTCATTCAACTTCTTTTTCTCTTCAAAAGTCAAGTTTAACAATTTAATACACCAAATTAAATTCCTAACCATTTCCAAGCATTACCTTACAAAAATAAAACTTTTTTCCAAGCACATACTTGAAGCATTATGACTTTAGTGACCAAAGCAGAGTTTTTTTAGCATGAGAATCCACATAAAGTTGTTCACTTTCCCATCTAAAATCTCTTGCATCAATTTTGCTACTTCTTTTAAAGAATAAACTTTTCTCTTTGCATTCTACTTAAAGCTTTCCAAAGATATCAGCTAAAAAGATATGGCAGCAGCACTGACATCAACCAAAATGGTAAAATGCAGAACTCAACCACCTCTTTATTTACACAGTTACACCCCCACCCATTCTCAGTGTATGATTGAGTAAATAGTGAAAAATCACAGTGAAGTCAAAATTATGTGAACACTTGTAAAAGTTAAGGAAAGTTGAATATTTTCATGGAGACTTTAATCACTGTAATTTTTCACGGTGTATCTACACATGTATTCAATTAACCTTGAATTAGAAATTATGGGCTTATTTTTTCTTCAATGCATGATTGAGCTGCAACGCTAATAAGCTTATTGCCCTCTTTGCTAAAGTACAATAAAGAACATTTAAATATACCCAAAATCAGTATATTCAATATTCAACTAAAATGCACATGCAAATGATGCACAATTGGTGAGTAATAGGTATGCTAGCTACACCTACCTTCAACCATTGTTACAAGACATGGCTTTAGGGTAACAACTTCCACTCTGTCATTTAATCTCTGCCCTTTAACCTAAACCAGGAACAACATTGAATCAATTAAAAACAAAAACTAAAAAGCTACAGAGTTTGGCTTATACGGAATAAATTACTGAGTAAATGATTAAAAATCATTCAATTGAAATTTTAAAAAATGCCAACCAACCTCGTGAGATAAAGAATAATTTGTGAAATGGCATGTCTCTGTCTTTACAGCCAACAACCTCCTTACATCAAGTATCTTATCAGTAGAGATACCCTTTGGAAAAATTTCACAGCAGAGTCAGAAAGTCAGTAATATTGAACCAAATTTGAATGTGGTTTGTGAGAAAATGCAAGAAATTTGAGGAATGTGAATTGAAATGTGTACCTTCAATACAAGCTGGGTATCATTAGGAGTGACCACAGTGATGTCAACAAGAGAAGGTGCAACTGCTGAAAACACACAAGAAAAAAAAGGTTTAGTTATAAATATTTAGAGCAAAAGAAGAAGAAATCAATATCTTTATCATTCTAAGTGAAAAAGAGCATGACCTTTCTCATCTTTTTTCTTCTTCTCTGCCTTAGCTTTATTTGATTTCCCTTTCCCTGATTTTGGGGCCATTTTCACCCCCTTTGGACACTATCACAGGGAGAAAAAAAAAGGGGGGGGGGGTTAAGTTTGGACAGAAAGCTAGCTCACAAAGCTTACTTCATGAAATGATTGACAATACCAATATGAATTGCTGAGTGAGGTGCTGAAAAAGAAGAAAACAGTGACTGAGTGAATGATGATGAATGAGAGGAAGACTTTATATGGGTTGAGAAATGAGAACAAAGAAAAATTATGTTGCTGAGAAGAGCATGTTATATTGTGAATTGTCCTGAAGAAGATAGGATAAGGGTCATCAAGTTTTTAACCTTTTTCAGGATTTGAGAGCAATTCTGGCCTCTCCTTGTTGCTAATAAGCTGATATCCCTTCTCTCTCTCTCTCTCTCTCTCTCACTCTTTGTTTCTCTCTCTCTATATATGTGGATTGTGGAACCAAGTCATGTGAACATAGTGTTGAGTGTGCCCATGCACTTAGGCTGGGGCTAAAGACAAAGCAGGACGGTGGTAGGGAGAAATACCGTTGATTAAACGCCACGTGGCAGGAACTTGTGTGGCAGATGGGATATTTTGTTTTATCACTTGTTTGGGCCTTCAGTTTTTCTTCCTCCAGCCTCCAGCAAGGAGCAATTGTGGTCCGTTGATTCGGCTTGTTTGGCAGTACACAGAATCAATGGGCCAGGTCCACTATTGAACAACCCGTGTGAAAATTTCCGCATGTTGAAATTTTGTATTTATCTCTTTTTACCTGTATGCGTTAAATAGGTATAAGCATGAACCTTTAAATATTTCTAAAGAGATATATACACAAAAGTTCAACATGAAGGAACATGAGAGAATTTATGAGAGGATCCAGATTCATTGAAGCCTAATCAACCAAGCTTGTCATCTTCTTAACGGTTGTTAGCCTTTGTTGTTTGTACTATTTACATTTCAGTCAAGTCCACTCATGCTCCTCTTTTATGCTTCCTACCTTCAATCATTTTCGCTTTGTTTGGTATCTTATGACAGAAAGAAATTTATTGAGAAAAATTAAAAGAGTTATTACTTTTGATATTATTCAAGAAATGAATACTTTTCTTTTTAGCTTGATTTTATTAAAAGAGCTTGGCATATTAACAAATTTGTTATATATATGCTGGACTCCCCGTGTGTTTGAATATGATGCTCAATCCACCAATGGACCCAATGTTGCTATGTTGCTATGTTGAAATAGTTGCCTCGGAATGACTCAAAATCCAAATGATATATCAAATTAAATCTTAAAATGAGTTTTATACTATAGATACTGAATATGTCATTTGCATGAAAAATATTCCAATTTTCTAACATATAACTGCCATTAAACTTCATTTTCCTGTAAGATACTATTGCAATTCAGTTGTTGTGTTCCCCAACCTTCTCTATCAAGCACAGCTTATCAATTCCCTAAAAACAAAATCATGAATATCTTAGGGCTCAAATTCAGTATCTCTACAGAGTTGCAAATCCTTCTGCTATTTCACTGAAAGTACCTTTCAAATTAGCTTGTCTTGCAGCTTCAAGCAGAGCTGAAATCCAACATCAGAAACCTGATTACTGCACACTAAGCAAAATTAGTTTTACTCATGTTCACTCCATAAATTTATCATGAGTAAACTACAGAATTTCTAGGGACTAAACTGAACACATCAAATATCCTTCAATGGATACTAGGATAGCAGGATGTAAGAAAATGCAATTATAACTTTTCATTGGCATAAAATGAACTTAGCACGAAGTAACTTTTCTGCTATTCCTCCATTAAACGTATGTAGGTTCAAAGAACAAATTTTCCCCCCACAGTGAAAAACAATACAAGCAGAAAGTTGAAGCATCAAAAGGGGGTTAAGGTCATCCCATGTGGACTATGTCATGTGACATGAGGGATTCATTCCCATAGAGAGGATGTCACTAATCAAATCCAGGTCCACTGCTTGACAAATAAGGTAGCCTCTACATATCAGCTTTTTTCATTTTTTAGAATGTAACTGCAAAATAAGACACATTCGACCAAGTACCTTATAATATTATTATTTAAGAAGGTTATTATATCCTGTCAGTTCATATTTTAATGCTTTAACATGGAAAATTGGGAGAATCTTTACTCCATTGGTTAGAGAAAACAACAATGAATGACTACGTGTGCTGTATGCTCCATGCACTAACTTTGCAATATCACTTCCATGAATCCATGTGTTAGAGCAATGCATTCAATGAAGGATCAGGGTGTTGATTCCTCATCAGTTATCCTAAGTCTAGCCCTTATCACTTAACATACTGCTAAAACATAGTAAGAACTAGGTTTACAGTATAAGAGAAAATGTTTACAAAGGATTAGGAAGACATAGGAAGGACTATATAGAGGATTAGAGACGGAAAATTGTTAACAAATTTTCCTGCACTAATTTGATATTTAACTTGCATCTGAATTGCAAAGCTATACAAGAATTTGTTTAGCGTGGATAAAATGACATTATAATTTATAAGTCACAGGTTACAACTTCAATTTATAAACTTAGCAGCCAATAGTCATATTATGAAAGTGAATCATGGCAGCAGCATTAGCCTTTTTCCAAAACTGACCTCACCTCCTTACTACCTCCTTAACACCAAATCTTCTAGCTTTCATTGTTGTGTTCTCATCTCTAATCAAGTTCTTCATTAGACCACTCTTAGCTTGTTGATTTTTTACCTTTCGATTCTTCTGCGCCAACATCCAAGGCCTAAAATTCTAGTCCTTTGAACCCGAGCTCAGTGAAAGTTTCCCAATGTTCTTCGTCAATGCACAAGCTTCCTGTTGATGACCATATCTCCCACAAGCAAAGCAAACCAAATGCAGCCCCTCATACTCAACAGGAAACTTCCTATCCTGCAACGCGACACTCGAAACCAGCACCTTCCCAATATCAATTTCAACACACAGTCTAGCAGATTTCCCTCTCGAACCGGAGAAGCATTTTCCAGCACCCTCCTCCATCTCCCTATGAGTACTATTCTTATCAATCTTCAGCGATTTACCGACCGCGTTGCCCAAACCCCATACGACACGATTATCATCATAACATTCCACAGGCAGCCCAGATATCCTGATCCACACAACCACCTTCTCGAGTTTATCCTCCATAGGAAAGAACATAGGCCTCCATGGCTCCATCTCTGAACAACCAAGTAATTTTTTTTTGATAATCAAATGAATTGTATTTAAATATAGCACAAGGGGTGCTAAACCCAAATACAAGAACAGGAAAAAGACTTAAGAAGAAGAAAAACAGAAAACCCAGCTGCTAAACTAGAAATACCCCAAGCTGCCCAACAAACAAACAACCTTGCTTATAAAAGCACCAGACAACAAGAACCAGCAACAAACAAGCAAGCTAAAATCACAAAGACTCCAAACAAGCCATCGGGCACATCTTCCATTCATATAACGAATTCCGGAAATTCACCTGTTTCGCCTTTATCCAGTGCCAAGTACGAACCTGAATCAAGTCCAAAACCTGACCCGCATCCAGTGCTCCATGATCAAAGATTATACAGTTACGGAACAACCAGAGAGACCAACAAGTTGCCATCCAAACTGTCACCAACGCAACTTTCTGGGAATTGCCCCGACCAAACACTGGGAATTGGACGAACAAGGCCTTCACCCGCGCTGGTAAAGCGGTGGACACTCCAAACCAGCGAAGCACCGCGCGCCAAGTCTCCATAGAAACCGCACAAGAACAAAATAAATGGTCGCTCGTTTCATCCTGATGCTGACAGAATGCACAAGCCAAACTCTGATCATCGCGAATGGCATGGCGCCGCCGCAGATTGGTCTTTGTTTGAACACGGTTGAGCATCAGACGCCAGACAAACGCTTTCACATTAGACGGAGCTAGGCTAGCCCAAATTAACCTGAAATCAACCCCAGGATCCAACTCCACCTCCTCTGCCTGCAAAAAAAGAATATGCGGATTTAACAGAGTAAACACCCTCGTCCCCTGGTTCCCACAACCACTTATCCGGCCTTCCCTCCCGCAGGTAACCATTATTAGCTACCTGAAGCAATTCCTGCCACCACAATTCCTCCCTCCCTTTCAACTCCCGCCGCCACTTCAGCCTCCATGTCCACTCCCCACCCCGCCACTCACCAATCTCATGTATAGCAGCATACTTATTCCTAGACAAATTATACATCCTGTGAAAGCGACCCTCAAGACGGCCTAAACCAGTCCAGTCCTCTAACCAGAAGCTAGTCTTATCTCCCATTCCAAGCGACTTCTTGAGGCCCGCATCAAACCAAAACGCAGGCTCACCACATCACAAAGTATTCACGTCCTTCCACCAAGGAGATCTATCATATTGCGCTTTAATTACCTTACACCAAAAGCTGTCAGATTCATTCAAAAATCGCCTCTTCCACTTCCCCACGAGAGCTTTATTGAAGGCTGCCAAGTCTTTTAACCCTAGACCACCAGACTCCTTTGGCCTACAGACATCAGCCCATTTAACCCAAGCAATTTTATACACATCCTCAGCGCCACCCCATAAGAAATTCCTCATTAATCTCGTGCATAGGCTAACCACCGCTGCTGGCATTTTGAAAAAAGAGAGATAAAAAAGTGGAAGAGAAGACAACACACTTTGAATCAAGCAGATCCGCCCTGCAAATGAAACCATTGTCCGCTTCCACTTTGACAATCTGCTTCTAATTTTCTGGACCACAGGATCCCAAAATTGCACTCTACTTGGCCCGCCCCCCACTGGGATCCCTAGGTAGACAAAAGGAATCGACATCTGCTTACAATTTAAAATTGTAGCAAATACAGACAAAGTTCTCTGCTCCACAGCCACCCCAGCCAGCTTGCTCTTATGAAAATTAACCTTGAGACCAGAAACCAATTCAAAGCATCTCAACACACACTTGATAGCAGTTATATTCCTCACAGAAGCTTCCCCAATGAAAATTGTATCATCTGCAAATTGTAATACAGATGCCACCAACTCCCTCTCCCTATCAAACTTGAACCCCTTAAACAAACCACAACTAACTGCTTGCTGAAATAACCCGTGAAGGCCTTCTGCCACCACCAAAAACAAGAAAGGGGCCAACGGATCACCCTGTCTCAATCCCTTTTCCATACTGAATTCCTCACCAGGGCTCCCATTCACCAAAACAGAAACAGAAGCAGATTCCAGACAAGTTCAAATCCAATTAACCCACCTTCTGCACAGCCCCATACGGCGAAGCATATATCAAAGAAAATCTCATCGCACTGAATCATAAGCCTTCTCATAATCAACTTTGAAGACAACAGTCGATTTCTTGTCCCTTTTAGCAATCCCCAACGCTTCATTCACAATCACCACACTATCAAGCATATTCCTCCCCCCCAAGAATGCAAACTGATTTGCACTAATTAACTTAGGCAACACAGCCTTGAATCTATTTGCCAGCAATTTAGAGACCACCTTATACATACAACCAATCAAAGATATGGGACGGAAGTCATTCAAACTATGCGGAGAATCTACTTTAGGAATCAAGGCAATAAAAGACGCATTGCTACCTCGTGGCCACACTCCCCTACGCCAGAAGTCATCAACAACCGTCCTAAAATCAGTTTCCAGAAGCTCCCAAAAGCGTTGCACAAATCTGAAATTATACCCATCAGGACCAGGACTTTTGTCACCCCCGCACTCCCACACAGCCTCCTTAATCTCAGCTGCATCAAACGTACCAACTAAGAGAGCATTATCCTCAGCCGAAACTGAGGCAAAAGGTACACCACTCAAACACAACCCAGAAGAAGGTTCAACAGAAAACTTATTCTTGAAGAACCTAGTAACTTCCTCCTTCACCTTCAAGGGATCCTCCTCCCAAACCCCATCAATCATAAGACCCAGCATAGAATTCGTCTTACGTCTCCAATTAATCAAGGAGTGAAAATACTGTGTATTTTGGTCACCTTCCTTTAACCACCTAGACCTGGCCTTCTGACATAAAAGAGACTCATGAAGCTTCAGAATTGACCAAAATTCATGCAGTTGATTTTTCCTCTCCTGCCTCTCCTCCTCAGACAACCCTGATTCCTCCTCCTTCCTATCAAGGTCATTTATACGCTGCACAGCCAAGTTCCTCTTCTCCCGGAGGTCCCCAAACACCTCAAAATTCCAAGCCTTCAACTTGGATTTAAGAAGTTTAAGCTTCTCTTTGAGCACGAAAGCTCCCCAACCTTCCACACACAACTCATCCCAAGAGCGCCTCACAAAAGGTTCAAACCGAAAATCATTCAGCCAGCAATTCATAACCCTGAATGGCTTAGGTCCCCAATTCTGGATCAAGCAACGCAGCAACACAGGACAATGATCGGAGATGTCCCTATCAAGAACAAGTTGTGAACTAGCTGGCCATAATTGTAACCAACTCTACGACACCAGGAATCTGTCCAGCCTACTGTGTGCACTCCCATTGGGCCTATACCAAGTATACTTTCTGCCAGATAAGGGAATATCTAACAACTCCATACCAGCTATGAAGTTATTGAAGTCTGCAATTTCCCTCCGTTGAGACGACCCACCCAAAGAAACTCCCCTCCTCTCCTCCTCACACCTCACTGCGTTAAAATCCCCTGCCACACACCAAACAGCCACTGAGCAGTTCCTCTTCCAAGACAAAAGAGTTTCCCACAACACCCTCTTCTCTTGAAGACTACATGGTGAATAAATATTAACTATTACACACTCAATCCCCTCAGCACCCCAGGCACCAATCAACCCCAAGTAACCAGGGCCATCCACGCTGCCCTGCAATGTGAAAACACCAAGCTTCCATATGCACAGCAGACCACCAGCATGATTGATAGCTGGCACAAACCGCCACTCACAGTCAGTGTCACCCCACAGCTGGGTACAAAGACTTCTATCAACAGATTCCAACTTGGTCTCCTGAATACACAAGAGCTCGACCTGTTCCTTACTTACCCTTTCACGAATCACCCTTCTTTTTGCCAGGTTACCCAGGCCACGAACATTAAAAGATAGGAGCTTCATTGGAGGCCTTCCTGACTCCTACGGGGAACAGCACCTGAACCATGGGCTACCTGAGCATCCCGCTGCTCCAATTGAACCAACCGCTGAATAACATCCTCCTCACTCCCCAAAGTCGTAACCCCCAACTCCTTCCCCTCCTGCCAAATACTCCTAGCCTCCAACTCCACATCCTTCAACCACACCGCCTTGACCCCCACATTTAAGTCGACATCTGACCCAGAATTACTAATAGAGGTAAAGGCTTGTTGTCTAACCTTCTTCCTCGCCGCGGTACTCCTCAGCAGCCACGAAGGCCCACTGGAATTGGAGTGGGATTGACTCCTTGGCAGAAGCGAAGGCGCTACCACCGCGTCAATAAGACCACGAGATCCGGAAACAATGCGTGAGCCCATCACCACACCACCGTTCCCAGCACCCACGACTCCGTCTGACGAAGCCTTGGAAGAGTGATCTCCAGATTCGTTGTTCTGAACAACTACGATATTCGCAGCCTCAGCACCACGTGAGGGGGACCCACCTTTAGCAAAATGGTTATCCTTACAGGTTGAGGCAGAATCCAGAATAGGTAGTCCAACATCTTGGCCCACCACATAATGGGCCTGCGTACCAGGCTCAGGACTTCCTTCTTGGGCCACATCATTAGTACCAGTCTCACCCACTACCCCCCCTGAAATACCCAAAATCTCCTCCTCGCCAACTGCCATTAAATTATCAGCGCCGTTATTCCTTTTCAAAAGTTTAACCTTCTTGGGTCCCACCTCATCATTCAAATCCCCAAAAAGTCGTTCAACAATTATTGGCTTCTCGGGAATCACGCCTTCCTCCTGAGATCCTGGAACAGTTTTCCTTAATCCCAGCTCTTCCATAATTCCCGTTGACCGCCCAACCGCTCGTCCCCCACCATCCTCCGGCTCCACCTGATCGTCGGAGAACTCCGTTCCAATATCATCTTCCCCGTCCCGAGCATACCACCCTAGAACACTGGTCTCCCCACTAGATGAAGGAGCCAGACTTGCACCGGCCACCGGACCAACCCCGCCAATTTCCTCCATGATGCGCACTGTGTAGACAATACCATTGGCATTGATTTTCTTGAAGTTTGTGATCATCCCTAAGGTTGTAGTTTGGACCTGCACACGTGCATACTCCAACTTAGAAAGGGATGTAGTTGCTTCATCTACTGCCACCAACTTACCCACAGGTGTAACTAGGTGCGCCAAGCAGTCCCGAGTCCACATATTGATCGGTATGCCCGAACAACGCACCCAAGCTAAACGGTGATCTGCTACCACCGTCGGCGACCAAGTGTACACCACCTGAAACACCTCCTCAATCCAATCCTTTGCACCAGCTAGAACCTCCTCAAGGACAACACCCTCCGGTCCGGACAAAAGCACCTGATCATTCCCAAGGTAACGCACCTGAATAGTATGGAACCCTTCCAGAATAAAAGCTTCCTGGACGGAGGAGATCCACTCCGGGTTCCGAAGAACACCCACCAGGCTTCTGCATAACCATTCCTCCGCATCCGGGATAACTGGGCCTGTCCAAGGTTCAACGGGGGTACCACGCAAGGCATCCCCCAAAGAGCTACCCTGACTCGCCGAGGCAATCGTCTCCGAGACCACTTGAGCATACGAACGCTCCGGCCTGGGAAGATGCTGTTGTTGCACCCTAGCCTTGCTCTCCTTCCTCCAGCTATCGTGTCTATGGTTAGTTCCCACCGGTGGCGACGCAGTCGTCGCCCCCTTAACGAACCTTGGGACATTCACATGCAACTTAGTTGAGCCAATGATGATGCCATCCAATTCCCACTCAAAACGCTTTGGATCGTGCACGTTCAAGAACCGGACAAAACCAAACCGCTTACCTCTCCTATCTCGCCTCGGAGATATGTAGACCGCCCAGACTCTCCCATACTTCTGGAACACCCCCCACATACTCTTCTCGACAAAATTCTCAAGGAAGTTCGTAAAGAAATAAGTAGTGATGTTCCCCTTATCATGCAGTCTGCCACCATAACCTTTCTCAGCCGCTCCATAGCTCCTTCCCTCTCTCCCATTCTCCCATCCTCCCGCTCGCACCCCTCGTGCTCCGCCTCCTCTCTCCCGCTCTCTCTCTCTCGCTCTCATTTTTCACTCCTTCTTGAACAACCAAGTAATGATCAGCAATCATCCATGGCCCTTCTTCGAAAACCCTTTTCCGATCCTCCATATCAGAGAACCTCACCATAAAATAGTAATCATCCAAATCAATGACTTCCATAGCTTGCTTCGGTCGCCAGAGGCGGGATAATCTGGTTTTCATGAACCTCAGCCCAACCTGCATTCCCAAAAGCTTAACAATAATCGCTTTTTCGCCACGGTTCGCAAGCCTCTTTCATCTCCGCACGAGAAATGTGAATCGCTGGGCAAAGAGGATCCTCAAAGGAAACACCACTCTCTTCATCATCATCGAGGGTTTCATCTTCTGAATCAGAACCGTTTTCAAGAATATCCCAATTTTCCTCCTCCACAGCTTCAATGTTGGCATCGTGCTTTGGCTCGGTTTCATGCGGTGATGGGAGATCGAGAACGGTGCTCATCGCCGCCGCCGGAAATGTCGCCGCTGCGTTATCGCCGCCGCTGCAGGTTGTGGTTTTTGGTTAGCAACAGTTCAACACACATACACTCTTTCTAATCATTGGGCCATTTCAAATAGTCAATAAGTCAACATATTTCTCTCACTTTTCTTTTCAACCAAACAACCTAAAAATCTTCTTATTTTCTACTCCCTTTTGTAAGGGAACCACAGTAAAAGGGAAAACAGATTCAAGCAACTAAGAACAAAGAGATCCTGTTTTGTATTATGTAATCAGTATGGGTTTCTTACAATGTAGAAAGCTAACACTGATATGGTGAAAACAAATACAGAAATTAACTAACAGAGGTAAAGGAAAATAGACCAGTGAGGATAGAATAGAGAGAAATTCCCATAGAGGGCCAGAGGAAGATGGAGAGGTCACACTTGTTCATTCCCCCTTTCTATTTCTCACAATTTCGCTTATATATTTACTTAATTTCCCAAACGTAACCCTTGAGTGCAGTGCTGGTAATTCTTTTTCTCCCACTTTTACGATTCACCTTGATGGCCTCATCACCGTCCACGTGTCCCACTTGTGTAATAGAATTTGTGTGCACCACATCTGTCCCTCTTTGTTCTTTACTCGTTACACCTTTTCTTTCTTTTCTCTTACTTTTCTTATACATGCCAAAAAATGTTAAAATCAATTACATTGAAATGTGTTATAAATTTCTTTAAAAATGTGTTTTGCTAGCATTTCTAGTTTTCAATTTAGTCTTATCCTTTTTGTTGGCCTTTTGGATTATCACGTTAAATTTTATTTATAACATTTTTAAGAGTAACTAATAATTCTTTTCCTAAATACCAGTATATCCTCTAAATTTCTCTCATCAGTACATACTTTATCTTTTTTTATTTATTTTTTTAAGTTCTTTAAAATATCAACGCTCTAACATCAAAAAAATAATAATATCAATGCTCTATTATATAAATTTTGGCCAAAGTGTGACTATCATGATGTATGATCTCTTAATGAAGTCATAGTTAACATTATGATTTTTTATAAATGGTTGGTTGTGAAATGTGTTTATTTCTATGGATAAAGATTGATCTCCTTACCTCATAGTTAAGGTGCGGGCGAGCAATCACCATGCCACAACTCGTAGTTAGCTCAAAAGACTCAGTGTGTTGTTAGGTGCATGGTCGGTCACTGGTCATCTGACCACCTCATGACTACTGAAGAGTTTGTCGATCAGACATAGTCATTCCGGTGCATGCTCAGTCGCAAGTCATCCGACCACCCCATGACGACTAGGCGAGTATGCTTGGCCAGATATAGTTATTCGAGTGCATGCAGGGACGGAGGGAGTGGGGTGACAGACTCATGCTCCAGTCACCCCCAAGTTTGGAAATTTTCTAACCAATACATATAAAAAAATATTTTTTAGCACCCCCACTTTTATCCGTTCCTTTTCTTGCTTCCGTTTCCCTCTGTTTCTTTGTATTCATTTCTTTTTTAGTTTTGATGAGTTGCATAATTTTTTAATATTTTTTATCAAGTATAATTTCATAGATTTGCATTCACTATAAGTGTGGGCGTGTGGCACTGGTAGCTAGTGTGAACTTGTGGCTGCAAATGAGAAACTGAAAAACATAATCAAGAATACATGGGGACTAAAGTGAATGGAGTAGCAAATAAAAAAAGTGCCGTTAGGACTAATCAGATGCTGAAACATTCATCCATTGTTGTTTTGTTCTCTGCAAGGAAATAAATTTTGAGAGACTGTATAGCCTTATTTAATCATCATAAAATTTATGAATTTGGGCTTTATGAAATTATTGATTTGTAGTCATTATATTACTATAAATTTGACACTAACCATTACCTAGCTAAAAAAATTGTTTGTATTTTTAGTGAATTTACATGTTTGAACTTTGAAGTAGTGTGTGGCTCAAATTCTTCCTTTCTTGAAAGATGACTAAGAAGAGAACTATTGACTCATTCTTTAAGAAAAAAGAGATAGACAATGAAGAATGCTTATGAGTTGGCTCAAAAGCTCAAATTGTTCTTTTTTTGTGAAGTCTGATTTTTTTTTTCTTCTCAGAATGCTTATGAGCTGGTTAGTATCTATTATACTAAAACTAATTATATATTTCTTATGCTTATAAAAAACTGTTAGTTATATATGATTTTTTTGCACATGCTTTATGAGAAAAAGTAAAATTTTCTTATAAATTACCTAAAGTGATTTTTTTATATAAATTACCTTCCTTTAAATCTTCGTCACCCCCCAATAAAATTCCTGCCTCCGCCCCTGATGGTGGTGGTATTGGAGGGAGTGGTGATGATGGTAACATGTTGGTCGCGGGAAGCAAAGAGTATGGCTATGTCACACAGAGGGATCATGTGCCCGGCTGCAAGGTATGGTATGAAGTAAAGTTTCAGTGGCCTTTGTTCACTTTCAACATCCATAGCTACTGTAGTTGTGGCAACACATAATCGATATTAATTTTCTCTTCAACCTTTGATTAATTTGTGTGTATTTATAGATCAATGTTGTCAAAAGGTTTACATGTAAATGAGTTTAGCTACCCATAGTTTGAAATGGACTAATTACATTTAAAATAAGTTTTTTAGGATAAATATATAGTATTTTTTTTGGTACTTTGATAAAAACATAGTATTGGTGCTATCTGAAATATTCAAGCTTAATCTCTTTTACGTGAAGAAGTTTCAAATTTAGAATCTTTCAATGGGGTCCATATTACGTTCTCAGTTTACTTTAAGTATTGACCAGTACTTTTCACTCATGCGCTGCACGGCGAAGTTTGCTATTGTAATAAACATATCAATTTATTCTAATATAATATAAATTTTGGGATGATGAATTGTAATCTAATGAGAATTAAGTTCCTTCATGTATGGCTATGAGATTCAGTACATATGTTTTTGCATTATTTAAGATTGAACAATTCCCCTGCATTGTGCGTTGCTTGAGTCATGTCTACATTATTTGTTGATATTATACTACTGCAACTCCAGCAAAAACTCAGAAGGTTATTGTACACTCCACATTCATATATTATACTACTGCTACTCTACCAAAATCATATATTTTGACTATATATGATTGTACAGAAGAAGAGATTTCAAAGTTTCTTTACAAAAATCAGGGATAGCATATGAGTTGGGTCATTTTACCCGTGCGCTGCACGGCGAAAATTGATTATGTATTTATAGGGTTTGTTATAAAGTAATAATTTTGAAACCCTGGAGTTTTTTACTCGTGCGCTGCACGACGAAAATTTATTATGTATTTCTTTCATTGGCAATAATTTGATTTCAAAATTGAAAATAAAAACTTATGATTGTAACTTCAAATATGAAAAGAAATTTTGTTGGACCGAAAATTCAATTTACCCAATTGAAACAACACATTTTAATTGAAACTCAATTGAATTCAATAAAAGCATAATATTACAGCAATAAGGACATTCAGTTACAACATCATTTCAGTTGCTCGTTTTCACTCCCTGAATTCAATTCCATGGTTCCTGCAACAGTAGACTAAATTCTATGCGCATAATACACACAAATTAATATATAGTTAATGCATTAAAGGTTCTTTCCTTTTGAAAGAGTCTCTTGAAACTATTTCCTTATCCTACCCAACGTAACTTTGATAATTATTAGGGATTGTCTAAATTATTTATGTGAATTTGGGTTAAATAACTCATCATTCAATCACATTAAAAATAAGTGAGTTAAAATTTATATATTTTATTTATTAATTTATTCAAAAAAACTCATGTTAATCCATTAAGTTGTGAGTTAGTGATCAACATGGGTCATTTAGACAACCCAATAATTATTATTGCTAACAAAACAATAAACAAGGCCACCTATATAAGCTTCCAATTAAGTCACTATGAGCTACATCCATCTCAAACTGCTCATACTGATATAGATAGTAATGGCATATTAAAGCCCCAATAATTCTAATTAGAGGACAAAATTCATAAGGTGATTGGAAATAGGCAACTTTTGAGATGGCCATCACAAAAGTTGATGGTCTACCTAACTCAGGGGTGATAGGGGGGCATGCGTCACACAAACTTTAGAAAAATCTTATATAATAGTACATTTAAATATTTTTTTGTTTTCAACTAAAATGTTACAAGTATAATTGGGCAAAAGGCCTCCCTCTCAAAATAAGAGGGATATCGCCAGGACATCGAGTGTTTGAGCTAGTTTTAATTATAGATATATAATATTAAAATATTAAATGGTTGAGATTGAATCATTGAAAAGATTAATTATCCATTTTTTAATCTTATTTTTTTTATCTCTAAAGATTGAAATATACAATAAGAAGAACTTCAAAAAAAAAATATACAATAAGAATAATTTTATAATCTCACCTTAAAAAGTAGCTAGGGTATGCACTTGTGCCCTCTAAATTTGAGAGGCACCATAGCCATCACCGTATAATTAGGTGTGCGTAAATAACTTTAGTGAAAATGATCCGTGAACATCACATGGTGTCAAACACTCATGATTTAATTTATGGGGTTAAAAATCAATTTGTGGCAATTCACAAACCTCACAAACCAAAGATGTTTGGGTATTTACTATTATTCAGTGTACACTAATCATTAGTGTAACTTTACCCATCTTTTGAGTAATAATTTCACATTTACAATCCTTGTCTGCTAAATTATTGTACCTTATATTATAATAATGTTTATGGGCGTTCAGGCGACATGACACTACTACAAAAAGTACTTTTCACATCGGGTGAAAAGTACTTTTCACATCGGGTATACAACCGATGTAAGCAAAGGTGATGTGGTATGTCCCCACCTTTTCACATCGGGTACACAGCAGAGAGGAGGGAGAAGAGGGGTTTGGATTAGGGCAGCAACCCTCTGAATCAGAACTCGTTCGCGTCATCGATGCCGGTGTGGCCAACGATCGCGGGCCACTCGGGCGGATTAGGCGAGGATTAGAGGAGGAATCATGGGAAGGCGAGGGTGATGGCGATGGAGAGCTTCAGAGAATCGGTGGTCTGAAAGTGAGGCCGTGGAAGGAAGGAAGGAGAGCTTCAGAGAATTGGTGTTTAGGTCGTGAAAGCAAATTAGGGATTCAGTGTTTGTTTGTGAATTTGTGATATCTTGAAAGACTTTTCCCAACGGTTATACTACCACTGATGTTAAATATATTTCATCAAAATTTCAAAAATGCCACCGTGTTTAGCTTTCACATCGGTTATTATATTCACCATTGTAAAAAAGTCTTTACTAATTATTTTCCACATCAGACATATTCCCAACTGATGTGAAAACTATCATAAAAGTTCACTATAATTTCAATATTGCCACCGCGTTATCTTTCACATCAGGTATTTCTTCCACCGTTGTGAAAACCCTGATGTGAAAAGTCCTTTTTCTAGTAATGTGATCCATACAACTCTGAATTATATACTCCAATTTCGTTTTCACCATTTGTCTTATTCTTATTTCTTTCTATTTTATCTTCTTGTCTTGAATCTATGTTTCAAAAGTTGATGGTCTGCCAGGGGTAGAACTAAGGGGCGATAGGGGCGCATGAGTCACACAAACTTTAGAAAAATCTTATATAATATTACAATAAAGGGACGGAGGGAGTGGGGTGACGGACTCATGCTCCAGTCACCCCCAAGTTTGGAAATTTCTAACCAATACATATAAAAAAATATTTTTTAGCACCCCCACTTTTATCCGTTCCTTTTCTTGCTTCTGTTTCCCTCTGTTTCTTTGTATTCATTTCTTTTTTAGTTTTGATGAGTTGCATAATTTTTTAATATTTTTTATCAAGTATAATTTCATAGATTTGCATTCACTATAAGTGTGGGCGTGTGGTACTGGTAGCTAGTGTGAACTTGTGGCTGCAAATGAGAAACTGAAAAACATAAGAATACAGGGGGACTAAAGTGAATGGAGTAGCAAATAAAAAAAGTGTCGTTAGGACTAATCAGATGCTGAAACATTCATCCATTGTTGTTTTGTTCTCTGCAAGGAAATAAATTTTGAGAGACTGTATAGCCTTATTTAATCATCATAAAATTTATGAATTTGGGCTTTATGAAATTATTGATTTGTAGTCATTATATTACTATAAATTTGACACTAACCATTACCTAGCTAAAAAAATTGTTTGTATTTTTAGTGAATTTACATGTTTGAACTTTGAAGTAGTGTGTGGTTCAAATTCTTCCTTTCTTGAAAGATGACTAAGAAGAGAACTATTGACTCATTCTTTAAGAAAAAAGAGATAGACAATGAAGAATGCTTATGAGCGGGCTCAAAAGCTCAAATTGTTCTTTTTTTGTGAAGTCTGATTTTTTTTTCTTCTCAGAATGCTTATGAGCTGGTTAGTATCTATTATACTAAAACTAATTATATATTTCTTATGCTTATAAAAAAACTGTTAGTTATATATGATTTTTTTGCACATGCTTTATGAGAAAAAGTAAAATTTTCTTATAAATTACCTAAAGTAAATTTTTTTTTATAAATTACCTTCCTTTAAATCTTCGTCACCCCCCCAATAAAATTCCTGCCTCCGCCGCATGGTCAGTCACTGGTCATCCGACCACCCCATGACGGTTGAGGAGTATGCCTGACCAGATATAGTTATTTGTGCATGGTTAGTCACCTGACCACCCCATCCAACCATCAATGTCCTTTGATTCTTTGATGGAAATGGTAAGTTCATCCATGTGTTTCTTACACAATTGATTGTTTGGAAATAGAAGATGGAATTTCGGTTTCACTGGCAAGAGCATTACTTCTCTTCCATCACTTTTCCAATGAACTATATAAAAGATTGGCATCCAGACTTCCCCTTTCGATCTACATTTACTCATCCTTAATTTGAATAAAAAAAAAAGGAATGAAGGATAATATTATGTCATTTCTGCTAAAGCTACCTGGTCATTTCATTTTCTATTAGGGCATGGAGAACAGATTCATTTCAACAAGACCAGAATTTTATTAGTTGCCCAGTGTAAAAAAATTGAGACACTAAATTTACAATTTCAGAAAGAACTCAGGAATGCCCTTTCAATCAGAAAGTTGCTGAATCAGAAGAAGAACCTCAAAGCCTCAACAACTTTCTCAGGCCTGTCAAAAATATAAAGGACAATCCTTAACAGATTCAATAAAACACACTTCTCTGCATTTGAATCATATGTTAATGTCACTCACCAGTCCTCTTGTGGCATATGCCCAGCTCCTTCTATCAATTTAAGCTTGATGTGTTCTGTGTTTCCTTTTTGGAACTCTTCTGCCACAGACTGGGGCAAGTACTTGTCTGATATTCCCCAAACAAGCACTACTGGTTTATCCCATCTGAAGTACAAATTACAAAACCAGTTTACCACTGCAGGTTCAAGATATGTTTTTGATTTTCCATCCCCTTCCCACAAACTGGATTTGGAGATTGAACACTGAGTTCTTCACATAAAAAGTTATGGATATGCTTTCTCTACTAATCAAAATTCATGTCACAAAAGCTTTTGCAAGCAAGTCTATGTTTGTAATTGTTAGTAAAAGCAGGAACATATGCAGGATTGAACCAAGGAACATATACATTATTTGGCATCATAACTAATAAATATCAAACAAGACTTGATGTTGAATTAGATTTGAAAAAAACCAATACAGGGAAAGAGTCACATAGACTAAAAAAAGCTGTTTAAGTTTCTGCACCAATTATCTAGTAAGAGGATTTAGTTATTTATGATCCTTGAGTTAAATAAAATATTTGAAATGAGTATATACTGAATATTTCATTTGCATTAAAAATGCTCCAATTTCCCTACATATAACTGTCAATCTGTCATTTAACTAATAAACGTCATTTTCCTGTAAGGGCTACAATTGCAATTTAGGTGTTTTCCCCAACCTTCTCTATCAAGCACAGCTTATCAATTCCCCAAAAAAAAGTCATTAATTCTTAGGGTTCAAATTCAGTATATATACGTACCTTCCAGTTGCAAATCCTTCTGATATTTCACTGAAAGTACCTTTGAAGTTAGTTTTTCTTGCAGCTTCAAGAAGAGCTGAAATCCAACACCAGAAACTTGATTACTGCTAAGACTAAGCAAAATTAGTTTCACTCAAGTTCATTCCAGAAATCTGTGTCATGAGTAAATTACAGAATGTCTTGGGACCAAACTGAATACATCAAATATCTTTCAATAGATACGAGGAGAGCAGAATGTAAAATTATGGAACAATAAATTTTCATTGACATAAACTGTAACTTAGCACCAAGTAACTTCTCTGATATTCCTCCAATAAACATATACATAGGTGTTCTATGAACAATTTTTCCCCCACTAAGAAAAACAAATACATGCAGAAAATTGAAGCATCAAAAGGGGATTAGGATCGTCTTATGTGGAGTTTCACAATTCCCATGTTAAAATTCTTTCTCTCTCTCCATATATATTAAATAGGTGAAACCCTACGTAGCATGAGGATGATGTAATGTGACATGAGGGGATTCATTCTCGTCAAAAGGATGTCACTTACCAAATCCAGGTCCACTGCTTGACAAATAAGGTAGTCGGTACACATCAGCTTTTTCATTTTTTAGAACATAACTGCAAAATGAGACATATATTAGATCAAGCACCTTATAATATTATTATTTTTAGGTTTTTATATCATATCAGTTCACATTTTAATGCTTTAACATGAAATTTTGGGAATTTTTTTTACTCCAGTGGTTTTGTGAAGACAAAACAACAATGAGTGACTATGTGTACTGTATGCTCTATGCACTAAATTTGTGATATCACTTCCATGTCTTTCAGAGATGCATTAAATAAAGGACCAGGGTGTTGATTCCTTATCACTTATGCGAAGTCTATCCCTTATCTCTGAAAGTAGTTCTAAAATCTAGTATGAACTAGGTTTACAGTATATTTATAAAGGAAGACATAGGAAGGTCTCTGTAGAGAACTAGAGATGGAAAAGCTATGCAAGAATTTGTTTAGCATGGTTAAAATGACATTATAAGTTGCGGACTACAACTTCAATTTATAAATTTAGCAGCCAATAGTCAAATGAACTTTTGGATACATACGGGCTACCTGCTTCAATAAACCGCTCAGCAATAATAGCATTCTGGGATGTAAATTCACCAAGTAGAGGAAATCTAGAAAGAAAAAGAAAATCAAGGGAGTTAGTACAATACAAGAACCAAGATCAAAACTAACATCTTTATCTATGAAGTTAGTGATGCATCAATTGGTACTATAAGCACTAAACCTTAGCTGCTGAAATAGTCCAGGAATGACAGATGAAACTGTTAATGGACTGTTTAGTATTGCTAGCTTTGATATCCTGCTTGAGTTCTTCAGGGCCCAAGTCAGTCCATATGAGCCTACAAGAAATCCCTTAAGAAGAAGTGTGACTACATGTTAGACACTGAAATTAATAAGGAGTTCACAAAAATGTAACTAGAGTATTCACTACATTCTGAGGTTCACCGCAGCGATGTGAGTATATTGCAGTACTTCACTCAATTCATTGAAATTTCAATACGAGAAATTCTACCACAGATTTTATTCTTCATTCTTTAGATACCTGAACAACTAGGAAAAGTGGAGATTTGACCTCCAACACCTCAAGCAGATTATCCAAGGCGTCATGGAACTCCTTTTCTATAAGAATTGGAAGAACAACGTTTGTAAGTATGATGTTTCTGCAGGAAAAACTGATCATGGTATGAGCTCATTCATAAATAAAACCTGTGTAATTAAAACCATATCCTGGCTGTGGTTTGTCACTGAAACCAAATCCAATCCAGTCAGGTGCAAAGCAGTGGAACCCTGCATCTGCCAACTGTTTATGGGGAGGAAAATCAATTACTAACATTTAATGAACAGATGTACAATCAAATTGATAATTAACTATAGAAAAGATGTAGCATCAAGTATTAGATGGATAATATCATGACAACAAAGACTATTAAATTTTTTATTAGAGAAACATATTCAGACCTGTTGATGATCTGAAGAAAGAAAGGAATAAAGAATAAGTGCATGTTTGGAACTCTTTCTAAAATTGATTCTAAAGCCAAAATCAATTCCGGGGAGAAGCTATGTGATTAGCTTTTTGTTGTCAGGATTGATTATGAGGAAGAATAAGTCGATCCAAACATGCTATATGTCTTCTAAGAATGCTTTAGCTTTAACAACATACCATTTTTAGCTACTATGTTATGAATATGAGGCCATGTCCGGATTAAAAGAAGTAATGGAATTGAATCACATTAAGTTTCATTATTCCGATTGTTAAAAATAAAATGAAATTGAATGAAACATAAACAAAATAGATCCATGTAGCAGGATAACCTGAGACATAACAACACGGTAACCAAAAGATTGCATTGGGGCCCCATGAAGGAAGACGATTGTTCCTCTTCTGCTTTCTGCTGATCCTGGAAAAAAAAAGGAAAAAACAAGGAGATACCATATACTAAACTTGAGGATGAAAAATAGAGAGGAAAGTAAGTACTTTTCCAGCAAAGAAATAATACCAGTTTCTCTCACAAACCATCTCAACTTCCCAGATTTAACATATGACCCGAAATCCTTTCCCTTGCCTTCAGTCCTCTAGGAACACACAAATCAATACACTATTACAACACTCCCACCACTTAATGAATAGCATCAACACTATTTAGAATCACAAGTAAGCACAGACAAAATTATATAATTGCATGCATAATTATCACGCACAAACAACTGAAATTCTAATTTCACCACTCAAAAGAAAGAACAAACTCCAGTAGAAGAAAACATAAAAAAAGGAATAAGTTATTGAAACCAGTGGATTATAAGGAGGAAAATAATGTTACATTTAGCATTTGTCCAACGTTGCCATCCTCAGCAGGGTTTTCAGGAAGTTGAATAGCACTTCTGCTTGACGGGTTGTCAGTGACAAAGCCAAAAGGGTTGAATGCTGGGGAATCATTGTCCTTGGATTCACCCTTCTCTGTGGAGCTAGCTCTGATAGTCACTCTGGTGGTGGTGGTGGATAATGGTCTTCTTCTACAACAGTTGGTGGTGGAAGACACTGAGAGGTTCAGAGTGGGAGAGAACACTGCAGAAAACACCATTTTTGGGATGGAATTGCTGCAAGACAGAGAGCTTCAACGGTTCAAGTTGAACAGAACATACTCAACAAAACTGGCCACTGTTTTTCTTGTTCTTTTTTGTTTCCTCCTTTTGATGCTTCATAAATTGCGGTTCATGTGTTTACTTCAACGTGGTCCTCATATAATATCCATTGTATTTTCTAAAATTTAATTGAAAAACATTGCTCCCTGATCTATGAAAAGGAAAATAATATGATGCATTTTCTCTGCTATTGTATGACACGGTGAAGAGATAAATAAGAACAAATATTTTCTTTCTTTTAATTAGCTGAAAAGAAAAATAAGAAGAATTTTAAGTGACTAATATTATTTGCTTTTTTATATGTTTTTGAATAGTTGACTAACATATCCCAAAATTTTTTAACATTGCTTGCTTTTGATTCATTTAAAATAAATAAATTGTCTTTCCAGCAATATTTTTTTAACTTAAGTTTTTTATACATAAAAAATAGAAATGAATTTTGACAAATTAAGGAATTTTATTATGTATCTATGTGAAGATTGAATTTCAATCAATAAGCTTTGCATTGCTAATATTAGGGACATGCTTGAGAGAAGGTGGGAGGTTCGGCTCATGCATACGCTGAGAGAGGGGAATTCTTGTGCGGACTTTATGGCGAAAGCAGGCGCTGACCAGCAAGCCTTGTTTGAGCTGGTGCATGATCCTCCGCCAGGGCTACGCCCTCTCCTCTTTGCGGATGCCGTAGGGTCTAGTTTTCCAAGGCCTTAGGGCTTGTTTTTTTTTTTTTCTTTCTTTTATTTTGTTCTCTTTGCACCTTATACCCAAAAAATATAATAAGCTTTGCATTGCTGACTTCCTATAATTGACCTGCATTCTAATATTCTATTTAAATAGCAAACAGTTCACAGTTTCCAGATTATCTCTGGAAATTCATTTGTTTTTCCAGAGCTAATAGCCTAAGTTTAGTTAGAAAAAATTCAGATCGAAGAAGATAATGTGCATCACAATTGCTAGGATAAGCTCTCATGCACACTCATCAAACATTTATGGTTCTGTTTTACAGAGAAAATCTGTGAATTATGATAAAATGGAATAATTTTTGTTATCTATAATGTACAAATGATGAAATTAAGATCTAAATAGGCGAATGACTTACCAAAGCAAGAAAATGAAAAATTTATACTTCAATGTAATCAGAACTTGCTACTTGTAGGTACTCCTCTTCTAGTTCTGGATCATTTTTTATCCAACAGAGGCATATTCACATTCTCATGGACTAGCTCTCCCGGCGGTGTTTTTTTTCTCCATACACAAGGCTCGAAACTTCTACAATTCATGGGGGGAATCTCGTTAAAAAGTTTACCAGAAATTATTACATGAACATACACCATGCCTGAAATGATGGAATCTGGTTTTATCCCTAACTACTAGTTCCCTATTGTAAGCCTTTGACACCAGCTTTGCCATCTGGTGACAATCTACACACATTCTAAGGTTCTTCACTATTCTTATGGTAACCCCAGGTCCTGAACTAATAAGGGCATAGGCAATAGCCAACTTCTCGCTATGCCGGAAAAGTGCAGTCTCCTTATCCTCTTCTCCTATATCAAGGAAAACCTCTGATGTATCAGGCGAGTACCCTGCATTTGTCAAATCTTGCATCATGTTTTCCAACTTCGCATATATTTCTTTAGACTGAGGATGTGACTGGTCCCCAGCAACAAACTCATAGACAATGCCATTCATTTCCATCAAACTGCAACCTGGTGTTTTCTTAATTCCCCTCTCCATCATAATTGTCCTGACTTCACGCAAGTTTTCCCATCTCTTGCATGCAGCATATATGTTACATAACAGGACATAAACAGACCCATTTTCAGGCTCTAACTCAATTATTTGTTTAGCTGCCATTTCTGCGAGTTCAACATTTTTGTGAACTCTGCAAGCACCAAGAAGAGATCCCCAAACAATTGAATTTGGCTTCACAGGCATATTCAAAATGACATCAAGGGCTTCTTTTAAATGCCCAGCTCTACTAAGTAGGTCAACCATGCATCCATAATGAGTCACATTAGGCTTAATTCCATGTTGGATGGTCATGCTAGCAAAAAACTTTCTTCCTTTTTCTACCATGCCGGCGTGTGTGCAAGCACTCAGGACACCAATATAAGTTATATCATCTGGTGTGATTGAAGATTCTATCATATTTGAAAACATAGTAAGAGCTTCTTCACCATGACCATTAATGGCGAGACCAACAATCATCGCCGTCCAGATAAATTTGTCTTTCTGATGCATTTCCTTGAATGTTTTTCTTGCTTTCTCAACATTCCCACATTTGAAGTACATGTCTATTAGAGCACTCCCAATGAAAGTGTCATTATTAATCTTGTTTTTGTCAATGTAAGTCTTTACCCATTCCCCTAGCTCAAGTGCTCCCAGGTGCGCACAGGCTGTTAGAATGCTAACCATGGTGAATTCATCTGGTTTCACATGTGACATCTGCATCTCACGGAAAAGTGCCAAAGCCTCTCTGAAATGGTTCATTCTAAGGTAGCCATCAATCATAGCAGTCCAAGAAACATAATCTCTTTCAGGCATTTGATCAAAATACTTCCGTGCTAAATCAATTTGGCCGGTATTGGCAAATCCGCTAACAATGGAAGTCCAAGAAATTACATCTCGAGTCTTCATATTGTCAAAAACACCTTTTGCAGCATCCATTTCTCCACAAGCTCCAAACATATCAAGTAAGACATTTTCCATTACAAGATTAGGCTCAACAATACCTTCTTTGATATACTTATAAACGTAATTGCCTCCATCTAAATCCTTCAATTTGGAGCATGCTGAAAGGATCAAAACTAAAGTAACTGAATTGGGTGATACACCTTTCTTCTCCATCTCAAAAAAAAGCTTCTTTGATTTCTCAAATAGCTTAACTCTGTTATATCCAGATAGCATTACATTCCAGGTTACCACTTCCCATGCATCACCCATATTGAAAATTTTGTGAGCCAGATCCACTAGCCCGCACAAGGAAAACAAGTGTATGAAAGCCTTTTGAACAAACAAATTAGAATCAAGCCCAAGTTTCACTGCATGATCAAGTAACACTTTCCCAAACTTCAAAGCCATATCATTGGTGAAGCCCTTCAACAAGAATGGAAATGTAAAACTATCAGGCTTGATGTTATGGGCCAACATCAGTAGATACATAGAAATTCCACTCTTAGGACAGCTTATCCTAGAATAGCCCTTGATCATGGTATTCCAAATGAAGACACTTGGGTGAGGGATTGTGTCAAACACCTGGCGAGCATAGTCAACATCCCCTGATTCCTGGGTACAACAGAAGGCTATAACTTTATTTCCAAACACAGGGTCTGAAGAGAGACCCATTTTGATTGTCTTTGAGTGAATTTGCTTTAGCTGGTACGTGGACTTGCATCTTTCAAGCAAAGAGATTGGAGTTTCACCAAAGCAATGAGGGTCACAGTGTGAAGAATAACACTTAGCAGTAATAGCAGGAGCATTAGTAATCAGTCTCTTGAGGAACCACGAAAGTGAAAGTGTCGAGCTTGGAAGAGGAAAAGACAAGTGAGATGTGGAACAAAACAGGGAGAACATGTCACCTCACAAACTACCATAGCAATGAACTATGTATGAGTTATGCTCCTTCATGTGTCTGCTCCAATCCGACAAGACAATATTAACAACATAGTTTCAAACATTAAATCCAACAACATTGGAGAACACGAGAAGAGCAGGTGTCATAACCTTAACCTTGTGGCCTCTGATTTATATTTTTTTCTTCTTAAAATTGTTTCCGTATTTTCTTTAATATTTTTGTATGCTTACTTACCACTTTTCAATGAAACTTTTGATTCGCCTAGACAATGTACACACCTCTTGAAATTAGTATTCTCCATTAGATTTAATAACTGAGACTTTATCCATATATTACTTTTGCGATAAAATATGCTTGGTCTATAAGCATGTTGAAAAGATATTAATTGAATTATATTTTTGATGATTTAGACTTTTATTTTATTTTTATTTTCTATTTGGTGTGGTGTAAGTGTATGTTAACCCATTCTTTGACACCTTGTGTTGGAGTTTGACAATAAAATTGAGAAAACAGCTCACATGCTAGCAAAGGATTGGAGAGAAAGGATAGCTATGGAGAATGGTTGACCACTACCATCACCATTGTAAATATACTTCACTCCCACCATTGGGGTGACCGATAGCATTCGTTGTCATAAAGTAAATACAACAAACTTTGAGTTGAAGTTGACTTTCATCTCGATGAATGCATTGTTAATTTGGATTTTGGAAGAGTGTCGCAAGAAATTTCTCACACAAAGTATTTCCCCTTTTGCAAGTCAAGCAAGTTGAAAAGTTTGTCTTATTTGAAATAAGTTGTTTTGAGTTTATTTTCATAAGTTGTTCATATTAGCTCATGAATAAGAGTTTATGTTTATCTATAACTTATTTTCAACTTATTTTAATAAGTTAAGAAATTAGTTTATCAACGAGCGCTTATACACTGCACTTATAGTGCTACTTATTTGCTAGAAGGGCTTATAATCAACTTTGTTCT
Organism: Lotus japonicus; assembly: GCF_012489685.1. Taxonomy (NCBI): domain Eukaryota; kingdom Viridiplantae; phylum Streptophyta; class Magnoliopsida; order Fabales; family Fabaceae; genus Lotus; species Lotus japonicus. The sequence continues at coordinate 73,659,587 of NC_080043.1, forward strand.
GTTCGAGTAAGAGTCTATGTTTGACGCTTAGAAGAGATTTTAAAGATTACTCTCGCAATACCCTCCATATTGTTTTTCAGATAAATTATAAATACACCAATTTAAACAACCAAAATATATTATTCCTCTTGTAAAAAAAACTAAGATTTGATTCAACAATTTCGTTAGTTTGATTTCCATTTTCCAACTGTTCAAAAAAAAATCCATTTTACAAATCAATTTCAAAATATTGATACACACATAAGTACAAATATGTTCAAAAAAAAAATCCATTTTCCAAATCAATTTCAAAATATTGATACACACATAAGTACAAATATGTAGTAGTGGGGGAAGGGTAGCTAAGGGAATGAAGGGATTTACAAGGTTAAGGGTCAGGGTTTGAATCCTGGCGAAGGAATTAATTTACTAACAATTAACAATTAACATTGGTCTATAAAAAAAACAAAACAAAACAAATATGTAGTGGTATTTGATCTATATTGAATATATTGATTAGTTTACGTTGGTTGTGAGGCCTAACACAACCCTTATGCTTTACTCGAGCTTATGACCAACCATGCAAACATAGGCTCATTATCAATAGTATCTCTCATAATCTAATATTTTTTTATATCTAATTCAATAGCATAATGTGATTCATATAGTCAACATTACTTAATGGGATAAAACAAACTTTTGTTGTTGTTGATATATAGGGAAGTAACAAAAAAAACTTTTAAAGAAGTATTTTGTTAAAAGAAAATGGTAGAAATAAATTATGACTGTATGAAGTAGACACAATATTCCACTTGACATTGTCAAGATACGTCTCACATCAGATGATTCAAATCCCATGAGTTATTCCTATCATTCTCATATATAACGCATTTCTCATAAGATACATCTACTGCATTCTATTCTACAAAATGCATCCATCAAATCAGCTCAGAATAATTAGGTCCAAGCCTATCTGAAGTAATAAAACTGAAGGGCGACAAAATCCAAGCTTTTACCCGAAGTTTGACACTATGAATCTTTATTGACAAAAAAAAACTATGAACCGTTTGGAGGTATGAATACAATCACTTTTGTACATAAAGGATATTTTTTACCAAAGGTAAAGCATGTGTTGATTAATCACACAAATGAATTAACCTCATCATGGTTTCAAAATTTCAATGGCTGAAAGAGCTATTTGAGAATTCTATCCCTACACCAACAAACCTGTATCTAAAATCTCATCTTAGGAAGTGCATTTGAAACATCAATGGGTAAACTTTTACTCTGGAACCAATCCTTAGCACAAATAAGGGACTCAAGGGTGAGTGAGCCTAACGAACTGCGGTAGCTATCCATTTTTCTAATTTCAGTATCAAAAACAAACTCTGCAGACACAGTTGATATTGGAATTGACAAAACATCAGATGCAATTCTGGACAATGTTGGATACCTCAATCCATTTTCTCTCCACCAGCTCAAAATATCAAATTCTTCTACCCCGGGAAGAAGAGGCTCTTCTAGATACTCATCCAATTCTGACTTATATTGCTGGATACCAGTAAAATCAGATATATAACATTCATAGTCAGAAAGTTTATCCTCATCAACAAAGATAGAACCATCAATTGACCCTTCTTGGTATGCCTCTGTCTTCAACGTAATCCCATCTTCTTCATAGTCATTTGAAGCTGTAAAAGGAAGCATGAAAGTGTTGTATTCAAAGAATAACTCACGAAGACCATCATCCACTACTCTTGACCATGACTTGGCATCCTCACCAAATATCTTGGAAAAGGTTAATTCCACAAAATTCATTTTATATCTTGGGTCCATGGCTACAGCAATTGCTAAGATGAGACAACTTTCTCTCCAATATTGATCGAAGTACTTATGTAAAGGCAAAATCAAATTACTAAGGAAAGGATCCTGGCAGAAGGCTGCATCAGCTAACTCCACCTGAAGTTTTGACACTTCAAGAAAAAAAATGTTTGCAGTTGGGTATAGTTGAGAAGCTACAATATTAGCCGCATCATACAAATACTTCAAATATGTGCAGAGAGTTTCAACTTGCTTCCAGTCATCCATAGTGAAAGTCATTGTATAATTAGGATCAGTGGCATCAAAGCATGCAAAGACCTCCTTTAATTCACAAGCAGCTACAAGCATATGGTATGTTGTGTCCCATTTACACTGGTCATCAATTAAGAGCTTCATCATACTAGGTACTTGTAGTTGTTGCTTCACCTCAAGAAACTTCTTTTCACGAGATTCAGAAGATTTCACATATTTCACACTCTCACGAACTTTGCTAATAGTTTCTCCCATTGTCTGTAATGCATCTACCGCAAGATGACTAAGAACATGGGCATAACAATTCTGGTTTAATAACTGGCCATTGAGAATCACAGAGTTCTTAACAGACAGAAGTCCTCTCAGATTTCCCACCACAGTCTCACTTGAGAAGGATTTATCAAGTGCAAGGGTAAATAGACGACCCTTCAAGAGCCAATCAGATAGGCAGGTCTGTATAATTTGACTTAAGGAATCATCAGAATCAGGAAATGGTACCATAAAGACATTGAGAATAGGATGATGTAAGTTCCAATCACCATCAATGAAGTGTCCTCGAATAAAAACATATACCGTTGTCTGGTTTGATGTCCATAAGTCCAATGTCAGGTTGACTCGTGCAGAAATCCCATTGATAAAATTCAAAAGATTTTGCTTCTCCTTGAGGTATATAGCAACACAATCTGCTTCAATAGATTTTAAACATAGTGGATTGAACTGGGGTTGAAGAATGCGCGCAAAATCAATGAAACCCTGTTGTTCCACGATATGAAGAGGATAATCATGTAAAATAATCATTTTAGCAATGTCTTGGTTGCATCGCTCCTGATCAAATGAGATACCATTACCAACAGGTGTTGTTCTTGGTCGTTTCTTGAGACGATTGACGGTATCTCGAGAACCACCGGTTTTCGTATATGAGCTCTCTTGATTTTTCTGCTGAGCCATTTACAAATTCCAAAAGAAATGTGTCTTTTGCAGTAAGCCCTAGTACATCCAGCTCCAACAGCTTCCTCTGTGAAGTATTCCCAAACAATAGAATTAGTTCTCTTCCGCTGCATCATATTAGCAAGGCAGGCTATTAATTATATTTCACAACAAACATAAATAACAATTTGATAAAGCAAGAGTCATAATATAAAATCCATAGAGCTTCAGCTACTAAGGACAAACTCTAACAAACAATACGTGAGTTGCAAAACGAAGAACTCAGACCCTTAATACAGTCTTGACTTTCAGAAGGTTCAACCAAATCATATAAAATGAAAACAACAAGTGAAAAATCCACTAATACAGTCAAAGATAACATAGTTCATCACATCTTAAGAAACAGCTACCTTGTTCATTTTAGTACTTCCAGTAGAGGCAAATTATCAATTTGAAAAATGGGCAACTCTTTCTAACTTAGAGTCCCTTCTTCAAATCATGTTATGCTTGTTTATGTGACTAAATTACAAATGAGAAACAGTTTTTAGCATTGTAACCAGTGTTGTCAAATCGCGATCGCGGACCATCGCAGTGAGCCAAAAATCCGCTATTTCAGCCGCTATTCAGCGGCGAATAGCGGGAATAGCGTGCTATAGTAGGCAATAGCGGCGTTGCGATTAGCCAAAAATCCGCTACGCTATAACGGCGTCGCCGCTATTTGATAACACTGATTGTAACCCTAAGCTAGTTTTTTAATCCAAATAAATCAACATATAATTGTCCAACTAAAGCCTTTTCCAATTGGATCAGATACGTGGACCAATTTTCCATTTCGTATGTCAAAAAATAAATGGCATATAATTCAAAAGATGTTAAAACTAATCCATTCATCCGTACTTTGATCAATTATTTTGGCTTCAGCATGTTTTCCGACAGAAGAAACCTGTGATAACCACTTAAAGCCAAACCTATTAATCACCAAATAACATGTCCCCATTTTTCTCCATCACCTCTCCACTCATACTTATATCCATGAAAATAAAGTTGGCATTCACCTTTTCTTTCTTTAAAATATCTACAAATAATCTAATATAGTTAGATAGTTATTTAAAACCTCTAGTGGGTCTAGATCAACAAGGACTTCATATTAGCATTTTAAAATTCCTTGTACATATGCCGGCATCATATACAGAGTAAACAAAACACCAATTTAAAGGGGGGAAATCTATGATTTATTTTGAGACTTGTTTACAATTACTTTGGTTCTCTTAATAACCCTGAAGACCGCCTACCAAATTCATCGCCTCACCCATGGTTTTAAATCAAGGTCCGCAACCACAATTGCGGCTCAAATATCATAGTTTTTGAGGTCTCAATGACCACATCGCGCATGCAATTGTGGTTTGCACCAGCCGTATTTGATCACAATTTTCAATTATATCAAGAACCACTATACGGCCGCAAACCACAATTTAAAACCTTGGTCCAACATATCAAGAACCACTATACGGTTGCAAACCACAATTTAAAACATTGGTCCAACATACCATATCAGGTTCACATTTAAAAAACCGCAATGCAGGCACAACCGCTATAGAAAACCCTCATGCAGAGGCCAATGTACCAAACATGTGGGACCACAGGAAGCAAGCAATCCTAGGTTCAATCAATCCACAAATTCATGTCTATGAAATAGAGGAAAAATGTTTCAAGTGAGCAATGTTTGAGTCACTAGTTTAACATGAGAAGAATGCAAGAATACAGAGACCAATATTTCACAATGCTTCAATATGATTTTCTAAATTCTAGGTCACTAATTTAACACGATGCATGGCAATGACAGACAATCTCAAACATCAGAAACTGTAAAATTCGTTTAAATAAAAGCAAAACAAAGATGTCATCTCAAATTATCAGTAGGGTTTGGTTATTCTGTTTCATTTTCTCTACTTGTGTTAAAGGATCAAACACACAACAACAGGTGCAATTACAGAAAATGAAAAACACCAAGAATGAAGTTCACGAGTAGCACTGCATTTACAAACAGAAGGAGGAGAAAGAGAGGGAGAGAGCACCTTGAGTTGTAACAGCACGTGCACGGTGGCGGAAGAGAGAAGAGCGGTGTGAAGTGAGTGGAGAGCCAACACAAGTGATTGCTGGGACTGAGATAGAGAGAGAGCGCGGCGGTGATCGGCGTTGGAAGTGGCCGAAGAAGAGAAAGGAGACAATCAAGGGTTCAAACTTCAAACTACTTAACCCATTGTACTTTCAAGTTTCAAACCAAATCAAATGTACCAATCGGGTTTATATATACATAAAAAAAAATTAATTAAACATGAAATTTATTAAAAGAGGTAGCCGGTCTATAAGCAATTAACTAAACTAAAAGCAGCCTCAGGATTCAGAAACTTCTTCCACCCATATTGTGTCAGCATAAGTGGAAGCGTTCATGACAAGAAAGTCTGCTACCGAGTTAAAACGTCTTACAAAAGAAAAACGGAAAGAACCAAAAGCAGAAACATAAGAGCGGCAATCTCTAATGATAGTACATAATATATACATAATTACTGTGCATTAAAATTTAGTAAAACATATTGTAAAATTTACTAAAAGTATAAAAAAAAAAAATTGTCTTTGGCGGGTTCACGCGCGTTCAGAAAACGGTTTATATCTGTCTCAGTAATTGTTTTTTTTTTTAGATTCAGACTTGTGTTATCATCATTACGAGAGTTCAATTTGTTTGTATTTATTATTTGATAGTTTCTCTTCAATTCATGTGAAACGTTAGTATAATGTTGTGGCTGACACTCTTGTACGAAAGGCTAGGTTTCTTTGGCGTAAGGCTAGGGTTTGGGAATTTTTTTTTCTCGTTTATTGTTTCTCCTAAGCGCGCTGATGTAGCTTCTTTTGATTATTATCAACTTGTATATGATATTTTTACTAAATAATATTTTGTTTTGTTTTATTTGTTTGTTGTATAATGATAATAATGAGGTGTTTAATTTCGATGCTTCGATCAAGATGGGACATGGGGCGGGATTGATTTTGTAGCTCGAAATAATGGTGGTCAGGTCCTACCAACGACAACAGAGGTCTGGATGGAGGCTTCAACACCAATACTTGCTCAAGCGTGTTGTCTCCGCTAGGCTATCAGACTATCATGGAAAATTGGGTTTAGAAGTGTGATCTTTTAGAATGATTGCCAGGTATTTCATTGTGGGTGGAGTTCTGGGCTTAATAATCCTTCTTACCTGGCCTCCATGGTTCAGGATAGTATATCTCTTTCAATGGGATTTACTTTATGTAGGTTTGTTCATGTGAGGCGTAAATGTAACGCAGTAGCTGATTATCTTGCTCGGAAAGCTTTTTCCCTGAAACAGTATGTAGGGATTGAGAAATATCCAACATATTTAGCTTCTTTTCTTTCCATGGGTGTACCGAATTTTATTCCTGATTAATGAAGTCATATTTTAAGTGTCAAAATTGTAATAATAATAATAATAATAATAATAATAATAATAATAATAATAATAATAATAATAATAATAATAATAATAATGAGGTGTTTTTAAAACAATTTGCCTTTCGCTTTTAAATGTTTAGGCTTAATAACACTTTTGGTCCCCCACTTATCACGATCTAGTAGTTCTGGTCCCTCATGGAATTTATTAGCCTACAACGTCACTCACGTTTACTAATTGTTGCAGTTTTAGTTTTCCGTCAACTTCCATCCAATATTTAACGGTTTTTGTTTTTTAATCAAAAACCACTAGTGAATAATTAGTTTTTTATTTATTTCTATAAGCAATGAAATAATATTAGCTGAGTAGTAGCAAAGTCATAAAGAAAATTTGATCTATTTCTATATGAGTAAAAAATATATTTTTACCCTTTATAAATGAACCTACTTTTATTTAAATTTATATGAGTAACTAAATTACTATAAATTGATAAATAATAAAATTAGTATATTATTCAAATTAATATTTTTCATTTATAAAATGATATATTCTATAAGCTAAAAAAATGTAAATATTGAAAAAAAATCATAAAAAATACTGAAACGATTTTAATTTGGGATGAGGTGAAAATGAAATAGGAATTGATTATTCTATCTTGCCGAGTTCTAACACAACTTCTCCTCAAGATAAGTTTTATACATGATAAATAAGATAAGGGACGAGATTTCATTATCTTATCAAGTGCACTCTACAAATGTCGGTTTACAGTCATGTCTCCTTATCTTACCTACTAAACGAGCCCTAAATGTGTTTTACTCCCGAATCAAGATATGTCTAAAAGTAGAAGAGAGAAGATAAAAAGAGTGAATATTTAAATTGTTTGATACGATAGAAATAAAATATAAAATATAAGATATAGAAAGCAGTGAGAAGACTCTCATCTTCTTTCGTTGGATAGAAAGATGAAATAGAAAATGTAGGGTGACCGATAAAGGGATGAAAGCCAAACGGTTCCATGAGTTAAAGGATGGAAAACAACGAAAATTTAGTTGAGGGACGAATAACAACTTTTCGCTATAGTTTAGGGACCCCGAACATATTTAACCCATCAATATTTTACTCATAAATTATAAATATTCTTTATATAAATTTACTTATTATACATTTATATGAATATAATTGTTGTAGATATATATTATTTTATAGATATAGGAAAATTAAAATATTGGTGAATATTGTCTCATCTCTTTATTGAGGAGCAATATTAGTGAGCACAACCATCTGGTCTAATCACTCATATCTCTCTTAACAACCAAACCAAGTTGAGTCTTCTCTTTTGGACATATCTTTTTCTTCTGTCTCTCCCTCGAGATTGTAATATAACAAAGGCTTAATTGCACATTTGCTCCCTCATCTTTCATCATTGTGCAATTTTCCTCCCTCATGTTTAAAACGAGCGAATTTACTCCCTCATGTATGAATCTGTGAAAATTAGCCCCTTCCATTAGTGAGCCGTTTGAAGATTAACGGAGGTTGCTGATGTGGACGTCATTAAATGACGTGGCTCTGACATTTTTGCCACTAAGACTCCATGTAAGTAAAAAAAAACAAAAATTCAATAAATAAAAAATTTCATTTAAATTTAAACAAATCCTAATCATCATTATTATTAACTCTCTAATAAATCCTAATCACCATCATCTTCATCTTCTTCTGCCTATCAAAAAAAATCTTCATCTTCTTCTATGTTCAAACCCAGAAAAATTTCCAAACCTAAATAAATAATCTCAGATTGAATCCAAAGCCCTTTGTTCCTTATACAAAATCCCTTCATCTTCTGTACCTGACGTCTCAACAAGTCCCAAATTCACAGATCCAAATCCGAATCTGAAACTATGTTCATCTCCATCATCTTCATCCCCTTCTTCAAATTCCAGAAAAATGAAAACATAAACACAAAATCTTGATCAAAGTCATCAGACCCACCATCACCGTCCTCTCCCCTCTTCATCAGAGCCACAAGACTTGGCCAAACAGAAAGAAAAAAATCAAAGCTTTCTTAAATCCAGAATTCTTCTCCTCCTCCGCACCTCAAAATCATCAGTCACAACCCAAAATCAACCTTCCTTTGAGTTTTGGGTATCGATCTGGGTTGGAAGCGATCTCTGAGCTTAGATCCAATGGCTATTCGCGATGGATGAAGGAGGAAAATCTGGGGTTCTGGGTCAGACCCACTAACATTCGAACGAGGTTGATGAGACTGGCGGAGGAGGACGGCGAGGACTAGCAGAGGAAGACGGCAAGGACGATGTTGATTATGAAGACGGTGATCTTGTTCCTGGGTGCATATTAAAAAAATTCAATCTTTCAATGTTTCTTTATTTGGGTTTTTATGTGAATTCAGTTGTGGTATATATTCAGATTCGGAAAATGGAAGAGTCATTTCAAATCCGGAAGTCACACAAACCGGTGGAGTTGATAAAATGGGTAATTAAGTACTGATTTTTGCACTTGGCTTGAAAAATCACTTCTTTTCAAGTTACTTACGGGAAGTTTTGATGTTATGAAACTGTTGTGCAAAAAAACGTGGAGCTTGAGTAGCAGCAGCACTGTGCTTTAATTTTAAGTTGGTTGTTGAATTAAATTGTTTTATTTATTTTCTTTTTTATTTACTTATGTGTCTAGGCGGTATAAATAGTAAAGTGGTGCAGAAGAAAGGTTAAGGTGGTGTAAATAGCAGTGCCACATAAGCAATTTCGTTTAATTTTGGATGACAACTTAACGGAAGGGGCCAATTTTCACAAATTCATACATGAGGGAGTAAATTCGCTCGTTTTAAACATGAGGGAGGAAAATTGCACAATGGTGAAAGATAGGGGAGCAAATGTGCAATTAAGCCTATAACAAATAAAGTGTAAAATTGTGTATGTTCAGAAGTAAACAATTTCTTATTCATAAAATCTCACATTCGTCTTTAAGTTTTTTACATAAAAAAAATTAAGTAATTACAATTTCACATTTAACTATCATCATTTAATTTTTGGGAAATACTTCTTGTTACGACAACGAACTCAATGAATCAATTTGTTGTTTTATTTTGCCCATAATAGCAACATGTAGTAGTGCTTTCGATTTATAAGTGAGTAACAATTCCTATTATAAAAAAAGGTTTTAATATAGGCTTAAATGCTCTGGAGGTCCTTGAAATTGTATGGTGTACGAAAAAAAGTCCCTGAATTTTTTTTTTCCGATTCCGGATCCCTGGAATTTTTGCACAGTCATTGATTCCACGTGACTTTTATAATTTTCTTTCATTACACATGGATTAATAAAAGAAAATTAAACATTTTTAAGTTTAAAATTAATCCCTAAATCTAATAATCCCTAATACCTAATCCCTAATAAATCAAATCAGAACAAACCTAAACCTAAACATGTACTGATAAGGGAATCAAATCTCAACTATCGTCTTCACCCTTACTCCACCGAACCTTCTCCAGCACCCACCACTTCTCTCTCTCTCTCTCTCTCCACCACCAAATCCTTCTCCTTCACCATTGAATTCATCACTCTCCTCCTCCCTGACCAAAACCGCACCAACCTTCACCATCGTCTTCCTCAAATCCCCCAAACAGTACCATCGATCGATTCCCTTATCTGTACAGGATTTAGCCAAATTGCTGACAAAGGGTATTGTTCTGTACTAGGGCAAGCTTACGTAAGAGAAAGACAAAAAGTAAACCCTAGCAGAGCACTAAAATAGCAAAACTGAATATTCTCATTAATGCTGAAAAGTTAGTTTCGTACAAGTGGATGACCTCTCCTTTTATAGAGGGGGTGGTCATGATATGGATTTTTCCTATATTTGGGCCTGACAATCAGGGCCCAAATCCCTGTACATATAAGACAAATCCAAAAGAATCTTCCAGCTGGCTGGTGGACCCATCATCTAAGGGAGGGCAATGAAGCTCGTTGTGTCGCACTTCCCGCCATGACTATCTTCAATGGTTTATTGTTCATCGCCCAGTCCAGGTATGAAATCATATTTGGCCTATCTATATAGGATTTGGCTTCCAGAATCATGCGAAAAAACTTCTACCACTCACACCACCGCCACTCCCTTCTCACACCACCATCGTGCATATCGGAGCAGATGGAAGCAGATCGGAGCAGAGATGGAAGCTCGATGGCTGAGAACGACAGTGCTACACGTTCCCTTCATCGATCTCTTCCTCTTCCTCGCGTTTTCTCTATCTTGTTTTCTTCCGCCATTTCTATTGTTGTTTCCTGAGGGTGGTGTTGAAAAGGGGAGCGATGAGCATAAACCCAAATCTAGGGAAGATTGAAGAGAAAGCGGAAAGGTGTTGAAAGTTATAACGTCAAGATTCTCATTGTAAGTATATTCAGATTGGGTTTAATTAGGTGATTAAATTTAGTGAGATTGAGATTTGATTTCTGAATAGAGTTTTGTTTTGGGCTTTGTTTTTCATTGCCTTGACCTTGATCTCACTATTTTCTGGGATTTTTTTTTGAAGACAATGGGATGGAGCAGATGAAGATGTTTTGATTTTCTCGGTTTAAACTTCACCCTATTTTTTCTATTATTTTTTGGTTTGTTCTTTAATAAAAATAAAAATTTTCAATTAAAATATAAAATTGAGCCACATAGGGGATGAATTTGATGACTATGGAATAAAAGAAAAAGAAAAAATACACGTGGAATTAATGACTATGTAAAAATTGAGCCACATAAGCATGAAACACGCGCAGGGACAGATTTCGATTAAAAAAAATTCCAGAGATCCGGAATCGGGAAAAAAAAAATTCAGGGACTTATTTTCGTACGCCATACAATTCCAGGACCTCCAGAGTATTTAAGTCTTTAATATATTATAACTTTTATATTATAATATAAACATGTTTCTTCGTAGGATAGCTCAAGTGGTAAGAGCAGGTGACATATGGGTTGGGTAGATGAGGTCCAGGGATCGATTCCTAACGGATGTCATTTATGTTTCCGATGTACCGAAAAAAATTAATATAAACATGTACATGAATTATTAAAAAAGTACTGCACTTGTTTTAATGAATGCCTATGCATGGCCTGCCAATTGGCTATGCCATTTCCGCCACACTTTAGGTCTTGTAGGCAACCTGGAGGATTTCTACCATGTAAATCTGCCATAGGACTACCATGTCCTTTTTTTTTTTTTTTGGTCAACAATCGAATATCAAAGTGAGCCACGCAATGTGACTACCATGTCCCTTATCACTTTAAATGTGATTACTCAAAGTGAGCCACGCAATATGGACCAAGGATTTGGTCCCTAACAAAAGCCCAAAGGGGCCATAATGAAAAACGAAACAAATTGAAGATACACACGGTCACACGGATATAATATTGAGAGAACCTACTATCAGAATGAACCTCCTCAGTCCTCATTTTTCAATATAATGGGGAGAGGAGCCATATAGAATTTTATTATCTTTAACGTTACACTGATAAGAAAAATTCTGATTTAGCACTTTGACTAAAATCCGAAGACTAGTAAATATACAGGCAAAGGGGGAAAAAGGATTTTAGTTTTACAGAAAAAAAGACTGCCAAGTTAAAATTGAAATGAACTATTCCATTACAGCTCTTGAGATTTCATAAATTGGTTGACAGCACATCCGAATCAATGCGAACTGAATAGTTTGTGCAATGCCAAAGCTAGCTCATGGAAAACCAGAGTATATATAGCAGTGGCAGAAAACAACCATCAGCTCATATGCTAAAATAAGTCTACTTATCACCACCACCGCCAAACATTCCACCCATGCCTCCCATCATGTCCTTACCAGATCCCATCTGTTTCATCAAGCTTTGCAATCCACCCATGCCTCCTATTTGCTTTAGCATTTGTGGAGGAAGGACTTTGCTCATGTGCTGGGCATTCATATTTCGGGATAAGGCACTCATATCGCCCTTCTTTGGTATTTTAAGTCCTTTCATTTTGCTCCATATCTTTGCAAGACGTTTGTACTCTTCCATCATTTCCATTACTTCCCTAACCTGACGACCAGAACCTCGAGCTACTCGCATCATTCTTGACTCATTCATCATTTTTGGGTTTGAGCTATCCAACTCTGAAAATATTAGCAATTAGTTGAGCATGTGAAGGTGTGCTATTACAATGAGAACAATGAATTTAGAGTACATAAAGATCAAATTAAAAAAAGAAAAATCTAATGCTTGCCTTCGTTTGTCATTGAGTCCATCATTGTCATGTAACGCTTAATTTTGGCTTGACTTTCCTTCTCACGGCCTTTTGGCATTAATTCAGAACTAAATCCTGGTAGCATAGAAAATACCTATATAAATCAACAAAAAATTAATCAGGGGAAAAAAAAAGAGCCCATCGTTACACGACCATGCAAATATTACTGCCTGTTAAGTGCATCAAATGCAAATTAATGAGTACAATCAATTCAATTGAACATAAATAGGGGCACAACCTGACCGATAGGACCCATTTTAAGTATGTTTTGAAACTGCTCATACATAATCCTTAAGGTAAAGTTTCCTTCTGACAGCTTTTGAAGCAGTTCAGGCTGTTGATCCATAGGAACAACTTCCTGAATTTTGTCCATGAACCCAGACAAATCTCCCATGCCTAGTTCAAAAGTCATTTGACATGACTAAAGATTAGTATTTGAGGGAACTTCAATATCATATATACTTGAAAAAGTGAGGCATAACATAAAATTCAAGTCGAAGACAAAAACGAAAAGTACAAACCTAATAGACGACTAACAAACGGTTTAACATCAAAAACTTCAAATTCATCCATATGTTCTCCAGTTCCAATGAATATGACAGGACTCTTAGTTGCTGCAACACTGAACACACAATATAGTTAAGAATAGATTCTCAAATAATAATAAGCCTACATATTCAAATCATAACACACACACATCATATTTTCACAAGTTGATATTAAATCATATCAACTCAAACTTACGCGCTAAGAGCACCACCACCCTTTGCATGGCCATCCATTTTAGTGATGATGACAGCTCCCACTGCAACACTCTGTTTAAATGCTTGAGCCTGATCAAAAGCAGCCTGACCGATACTGCTGTCCATAACAAATATAACAAGATCTGGTTTCTGAACAAGGCAAAAAAATGACATCAGAGATTTGGCTTTTGAAAACAGGCATTGATGCATACAGTATCCAGAGAAAATACCGTTGCTTCTGAAACTTGGCGCATTTCTTCAAAAAGAGCAGCTTCTTGTTTGTGCCTCCCACTGGTGTCAACAATTATAAGATCACAGTTTTCTTTCTTGAATCTTTCAACACCTTCCTCAGCAATTTTCACAGGATCTGATTCCATATAGCTGCAAAGTAATGGGGCAAAGCAACCAAAAATATTACTTAAGCATTAAGGTTGTAGGCAATGAAAAACAATTTGTATAATAGAAGAGGAGTAGTTCACTGGTATGGACAACATAAATGATAGAGTAGGGATGCCTCCAACCCATAAAACAAACAATAAATGAATTAAAAAATTAAATTGTAACATAAAGCATAAATTCCAAATCGATCCTAGGGAGGAAGAAAGAAAGAATAAAGGTCTTTAATTATTGGTTTATTTTGTTTTTCGACAATGCAATATCTTCCAATGGAAAAATAACATAGCGTGTCTATGAGAAAGATTGTAAGTCTCCAGTCGACAATGTTTCGAGTGGCTTCCGATTTCCATTTTTCTTATGTCCTTTTCCTTAGACTTCTGATCACTCTCTTGTAAAAAAGAACATAAATGAAAACTTAAGAAAAAGGGTAAGCCCTTTGTGGACATTGGAACCTGAACAATGGAATGTGATAGTGAGATAAAAGAGTGTATGAGATATGGGCCTCAGATTCAGCAATTGATAAAGGTGATTAAACATAGCCAATCTCCCCCTTGCCCTAACTCCATGCTTACTTGAAGCCAGATACTCCCGAAAAAACTTGGGGAGGGGCAGGGGGTATTACTTACTAGAAGGCCCCAAGTTTTACCTAAAAATGGAGTTACTAAAATCTAAGACAATAAACTTCAGACTATGAAGCAAATCCAATATCTAAAAAGTAGACACCTTTCTTCTTTAAGCAAATGTTCAGATTGAGTCCCCAAAAAGAATCGGCCAGTTCTACTAGTGCATTAATTATCGCTTGGTTTCAAAATCTACATAAAAAATATGACCAGCCAAGATACAAGCCAAATAGAAATATAACTGTGATTGTGCTTCTTCAACATCTACAACCGCGACTTTATTCTCAAAAGCTATGCATGTAACATGTCTAGCTATAGAACATAAATCTACAGTTTAATTCAATTACCTCCATCATTACACTTCTAATGAGTCATGAATTAGGTAAAAGTACTGGACACAGATTCTGAGTTTACATAGAATATTAGCCTAAACAAATGTCAAACAGTACCTTCCATAGAAAGGGATCTTAGCTTTGGTGGCATTTTGCTTCAACTGATCAAATGCACCAGCTCTAAATGTATCTGCACATACTAGAGCTGGCTTCCAGCCTTTCTTTTGATGATAATATGCATATTTCGTACAAGTTGTGGTTTTTCCAGATCCTGAATTCATTAAAAAATATATAAGCATCCATTAATAAGTATAAATGCACTTTATCTTTGAAAAGACATGGACAGCCAGTAAAAGTTAACAAAAGCCGCAAATCGCGTAGAACAGTAAATAAATTGTGCATAAAATTGTGTCAAATTGAACGTAAATGCATTATATGAACAAACGAAAGAAAACATATTTAATAGGCAACGAACCTTGTAAACCAACAAACATGACAACACTTGGTTTTCCTTTTTTGAGAGTAAAAGCCGGCTTTCCAGGATCCAGGATTTTGCAGAGTTCATTGAACACAGCCTAGAATCAAAGGAGTCCATAAAACATTACAGAGAAGATAATCAAAAATCACAACAGCTGTCAGACTCGAGAGTTTACGCAGACTCGTTTTGGGGAGGTAAACTCGTTTTGTCGAGTTAACTCGTATACCAAAATAAAAACCTTAATAAAACCTATCATAGTGTATAAAGAATACATACCAAAACCACCAAGGAGACATTAACCAAATAAATTCAACATTCAACTTCATAACAAAGCAAAGTTCAATAAAATACATAAACAATCAAAGTACCAAGAATGCATAATTCATAATAAACTCTTCGAAGGTGAATGATAATGTTGGATAGAAATGAGAAACCCTAACTTTTTCTCAATCTTAGTTGAAAGTTTTTCGTTAAAACCCAAAATTACCCCATTTAATTTGGGGATTTAGGGAAAAACTTGTTTTCTCCGTGACTCGTAGACTCGGTGTAGAATCGCGAGTCTATGCGAGTTTACCGAGTCAGCAAGAGTTTGCTCGATTCTTGGAATTTTAGAGTTTACTTAAGAGTTGACTCGTTCTGGGACCTAGAAACGTAGAATCGTAAGATTCTAAGAGTCAAGTCGAGAGTTTGACAACCTTGGCTGTCAGAAACAAATGACCTCGGCCCAGTTGCGCATTAAACCTAATTAGACACTAAAAAACTTCTAAGAACATTTAGACCTAGAATGCCATTATTCCAAATTCTAAGGTTGAATTGAATTCTCTTCAGTAAAGCAAGCTTTTTAGCATTCATGAGCAAAATTGAGGTAAATGGGACACTAGTATAATTATAACTCTAACTTTCGATTAAATCAACAATTCAACCCACCACAGAGCATGGATCGATGATACCATTTCCATCTAAACAAGGCAAAATTTTGATTCGAACCCAATAACCCTCTAACGCATACAAACACAACACAACACCCCACATCAATTCTAAGACACATTATCAAAAACTAGAATTAGGGAAACAGAAAGCGGACAGGGGGTTTACTTGCTGGATGATCCTGCGCTTGTTGTGTCCCGCAGCGAGATCCTCCAGATTGACAATCTTCTTGATATTGGTCTGCATATCGCGGACGAGCTTGAATTGCACATCGGATTGAAGAAGAGCGCGAGTGATCTCGTTGAGGCATTCGTTGAGAACCTTCTCATCGATGATTGTGGCATTGCTCATCTGCTGAAGAGCACGGGAAATGCTCCCGCCTAACTGTTGAAGAACCATCTTCTCCGATTACCTTTTCCGGCGATCGAATTTGTCGAATTAGGGTTTGCAGGTTGAAGAATCGCTCGTTCGAACACGCTTCGTATGTGGATTTGGGATTTTGGTTTTCTGTGTTGGGTGCTCAGTCTCAATTTTGAGTATTTATTGTTAAATAATACAAAAGTTGTTTCCTAATCTTAATTCAGATAATGCAACATCACCGTTTAATCTTCAGTAATTAAATTTAAAATTGTTGATACAAAAAATAAAAACATGTAATAAAATTAAAAATTAATTTTTTTATTAAATAAAATTAAATATATATTAATACAAAATATTAACTATTCAGCTAAATAAAACGACTTTTAATGTTTTTTTAAAAAAATGATTTTTAATTTTATTACATAAAGTTTCCAATGAAAAATTAAATCTTCCATTTACATGATTTTTATTACTTCATAATAATTTTTATGAATGACATTACTTTCACCAACAGGTCTGCACAGTTGATTGCTAACTGAACTCCTTAAATATCTAGTGTAAAGTTTGATTCTTAGGCGGATATTGAGAATGAGTTGTTAAGGAACATCTACTAACTTAATGTGATCTTCAGACCGTAGGATTTGAATCATGACGACTGATCGTGGAATACCTTTTTGATAACCAAAATAAAAATGAAATTAATTTCAAGTTTCAACTTTTGTATACATTTTCATCAAAATAAACATGCATTGTAGAGATATTGTGTTATTCAAGTAATCTTCTCATTAATTTTTTTTCCATCATCTTTTTTAAATGTTCATTATGCTCAAATATTAATACCCTCTAATGTTAGTATATCTATTTCAGGACTATTGTATGGGTGCTGGCAGGCTTGTTCGTGATGCTCGCGGGAAGTGGGTATTTGGCTTTCATGCTTTTTACGAAGGGGGCAATGTGTTGTTGTCGGAAGCTAGCGCATTGAAACAGGGTTTGATCATGGTGTGAGATCGCGACTTCCGTGATGCAATATGCAATGTGGACGATCGAGACTTGCTGCGCTCTTTGAAGGATGAGGAGAGTCGTTGATTTCTCCCAATCCTTGCTGATATCAAAGAGCTCATTTACAAAGACTGGAATATTTCGCTTGTGCACATAAGCAGAGAAATGCATCAGCGGACTGGTTAGCCATGAAAGGTGCCACTACACCTTCTACGCCCTTTAGCTTGATAGAGGAGCCTCCTTTGGAGTTAGAGAACCTTCTTCTGAGGGATCTGTTAGCTTTAGTTTAGTTTCGTTGTCTTTAATTTTCTGTTGTAACAAAAAAAAAGTATATCTATTTCAAATGTAAATATCTGTAAATAAAAGAGATAAATGTGTTTAAAAATCAATAACATTTATAAAGTTAAAACATTTTCGTTATCAAAGATTGCCTTTATGAAGCTGAAGTGGAGACTATCTGACTAGAAACCCACTTTGTGTGGCCAAAAGATCAAACACGAGAGGGATGAGGGTGTAAAATAAGTCAGACCGTTTGAAAAGGCCTACGGGCTACGGCCATCAACGTGAGAATGTTGAAAATAAAGTACTAAACTGAACTTGGGGGATTTAATTACCCCCTCTCCCCTTCAAAAATCTAAACTAAACAAGATAATACCTTTAAAAATCCCACCCCTCGCCACTTTTTTATATCATGGTAAATTTTAATATGCGAACTAATCAAAACCATCCAACTATGAGTGGTTCCATACTGATCGTTAACATTCTCAGTACACAAGTGATAACAAGAACTGATAAATGCAGAAAGGAAACGCAAATTGGGGAGATGATTATGAATTATCGTATTCTATACTGGGTTGATGGGATAAAATCACCCCGTGAACTAGAGAAACAAACCATGCCTTGACCATGAAAAGATACGAAAACTATAACATCGCTTGACATTTTTGGGAGTAAAAACACAACATAATTAAACAACCAAATGCTGATATATGCCGCCATTATTATGATATTCAACATATTATTCCATTAGAAGACATCAGGTGGGAAATGCCCAGGAAAAGGGCTGCTCTGTTGCGCCTGCTTCAAATACATTGTCAAAGCATAGTTATTCACCTGTCAAAAAACCCACATACAGATTCCATTAGCATGTATAAAAACAATTTATAATGTGCAAAAGCTTTAACTTGGAATTCATGAGTTCAGATTTTTCCAGCCACCACTTGCCAACTAATCTGGATGTCTGAACCTAACGATGGACAAATTACCATAGGTGAATTAAATTTTTTTAAGATGCAATAACTTGATTTCTTATTTTTAGATGCAATAATTGACCATTGACCTCACTCCCTTTTCACCCAAGTTAGGGTTGGGGTACTGCAAAAGGAAGGAGGTCGAGAGAAGACCAGAGAAGGGAACCTTCCAACACTCACTTGTAAACCTATATGAAGCAGATTATAAGGTAAACTCTCAACCCTGAAGAGAGAAAATGCCCGGAAGTGCAAGGTAAATGATGCATTTCCAGCAATCAGTATCCTAACAAAAATGTGCTTCAGGTTCGGGCATGGATCATAAATCTTCACGGTTATCATCGTTAAGTCATTTCGACAATTTATGTAGTCACGTCACTTCCTTCACTTCTATTTCAATTTACGAAGGGAGAGGATTTTAAGTTTTAAGTAGATTATAGTTGAGTTTCCAATTTCTTAAAAAATTGAACATCAAATTACGAAAATTATAAATTTTTTACCCCAACTGTGAACTACTTTATAGTGAACATGAAAGGGATAAAATTGACTCAAACCTCAAGAGTTCTTATCTGCTCCTGGTATTGAGACACTAACGGCTTCAAATGCTGCAGCTCTTGGACCTTTTCCTCATAATCAGAATACCGTTCGCGCTGGTATTTAAAAGCATTTTTAAAGGAATTTTTATCCTTGATCAACACTTCAATTTGTTCCTTTAGCATCAAATTTTCCTGAAAAATGAGATCACACGAAAATTAAGTTACAATCTCAACTCTGGGAAACAAGGTATTTATGCCAAAATAATTACGCTCTAAGACAGAATATCAGCATATATGAGCATGGGTGTGTCAACTATGCATCACGAAAATCAAGGACCGTAGTCCAGGAACCCCTAAAACCTGAAACTCATATAGATAATAAGAAACCATCCTAGTAAAGATATCAGCAAAAATGCAGCCTAGGCATTACACTTCTGAATTCTGACTACTATTCATTTTGGAAAATAACACTACCTTTTTTACTTGAGTAAAAAGTAGAAATAGAATATCAGACATATCATTCAAAGAAGATCCAGAGATTAGATTGTCTAAGAAAAAGGGTGTTCTGCCCTCTCCCCCCACTATTATTTTATTCTCGACATATAAGCAAGTGAAACCAAAGAAGTAACATAAAACTGGTAAAATCAGAAATGTAGGATGAACAATCCTCAGCTCAAATTAACAGTACATTTCACTCAACAATACAGTCTGAAAACACCCAAATCATCTAACATTCCAACTGCTACTAGTCCAATAGTCATCGGCCATGTGTTTCTCCTAACAGAGGGCCTTCACTTCATGACATGCAAAACATCAGAGTTTGGTTGACAGCACGAATCTTAAAACTTTCAAGGAGAAATACCTTCTGAAGAACATCAGCTGCCTCAGCCCTTGCCCGTGCACTGATTGATTTCTCTAGAACCTCCAGCATTCTAGCTGCGCGGGCTCTTGCATCATCAATGCTAGTAGCAATCATCATTTCTCTAACAAAAAAATCAATCCATTCTGCTCCATTTCCAGGAAGGTTGTCCGAAGCAGGCGGGTTCTCAGAAGCAGAAACATTCTGATCATCTTCCAATTTACCTAGCACAGTTTCTTCAAAACATGTCAAATTCTCAGTTGGTTTCATGATCAAAACTTATGTAGTGCCAACTGCCAAGGATAGAGTGCCATATCAGGCCACCAATTATTTACCTTCTTATCATCCTACATCTACATACCCTTATCCCATCTATGAATCCAATTTGCAATATTGCTGCTAGCTTCTAAATTGAAAAGCTGACACAGAAAAATTGCAAAAGCAAAAAAGAGTGTATATGTGAGTGGGTGGTGGGTGGGTGAGAGGGAGTATAAAAGAGTGGATTGACAGCAGAGTGCAGATGTAGCTTTTGATGGTAAAGAGAGAGGAAGAGGCAATCGCACCACAAACCGAAAGAGCGAAGAGAGAGTTTGGAGAGAAGATGACAGAAATGGAAAAAAGAGGGAAAAAAATGACACTAGAATTTAAAACATGCCGCCGGATAAAGAACGGCTTCCATTGTTTCCATCATATCCGAAAACGAGAGCTTTCGGCTTTGTTTTTCTAACATGTGAAAAGACAATGATTATCCAAGCATATTTTCTCTTCCAATTTCCATTGAAAGTTTGAAACCATTCTCAATGAAAAATGGAAACAGAAAAGGCCAAACCAATAGCAATTTGCAACCTTAGTTTACTAAACATTTAACTGCTGATATCAACCATACCTGCATCTACATTAACATTAACTTCCGATTCTTCAGCAGTTCCCGAGTTCCCACCAGCAGTTCCCAGGTACAGCTCATTCAGTCTCTTGATGGTAGCATCTAGATCATTGCCACATTCTTGGAGAGCTCTCTCAAGAACCTAAAAGGTAAAATATCAACAACACGTAAGCGAAATCCGGTAAAACAAAACACAAAACAGTCACCTAACAATCATTTGCAACTTTCGAAGAACATGGAAACATCACAAATAAAGACCAATCAAAGGGAAACATAAAAAATTCAGTCACTAGCAAACACACAAATTAAAAAAGGAACATGATTTCTAAGCCAGCAATTGCCCATCTTGAAAGATTAGTAAAAAGGAATTAATCAGTCACATTTCAAATCAACAGTTCAACACATCAATCATTATCATCAGCTGAAACCCCAAATCAAAAAAGGAAAAAATAAATTACTGAGAATATATAATTCTCAAATCAAAACGAACTACGAAATGAAAATAAAATACATATATTGATATACTTGAAATTTAACAAAAACAAAAATTGAATGGCTACCTGGTGATCCATGTGAGGAAAGAGATGGCGGAGCTGGTCGATGAGAGAATGAGGAGGTAATCGAATGGGGGAGGTAGAGGAAGAGCAACGAATCCTCTTAGCGAGTGGCGGAGAAGGAGGAAGCTCTTCGAAGAAAGATCTCTTGCCTCCGCACACAGCAGCAGACATGGTTCGTTCGTTCGTTCAATCAATCAATCAATGAATCTGTCTGTCTTCGCCGTTCCTCGATCGATTGATTTGCAGCAAACTGCAATTGAATTTGAAGAAGATGCTAGGGTTAGGGTTTACGGAGAAGGAAGGGGTGGGTTTTCGCGAGGGTTAGATTGTAGTGGAATTCGGAGGAAAAAGTGTTGAATGATCAAGGTGGAGGATTATATATATGTGTGTATACGGTGCTTTGGGCAGTGCGAGCAAATGGAGACCAGACGGTGACTGTTTCACGTGCTTGCCAGCGCGTTGGTTACAGTCTCATCTGAGATGGAGAATTCAAATTATGCAAAAATAAAATGTTGAAAATTATTTTCATGAATAATCATTCGTAATTTTTATTAAGAAATTGGGAGTATTTACTCTTTAATTATGTAGAATATTATAATTTAATTGTTTTTTTACAGCAATCAATTACATTGGAAATAAATAATTTTTCAAATAATAGTTTTTTTTTAGATTGAAAAAGAAAAAACAACGAAAAAGGAAAAAAGAAACTAGTCGTTCTCTAACAACGGGAGAACCCTCCCTAAGGGATTGCTCCAAGTTCATAACTCTTCCCTCTTCTTGAGCCCTATTCTATCTAACGCATCAACCGATTTGTTGAAGTCTCTAGCGACATACTAGAAATAACCTCCCAATTTTGCTATACAATAATTACAGTTTCGGCAAGGTACGTTGTACACGAGTGAAGATGGAGAGAGTCATTGCGAGACATCTCAATTCACACACAAGCTTATGAACAACTAGACGTCAAGCCAATGAGAGGCCCAAGATAACAGCCAACTACACATCTCATACCTTCAAAACTAGAAAAACAAAAAACAAGCTCTGTTATGGTCACGAATGAGACCCTCGCACCCATCTCCAAGCTGCTTCTGTTATAGATTTTATAAGTATTCAACTTTAACCAACCAGCCATGGGCGGGCTCCAACCTCTACAAACTTGAACTTGTGAAATATGACCCCTAATGGAAGCATGAGCTGATATATCCTTCAAAATGTTACGCTGGACAAAATTCAAACTCGAAGCCTCATTGCCCAACAAAATTTCTTCAAACAATAGTTAATGTTACTTTAAACTTTTAAAAATATAAATAAACTAAATCTTCAAAATAATGTTTAAAAGAAACATATGGATAGTTGTAGTTTTAGATAGGGGTGAGCATTAGTTACATCACTTGTAGTCTGATGTAAATCGACCTCAATCAAACCAAATTAATAAACAGGATTTGCTATAAAAATTCGATTTTAACCAATCAAAATCAATTCGTGGCCCTAGCACGAACAAATTTTCGTGTATTATAGCATTTTCCTTAATAAATAAAAAAGCTAAGGTTTTGTTTGTTGCAGTTTTTAAAGACTGAAATCAATCAATCAATCAATATATATTAGAAAAGAAGAATTTTCATAGTGACGTGTCAGCACCAGATTAATTCTTAGTGACGTGTCAGCACCAGATTAATTCTCATAAAAATTATTCCACATGTCAATTTGTTAGAGGGTATAATTTTCAATTAATATATGTTTTAATTTTATATATTCTAAACTAATTAATTGATATTATTTTAGAAGATATAATTTTCAATTGATATATGTTTTAATTTTATATATTCTAAAATAATTGATTCATATCATTTTAAAAGATAAGATTTGGTCTTTTAATTTATTTTTAGAATATATTAATTAATTTTTATTAAATTTTCGATTTTTTTTATTAATTCGGGATTTTATGAGTTTTATTGTATTTTGCTAGATTTTGTTAGTTTTTATCTATTTTATTTAGTACATTTTTAATATTATATTTGATTGGGATTTAGGTTGTTTATTTCTTAATTTTATTTTAATTTATCTTATTATTTATTTACTTTTAATTCCAGGAAATATTTTCTTTTATTTTAGATTTATTTTTAGAGTATATTAATTAATTTTTCTTGAATTTTCGGATTTTTAATTAATTCAGGATTTTATGAGTTTTTATTATGATTTGCTAGATTTTGTAGTTTTTATCTATCTTTATTTAGTACCATTTTAAATATTAGATTTGATTAGGATTTAGGTTGTTTATTTCTTAATTTTATCTTATTATTTATTTAATTTTACGCCCGGGAAATATTTTATTTTATTTTACATTTATTGATAGAGTATAATAATTAATTTTTATTGAACTTTCATATTTTTATTTAATTCAGGATTTTATGATTTTTTATTGTGATTTGCTAGATTTTGGTAGTTTTTATCTATCTTTATTTAGTACATTTTTAAAGTTTAGATTTGATTATGATTTATGTTGTTTATTTCTTGATTTTATCTTAATTTATCTTATTATTTATTTAATGCTAATTCTAAAAAAAGGGAGTTGATTTGGTGCTGAGGGTCCACAAAGCTACCATGGACACGCAGAGATTTGATAGCTGCTATTTCTACCTCTGCCACATGTCGCGATCAGGACAGAGGTATGTCGTAAGATGATGTTACGTGAAGTAGAGTTTATCATGTTGTGATTGATGATTTGTGTCATTTCAGTTTATCCTTTGTTCGTAATTTAATCATGAATTCTTAAATTTCACATATTTTGTGTGTTTTGATCCTCAAGTTTACAAATTTTTGCATAGACCCTTTAACGAATTATTATTGAAGAAGTAATGTTTTGATTCTTATGTAATGTTTTTCTATTGTTCTCCTTCCGCTTTTGTATTTTTTTAAACCAGATTTTAGTATAGTTTGTAGAAATCCATGCGCGTGAAGCCATTCTAAACGAGATTTTGGTATAATTTATAGAAATTCACAAAACTTAGGATAGCCTGAATTTATATTCATTTCTCAAATTTTGCTCCTTTTTATTCATCATGTTTGAGCTGTGTGTGTATAAGCATACTTTTTGCACTGTATGTGAATGATGCACAACTTACTAATTTTTTTTTATGATGCACAGGTCAGTCAAATTGATGAAATTGAAGAGCTCATATTTAATCTTCATGAGTATGTTTAGCCCATTGTTAAGGCTGGTTCATGTTTTCCTCAAACTCATTAGTTTTGCATATAATCATGTTTTAGTATGCCAATTGGGTGACTTATCTTACTTTGCTCTATATATTTCCTTAAGTTCAATTTAAATTGATTGTTAGTATAAGTTCATTGGTGAAGTAACCACAATTATTTTGGGTGAGAGAATTTTTTTTTTCTCACATATATAGATAATTTGTTGGGGTGTGCACAATTGGGGCATCACACCATTTTTTGTTTCTTTTGACTGATATGCGTCTTTGATTTTTTGTTTCACAAGGGTTCCACCCCAAGATTCACAAATACACTAGATACAATTCTTTCACCACAATCCTTTTAAATTGGTGAATGAGGGTTTTTTGTTCTTCAAGACTTCATTTTGGGTTTCTGTTTCAATCTTCTTCATGAATTGATTTTGTTCTTCAGCTAATTGTAAGATGTCATATGCTTCAAGGATTCATGCTTTTCTCTTCTTAATCAAAAGCAAAAGGATTGAGGAAAAGAAAATCTTTTGGGGTGCAGATTATTCATTTATTGGAAAAATATTACACGTGTCATTCTCAGGTTAATTCTCATAAAAAAATACATTTTAAAATTAAAGATTTGATTAGGATTTAGGTTGTTTATTTCTTGATTTTATCTTAATTTATTTTTAAAGTAAAAAAAAAATACATTTTTAAATTTTAGATTTGATTAGGATTTAGGTGATTTATTTCTTGATTTTATCTTAATAAATTTTTTTATTTATTTTTTGAGTATTAATTAATATATCCCTAACTTTTTTTAAAAAGAGTGAGTTTGAAAGCTATAGCTTAAGTTAATTTGTTAATATATTCCCAAATAATAATAATAATGATAATAACATATGTGTGCGGGTATGAGCCGGTTGAGTACTATAGTGCCCATACCCACTATTTTTTGCTGGTAATTACCTATACCCAACCTCATACTCTTTTAGCGGTTTTTACCCTATCCATAGTGAGTAATTTTTGCGGGTACCCTTTGATTTCGAGACCCATTGTCATCCCAAGATTTAGATTTTGGCAAAGATTGATAGCTTCCTGTAATGACATTGAATTGTCTAAAGGTGGAGAGCTTCGAGTTGCTACCCACGTGAGTATAGGGACGAGTATATGTAATTTTTAAAAACGCGGGTATGGGGATGGTACTATAGTACCTACCCATTTTCATCCCTACTTAGTTGGAATAAACACAATAATGTTATACTTTATGATTTATCTTACACAATCCTGATTTGTGCTACTATCACATTCATTTTTTTTAAAGATTAATATGTTGGTAATTTCTTATATCTATGATTTGTGTTATCGTCTTCATATTTACGGAGAATGTGAAACGAGTTCTCGTTGGTCTCAATCGGGCTTAGAAGAGAAGTCCTTATGTCCACTTTACTCATCAATTCTGACTCTTATATTTCATTCGTTATTTAATATATTTTTAATAATCAAAGTATTAATTGATGTATCAAATACAATAGACATATTCCCCGTGCAACGCGCGGGTAAAAAACACTAGTTTTTTTTAAAAAAACTTGTTGTCAGAAACTGTTTTAAAAAAACAATTCGTATTTTCTAATCAGAGATTTTTTCTATTTTTGTTTTAGTTTTCAAATTACAATTTCTTTAATATTGTAAAATATCTCATACATCGTTTTTATTTTAAAACTAATTTTCAAAATTGTTCCTAAATACATAAAGCTAAATCATAAATCAACACAACCCCTAACGCTTTTAAAAAATGTCTATTCAATTAAAAAAATAGACTTACATATCATTCAGAAAGTATTATTAATCAACAAGGTGTCGGTCTGGTAGTAAGCAAATTAGACCCCGTAAGGATGAAAGTACAAGTTTAAATCATGAGAAAAACATTTGTTGAAATGGACATGCAATTGTTTCCCAAACGGATAACTACATACATCAAAAACAAAAAAAGAAAGTCTTACAAACCTTTTTAAAAATTAAATTCTTATAACCATGGGTGTATACGGGAATTTTTCGTTGTGGGGCCGAAATGAAAGACTAAAAAATTGTCATTGCATCAACTAACACAAAATATTATTTGAATACAATTCTTCGTCCTTTAATAATACTATATTTATTTATTATGGCATCAACTTTGATTTTTCAGTACTTTCGCTTAATATATGCAACTAATACATTTATGAGAAGATCATCTTCAATCTTGTTGCGAACTCGAGTCTTAACAACTTTTGCTGCAGAAAAAGATCGTTATATAGATACTATTGAAATAGGAAGTTCCATTTCTTAACGACCTTTTCTGCAAAATAACATATTTAAACACAATTCTATTTACTTGAAAGACAAAAAGATCGTTATAATGTAGACATTTTTCTTAAATTAAAATCTCGGGAAACATCTGAATGATAATATTTTAGCTGAAATGACAAATTCCTTTCATAATTATATTGTAAGGACTGACAAATGGTATCATTGATTCCCAATATTTCTTTCATCACATCTTCTATCCTTAATTTCAAAACCCCAACTACTGTTCATGGGACCATTTTTTTTTTTGGAGCAACTATCTTTACTTTTCCACAGCTTGGGCTTTTGTCTGAATCAGTATGTGGCCCATATTTTCACACATCATCATCATCAGCTGCACAGTTTGACATCATCCCCTTGTCTTTTGCTTTCGCCGGCAGGTTTTCCCTTTCCTCCTCCTACTCCCATAGCTTTGCTCAGTTTCAAACGTATTCAGTTTCAGATGATGACGTTTTTTTCTTGGCATCTTCTGTAGGTTTCTCGAAGAAAGGGCACCCTGTCCCTTCAAGCTGCAATTTTGTGGGATGCTACTCTACTCGGTGGTCATCATCTCAGCACCCGTTCTCCTCTATCGTCCCTCCTGTATCTGCTTTTGCTGTCGTCACCTTCAAGCTGGTAATTTTGCTTTACAGGTTGTGTGCCTACACCCTACCTCCGCCCTCAACCTTCTTTACAGCTTGGCTGATGTGATGCACACCCAAGTTTATGCTTATAAATTGAACCCTTTGCTGTGAGTATGTTCATCTGTTGGTTTTTCATCCAGTTTTCCCAATTCCCCCAATTCCCCCAATTACCAGTTACCCCTATTTCTGCTGCTCTGTTTTGACTTAAATCATGATGATGAGTATGCTATTGTGTGCTGTTATGTATTTCAGGGAAGCCATGAAGAAGTTGCAGACGACACAGAACAAGCTGAAAATTGGTTCTCTTTAGCTTCTGCTCAACGAATATGTGGTGTGTATTTTACATAGTTTTAGGTTTCTCAACTCATTTACCTCCGGTTGTTGGTTCATTATACTCCCTTCTTTTCCTAATTGTGATTGTGATTGACATAAGATTGGTGTTTGATCTTCCAATTTTGTATTTTGTAGGCAATAGAACTCTTTAACTAAAACAATTTTGCAATAAAACTCTTTAGCTACTCGTGGAGACCATAGAAGAAGAACCCAGACATTATCAGGGGCAGAATTAATTTAGTTTTGTCGGAAAAGTAAACTCAATCACTTCAAAAATATAGTTTACTAAATCATAATTTCAAGTAATGATTTAACAAGTTTCCAACACTCCTTTAATTTCTTTTTTATCTCTTTTTTCCTTTCAGCAATTTCGTTAGAGGTACTGGTTGGAAATTTGAACCGGATCATTGGTTAGTGAGGCAAACTATGTACTGAGCCATATAAGTATCAAGCAGCCTTATCAATGTGGACTGTGAGGAAAAAAATTACTCGATAATTTGAATAAGAGATAGGAGTTAGAGGGTCACCCATAGTAGTACTTTCTACACTACGAACCTGTAGCTATACACAATTAGCATGTAAGGTTTGAATTGAATATAGACAATTAAGCTGTTTTTTTTAGTTATTTGCCTAACCTTTATAGTTTATTATAAAAACAATTTAGCTATACAACAATAACCACGACTGTCTTTTTTCACTTGCTGGGATTGAATAACTGGATCAAATGATATTCTGAAATCTTCAATAGTAAATAACAAAAACCATGCTACAGTACATAGTACAATGTTTCTGCAATTCAAGATACAAATTTCTCAATAACTATCAATCATTACTATGGCACTAATGATATTATGGTTAACATCTCCTCAAAATAAATAAATTAAATAAATAACACCCCATATCACAACACAATCAGAAGTACTGTGTTAATAAATATAAATTGAATCTTCCAATTTTTTGTAGGTCTTACCTTATGTTTGGAATTTTGTAATATTAAATTCTGGAATATTATTTGATACTCAACTGGTTTGTTTATTAATCTTCCACTTTTCTTTCAGGGGCCACTGTGAGTGTGACACATGATGATTCAATGAACTTGAGAAACATTATCTGGCTGGCTCCATTACCTGGTGAATCTGCTAAATCTTGGTCAACACCAGGTACTCTCGGTACATATGTATAAATTTGGATTCCTTTTCTTATGGATATACTCTTAAGTTCCACATTACCTTCATATGATCAATAATCTTACCAGGATATCAGTCATACAAATCAATGTGTTGGGATTTTGGCTCATTAGAAAGAGAAAAAAATCAGAAAGATTTGTTTCAGATTTGTTTCTGTTTTATTTTGGGTTAAATCTATTCAGTTTATTAGGATTTGATTTAAGGGGATTGTATATGGGTTTAAGAAGATTTTATGATGTTTTACTAGGGTTAGTAGTATCCTATAAATATGTAAACTCTGTAACCCTAAAAGTTGTACTTGGTACCACATGCTTCATGCCACAAGTAATACTAAGGAGCTATAGCTACTCTATAGCCGCAGAGGTAGGCAATTTGGCCGAACTGCGTGACCAAAGATGTTGTGTGCTTTATCTGTGATTTCTCGCTCTACTACTCTGTGCAATCAATGTGCTTGAATTCCTAACAAGCGGTTTCAGAGCCGATGGTTCGTGGGACCATGGTAACGGCTGGACAACTTCCGTAGAGGGGCCGATGGTTAGTAACCATAGTGACGGCTGATATCTTCCGCTGCGAAGGGAGGTCAACAAGGATTGCAGAAGACGTTGTGAGAGAAGAAACCGACGGATCTGAAAGACACGGAACAAGGTGGAGATCTGTCTACTTTCAAGAGGCGATGGCCACGCCGGGAAGGAGGAGTGAATGGATGCCAAGGTGGAGGAGTGAAGCAACAGGGTGTTGAGCATGGTGGAGTTCGGTTGCAAGGTAGTGCGACTATTGACCATGCCAGTCACCAGTGACAGATTCGAGCCGGGCTTGGACTTGTTACAAAGTTCTCGGTGTTAAGCATGAGGAGGAGTACAATCCCAAGAAATCGAAGTTCTGAAGACTGAGGCAGATATCTTCACAGGGTTCGAGAATTCGCCAAGGTGGAGATTGTTGGGATTTTGGCTCATTAGAAAGAGAAAAAATCAGAAAGATTTGTTTCAGATTTGTTTCTGTTTTATTTTGGGTTAAATCTATTCAGTTTATTAGGATTTGATTTAAGGGAATTGTATATGGGTTTAAGAAGATTTTATGATGTTTTACTAGGGTTAGTAGTATCCTATAAATATGTAAACTCGGTAACCCTAAAAGTTGTACTTGGTACCACATACTTCATGCCACAAGTAATACTAAGGAGTTATAGCTACTCTATAGCCGCAGAGGTAGGCAATTTGGCCGAACTGCGTGACCAAAGATGTTGTGTGCTTTATCTGTGATTTCTCGCTCTACTACTCTGTGCAATCGAGGTGCTTGAATCCCCTACACAATGCTTGTAGCATAAATTTTTTTATTATAATGATTTGTGACCTTTTGTAATCCTTGAAGTGATAGCTTAGGTATGTGAGCCTGAAGTATGATAAAATTAAAGTTCAAAAGTTGATCTACATTTGGATCCCATGAGATAGTCAATGGTCCTATGGTGCATGATGCATCAGGGTGATCGATCCATTGCAATAGTTCTAAAGCTTCTGTTCACTATCTGTACTTGAAAATAAAAGACAAATAGTTTAGAAGAATTTGTGTAGAGTCTAAAAAATTACAAGAATGAAGAACTCCTTTATAATTTTTTGTTGATTTTAGTTTGCCGGCTTTATGTGTACCCTTAATTTGCTAAGACTTTGTGAATATTTTGCAGTTGCATTTGAAGGCCATTTATGCCAGAGATGTTGGTGTTAGTTATGGTTAATCTGAGCATTTGTTGCACCTTACTCTTTGTATTGAGGTTGAAATGAGTAAGTAAAGGTTGACTTGAGCTATTTCCATAACTTTAGTAAGTGTTCTTCCTATATGCACCCAGTTGGGAGCTATTAGATTGGGAAAGGAAATCCATGGTTATACCATCAAAAGTGGTGTAGGATCAAATGCTTCTGTTGGAAACTCTCTGATAGACATGTACAACAAATGCGGGTATCTAGAACTTGAAGTGAAGGCCTTCAACCAGATGAAAGTAAAGAGTGTCATCTTCTATCCTTTATTTCTAAAGTGGAACCATTAAAGATGAGGTAGACCAAAAGAGAAATTCAACTGAGTCTTTTGAATTCAGCTACTGTACTTGCTTTAGACTTTAGATAAATTGAACTAATGTACTTCAGAGCTTTCTAGCATGATCTCTGTATTCAAAGGAGATAATTTTTCTTTTTTTTTTATAAATTTCCAATATAAGGGCAGGGCAGCCAAGGACTGCCATGACTAATAGCTGAAGTGAACTGAATATGGTTGATGAACTTAATTTTTACTTAATCTAAGATGCTATGTGAGGTTGGTCCTTGTGATATGTGCTTTTCTTTCTCAATATGATACACTCCTAAGGTGATAATGAAATATCCCTGTCTTTATCAAATTCAGAAGTGGTACTTACTTCAATCTCTTGTGATATTTATTGAGTGTACCTAATCTCATTTTTTGTTTCATTTCATTATTCTTACTTCTCCCTCTGTATTATCACCCCAATTTCTTATTTGGGTTTTTTATTGAAAGGTTTAACCTTGCCATGAAGTTCTTGCATTATAGACTCATATACAAATATACAAATTACAAAGGTATAATATTATTTTCATGCATAATATTCTTGGTTTGTTAAGGGTACTGATTCTCCAAGACTTGTGTAATGAATAGTACTACTTTTTTTTTTCACTTATTAGTCTCTGCATCTATCACCCGCTAACTTCTCTATATGCCCAAGCAATCATGTTTTTTGTGATGTCTTTTTCATTCTTATGAAATAGGAGATTAAACCCCTTACCTTAGATTTTTTTATTGTGCTATCATTTTGTCTTGAAATGGAAGATCTAACAAGGAGGTGAACTCTTCAGATATTCCTATCTTTGCGCTTAATATTCTCTTATGGGTTTATGTGGTTTATTGGTCTCTTCAGTTTCTTATACAATTTGAGGGAGAAAAGTTTTGAATCAAACAGATTTTACTGTAGAGGTACATGATTAGCCAAAAATTTAGAGGTTGGGAAAAATAATATTTTATATAAGATGTCAAGCATGACTTGAAATTTTTTGGGACTTGCTTCAAGGGCCACGAGTTATAATTTTTTGTTTATCATGCTTTAGTGGTTTAATATCTAGGATACTTGATTTATGAACATCTCTCTTCTCTTTTATTGATTTAGTTAGTTCTGTACATCAGTCACGTTTGTAAATTTAACTTCCTAATTTTCAGGTCTAGGTAGGACCTGGGAGTAAAGCAGGAAAAGAGAAGAATTTCTTGCAGCCATCTTGCTCTCATGTGGAAGTTTGATTTAGATTTTTTGTTTGATTCGTTATCTTAGAGTTTTCAACCATGTTGTCTACCTTTTTTTGTTTTTTCTTTGATTGAATGAAACACTTCGAAACTGAATATAGCTCTACATGAGTTCTATTCTTTGTCTGTGCAGAAATAGTGGAACCATTAAAGATGAGGTAGACCAAAAGATTACACACCAATACATAAGGGGGGAAAAAACGTGTTATGGAGTTCTTTAAATCCAAGTTGTGACTATATTTTCAGCTTAATTCCCAAATGCTTGAACATATTTCGCCCAATTTTTACGGCTGTGAAATTTTTTCCAATTATTATAAATGTGGCGATAATTAGCATCAAAGCTCCTTTAGGTTTTACCTACATTAGTCACAACTAAATTGCACATATAATCTTAATCTTTTATAAATTATTTTAATCATGTAGTATGATGGATTTGAAAAAAAAATTGTATGGTTAATGCTTGAATTGTTAAATCAAATTCAGTTAATGTTTGTGACAGAAAGTGCATCTCCTCATAATTTTTTTGTTGTTAAGTAAATGCTAATAGAGATTAAACATTCGTGCAACGTTGTAATTTTAACCATTCAATAACGTATGTTTAGCCAATTGCTCATATAAAATGTTATTAATAAAATTAGATGAAATAATGTATTAAGGGTCCGTGCATAGCACGGGTCTTAATCCTAGTTTAACATAAAGGAAAATTCAAAACTAAACAATTTTTGAGAAGTTGCTCTCGTATCTCTTCGTTGAGAAGAATTAAATACATTCTCATTTATATTTTCAAGAACCTTTGCAATTTCACCCAATAAGTTTGTCAAACTTGTTATTAATTTAAAATGAGAACTTCAACTAGTTTCACTAGGACATTGTAAAGTATCAATATGTGATAATTGAGTGATAAGACTAAAATTCTACAACAACAAAACTTTGCAGAGGCTAGAATAGGACCAGAGACAAAACTAAATAAAAATATATATAGTCGGTGAAAGAATTAAAATTCTTGCGGGGGTCGTTGCCCCTGCTATCCCCTCCCTAGATACGCCACTGTGTATAACCCTAACAAGTCGTCCTATTCAAGTAAATAAAATTGTGTTTAAATATGTTATTTTGCCCTTTAAATACATGTGTGTTTGGTGTTAGTCAATCCCCTCATAAATTTTAGTTTGTATTCCCATGTCTATCAAAATGACATGTTTATGTCCTCATTTGACTCAAATGATGTGACCAATGAACATGATGTCGCATGCCCATGTCTACCCGCGAGGCTGATGTGGCTTTCATTTACCAAATTTCCACAATGTTTGTCCAAATTGTACGATTTCTCCTAATATCTCAGTATGATTTTATACCCAAATATTGCATTATCTCTACTAAACTCATGTTTTTTATGATGAATATGCAATACTAGTATCAGAGCCTGTGCTATGCACGGTGAGATAAGAACTGTTAAATAAAACTGGATAGCTCTACATTGATGTCAACACTATAATTCTTTTAAAAAAACACATTACTCGCGTAAAGTTTGTTACTGGATTCGTTCATAAGATTAATTGTTTTGCATTATAGTAGAATATGTCAATAGACACATTGTCAACCACAAATTGAAAAATCTTAGTGCAATCTGGATACAATCCTTGTGGGTTGTAATACATTAAAGGTTATCAATTACATGAGGGGTAATGAACATAACACATATGTCATTACATATCAGTGGAGTGAATCACATCCACAAGTGTCATATATTTAGTGGTAAATAGAAGGGATACCACTTGCCCAGCACAGATACCATGGCTCTAACATAATAGTTTCCACCCCTACCAATCTTGGCATATTTGAATCATTGTGGAGTAAGAATGCAGCATAACACTTGAATACCAGCAGGGCCTTTAAGAATCCATTAAGACACGTCATTGTTACGAAGATAGTATGCAATGTGTTTAGGAACATTCTGCAACCAGATCAATAACATATCCTTAGTAAAACAATACAAATATTACAACAAAAGAAATAAAAAATGAAAAAGTACATACCAACTGACTTCCCATAACTTGGTTAAAAGTAAGCTTGACAGTAAAAAAAACATGGGTAAAACCTCCATGAAGGAGCATTTGTTACAATTGAAACCAAATTAGGAGGTTGGTCTACACTACCAGCAGTCAGACGATGTCTGACATAGTCAATCTCTGTTGAGTCCCGATTGTAGATAAACAAATAAAAAGTTGAACCCCCCTTATACTTCAACATACACTATCTCACCCCTCTAATTCATACAATTGACGAAGTTCAAACCACCCATTT
Organism: Lotus japonicus; assembly: GCF_012489685.1. Classification (NCBI taxonomy): domain Eukaryota; kingdom Viridiplantae; phylum Streptophyta; class Magnoliopsida; order Fabales; family Fabaceae; genus Lotus; species Lotus japonicus. Next base: position 73,694,487 of record NC_080043.1, read on the forward strand.
GTCAGTTTTGGAGATTGCATACAACGCTGATACTAGACAGTATGCATAATGTCATTGGTGTCAACTAACAACCACTCGTTGCTTAGCTCTGTATCAAACCTCATCGCAAATAATGTTGCCATAGAAGAGGTTGCCTGCAAGTTTAAATATGCTAAAACGTTTCCCAACCGGATATATAACCATGATCCATAAAATGAAGATGAATACACAAGCCTCATAAGGGCGACTCACAACAACAATCACAGAGTGACATATGTCAAAATGTCCAGAGAGAATGTTATCCATTGTTGTTAAGGGCCTGTTTGGTTTAGCATTTTAGGACTCAAACGCACGTTGCGTTAAGAAAAATGTTGTTCTGAAGTTTCCCTTAACGTTTGGATACGCGTTTTTAAAAACGCAGAAACGCTAAAAAGGTACCAGAATGGCGTTTTGCTGGAACCGATAATTTGGAGCGTTGGCATTTGAGCGTTGGTGTTTGACCGTTGGGGAGATCCTCTGCCATTGGCAAGACATGCATTTTTCGAATTTGCCTTTCCAGATCTGTTCTTGCTCTGTTATTTACTTGCAATTCTTGTAGATCTGGAAAGTTCAAACAGCAGGGATGAGATTGAATGGAGATCCGTTTGATTGAAACGCAGAAACGCTAAAACGCTAAAAATGTTCACGATTGATTGAACTTGCGATTCTTGCTGAGGTTGCTGAGGGTATGTAGTGGGTGTCGAGACTGTTGGAAGAAGGGTTTCGGACCCAGTTCAAGAACCCGAGGGAGAGAACATGTTTTTTAGCTTGACGAACATGCATCTCCAATTTTTCGATGTGGGGCTCAATGCATATGCTGAATTATATTGGTTTTGGTACATAATGCTGAATTGTTAATTTAAATAGATTTCCTTCATCTTTTGAATTTCGGTAATGTTTTTGAATTGTTAACTCAGCTCTTGTTTAAGTCAAAGGATAATGTTTTGTTTTAATTATATTCTATACATGAGTTTTTGGTTAATACATCCAAACAATGTTCATTTTTTTAAAATCACGTTTGTTCCAAATCATCCAAACATAAATCACGTTCATTCAATCATAGTTTTACTCAAAATCATTTTAACAAAATCACATTAATTCAAACACCACGTTTCTAACGGGATGCCAAACAGGCACTAACTCTACTTGGATGAGTATTACTTGTTGTCAATTGAATTCATACAAATGTTATAATGTGCCTTCCAAAGCGGAGAGAAAATGAAGGATGAAGGGGTAAGAATTCAATGCTTTGTTAGATGGAATGGTTGATGGCACAAACAGAACTCATCCAAGTGAAATATAGGTCACTTTTTGTGAAGTATAGGTCACTTTGCATAATCCTCTCCAAAGATATATCTTTAGAAATCCGGCAGCGAAAGAACATCTACCCTACACAAAATGAAGGAAAAACGACAAGCGAAATATAAGTCACTTTTTTGTGAACAAATTTTGTTACTAAATATAAATCACTATCTAATATGTAGGAAGCATTATATATTGTAATATAAGGTCTAAATAAAATTACCATATCCAAAGCTAAAGTAGTAAGAGCTAAATATCAAAGATATTTTCTTTGATATAAGGTTCAAGTGCAATCTTTGTTAGGGTCTCATTCTACATTTACGATGATTTTTTTTTTTTCACGTTTTGGGTCTTTTTTAATTGATATCCACATGTTTAAAGCCAATCTCAATACACAAGACAATTTTGTGTTAATGGTTACCAACAGAAGAGAATACATTGAACAACATTTTAAGGGGATTTCATGCGCTGCATTTCACACGTAGGCATTGATATCCCTTAAAAAATAACCAATATAATATATTGATAGCAAAGGGTTGACAAAGTACATTCTTACTGTGAGATCTTATTACAAAGGTAGCCCCAAATTATATCCCCCTATGCTGCAGTGTTATACATATATGGGTATATGCCATAAGTAGTGCCAACCGCCAACCATATTGATTGGACTTCTACATAAATGCAGAATTTTTTGATGAGCTAAAATCACCTGAGATGTAAAAATTAATATCCCCATCGGTTCAGAGAATAACAAAGTGTTGGGTTCGTGATTCATGAAGACCTTTTTATGTTTAAATTATTTTGTGTTAATTATATTGAACAGAGTTACTGAAACAAATTATGTCCCATAAATAGTTGTTGATAATAATTTTAATTTTACTCATTGAAAGATAAACTGAACTCATCCAAATTTGATCCATTGACTTCCTCTTTCAAACACATGTCAGTCGGTTCTTACCATTCACTATCATTCATGCACAATTTGCTATAAAATCTTAAAACAAGTAAGTGGTAGAATTTGACATATATATGTTTAAATGTGATGTTTTTATTTAAATAGTAGTCCTAAGAAATAGTATTAGCAATTTTATCTAACAAAGTTAGTTTAGGCTTGTGTGATAGTTATTGACGAGTGGGATGGTGGCCTGACATAAATAATCAACTTTACAATAAAAAGAGACTTGCAAGTAGGTGCTTTCTAATGTGAACCACTTTTTAAGAGGTTTAAATCTACACCGTATCATTTGACCGGTCATATAAGGTAAACACATTTTATGTAGTGCACATTAGGGAAAACCCGACAAGTAAGATATAAAAAATGCGGTGAAGCAGGAACAATAATGTAGACCTTAATCAAATTGCATATCTTATTAAGAGCAAAATATCATGTGGTATAGCAATAATTTTCAATCTATTGTTTTTAACACCTATTTCAAATACATTTGAATGCAAGTAATTTTTTGAACAATGTATTAAATTCATTTTGACTGCTTCACCTTCCATTTTACTTTCAGGAAAGGTTACGATGCATGCTCATTTTGTTTTCATGCTCCCACACTACTATTCATTTTTTCTGTTTCACATTCTAAAATTGCTCTTAATACGTATGAATGTGAATGAAAGAGGACGTTGGACAAAATTAATGAATTGACAGCATCTTCAACGTAATGATAAAAAACAAAGAGTCAAAAACCTCATTATTTTTGCGGAGTTAGAGAGATCAAAGCGTTATCAAGGCCCTGTTTTCTGACAAATCCACATAAAATTACTATAATAATCATTGTATTTATAATTCTTACGTGATAACCAAATTCGAATAAGTCTACCCAAAATTGGTTTTGTACCAAACATTACTCAGGGTTGTTGCTGCTTTCTCTAATGATTGACATACAAATATTTGACTAACATGGACAACTGTAATTGATTTTTATAAGACCATAGAGAGTGATATATATTTTGTTGTGAAACACATTACAAAATGTGACTTATAAGATTAAACGAATGAATACTTACATATTCAAAAAAATGGTTTCAAACTAATTATACATTTCAACTTAATAATATGTTTCTATGGCTTCGTTAGTTCGTATGGAGCGTCAATGTTGACATTATGCCATTGTGATTGTGCATGTTTTCATGAGGGGGAATTAATGTTGGCATTATGCCATAGTTATTCAGAATGAAGCATTATTATTTTCGCACTGTAAACTTTATGTCTTATAATCCAGTTGAAAGGAAGTTAAAATTAGTAAATCTCTAACACGATTGATTTAGTGATAAATAATTTTTATGTGCATTTAGCTTATAGTAATACAATCTCCATACCAATATCCATTACGTTAAGCCAATAACAATCAAACAGTTTCAGACATAAGCATTACAAACATGAAGACAACTTATTCATGTTGGTCATTGCTAAACTCACTCAGTAGATAACCAGTCATGGAAGTACCGGCTATGAACTGAGTGTATCATAACATAAAACACATTACATTGTATCATAATACAATTATTGGAATTTAAATTAGTTATATACAGATTCCCAAGAAGTTTAATCACTATCCATGACATATGACTTATATCTTCTTCTTCACCCACTACCAGAAATTCGCTGTTTAACGGGGGATTTAGCGACGAATTATTTCAGTCACAATTAGCGACTGATTTTGCAACAGAATCCATGATATTTTGGTCATGTCCCAAGTTTGACTTATTAGCGACTGATTCAGCGACGACAATAATAACGACCGAATATTCCGTCGCTAAACTATATAATAAAAAATAAAAAAGTAAGGTAGCGACTGTTTTAGTGACAGATATTTTAGCGACCGATATATCTGTCGCTAATTACTTTTACACTTTTGTATTTTTTAAGTTAGCTAAGTATTCAGTGGCTAAATTATTTACAATTCTATTTATTAGCGACGGAATATTCGGTCGCTAATGTTTTCGTCGCTATGACAGTCGCTAAGTTGAACGTTGTTACCCTTCTAAAATATTTTCTATATTTAGCGAAGGGCATATCGGTCGCCGAGTGATCGGTCATTAGTTAAGTTGCTAATGTGTCAGTCGCTAACTCGGTCTTTAAGTTGTTCCTTGTTATTTGTTCAAAAATTTCTATATTTAGCGACGAAAGTTTCAGTCGCTAATGTTTCCGTCGCTAATTCTGTCGTTAAATGATTTATTAGTTTACCTTTTAGCGACGAAATTTCGGTCGCTAAGTTCACCGTCGCTAATTCAGTCGCAACGTTAATTATAAATATAACAAATTAAAAAACGTCATGCCTTTGGGTTGAACACAGGTTCTACGGCCTCTTCTCACTAGAAGTTACCATATGAGCAAACTAATTTTTTAGTAATATGTTCGTTTATTTTTTATTTATATACATTGGTAAAGCGAAACATAAGCCCAACATATGTTTATGTTTTATTCCCAAATCCTATCTGCACCGTTCTCGTTCTCGATAGGAACTCTCATTGGTACTGGTCTTGTTCACAAACCCAATCTGCGCCGTTCACCATCATCTTGCTGTTGGGTACTGGTCTTGTTCAAGATGAAGTTGCTCCGGTTCTAGATCAACGAATTGCAGAATGTTTCTCAGCCTCTCCAACGCGAATCATCAAGGTTTCTCTTTAGTTTTCCAAAAATGAGGTTTGTCACTCTTTCTGCCCCTTTTAACTACATAGTTTAGCAATTAGTATGATGATGTTTTCTACTTCTTTCTGCTGAATTTTTAAAAAGAATGCCTCCATTACTAAAAAATACCTCCATTATTAAAAGCTTCTTTTGCAAAAGTTCATAAATTTTGTTCCTTTTGGCATGATAGAACAAAAATAAGGTCAAAAAGAGTGTGATTTACTGGGAATATATATTTACGGGCTTGTTGCTTTGGTTGATTGTGCAAAGACTGGAATGTATTTGCTACAGTACTCTTGTTTTACTTAACTTCAAGAGTAATGCTACATGTAAATTGGAAAGATTTTGACATGCTAATTCAATTCAGGTCCTGGTCTTGGCTTAAAGCAAAGGTAAAGGTGTTTACTTATTCTTTGATTGAGTGGAAGTCTCAGCCTCTCACTTGTCTAGAGATAATTTGAAGGTTCTCTACCTAGATGGTAATGCAGAGGCGTGGAATGGCCTGCTAATTCTGTCCTCATGTTTCTGTTTTCGTGAGTTTACTGCAATAGTGTGCTAGCCTCGCTGGTTTGGGATCAAAAGACCTCTTTGTTGGGACCTGTAGCTTCTTTTGTTTCTTGTAGAAAAGGAGTAGGGTGTTTTATGTTGGTATTGTAAATTCAGTTTTGTTTCTCCCCATCTGGTGACGTTTTTGGCCTTGTCTTTGGACTTTTGTTCTTTTTTCTTTCTCTTCTTTTCTTTTGGCTCTCATTCTTATATATATTTCTCTTAGCACTTTTGTGCATATTAAAATAAATTGGCTTATCCAAGAAAAAAAACTGTCATAACAAAGCAATAAATAAAGGTTTCTTTAATTGCTTGTAATTCATAATTGGCTGGTCCTCATAAACTATATGTCCCCATCATGTAAAATTACAATTGCGACATCAATCATATTCAACTACAGTACTCTTGTTTTACTTAACTTTTAGAGTAATGCTACATGTAAATTGGAAAGATTTTGACATGCTACAATTTTGAGCTGCAATCTGTATGTTTTGGTGTTAGTATTCTAGTTTTTTTTATTTCAATTTTCATATTTTGAGTGGTATGTTTTGGTGTTGGTATCTTTGTGCAGGTTTATCCCACATTCGATGGAAACTCAATTGACTTTTTCCACTCTGATTCTCCTGGGATAGAATCTGGTCAAAGCGCGTCATATTACTTAAGCAAACAGAGGTATCTTTGAAAACTTATTTTACCTTCTTCAGTTGTCGAACTATATATGTTTACTACAAATGTCAAATATGCACACTAATTTACTTAAAAACTTGTTTCAGATTGTCACTAGCTAGATTGCTCTTGTTGAAGCTCTTAAGTTAAATACCTTGATTTCTTACCTAAGGTGATTTCTTACCTAAGGTATGTTGTTTAATTTCTTAACATTGGATGGGTAATGCTAGTTTGTTTGTGTTTTCATGGATTGGATGTTGTATGAACTAATGTCATCGTTGGTTGTTAGTTAAAGTGTAAATGTGTTGTATGATATATTCAGTGCTTGATTATATGACAGAATATGGATATCTGTCAAATTCGCGGTTGGATGTATTATAGACTTGTAATTGACCGAAGGGGGCATACTAGTGCATTTTTGGATGGATTAAAGGAATTTATCTCTCTTGCATGCCAAAAATCAGCAGACTCTACTAGTGGAGAGATTAGATGTCCTTGCACTAGATGTAGAAATCTCAAGTACTTACAATCCGAAGAGGTTGAAATTCATCTTTGTAGGTGGGGATTTATATCGGATTATTGGTATTGGACATGTTATGGAGAAAGTGATCCACCTTCATGCGTAGCATTTAATACTTCTCCTAGTACTAGTGGCACTGCACAAGAGGGTCATGGATTTGAAAACATAGTTTACGATGCTTTTGATCCACAATTTAGAATGTATCCTAATCAACAAACAGAGGAGGCTCCAAATAAAGATGCTCAAGAGTTTTATGATTTACTACATGCAGCCCAAAAGCCATTGTGGCCGGGATGCACTAATCATATAGAATTGTCTACTGCCGTTAGATTATTGACAATCAAATCAGATGGAAACATTTCCCAACGATCTTTCAATGAGTATATGACACTCATGAAAGAGACACATCCTGAAGGTAATGTTATACCTGAAGATTATTATAGGGCAAAGAAGATAGTGTCCAAGCTTGGTCTTACATCGAAAATAAATAGATTGTTGCGACAAAGGTTGTATGTTGTTCTACATGGATGAAGATATGAAATTAAAGCAATGAAATTTTGTGGCGGACCTCGTTATCATATAACAAAGGTTGGTATTGAAGGTATGAAAAACGGTAGAAAGGGGGGTTTGAATAACGTTTTCAGTATAAAACTTCCACCTTAAAGATTTTGACAAATCTTTCGAGAACTTAAGTGCTAAAGATAAGAGATAGAAAAGCACACAAGGATTTTATCCTGGTTCACTTGATAAATCACTCAAGCTACTCCAGTCCACCCGTTAAGGTGATTTCTTCCTTCTTAGAATGAAGGCAATCCACTAATCAGGTAAGAGTTACAACTGCACTTGAAACCTACAAGTGACTAACAATTACACTGACTTAGCTCACACTAAGATTCACTCTCTTAGTCTTCTCTAGGATCCGATCAACCTTGATCTCCTAAAGGAACTAAACAAACTGTTTATCAAAGAATTGTTTACAAGAGATTTGCTTCTAAAAAGCTAATAGTAAACTCAATGAATTTCAGATGAAAGAAAACTTAGAAGAATTTAAGATTGTCTTGCGTATGTGAATGCTTCTAGCCGTTTCTTTCAGTCTTCAGCCTCTTTATATACTCCAAGGATTAGGGTTGAGCGATGCATGGGAAATGCTACCGTTGGAGGGCAGTTCTGGAAAATCCAGCTTCTGTTGTGGCTGAGAACGTTAGGTAGGTCGTCAGGAAGGTACAATAGCTTTTGTACTTGGATAGCGACGCGACCTCTAAACCTAGGAGATTTCTGATCAGGGGAATGCTTCGTATTGGAACTTGTGAAGCCGGTTGATCAGAGTCAGAGGGAAAGCACAGATCCTCTGACCATTGTATCTTCTGATTCTGAACTCAGAGGGAAGAACATGACCTTCAGAGTTTCTTGCTTCTGGACTTCAGAGTTTCCACTATTCAGCTTCTGGATCTTCAGAGTCTTCTACACCATCAGAACATCTGAACCTTCAGTGTTTCTTGGTTATCAGAACTTCTGGATCTTCAGAGCTTCTAGTGACTGAGTCCACATCAGAGTTTGTATAACTTCAGAACTTCTGAAGCTTTTCCACTGTTCATACTGAACATGGTGAATGCGAAAGCGTTGCTTGGGTCACTCTTTATACACAGTGCTTCTGATCTGTGTGAGATTGAGTTGAGGTCAGAACCTGCAAATAGCACACTCAGAAAAACACGTTAGAGTACCACAATTGTTCATATCAAAAGGTTAACTTGTAATCATCAAAACATAGAGTTGTACTACTAGATCAAAACTTGATCTTACAGGTATGGATAATTACAAAGAGGTTCCTGTGAAGAGAATGCACTATTTACCCCTCATTCCCAAGCTTAAGAGATTGTATGCCTCATAGAGTTCTGCTCCACACATGAGGTGGCATTATGAAAATAAACGACAAGCAGGAGTGATGTGTCATCCATCAGATGGAAAAGCATGGAAACACTTTGATAATGTCCATCTTGATTTTGCAAAAGAACCTAGAAATGTGAGATTAGGATTATGTTCTGATGGTTTTATGTCATTTGGTAATGGAGCTAAACCTTATTCTTGTTGGCTAGTCACTGTTACCCCATACAATCTTCCTCCTGAACTTTGCATGACTACTCCTTATATGTTTTTGACATTGATTATTCTTGTGCCTGATAATCCAGAAGAGAAGATTGATGTGTATTTGCAGCCATTGATAGATGAGTTAAAATTGTTATGGAATGAAGGTGTGGTGACATATGACATTTCAAAAAAGCAAAATTTTATCATGAAAGTTGCATTAATGTGGACTGTTAATGATTTTCCTACAAATGGTATGTTGTCGGGTTGGAGTACCGCAGGAAAATTTGCTTGTCCATATTGCATGAATCAATCAAAGGCTTTCTATCTGAAACATAGCGGTAAATGTTCATGTTTTGATTTTTATCGTCAATTTTTGCCAACAAATCATGACTATAGAAAAAATAAGGATGCGTTTTACAAGAATCGAGTTGTTACGTCCAAAGCTCCACGAAGGCTATCGGAGGATGAAGTGTGGGAAGAAGTTTCTGAAATGCCAAAAATAACTGAGACTCAACCTTGTATTTGTCCTGGATATGGTGTCTTTCATAATTGGACAAAACAAAACATCTTTTGGGAGTTACCATATTGGAAGGACAACTTAATAAGGCATAATCTTGATGTGATGCTTATTGAGAAAAATATTTTTGATAATGTCTTTAATGCAGTGATGGACATCAAAGGCAAGACCAAAGATAATGTTAAGGCAAGAAGGGATTTGAAAGAGTATTGTAAACGGAGGGAATTGGAATTAATAGAGAACCTCGGTGGAAAACCTTTAAAGCCTAAAGCAAAATTTGTTCATTCGAAGGAGCAAAACATGGCAGTGTGTAAATGGGTTAGTGAGTTGAAAATGTCCGATGGATATGCTTCAAATTTGAGTAGATGTGTAACCATGAAGGATGGGAAGTTTCTTGGAATGAAAAGTCATGATTGTCATATCTTTATGGAGCGTTTGTTACCAATTGCTTTTAGTGCATTACCACTTCAAGTTTGGAAGCCTATAGCTGAGTTGAGCAAGTTCTTCAAGGATTTGTGCTCAAGTACATTGCAATTGAATGATTTGAGGCGGATGAGAGAAAATATTGAAGGTATGAAAAACACTAGAAAAGGGGGGGGGGTTTGAATAGGGTTTTTAGCTTTTAGAAATTTCCCTCTAAGATTAAGGATAATCTTTTCGGACTAAAGATCACAAGATGTAAGAGTTAAGGGAAGGAGAAAAGCACACAATGATTTTATCTTGGTTCACTTGATAAATCCCTCAAGCTAATCCAGTCCGCCCGTTAAGGTGATTTCTTCCTTCTTAGAATGAAGGCAATTCACTATTCAATGATTGTTACAACTGCACTAGCAACCTGCTCAGTGACTAACAATACAATGAACTAGCAGCACTAAGACAACCTTGCCTTAGTCTTCTCAAGAATTCTGACCTCACTGGTCTCTCAAGGAACTACAAATAAAGTTTGTGAAAGAGTTCGGTTTACAAAGAGATGCTTCTTAACAAGCAGAAGTAAACACAATAAGAACAATGAAGAAAATATTGCTAAGGTATTCGCTGAGAGTATTTCACGTGTATGTGCAAAGTTTTCTTAGTTGATTTCTTCAGTCTTCAGCCTTTAAATACTCCAAGGTTTAGAATGTGTATCCGTTGGATGAATCTGTCCGTTGGAGGGCAGTTCTGGAATTTCCAGAGCTTGTTGTGACTGATCGTCGTAGGTGAGGCAGTCAAAATAGTACATTAGCTTTTGTACGAATGACAGTGACAATGCCTCAGCCTAGTTGACTCTTGATCTTGGACGTTACTTCATGTTGGAACTTGTGAAGCTTGTGTGATCAGAGTCAGAGCGAAGCTTGGATCTTCAGATCATCAGAACTTCTGCTTCTGGACCGTTCATCAGAGCATCTGGCCTTCAGAGCATGAAGTGCTTATGGTCTTGAGAGCCAGCTTACACTTGGACTTCAGAGCTTCCAAGTCTTCAACTTCAGGACCGTTCCTCAGAACATCTGGTCTTCAGAACTTCAGAGCTTGGATCGTTCGGAGTCCACATCAGAGCTTATAATCTTCAGAGCGTCTGAAGCGTTTGCTACTGTTCAGAAGAACGTAGTTAAGTGCAGAAGTGTTGTGTTGGTTACTCTTGGTCTTCAACTTCTGATTAGTATATCATCTTTGAATCAGAGTCAGAGCCTGTTTGCCACAACTTAAAAAGACAAGCGTTAGAGTACCACAATTGTTCATACATAATAATAAACTTGTTATCATCAAAACATAGAGTTGTACCACCTGACCAAATCTTGGTCTTACAAATATTATCATTACAACATGTAAGTTAGAAAGAATCTTTCCACCTGGTTTCTTTAATTCAATGAAGAATTTGCATATCCATCTTCCTTATGAAGCAATAGCAGAAGGTCCCATTCAATATCGATGGATGTGTCCATTCGAGAGGTAATTCCTTGCATCGTTTATTGTACACATTAATTTATTTGTAATTACCGGTTAATGATATTTTGTCACTTTAGGTACTTGAGGAGGTTGAAACGAATGGTTAAAAACAAATCACGGGTAGAAGGGTCTATTTGTGAGGCATATCTATGCTAAGAGACTTCTCATTTTTGTTCATACTACTTTGAGTCTCATGTTCAATCAACGAGAAATAGAGTTGGTCGAAATGATGATGGAGGCCAGGTCGATGCAGTTCAACGAAATTTATCTATCTTCAATCATCCCGGCCGATCGCATGGAACTTGTAAAAGTCGGTATTTAAATGATATGGAATTACATGTTGCCCATTTGCATATCCTACTTAATTGTGACGAAGTTAAACCATATATAAAGTACGTAAGTTTGTTTGTATTTTGATCATTCTTTTAGTTACAATGATTGAAACATTAAATAATATAGTGATCATTGTTAGATTCTTTAGTAACACTTGGTGGCAACCTTTCCAAATATCTCTCAAGCTGTTATTGATGGTCTTATTGCATCTGAGTTTCCAACTTTGTTTCGATCGTATGTAAGTATCGTGTTTTTTTTAAGTTAATATTGCACAAGTTAACCCTATGTTTGTGTAATATAAACTCTAATAGGTTTATGCTTAATGATAGGTTCATGATAGAAATAACATGGTAGCAGATCAGTTATTACACCACTTAGCATGGGGTCCTAAGAAAAAGGTGGATACTTGGCCTATTTACTTTGTCAATGGTTTTAAGTTTCATTCAGAAGAGGGGACTGTCAATAAGAAAACCATCAATTCTGGAGTTTATGTTGAGGGTAATGATGAAGAGGATGAACACTATTATTATGGTATTCTTAAAGAGATTTTGCGGCTAGAGTACCCAGGTGAACCAATCAAACAGTTAGTGTTATTTAACTGTGAATGGTTTGATTCTGTCATCAATCGTGGGATGAAGGTTAATAAATAAATGAAATTGTGGAGGTTCATCGTTCTAGAAGGTATTCAAAATATGACCATTTCATATTTGCAACAAATGCGATTCAAGTGTACTACATGCCTTACCCAAAAAACGTAAAAGAAAAGGTTGATTGGTGGGTTGTTACTAAAACCAAACCAATGGGTATAGTTGATGATCGTGCATTGGAAGTTGCATTTCAAGATACAACAACTCATGTGGATCCGGTGTCAAATGAAGAGCTAGATGGTCACTTGAGAGATGATGAAGCTTTATATGAGGAAGTGGATGATGATGAGGATGAGGATGATTCTGAGAATGAGAATGATAATGAGAATGATTATACATCTTTAGATGATGATAATTAGAATGTGACATTATGTTTTTCTTATGTGAGGTAACAAATTGTACTTATATTAATTGTAATATTATAGCTCGTATAATTTTTTCTTAAATATACAAATACTCTAACCTTTACAAATGATGCAGATGTCTGACAAAGATCGAGGCAAATCCAAAACTCTAAGAGGAAGTTCATCTAAAAAACCTTCAAAGCGGTTAACTCACAATGGTATTCCAACTTCAGCTTCAACAAATGTTGCAATGTCATCACATATGACAACTCATGTCCCACCAACTCAATCAACTCGTTCTACATATGTCCCACCAACTCAATCAACTCCTTCCATCAATGTCCCACCAACTCCTAATGTGGTACAAGATTTCACCAATGTCTCACCAACTCAATCAACTCCTTCCACCAATGTACAAGATTCCACCAATGTCTCACAATATGAAAATGCATCAAATGATTGCAAACCTACATTCACCCTTGATGGCCAAGGGTATGCATTATTTCGTATAAGTTACTTGGAGTACATTTAGTATACCTTTAATTGTTTACATGTCGTGTTTTTAGGTTCTTACCTTCGCATCTTGCTGCTAATACCATCACTGATATCTTTCGAAGTTATTATAATGAACCATGGCCAACATGGAGCAAGATACCAGAAGATAGGAAAATTATGATGTTTGGAGAGTTCATGGTATATTTCAATGTAAATTATCAAGTTTGATCTACTATCTCTATGTATGCAATTTTATCTAACTTTACTTGTATTTATTGTAGAAAAAATACTCTGTTTGTCCACCTGATGTTATATGGGCTAGAAATAACTTTGAATCTCGAGGTCAAACACTGATGAAAGATAGTTGAGTAAGGCTCATAGAATTGAGAAGAAGCCAAGGTGGCTTGGAAATCATGTATGGGATGGACTATGTGAGCATTGGCAAACTGAGAAGTTCAAGGAGAAAAGTGTCAAAGCAAAGGCAAATCGGGCATCTGATCGTGAAAGATTTGGAGGGACCCTTCACATTGGTGGCTCTATCACAACGTCTCAACATAGAGAAAAATTTGGCTAAGATTTTTCTCTTGTAGTGTATTCTCTTAATTTATATATAAATGATATTATCCTAAATTTTTGGTACTTGTTTTAGATGAAGAAAAATGGATTCAACCCTTCTCCACTAGAGTTGTTTCGCCATACACATCAACGCAAGGATGGTACATTTGTGGATAAGAAATCAGAGCATGTAAATATATGATATTTTAAACTCTTCTTTAATTTAGTATACATGAATTGTATTGGACTAGTCTTTGAGACAAATATTTATGGATTGGTTGGACTCTTGTGACATCTTTTAGTGTATTTGTCTTTGTTGCTCATACAAGGCTGTGCCTGAAATTATGGTAAATGTAGGTTAGGTATTGTAAAAGAGAATTCATGGTTGATTTTAGGCTTAATACATCAGAAGGCCCCTGGAATTGTAAAGGGAATCAGCTCCAGGACCTGTAAAATTTTTGCATCAAATTGGGTCCCTAAGAAATTTTTTTTAATTCAATTAAGGCCAAAGTGTGCCAGACTTCAATTTTGTCCTAGTCATCAATTCCACGTGACTTTTTTAATTTTTTTTAATTAAAAAATTATAAAAAATTAATTATTAATTCCAACTCATCTCATTTATTTAAGGAGAAAAATAAAAATAAAAATATTAAAAAATTACAATTTATTTAACTTTGATCCTAATTATATCCTTAATCCTTATCTCCCTCCAACTCCATGGAATCAACAACAACAAATTCAGAAAGAAAAAATCCTCATAATCAACAATAAATCTAACATCAACCACCATCTTCATCTTCATCCTCAAAGTTCAAACCACCAAAAACCTATTCCCTTTACCAAGAAATCAACCCCACAAAAAACAACTAAAAAAATCCAGAAATAAACCCAGAAACAACCACAATTTGGGGGTGAAAATGTTTTAATTAGGGATTGGTTATAAGGATTATTAGATTAGATTATTAGATTAGCTTATTAGTTAGATTATTAGATTGTTTAGTTAAGGATTATTAGATTAGGTTTTTTATTAAGTTTTTAATTTTTTTTCCTGATTAAATAATTGAGTTGGAATTAAAAATAATTTTTTTATTTTTTAATTAAAAAAATTCTAAAAGCCACGTGGAATTGATGACTGGGATAAAATTGAAGGCTGGCACACTTTGGCCTTAATTGAATTAAAAAAAAAAAATTCTAAGGACCCAATTTGATGCAAAATTTTTCTAGGCCCTGGATTTGATTCCCTTTACAATTACAGGGGCCTTATGATGTATTAAACCTTGATTTTATTGTAACTAATTCTTGCTAACAGGGTACATTTGTGCGTGAAATGGAAGATAAGACACAAAGAACATCTGAGCAAAATCTTCCTCCCCCGAATGAGCTAAATGTGTGGCGTGAAGTGGCTGGGGATAAAAAAGGTAGAATATTTGGGTTGGGATTGGAGTCTACTATTATCAATAAACAGTATCATGGCTCATGTTCTTCATCATCTGAATGGGTAAGAAGATCAAAATTTGATCAATTGAGAAACACATTATTGGAGGAGACTCAAAGAATGGTAATACAAATGATGGAAGAAAGGATGCAACAACCACCAATGCCAACCACAAATCAAGAGGAGTCAGAAACTGAGGAGTCAGAGAATGCGGAGGATCTTGGTGGTTCTTGATGAAAACTTTGTCAAGCTTTATTTCTATATTAATGTAATAGACTAAGTTTAATGTAATAGACTATTTTGTAACTACTAGACTAGTTTAAGTAGTTCATGGTATACTTTTTGTGATGGTTCAGTGATGAATTTGTGGATATGTTAAAATTGTGTGTTTTGTTGTTTCCTATCATTTTGATGATTATGGTTATATTCATATTTTTAACAGTAAAAGAAATTCGTCGCAAAACAGATTATTATTGTTAATTTTATATATATTTCCGTCACTGAACTCATCACTTACTTTCTAAATCTGTCGCCAAATCCGTCGCTATATTATGGTTGAAACTGTCGCAAAATCAGCCGCTACATTCCGTCGCTAAATTCCGTCGTTAAATTTCGTTGCTAAATCAGTCGCTAATTTCCGTCGCTAAATCAGTAGCTAAAACGGTTGTACAAATCGGTCGCTACATTAGTCGCAAAGTCAGTCGCTAAATCGGTCGCTGATTTTAGAGACTTAGGTAATACCAACCAACGAAATCGGTCGCTAATAGTTTTAGCGACCGATTTAGCCCATGTAGCGACCGATTTGGTCCGTCGCTAAATCACTGCTTTCTGATAGTGACCTTAGCAGGAGCCCTCTTCTTTTTCAAGTTGCATGATGCAACCCCTTCAGTTTTTGGGGAAGAAGACCTCTTATAATGGAGTATATCATGTGTGTTATCATTGAGATCTATAAGAGTAAACCCATGGGTTGTTGGGGATTTCTCGCTGGAAACTACAACAAAGTCCTCAAACAAACCCAGCGTCACATAAGTTTTATCCATTTAATAAATATTGGAAATTATATAGGAAAATTAGCACCGGTGAAAGGTGTTGATGTCACGACAATTGAGGAGGGTCTAACCTTAACTCCATAAAGATAAAAGTCATTGGCTGAATATTGGAAAAAACAATAACAACAATAAGGTAAGTTAACACGTATAGAGTCTTCACCAACCGCAGCCTTGAACTTTACAATTATAGATGAATCTTTGCAAATTCGTTTCACCCTAAAAGATGGTCCTAACCGGGAAGGAAATGGTTGAGATGTAGCAGAGTTCTTAACCGGGAAGGAAATAGTTGAAAAGAAATTTCTTGTCAACCAGACTTGCAATCTCTTGTGGAAGGCCGTTCAATGACTCAATCTGAAAATAAAAAAACTTCAAGAATCAACATACTTGTGTATAAACACCAAAGTGCGTAGGAAATCTTATAAAAAAATGTCTTGAAAACACCTTGTCCACCATTTCAACTAACTCAGCAGCAGAATTTCCAATTAGAACATTGACTTCTTTGTCAAATAGTATTAAAGATGCACTGGCTATTTCATCATGGACCATAATCTGTAGACGAAATCTGCAGATTATAAGGCGACGATTAGAAACAAAATAATATTTAAAAACTATGCATGGGAGCAAGATTTGTTGCTTACCTAGGGATAACACTAACAACATGTCGGTTGCAAACCTCACAGAAATACATCTTTTCATCAGGATAGACCTTTTTGTTGCACTTACATGCGTTGTACCACCAATCAATCCCCTCCTCGACATAACTAACAATGGCGTATACCACACAGACAGTGTTCTGCCGTAACAAATCATTAGATATACGCTTAACCACTCCATGTAATAAAGGGAACAAAAAAAAGAATAACATACTTCCTTCAACTCAATGACTTGTGCAACAGTCTTCCGACGGGTTAGCATTAAAATGTCTTGTTCGTCCTCCACCTTGCTTGAATCTTGTAGTTGGCTTAGTGATTGTGAACCGATATCATTGCTTTGTTGTACCTACATTGTTATCAACACAGGTTCACAAATATTTAGTAAATTGTTAAACAATATACAATTGAAAGTCCTCAAGTGTATATCACCTTTGCATCACTGTCTCTGCAAGGTTAACAGGAGGATTGAAGACCATCCTAGTGCCCTATGCACATTTTGGAGTGACAAATTACCTAACAAGCAGGAAAGCTATTTAGAATAATAAATTTTCCACATCATGATTTGCCTATTATAAAAGATTAGAAATGCAACCCACCCTGCCACATCTTGACCTTCACAAATTGCAGAAGAATAACAACATTTATCATTGCACCAACATTAAGAAATAGTTTAAGATCATCTACATAGTTTTCAAAAAGAGCACACTCCATCTTCACATTGAAAAAATAAATAAACAATAAAAATTATGCAACACAAAATAACAACCACTTAAATGCATCCAATATCCACTTATAGTGTTACCCGTATGAGTCTATCTCAATGACATTCATCTTAGTTCTCTTCCCATGGCGTTAAAAACGTGAAACAATGTTCAAAACAATCTTAGAGCAGTTATAAATATAGGGGGGAGAGGGGAGGACATAGGTCAGGTAGAGTTCGAGAGAATTCAATACCTCAGTTCTTAGACTTGCTCTGAAGACCTTGGAGTGCCGTGGAGGCAAGGGAATGAGGAATAACACTTTGAAGGCAGATTGAAGGCATTATGTATGATGTTAGTCATAAGTCAGATTTATATATTTTTCATGTTTATTATAATTGGTTAAACAATTCTCTCGAGGTTGCAATGTTATTAATAGTGTGAATCTCATTTATATATTATATTGTTTAGTTTCCTTTCGTAATTGTCATTTCTTCTTTGTACTTTATGTTATTATAAAGTAACTAATCGTATATTGGGTTGGAGAATGATCCTATATCATTGATCGGATGTATGTACAAATTGGTAGCTAAGATTTTAGCAAATAGATTAAAACAAGTGTTGGGGAAGGTGATTAATGATTGTCAATTTGCTTTTTTGGGCGGACGTAATATGTTGGACAACGTTGCTATTGTTAATGAATTAATTCATGCGGCAAAATTGCAAAGAAGCCAACACTATTCTTCAAAGTCGACTATGAGAAAGCATACAACTCGGTTCAGTGGGATTTCTTATTCTATATGATGCAGATGATGAAGTTTCATAACAAATGGATACAGTGGATCCGTGGCTGTTTGGAGTCATCCTCCATTTCAGTTCTGATTAATGGTAGTCCGGGGGGAGAATTTAAAATGGAGAAAGGTCTCCGACAAGGAGACCCTCTTGCGCCTTTCTTATTTCTTATTGTGGCGGAGGGGTTGAATGGTTTTTTTAGGCAAGCGGTAAATTCCGAGAAATTTTCTGGTTTTCGTATTGGGGGTAATTTGGAGATGGACTTGAGTATTCTCCAATTTGCGGATGATACTTTATTTATGGGAGAGGCGTCGGTTCAGAATGTAGTTGTCCTACAGTGTATTCTCTGCTGCTTTGAATTAATATCAGGCCTTAAAGTAAATTTCTTTAAAAGTAGGTTGGCTGGAATTTCAGTGGATGGTGGATTGCTTAGCCAGTTAGCAGCTACTTCACTGTAAACAATGACTTGTCCGTTTGTGTATCTCGGGATTCCTGTGGGAGGTAGAGGAAGCAAGGTGGCATTGTGGGATCCAATTGTGACTAAGTTTCGCAACAAGTTGTCATCCTGGAAACATAAATCAGTATCATTCGGTGGGAGAATCTGTTTAACTAAGAGTGTCTTAACTGCATTACCACTCTTTCTCTTTTCTTTTTTCAGGGCACCTTGCAGTGTGGTGAAAGAGTGCAATAAAATAATGCGCAACTTTCTGTGGGGAGGCTTTGAAGAGGATCGGAAGATTTCCTGGGTTAAGTGGAAGGAAGTCTGTAAACCGAAAGAATGTGGAGGATTGGGGATTAAGGATCTCCATGCTTTTAATATGGCTCTTCTCGGCAAATGGTGGTGGAGGTTCCTCAATGAACCTGAATCTCTGTGGTGCAAGGTAATTAAGGCCAAATCTGAGCACCTTCCTGCTAGCAGCTGTGATTCCCCATGGTGGAGAGACATCAAGGTTGCTTGCTCCTCGAATGGTGTTAATTGGCTCAAGGAAGGGTTAGTGAAATCTGTTGGTAATGGGGATGCAACTTACTTTTGGTCAGAAAATTGGGTGGGCACAGACCTGTTACGAACGCGCTTTTCACGACTTCATAATCTGTCCAGGCAAAAATATGAGCTGGTGTGCAATATGGGGGAATGGAATGATGGCTTATGGTCTTGGAAATTTCGATGGCGTCGGCCACTTCGGGGGCGGGAACTATCTTGGCTTGCAGACTTGCAGGGTATAATCAATGGTACCCCTTTGGTGCAAGGAAGAGGGGATCGATGGAGGTGGTACCATTCGAAAGATGGTTGTTATTCGGTTTGTAAGAATGTTTGAATGGTTGATTTTCTCATTAATCTGAATAGGTATATATACAAAACTAAGTCAAAACATTCCTAATATGTCTAGCTTAATTACATCCATGATTATAGCCTAATTACAAAGACTAACTAAGAATAATACATATTCCTATTCTATCACACCCCCGCAGTCGAAGCGGGTGGTTCACTGACGCTGAGACTGGTCCGAAAATCATCAAAAAGAACTCGAGGGAGGCCTTTGGTGAAGATATCCGCAATCTGGTGACGAGAAGGAACATGAAGGATGCGTGCCTGACCACGAGCGACCTTCTCTCGAACAAAGTGAATGTCCATCTCAATATGTTTAGTGCGTTGATGTTGGACAGGATTGCCGGATAGGTAGATGGCACTAACATTATCACAGTAGACCAAAGTAGCCTGAGAAAGAGGAAAGTGAAGCTCCAAAAGTAAGTTGCGGAGCCAACATGATTCAGAAACCACATTAGCTACGCCGCGGTACTCAGCCTCAGCACTGGAGCGGGAAAGGGTGGGTTGTCTCTTGGACGACCAGGAAATGAGGTTGTCGCCGAGAAACACACAGTAACCAGAAGTAGATCGACGAGTGTCGGGACATCCACCCCAATCTGCATCGGTGTAGGAAATAAGCTTCTCAATAGGAGAAGGATAGAGATGCAAGCCAAACTGTAAAGTGCCCTGAACATAACGCAGGATGCGCTTCAGTGCAAGCATATGCTCTGTGCGGGGGGCATGCATATGAAGACACACCTGCTGAACAGCATAAGAGATGTCAGGACGGGTGAATGTGAGATACTGCAAAGCCCCAGCAAGACTCCGATATAAAGTAGGATCATCACACGGAGCACCAGCAGAAGTACTGAGTTTCTGCTTGGTGTCAACTGGAGTAGCAGAAGGATTACATGATGTCATACCGGCTCGACCAATAATGTCACGTGCATATGTACTCTGACTGAGAAAAAGTCCACCTGCATGTCTGGTGACGGCAATGCCCAGAAAATAGCTCAACGGTCCCAGATCCTTCATAGCAAACTCGGATGCAAGAAGAGCCATGATAGATTTGCGAAGGTCATGAGAGGAGCTGATAAGGATGATGTCATCAACATAAAGCAGGAGGTAAGCCATGTCAGAGCCTCGTCTATAGATGAAAAGGGAGTGATCAGAAGTGCTGTGCTGAAACCCAATGGTAGAGACATAGTCTGCAAAACGCTGGTACCAAGCACGAGGCGCTTGCTTCAACCCATAAAGGGATTTCCACAAGCGACACATATAGTCAGGATGCTTAGGGTCACGGAAACCCAAGGGCTGATGCATGTAGACTGTGAAGGTATGAAAAACGGTAGAAAGGGGGGGTTTGAATAACGTTTTCAGTACAAAACTTCCACCTTAAAGATTTTGACAAATCTTTCGAGAACTTAAGTGTTAAAGATAAGAGATAGAGAAGCACACAAGGATTTTATCCTGGTTCACTTGATAAATCACTCAAGCTACTCCAGTCCACCCGTTAAGGTGATTTCTTCCTTCTTAGAATGAAGGCAATCCACTAATCAGGTAAGAGTTACAACTGCACTTGAAACCTACAAGTGACTAACAATTACACTGACTTAGCTCACACTAAGATTCACTCTCTTAGTCTTCTCTAGGATCCGATCAACCTTGATCTCCTAAAGGAACTAAACAAACTGTTTATCAAAGAAATGTTTACAAGAGATTTGCTTCTAAAAAGCTAATAGTAAACTCAATGAATTTCAGATGAAAGAAAGCTTAGAATATTTTGAATATGTCTTGCGCGTATGTGTTGCTTCTTTTCTTCGCCGCTTCTTTCAATCTTCAGCCTCTATATATACTCCAAGGATTAGGGTTGAGCGTTGCATGGGAAATGCTACCGTTGGAGGGCAGTTTTGGAAAATCCAGCTTCTGCTGTGGCTAAGAACGTTAGGTAGGTCGTCAGGAAGGTACACTTGCTTTTGTACTTGGATAGCGACTTGACCTTTTAACCTAGGAGACTTCTGATCAGAGGAATGCTTCGTATTGGAACTTGTGAAGCCGGTTGATCAGAGTCAGAGGGAAAGCACAGATCCTCTGACCATTGTATCTTCTGATTCTGAACTCAGAGGGAAGAACATGGCCTTCAGAGTTTCTTGCTTCTGGACTTCAGAGTTTCCACTAATCAGCTTCTGGATCTTCAGAGTCTTCTACACCATCAGAACATCTGAACCTTCAGTGTTTCTTGGTTATCAGAACTTCTGGATCTTCAGAGCTTCTAGCGACTGAGTCCACATCAGAGTTTGTATAGCTTCAGAACTTCTGAAGCTTTTCCACTGTTCATACTGAACATGGTGAATGCGAAAGCGTTGCTTGGGTTACTCTTTATACACAGTGCTTCTGATTTGTGTGAGATTGAGTTGAGGTCAGAGCCTGTAAATAGCACACTCAGAAAAACACGTTAGAGTACCACAATTGTTCATATCAAAAGGTTAACTTGTAATCATCAAAACATAGAGTTGTACTACTCGATCAAAACTTGATCTTAAAGACTGTTTCACTGCATATTCCTATTCTATCACGGTTAACACTACATATTCTGTTTTGCAGGAACACAGCTCTATGGAAAAGCAAAATATTTTTCCTCTTATTTGGACTGCTGCTTCTCCCTCTAATACCAAGGCTTTTGTCTGGAGAACTCTTCTCAACCGTATACAAACGAAGGATAATTTAAGGAGGAGGGGGGGTGCCCTTGAGTGCAACTGATTTACTTTGTCCCTTCTGTCATGAACAAGAAGAGAGCTGTTCACATTTGCTGTTTTCTTGTCCTGTCTCTTATAAAATCTGGTGCTTATGTTCACGCTGGTTGGGTATGACGCTGGTCTTTCCTTTGGATCCTAAGGCTCATCTCTTGAGCTTCCTTCTGCCAGATTGCAACAAGGCTGTACGGGGTGGTCTTTTGACAATTTGGCTGGCAATAGTATGGTCCCTGTGGCTTTCAAGGAATGACATAATTTTCAGTAATGGTCATTTGGACAACTGCAATATTTTGGAGTTGATTCATTTCCGTTCCTGGTTTTGGCTCAAGGCGAAATTCCCTGGATTTTTGAACTCTATTTTCGAATGGAAACACCGAAACAGCATCCGATTCTATGTCTTCAATCCATTGCTTGATTCAGACTTTCGTGGGTGTGGGGTATCTTTGTGAGGAGGCTGGTGTGATTCCGAGTTCATATACTGTCATGTCTTTGTTAATTCTTTTGGTGGAGGGTTGGTGTAATTGTGTTTGGCTACTGGCAAGTCTGGAATGGTTCATGTTACAGGTTTTATTGCTGAAGTATTTTGCATTTAAGGGGCAGCTTTGGTGTCATTGAAGGGATATATCGTTGGCTGTGTAGGACTAGTGCAGATGTATTGTTCTTGGTCCCTTTTAGCTTGGGTTGGGTTTGCTTTTATCTTTATCTTTGGAAGATTTTCTTTGACTTAAGAAATTAGTAATCTTTTTCCTTACTAGGTTTTCCCAAAGGGGTTTTTTCTAGTAAGGTTTTAAATGAGACTATTTTCTTTAGTCTCTCTTCCAAGGAGTGGGTGGGGGTTTTCTGCAAGTTCATGGATTTAGAGCTACTCTCCATGGCTTTCTTTTTGTTGTACTTTCTTTGTTCTTTCTTTGTTCTCTCTATTTTGTATTGGGTTGAAGTACTCCTTGTACTTCTCTTAATATAAATTTCATGGCTTATAAAAAAAAAAAAAAACCACTAAGCCAATGCACTTCTTGTGTAGAACCTCCGCACAAGTTTATAACCATTTTTAGAATTTCTTTAACATACCTCAGTCAAGCCGTCCGACCAATGACCCACTGACCTAACTAGTGACTCATTGTTTTAGTACCCTAGTCGAGTTGATGATCGAGCCGAATTTTTAAATAGAGTGTCAAATACTAAAGGGTTGATGGTGAAATTAGTCCATGAGTTTATACACAAGTTGGATTTTAATCTCATTTAGGAAAAAATGACGATTAGTGGCGGTCAAAAACCGCTAGTAATTGTAAAAATGATCGCTTTTGACCGCCACTAAACATTATTTTTTCTCAAATGGATTAAAATTAAACTCGATTACAAACTCAAAGACTAATTCGACCATTAACTCAATACTAAAATAGGTTTTCCCAGTATCTATTTAATTTTTTTACTGTTTTTCCCATTTTGTGCCAAAATCCGTGACCATATTAAGCACGCCTCTCCTCCATTCAATTCTCACCACCTTCCCATCTCACCAGCCATAAAATTCTAAAGTCAGAGAAAGAGAATCACACCCACACACACAACAACATCACCAATCACTATTGAATATTGATAATATAACGTTTTTTTTTGTTTCCTTTTTCGTAAAAGGAAAATTAAATAATTACATAATTTTCCAAAAGAAAAAATTGCAGAGTCCAAGCTTAACCAAGTTCCTAACTTCGAAGACTCCGTCACTTCCAACCCCATTTCCCAATTTATATGAGATTCCCCCATCATCATGTCTTCGACACTAACCGCATTCTCTCACAGCCATGAACGGCGGCGCCGCCCCTCCCTCCGGTGACGCCTCCGTCCTCAACCACAGGCGCACCCACCAAACACCAACACCTCCTCCTTCTACCTCCCCAGATCCCTCCATGGCGAAAAGCTTCTCCTCCTCCATGCACTACTACACTGAAGCCTCCTTCATGAAATGGACCATCGCCGACGCGGTCCACGTCGCCACGCACCATTGGATACCTTGCTTGTTCGGCCTCAGCCTCCTCTTCTTCATGGCGGTGGAGTACACGCTCTTCATGATCCCGCCCTCGTCGCCGCCGTTCGATTTGGGTTTCATCGCCACGCAATCCCTCCACCGCGCGCTGGAATCATCGCCGAATCTCAACACTCTCTTGGCCGCCCTCAATACGGTACTACGTCGTTTCAGTTTCTTCAGATCTGAACAAATCTAGGTTTTCACTTTTCCCGTTTTCGATTTTTGGGTTTGTTTCTTTATGGGTAATTGGGGGATCGAAAATGTTTGATGTTAATGCAAATGGGTTGTTGTCAAAATTTGATTTTGTTTGCATTCACATTGATGGATTTTGACATGGTAGGTGTTTGTGGGGATGCAAACGAGTTATATCTTATGGACATGGTTGGTTGAAGGACGTCCTAGAGCTACAATTTCAGCACTCTTCATGTTCACATGTCGTGGGATTTTGGGGTACTCAACCCAGCTTCCATTGCCTCAGGTGATTATTCATTAAATTTTGTTCCTCTTTTGGTAATTTCTGATGGTTTCCTAATTGAGACATGTTTTGTGTTGATTAGGGGTTTCTGGGTTCAGGGGTGGATTTCCCTGTTGGAAATGTGTCTTTCTTTCTGTTCTTTTCCGGGCATGTGGCAGGGTCGGTGATTGCTTCATTGGACATGAGGAGGATGCAGAGGTGGGAATTGGCATGGACTTTTGATGTGCTCAACATGTTGCAGGCTGTGAGGTTGCTTGGTACAAGAGGACATTACACTATTGATTTGGCTGTTGGGCTTGGTGCTGGGTTTCTTTTTGATTCTTTGGCTGGGAAGTATGAAGAGTGCAAGAGGAAAACAACTAGTGCAAATGGTTTCTCATCGAAACATGCTTTGGTTGGATGAACAAGTTGAGAACATAGATGAAAGTGACCTCAAGATAGGGATAATGACAAGGTATCAGAAGGATAAGGAAAGGATGATGTTTTCACATGGACTGAAGCCTGAAATGGAGAATTTGAATTGTAATGAAAAAAAAATAGTTGATAGTAGTAGTTCTAATTTTTAATTGCATTGTGATTTTAAAATTTGATTTATTTCACTAGTTTTGCAAGTTCTTATCTGTCCAAGTTTTTTATTCTTCTCTACTATTTTGACTAATGGATTCTGGGATGGAATCTCTTTGCTTAATTGCTCTGGGAATTGCTCCCACATTTTGGACGGTTGTGCCTTGTGTGCGTATTAGAGGAGGTTTTGATAATTTTTTTGTTTACGTCAAGGAGGTTGATGACTTGATAGTTGATACCAACTTTTTTTGGTAACTTGATAGCAACATTGAATTAATTCAATTTTGAGTTATTCTAAAAAGAAATTAATCATTTAAAAAATCACAAAGGTTTTATGGTCGATAAATTAAATCCATATATAATTGACCCCAGTAACAAGATTGACAGCCCAAAAGCTCAATACACCATGGGTTCCAAGAGCAGACCTTGTGGCGCCCAAAGGATGCAGATGAAACCGGCTAGCTTGATGAATACATTCCAACTCTGGAGGGATTTCTCAGTCCTAGAATTGAACACTCGTACTTTCCCCCGTGACATTTATTTAATTTTAAATTAAAAAAAATCAAAAAGTAAAGATAACTAACACAATATAATGAGCAGTCCAGTTAGACTTGCTCTACTTGAGTTCGTACTCAAGCAGAACCTTAGAGGTTGTCATGATGAGTTTCTGCTTATTTTGTGAAAACTTGAGTCTCAAGATCAATGACTTTGATTTTAGTTGATAACTTTTTTTTTCTTAAGCTCAAATCTCTTTTGTTTGAGCTCTTCTTTTTGGGATCTTGACCTATTTGACAAGTGGGTTCTAAGTTCTAAATTGAGTTGGTTATGCAGATAGGGCCCAAAATGTTTCAGAAAGAAAGAGAGTGATTGAGTTGGTAGTACAAAAAACGTTAAGGTGATTTGACTTAGAAGTTAGAAGAAGTGACATTTAAAGTTTTCATTATCAAATTTTCACTTCAGTTTGTAGCAGATCCTCTCTGGGTTGAGCTTTGGAGCCGCAGTTGTTTCCCTCCGCCACTGTTCCGCCTCTGTTCTGCCACCTCTGTTGGCTAGTGTTTGGATATCTGAAGGCTAGGGTTTGTTTGGCCCAACTTTCATGGACTCAGTACTTTGGGCCTGATCCTTGGGCTTGTACTTGCAAGTCTTCTCTTAAATTTCCCTTAGTTCTAACTTGGTTTAGATGTTTCTAAGGAGTCAAATGCTTAAGTGATAATGAACTATTGTAAGTTTATTTGGGCTTATGACCCAATTCTCTTCATTCAATAGGTTTGATGTATTATGATCTGATGTAAGTGTCGTTGGACTACCTTTAATATTGAATGAATTTGAACTTTCGACCAAAAAAAAGAACACCAATAATATAAATTACTATCATTTCCTTAGTGAACTTGAGACTACTTTGTTTCAATACCTTTTCACTTATTTCCATCATGTTCTCTTATTTTTTCATTATTTTATTGGGTTAATCGTCTACTTGGCCTCTGTCTTTATCTCGCCGTCTGGAATTAGTCATTCCCCGGAAAATTTACAAATCTGGGTCCTCTCGTTTGCAATAAGTCTGGAGCAGGTCCTCGCCGGAGGCCAGAGCTCCGGCGAGGTGATGATATGACATGGTGACTGTGTTAGTAAGCTTACGTGACTTTAAAAAAAATTAAAAAATAAATAACAAGTCATATTTATTAATCAAATAAACTAATTTTAAATCCATTAACAAATCTAACCTAATCTAACTAAAAAATCAATTTCCCCCAAATAATGAAAATAGAAAAAACCCTAAATCAATTGCTTCTTCCTCTCAAACCCAGAACCTTCTGAGTTCTTCTCATTTTCTCATCCTCTCAAACCTAGCTCTGCCCTCACAAAGCTCCATGACAAGCTCGCGGTCGAGACTGTACTTTTCCTCGATCTCGCTGCCGGTGGCGTCGCTGAGGACGGCGAGCTTGGAGCCGTCGTTGTTGGCGACATAGTCGATCGCGAAGGGGTTCTCCTTCTTTCCCTTCTTCTGGGTGGAGATGGGTTTCAATGGTGGGTTGCGCCTCTCAAACCCAGATCTGCGAATCGTCCTCCATCTGATTATTTCTTTGAGGGAGAGGTTGCAGGTTGGGGTGTGGTGGGTTGTGAGTGAGGGTTGGGGTTGAGGTTGGGGGTGGGGTTGAGGTTGCAGCATCGGGGTGGGTTTCAGGGGTGGGTTGCGGGTGAGGGTGGGGTTGCAAGTGAGGGTGGGGATGGGGGTGGGTTGCGGGTGAGGTGGGGTGGGTTGCGATGGGTTCTAGGTGGGGATGGGTTTTAGGGGAGAGTTGCAGGAGAGAGAGGGGAGGACGGAGACAGAGGGATAAGGAGTGTAAGGCCCAAGTTTTTAAGTTTATGCTAAGTGAATAAATTTCTTATTCACGATTAGGGTTGATGTATTGTGAAAGGAAACCTGAACAAGAGTTTGTCAAATGAAATAGATTTATGAAGGAGAAAGTTCAGGAAAAGTCTGAGGATTGTATCGAAGTCGATTTAAGTTATAGCACGACTAATATTCGCTTTAAAAACCTAGGACAAGAATCTTAGGAAATAACACTATGTTCCACCCTTGGAACACTGTAGGATTTTAGTCCAAAAATCTTCAGAGAAATGTTAGAACTTCTCTTTTTCCATATATCAAAATCGTTTCGAGGCGAAACTCTAGGATCTACGAACGTCCGATTCCAATCATCGGAAGTTTGCCGAAACCGAATCCCTGGTATTTCAAAACCCTAGAATCAACCGACAATGAAGACTTTTTCTATTCAGAGCTTCAAATGAAGATTCTACACGCGTACACCCATTTCTCTTGATGATTTCAATCTTTCTTCAGAAGGAAGTTTTCTATTCCGACATCCGATGCAAAAAGCAACTTATCGGGTAAAATAGTTTTATACCGACTATGCATTAGTTGCCAAAAATACAAGGAGACCTCTTTATAGTTTTGGAATTCTTTTGCCAAAACATATCTATTAATTCACGGAGAATGACGCCGGAAAAATCAGATTCGCGAAACTTTCATTTTCCCGCGAATTTCCATCTTCTATATATAGCAAACAAGTGAGAAAAAAACACAAAACTCCTCCATTTTCTCTCCTCAAGGCCGCGAGCTTCACCAAGGAAGAAGGAAGAAGAATTTTCTTCATTACTTGCTTGATCGTTGATCCGTTAGTTGCTGCTTCAAGGTTTCGAGGTATAGTCGCTAATCCTTACCTCTGATCGCTTTTTCCATAGCTTTTCTGTAGACTTTTCTGAGCTGATAGTTTATGGGTTTTTCAAAACTATCCTGAATCTTTCATTTCTGATTCTAAACCTCTTCTTTATGTGCCCAAGATCACTTCTGCCGGATTAGATTTTCCGTTATGTCGCCGGAATTCCGTTGGAATCAAATTTAGCCTAAAATACCCATTTTTGGAGTTTTTGAGGTAAAGCTTCAACCTTTAGGCTAAAAACTATCGCCTTAGCTTAGTGCTAGTAGGATTAGTTGTTATAAACGTCGTTGGTGACGTCCCTGCAAAATTTGGTTTTTGGGATTTCAGTTTTGAAATTTCTAAGTTAAAAATCATGACCAAAATACCCCTGCGACAGTTTTTGATCCGATAATTTTTCCGAGTTCAGAATAACCTTAGTTACGGCTAATGATAGCATAGGAACCAAGTTTGATCGAAGAAAAATCGAGTCTCCTAATTACCTAAAGTGGCCGAGCCTATAGGGGGAGGAGGAGGAAAATTTCCTTTTCCGAAAACTTGTCTTTCGCGCTAGATTATCGTACCTTAGAGTATAGATTACTTCGTGTAACCTTAGTGATGTATTGATAGCTTAGTTTCCGATAGATTCTGATAGTATTTATGTGGTTTTGCTCTAAAGGTGATTTTGAGGAATTTCCAGCGGAGCAAGGCTTTGATTATGAAGGAACTTTAGGAGATAACTCTGGAGAATCTGCAGGTGAGGGCTTCTCACTGAATCTCTAGTTAATGCTTAGGGTCGATGTTTTCGACATTGTTTACTGTTTATGCACTGGATTGTGTGTGATTGGGAAATGTTTTCTGAGGCTTCGGCTGACAATGTAGATGATGCATCTACTGAATGTTTTGATGAGTGAACTACATGCTAAGTGCTAATTGGGTAATTTAGGATGTGTGGTGCATGCCTTATATGCTAAGTGCTATGTGGTTATTGCTTAATATATTGATATATGACATGTTGATTGGTTGTGCTGAGTTATTTATACTTATGCAATGAGATCCGAGATTCTGAATGGTGAGAATAGCGGGCAGGTCATGCCGATTTTATTTTGAGAGTTTTAAGAAAGTTTGATAGGACGAATGAGATTCGGACCTTGTTATGATGCGTAAGGATCGAGACATTCTCTGGAGTCATTTGGGGATTTAGAGATCCCGAGAACTTATAGGATTTGCGATAAGACTAAAAAGGTCATTACTTTGAAAAGAAAACTCATAAGACATTAAACAACCTCTAAATCTTTAAATAAAGATAATAAACTCGAAAGGAAGCTTTGGATGCAAATCTTAGTTTTTGGAAAACGAGAAGTGTCGTCGGATCCAAGTGTTGAGTATGTTGATGTTCTTGTGCTGTTGGAGCAGCTGTGTTGAGTATGTTGATGTTCTTGTGCTGTTGGAGCAGCTGTGTGGTTGGGCTATCCTGGGGATAAGTCCGGGGAATTGATAGTTCCCGAGTATGTTGATACTCTTGCTCGTTGAGCAGTTTTGACCATCGGATTGAGATGAGTCGGATGATTTGGAGATCATCATGAGTTATGTGTTGTTGTGAAGTGTGTCTTTTGTCGCAGAATCGACTGTTACCTTAGGGTAAGCTTTTAGAAACATTAATTTAGCTAGAACACGTGGCGACGTAGCTATATGTTGTTGGGCTATCCTGGGGATAAGTCCGGGAAACCGTTAGTTTCCGAGAGTGTGATACTCTGTGCTCGTTGAGCAGTTGTGATCATCGGATTGAGATGAGTCGGATGATTTGGAGATCATCGTGGATTATGTGTTGTTGTGAAGAAGTGTCTTTTGTCGCAGAATCGACTTTACCTTAGGGTAAGCTTTTAGAGACTTTGATTTACCTAGAACACGTGGCGACGTGTCGAGTGAGATTCGGAGACGTTGTTTGTCTAATCATCCTGCATTCATGCAACATTAATGAGGTATTAACACAGGACGTACTCTGGACCTCGTCGGATTCCAAAATGGTCATAAGACCCGGATTTCCGTGTAAGAGCGTCTGTAGACGTCTCTTGTAGCAGACCGAAATGGCAGACCTACGGGTTACGACTGATCTGACTACCGCTGTCGTTGGAATAAGAGGCACGCGGGCCGAAATGGTCCCACCGTGGCTGGTGCTAGGGCTGATCCGTTGATGTCCATCCGTTCCGGATTGCATATTGGTTGACTGGGTTAACCTGCATATCATTTCATGCAACATGCATACTGACTTAGTTGTCGAATGTGATTGTTATTTGTTAATCCTATTTGGAACATGTTAAGTGTTTTTATTGTCATTTATGTTCGTTATGGAATATGTAACCCTAGGATGTTATCCCTAGCTATAAGCCTAAGTGGCTATTCTATTATCTGTATCTATCGATGTTATTATTTACATAATTCTTTGGAGTTGACCCTCGCGTCTTCTGTGTGTGCTTTGGCGGACAAACGCCCTTTGTCAGATGTCCACGGCGGACTAGATCATGATGGTTCACCCTTCGGGGGGAACTAGAGTTGAGATACTGGAACAGGAGCGCATTGCGGTAGCGAGAGGAGGACGGATGGTGTACTTAGACTAGGTCGTCCTGGATTCTGATTCAGACGACGATCATGCTAGCACATAGTTTTGAGTGTTGGTATGAGCTCCTCGAGTTAGGATTAGTGTAGGAGTAGAGTTTAGCTCTGACAGTCTTTGCTTCATTTGTTTCTTTGGGGGACAGGGTAGTTCCGCCTATAGCTTTTTGTGTGGTTGCCTTACGGGAATCACAGCGAGTTGGTTGGACTTAGGAGGTCTTATTTTCAGGCCATTGGGTCAGCTTATTCTCAGTTTTGAGGGATAGTGTTGCGGACACTTACCTTTCATTCGGTTTGTACCTATTGCCTACGGGCGCTACTCTTCTATTACCCGTCGCTGGAGGTTTACTCGTGACGAGGTTGCTACTTACAGCGGGGGCTGTATATATATATATATTGTATATTAGCTTTATTACTTTTCGCATTTGGGTTTTATTTAATTCAGTCTTGTCTTAGTTATTATCGAAAAAAAATATTCACGTTTTTCCGCATTAAGTTTATTTTTTGTTACTAAAGTGACGCCACCGAAATCGGGGTGTTATAGGGAGCGGAAAGAATCGATGGTGATGGGGCACCGGGTTGACCCTTGCAGCGTCGATGACTGGCTACACCTTTCTTCTCCGCCCCACCACCGCAATGTTGAAGGCATGGGCAAAGAAGAAGAGTTCACGATCGGGAAAGAAAGGAAGAAGGCAGGGGCAAGGAAGAAGAACTCAGAAGTGAAAAATCCTTCGTGATGTTGCTTTGGGTTTTGGGTTCAAGAACTCTTACTTTGGCCAAGAACTCTTACCTTTGTGATGTTCAAAAATCCTTCGTGATGTTGTTTTGGACTTCAAGAACTCATAAGTCAACCCACCGAAGCTACATATATGATTCTCTTATTCTGGAAATTGGGTGATGTTGTTTTGGATTTTGGGTTGATGTTGTTTTGTTCTAGTTTGTTTTGTTATGGAAATTGGGTTGGAGAAATTGGGCTGGAGGAAGAAGATGATGGGTGTTGACATTCCCCTGATTCCCCACGCCAAGATGAATTCGGGTACAATGTTTCTTTAGATCGAAGAGCTTTAGATGTGGATTCAGTGGGTAGTCTTTGGATGACTCTTCCACTTGTGAATTTCTGGAATATTTTCCTTCTTGGAGGAAGAAGATGATATGTTTTTCTGGAGTTTTGTGATAGTTTTTTTTTTTTTCAATTGAGGATTAAGTGGTTGTAATTAATGTTTATTTGGATTTTTTTAATTAATAATTAACAGTATTTTTTTTTATTTTTTCTTGCCACGTCAGATAAGTATCATCATGCCAATTCATCACTCGCCGGAGCTTCGGGCCGGAGCTCCGGCGAGGACCTGCTCCAGACTTATTGCAAACGAGAGGACCCAGATTTGCAAATTTTTCGGGGAGAGACTAATTTCAGACGGCGAGACAAAGATAGGGACCAAGTAGACGATTAACCCTATTTTATTTTCATATTACATTATTTTTTTATAGGCTTTTCATATTACATTATTATAAATCTTTTTTTTATTCCTATATCTGAGAGGTATCTGTCGATGAATAATTTTCCTCTACGTTACGTGAGAGCATGCACGTTAAGTTGGAGTGTTCATTGAGTTGGATCGACTCGACGAAACCAAACCAATTAAGTTGGTTCAAATCCAAACCAAACCAAACATATGAAAAAATGAGAATGATAAGCTCGGTCATGGTGTGAAGATTTGAAAACTGATGAACCGAACCGAACATGTGTAGTTATTAACATAAAAAATAGATATTCTCTCTATTTTCATGATTCACCTCACTTAATTACAGATTTGTTTCTATCTTCCTAAGTTTAGGGCAATTTTCTATCTTCACTCATCATCCATTCGTCGTTCCTCTCCCTCCATTTCACTCAGGATATATAGTTGGTAAGTGAATCTTTGACTTCAAATGTTTGGAACTGATGAACCAAACTTAACTTTCCGTTCATCATCAGTTAGGTTTGGTTTAATTTTTGGAATTTTTTTCTAACAATATCTCCAATGCAAGGTTCTTAGTTCTTATTTTTGAGTTAAGAACTAAGAACTGAGTTCTTAACCATTGGAGGTGCTGACATGAAGTTCTTAGTTCTTAAAAATAAGAACTCAGTTCTTATATAAGGAATTTTACTTTTTGAGTTTTTAGCCTAAAAAATTAAATTTTCACTCTCCTCCAAATTACTTTATGAATTTTATTTTATTACTTTATGAAAATAAAATGTATAAATGATGTGGTTGGTGAGACCAAATGAATAGTAATAAGAACTAAGAGCTAAGAACTCATGGTTGGAGCAAAATTGCTTGAGAGTTGCTTAAGCACAAATGACAATATGGGCCTACATAAATAGTGCTAAGAAGTAAGAACTAAAAATTAAGAACTAGCATTGGAGATGCTATAAGAATCAAATTAAACCAAATCGGTTAAGTTTAATTGATTCAATCACTTTTTTCACCTAAAGTCAGAGCAAACAGAATCGTGAACACTTGTAAGTCGTTGAGTAACGTTACATGAACCAATTCAACAAGTGTCCCTTGGCTATACACAGAGCAAATTTTTGTTTTTTTTTTGGAGAAACATAGAGCCAATAAATGGAGACTAAAGTACCTTAAATCTGTAGGGGAGGTGCGCAGTGCACACTCTGCTTTTTCTCTTGGATATGTGGATCAGATTACTATCTCAAAACAAAAACGTGGCGCCGCGTGAGACGATGACAAACAATACACTCGGGCATATGTCAAAAGTGAAAAACCATCCTAGTTTTGGATGAGATCAACAACACTTTCAAATGAATAATGATATATACACACCTCATTTTTTAAACACTCCATTTCCATTTTTTTTTATTTCTATCTCTCTCATCTTATTATCTATCACATCTCATACTTTCTCTCTCTTACTTTTTCTTTTCTTTCTATCTCTCTCCCCATTCCACCTCTCTCCACCTCAAAGAGAGGTGTGGATGAAACATTATTCCTTTCAAATTAACCACCAAGATTCCTTTAAGTGACAACCAAAAGGAACTCGCATATATGCAACTAACTAAAAAAACAAAACAGAAAACAATAGACTTGGTCCCCGAATCAAATAAAAGTTTCATGATGAAATGATATATATTGCCTTACCAGATAAATATTGAGTAAAATCAATTTAATCTTAAGTTTATAACAATATTTTAACTTGTGTATGAAATAAAATATGTTAGGAACATATATCAAAATATAAGGTGCCAAAATATAATTGGATCGCCTAAGTTAAAGTGATACCCATATAAATCGTGAGTAATTTAGATAATTCAGAAAATATATGCGCAAAAACGTTTTTGTGGAACCGTAGGACACATCTTTGTTTCCGTATGCATGCATGGACAGAGAATCGTTTGTAGAAAAAAAAGAAAACTTGGATCAATCGCTTTCAATAAATGATCAAAGAAATTTTCGAAACCGACCTAAACATCTAATCAATTATTCTCCACTTTCCTCCTTAGCCAACCCATATCTTTTTACTTTCCTTACAGCGATGCCAATATTCCACCACTACAAAAAAAACATGATTTAGTGGGGTTATTTAGCGGGGGTTTTAACAACCCCCGCAGATTACATTAATTTTCATTACTTAGGGGAGGTTTTAATAACCCCCGCAAAAAATTACGTTATTAAACTCTCCCAATTTTCACTCTCTGAACTCTCATCTCACTCTCACTCTGAACTCGTTTCTCATTCTCACTCTCACGATTGCAACCTGATTCGTTAACCATGGAAGCTCCTGAATCCTTTCCACCGATTTGATCTCTCGATTTCCACCGATTGCAACCTGATTTGATCTCTCAATTTCCACCGATTTCAACCTGATTCACTCTCGATTTCTTCTGATTCGACTCTCAATTTCACTCTCCTGATTCCACTCTCGATTAAACCCTAAAAATCTACTCTCGATTCTCTTCATGATTCCTCAATCTCCAGTGTTTCACGAGAAAACGCTCAATCTCTGCTTCACTTGCATTTTCCTGGTAAGAACTCAACTCCACTTCCGTATGAGTTTCAATTTTGCTTCTGATTTTGAGTTTTGTTTCTCTTTGGAATCACAAATTAGGCAGAAATTCTCTGGAGCTGGAACCTAGACATTGTTAGGAGCTTAGGAGCTGGAAGGTAAGTCGATTTCGTTTGCTTAACTTGAATATCTATGGCTGGATTGGTATGATATGATCGAGTAAAACTGTGGAAGTGAATACAGGTTTTCCAGTTTCAATTGGCTTCTGGGAGTGTTGACTTGTTTCATACGATTGATAACTTGGATCAATCCCAATTTTTCAATGAAATACTCAAGTTGAATCTGAATGGGGAACCCCTTTTAGCTACTAAAATTCCTATATTAATCATTTTGTTGCTTGATAGGTTTTTGCTTTGTTTATGCAGTCATGCCAAGGTTCAAGCGTTTCCACAACCCACAAAAATCAGCGTCTGGATCATCAATTGAAGCTTCTTCACAATCAGCCCCTGAAGTCTCTCAAAAAGCCCCACCATCGAAGAACCCCGTGAGTACACCATCTTGGAATGTTGAAGCAATAGGTATGTGTCATATTTTCTTAACAATCTTGGAATGAATTATTATCTATTCCCTTTTTCTTATCTGAAATTATTATCTCTCTTGCCCTCTCCCCCCTCTCTCTCTAACTTACATACACACAAGATATTAATGAGCTTTTAATGGTTAGCCTGCAAAACTTGAGCTTAACTCATTTATATAAACTGACTGTTTGGTGAAATTTAATTTCGCCATTTGAACACTTTCTTCTTAAACCATGTATCGTTTTCAAATCTTCCTTGGGAGAAATAAATACTGTTGAGTAGAATATGTATATGCTTTTAGTGGTGCGTTATGAGTTTATGACTAATTAGCATCTTAGCCTGTGTGCACTACACAGTAAAAATAATATAGACCAGATTCCTATGATCCTTGTTCTGGAGTGCATCTACTTCAATGACATCAGTTTTCTTTCTTCTTCAATCTTCAATGGTTGTTTGTATCAATTCGTTTTGTTTTTATCCAGATTCACATGTAAATTGCATTTCAAAGGGACAGTGTAACAGTGAAGGTTGAAGTATTGATAGATCATGCGAGAAAGTTGAGGATAGCCATAGGTTGTATTTTTTTATCCTAGACATGTTTGGTTGTCTAAAGTGTACGAACTATATAGGTTAGAGAATGAAACATCTATTTGGAGTTCGTTTAAACTAGTGAAGTAGGATGAAGTTCTGAAACATTGGTGAGGGTTGTTACTTCTAGGAAGATAAGAGCAGGCAAGAATGAGAGTTGTTATGGGGGGTGGCAATGAGTGAGGGGTGTGGAAATATATTTATACTAGTTAGAATGGGAAAAGAGAATATTAAAAAACAAATGAATGGATTGGTTTTGATATTTGAACGAGTGAAAATAGTAACTGACAAAGTTGAAACTGAAATAAAGAAAGAAGGCCTAGGATGCTGCAGAGAAAACCGTGTGTCCATAATCATAGCATAATTTATAAATAAATAAATAAGATCATGACACTTTAGAAGATGGACTTTTGAAGTGGTTTTAGTGTAATTTCTCTAGAAAAATGAGATAGATGCTTTGAGAAGTTTAGATTTTTGGTGTGTTGTTCATCTTATGTCCATCTTAGGAAACAGTCACTTGCCCCTTCTTCTATAGTCTCTGCTAATTTTAGCTCAATTTGTAGGATTTGTCAGTTACTAGAGTGGTTCTCCAACTAAATTTACATTTTAAGCTTACTTTCTTTTCCTTCCTTTTTTACCTGTTATAGAAGATGTGTACCGACCTATGCTGTAAGCAATAGCATATACCTTGAGAATGAAAGAAATTAAGACCAGTAGTGCATCCAATAAACACATGCTTCTTATCCAGGAGTTAAGGTTCTTTACTTAACTCTGTTTTATCTTTCAGAGACTCAAACAGGGAAATTGATGGATGTAAATTTTCTCTCTTTGTTTCTACTTTCTACTGTTGTTACTTATCTGAAAGGTTTCTAGAAAGTTTCTTGCTATAATCTCAATTTCTCAAGTTTTCATTTTCAGGTTGTATGCAGTACTCTCCAAAATATATCATTGATTTCTTTCCTAATTGGTATTACTCTATTTGGATGGGCAACCAAGCAAGTTATAAATGTTATTCAGGTTGGTTCATGATACATTTATGCTTGATATTTAGATGATGATTGATGAGGTGTTGTATAATGTATCTATCTAGTTTTTTTACCAACCCCTACCCCATAATGAAATGAGGAAGAAGAAGAGAAGCAAAGCATGTAAGGGAAGAAAAGAAAATCCAAACTCCAAAGAAAACCGAGCGGAACTTAATAGTCTATATTTTTCAGTTTGGAATATTCATCTTGACAGAGTAATAGGAAATTTGTAACCTTTGAGTTCCTGTAATCTGAACTTTCTTTTAGCATGACTCAGGAACTTCATATTGTGACCTGATAATTGGCTTCAAAGATTGTTTTTTACATTCTAGCTATAGGCTTTCTTGGATTGAAAGTTGTGTATGGGTTATTTTGGATTGTAAGTTGTCTATGGGTTTGTTTCTTTAATTGAAGTGTTTTGTTATTTTGGATTATGAGGTTAAAAATGTTCCTAGAATATATTATAGGCTGTAAATA
Organism: Lotus japonicus; assembly: GCF_012489685.1. Taxonomy (NCBI): domain Eukaryota; kingdom Viridiplantae; phylum Streptophyta; class Magnoliopsida; order Fabales; family Fabaceae; genus Lotus; species Lotus japonicus. The sequence continues at coordinate 73,732,303 of NC_080043.1, forward strand.
ATCTCTTGCATTTAAGGGAGGTTTAAAACTCCCGTTAAAAAAGCTTGCGGATAAGGGAGGTTTAAAACCCCCACTAAAAACCGCCGCTAAATTCATATACAGGTACCAGGGTTTGCTGAAAAACGCCGCTAATGATTTGTGGGGAGTGTAACTTCGGGATTTTTCAAAACCCCCGCTAAGTAACTCGCGGGGGTTGAAAACCCCCACTAAATGCAAAAAAAAAACCCACTAAATAACATTTTTTTTTGTAGTGCACCACAGCAACCTCTCAAGTCCTATATAAGCATGCCACATTGGCCCAAGTTCAAGCACACACTCATTCACTCACAAACTAGTTCAAGCACACACTCATTCGCTCACAAACTAGCAAGCTTTTCCCTTACATAAATTCTTCTACCAAATCTGCATTATACCAATTAGCATTTCTCCAGCCTTGAATATTGATTAGCCTTTTTTGCATTATACACGAAATGGAGAGGGTGACAAAGATGGTATCAGAGAGGCCAGTGGTGATCTTCAGCAAGAGCTCATGCTGCATCAGCCACAGCATCAAGACCCTGTTATGTGACTTTGGGGTGAATCCTGCAGTTTATGAACTTGATGAGATATCTAGAGGGAGAGACATTGAGCAAGCTCTTTCAAGGCTAGGATGCAACCCTTCTGTGCCGGCCGTGTTTATCGGCGGTGAGCTTGTGGGAGGAGCTAAAGAAGTGATGAGCCTTCACCTTAACCGGTCCTTGATTCCAATGCTTAAGAATGCTGGAGCTCTTTGGGTTTGATCATGAATAGTTCTTGACATTTTCATGGATCACTCAGCCGCACATATATAATCACTTTAATTTGTTGAGGTTATATGTAGAGAGGCTTATGCATCTATATATTGTCAGCTTAGAGTTTAAGGTACGAGACGCAATAATGAGGCCAACTTACTTAACTGATCGAGGTGCATGCACTTTAGCCCCCCACCCCCCTTTTAATGTAATATCTTTTTTGATAATCATAATAAAGAGCTTTGCTATACAATGCGACTAATTAAGAGCTAGGGGACATGTGGGTTGGGTGGGGGAGGTCCAGGGATCAATCTTTGGAGGGTGCAATTTATTTTTCCGATGTATTAAAAAAATTAAATTCTCAAACGAAATGTACCATTTAGACCCTTTTGGAAATCCAATCATCTTACTCAGTTTGTGAGAATTTTTAACCGCTTCCTAAGCTAAAAATATTAAAAGAAAAGAAGTAAAACATGGTACTACATTTTAAAATTGACACCAATCACGCGAGAAAAAAAATCATACATGCAATTTATGACGGTACTAAATAGCCAATTTAGCATTTTACGTTTTTCTCCTAAACTTTAAGAAAACAACATGTTCAAATGATAGACAGAGAACATAAAGAGAAATAAGGGATAGATGTTAATATGTGATATAGTGTTATGGAAGAAGAATAAAGAGAAACATAGAATATTTGTGGGATGTCATTACCTCCATGGCTCCATGAGACTATTTAACTCCATCCTAGTTAACCAATAAGATTGTTTAAAAATAAGTAAAACCAATTGAAAATTTTAATTCATTTATTTTAAACATCACTAAAACCTTCATTTTTCAGACACTTAAAAAGTAACTTTCACATGCAATTCAATTTTCTCTCCGTTTGTCTCATCATATCATATTATATTATATTATGTGCATAACGAGCTATCATCGTTTATGGTAACTCGACCTAACCACCGAGTTAAGTTTCATAGTAACATATGCTCAATCTTCGAGACACATTTTAAGTCCAATAAGCACATGACTTAAGGGCTTTTTTGTATGTCTACCGAGCTCTCGTGTAAGATAGCCTGACTTAATTACTGAGTTACCATAGTCTGTGATTATATTTAGTCGTCGAGGGACTCTCCAAGCCCAATAAACATGTGTGAACTTAAGAGACACATGTAACCCGGCCCATGGTTATATAGCGGTCTTTAACCCCCCCCCCCCCTCCCCCTAAAATCATTGACTAATCATAGGTCATTTAATATCATCTAATAAATCACTCTAAATATAACAGCTAAACAAGTAAAAGCCCAAGAGGCGGCGTCCTTTAATCCTATAAAGAGACCAAGATAATAAGGTTGAAGTATCTTCACTCTAACATTGATACCAGGACCTAGACTTTGTGCTTGTCGTTAACTCTGATCCTGAAGTTTTGAAGAAAACAATATTATATATTATAAGGTTAAATATTTTTTTAATTTCTGACTTATATACTTGAATCAGAAATAAATAGTCCATAAGAGAAAAAAAATCTCTATTTTCATCCCTGAAATTTTTTTTTTGATTGTAAATAGTTCATCTGTGACATCATAACACTTATTAATTAATTGACATTAATATTCACTAAAACACATTTTCACGTATACATTTATATATTAACTTGGATTTTCATTAAATCTAGTCATCACCAAACATTCTTGAACCAGTTTTGGTCCCTCTTCCTCCTCCCCTCTCTTTTTCAGCCACACCCATGACCCAAGCATATTTAATTTATGAGAAAAGTGGCATACGCATTCGGCTACATGCCGCGTTTCTTCTAGCTCTTAGTTGACAAGGTACAAATGCTAAAAGCGAGGTTGATATTTGTGTGATATTCCCTTTGATCACACTACCGTCTACCGAATAGTTTGATATGCAAACTCAGAAGGGACAAAAAATGAAAACAAGTTGTACATATGCAGAATAAATGAGGCATAGGTTGGCACAAAGCAGTCAAAACTAACAGCAGATTGCCAACTTGACCGTAGGTGATATAAGGCTGGTTAAAGGAAAGATGGTTATTTAAAAAATGCTTAATTAAGATATATTTGATGATTGTTTGTCCATGCCAAATAAATTAGGCATAGATTATAAAGCAGTTAAAACTAGGCTTAAATATGTTTTTGGTCCTCTAAAATTGTGATCTTTTAGTTAGGCCCTTTTAAATATTTTTTTTATACACCCTTATTTTGAAAATAACATGGAGGGAGAAGCCCGTGCCGTTACCTTTATCTAACGGACGCTGATGTGACATTTTAGAGGGACCTAAACAATTGAACCATGATTCTAGAAGGACTTAAACCAAAGTACCATGATTTTAGAGGGACTTAAAACTTAATTTTTATCATGCCTTAGGTCCTCTAAAATCATGGTTCTTTAGTTTAGATCCCTCTAAACGACGTAAGGTTACAGTAAGGGCTGAAACCTTAGTATTATTTTGCATTTAGGGGTGTATATAAAAAAAAGTATTTAAAGAGACCAAAACCAAAAGACCCTAATTTTGAAAGAGAAAAACATATTTAAGCCTAAATAACATATTATCAACTTAACATGGCGATATAAATTCGTGAAAGGGAGACAAGTCCAATATGTAAAATATTTAATTAGTATTTGAAGAGTTGTGTACATGTTGAATAAATTAGGTAAGGGTGAGTATTATGTACGTTCGTCATTCAGTGTAAGCAAGTTAGACTCCGTAAAAATAAAAACATAAGTTTACATTTCGAGAAAGACGTTTATTTGGAGTGATATATAACTGTTTTCCGAACAGATGACAACATGCATTAAGAAAAAAGAAGAAGCAAAATCGTAATAAATTGATGAGGAGTGATATCAACACACTCTATTAAATTCACTCTTTAACATCCTTCATGGATTTATTTTATAGAAAATTAATAAATATCTCTCGCTCACTAAAAATCTATCGACTTTAGAATAAATCAATTAAATGTTGGAGAGAGGGTGTTTAAAAGAGTGAATTTGGATTTATTATTGTTGGTTGCAGTGCAATCACAATTGCAAACCTATCTATTAAGATCCGACAAAGTATATTTGTAACATGTACTATTTATATCTACTTCATCGAGAACAAATAAAAATTACCTTAGACCATTTACAATGGATAAATGAATTGGGTGTTGAAAATTGTTGAATTTTGTTGATAGGTTGTAGTGGTTGTTGAAGTTTGTTGAGAGTGATGAGAGAGAGGAAAAATGTTGAACATTTTCAACAAAGTTGGACAGCCTGCGGTGTGCCACGTGGCGCGAGGCCAGTGGTCACCGCTGGCGCGTGCGCCTTGTCTGCAGGAAAGAGAAACCTTTTTTTTTCTTTGCCACGTGTCAGCTTCTGATTCGTGGCTCCGGATTTCTTTTACCCTTATCTTTTGAACTCAATTATTTCATCAAAAAAAATATTTTCTGAAAAAAAAAAATTATACCAAAATTCATGATTTTTTTTCTCTATAAATAGAGACTTGGTTCGTTTGATTTGGACACAGAAAAAAAACCAAGTTTTTCACCCTCTTATTATCTCTTTAACCATCTTATTTATCTATCTATTAGCATTTGTTTTGAAATGGATCCCAACAATCACCATTTCAACACCCAGAATTCTTCAAACAACCCATTTTACAACCAAAATCACAACAACTATGAAGATCCAAATCAAATTTCTTACAAACGTCCTCAAAATCCCACCAATTATCAAGCCCCACATCAATTCTTCAACCAACGTCCTCTAAATCCAAACTATTATCAAGTCCCACATCAAATCTCCAACCAACGTCCTCGAAATCCAAACTATTATCCAGATCCAAATCAATATTCGTACCAACCTCCTCAAAACATACAAAATTTTAACCAGTCATCAATTGTTCCAAACTCTTATCCATCTTATGGATCTGTGAGATATTCATCTCAAACACCCCAGTCTAGTGGGTATATGCCAGTGGTTCCTGAAAATTTTCCGAGTGTTGATGTACCGGAATTTCCGGAATTTTCAACACAAGTCAATCTTGGTGGCGGGTCAGCTGATAATGAAGTCAATGAAATCACTCCTAAGAGCAAAAAAGCTCATTCACCCGCATGGAACACTGCACAAAATCTAGTGCTAATTAGTGGGTGGATTAATTGTGGAACAAGCAGTGTTGTCGGAAGAAACCAGAAAGGAGAAACATTTTGGAGAGATATTGCTGAGTATTGTAATGAGCATTGCTCATTCGATCCTCCGCGCGATTGGGTTGCCTGCCGAAACCGTTGGAATTATATGAACACAAGACCGGGTAAATGGATTGGCGCTTATGATAGCGCTAAGCGTGAGCAACGAAGCGGTTGGTCGGAGGATGATGTTATCGCAAGAGCACAGGAATTATTCGCAAGTGGGAAGATTGGTCAATTTACTTTGATGGAAGAATGGCGCGTTCTCCGTGATCAACCACGTTTTTGTAGTCAGGTAGGAGGAAATACTGGCTCGAAAAGTAGTGGATCTAAGAGATCACACGACAGTGATGCAAGTGGCTCAAACTCTATAGGATTAATTCCTCGTCCAATGGGAAATTAGAGAAGATGCCGACGAGGAGGTGGACAAAGAGTGGGATTCTTACATCCAATTCAAGGAGAAAGAGCTTGAACGATTGGACAAGATAGCATCGGTGCAAGCAGAGACTAACGAATTGATTAAAGAGAAGACTAATGCGATGAAAGAGAAGACTAATGCTAAAAAAATTAGTATGTATCTAAAGCTAACTTCGGAAGAGCATCTCAATGACCGTAAGAAAGAGCTGTTAGAGCAGTTGTCCAAAGAGCTATTTGGAAATTAATTTCAAGCGAGTCTTTGTCTGTATTCGGTCAAACTTGTCAGTGGTGTGAAGTATGTAGTGTTTGCTTTAATGTTTGCTTTAATAATTTTCAAGTGGTGACAAGTATGTAGTGTTTGTTTTAATGTTTGCTTTAATAATTTTCAAGTGGTGACAAGTATGTAATGTTTGCTTTAATGTATGGGTAACTGTGTTTGAATATGTACCACTCAATTCGAATCTTGTCCTTTTCTGATAATTAACTCTGGTTGATAACTTATTTCAAATCCGCCAGTGGTGTCAAGTCTTTAGTGTTTGCTTTAATAATTTGCCATCGGTGTCAAGTCAGTAGTGTTTGCCTTTAATAAAATTAGGGTAACTGTGTTTGAATATGTACCACTCAATTCAAATCTTTTTCTTTTCCGATATTTAACTCTAGTTGATAAATTATTTCAAATCCGGCACTCAACCACCATTCAATGTACTTATATATATGGACTCATAGATCCATTGATGTACCAATATCCCAAATCTCTTCCAATCTACTTCAAAATTCACAAAAAATGGATCCATCTGATTGTCCTTTTGATCTTGCAGCATACATTCAAAATAGTCAAATTGAAGAAGCTTATGTACTCAACCGATTTAGAGAGCGTCGAAGAAAAATTCGAGAAGATACTGCACCTCGTAGTAGAAAATATATCGATAGAGATCATGCAGCTGCAAACCAGAGGCTAATTAACGACTACTTTGCCAATGAGCCTACATATGACGATGCAATGTTTCGTCGTCGGTACCGGATGCAAAAACATCTTTTCCTTCGAATCGTTGATGACCTTTCAAGTAGTGATAACTACTTCACCCAACGCGTTGATGCAGCCAATAAATAAGGTATATCACCCTTAGCAAAATGTACCACAGCAATACGAATGTTAGCATATGGTGTGGCAGCAGATGCGGTCGATGAGTACATCAAAATTGGAGGTACTACATCATTGGAGTGTTTACGTAGATTCTGTAAAGGAATCATACGATTGTATGAGCAACAGTACCTGAGAGCACCAACCCAAGAAGACCTGCAAAGAATACTACATGCTAGTGACATGCGGGGGTTCCCAGGCATGATCGAGAGTATTGACTACATGCACTGGGAGTGGAAAAATTGTCCTAAAGCATGGGAAGGTCAATTTACTAGAGGGGATAAGGGAACCACAACAGTTATTCTTGAAGCAGTTGCATCTCATGATCTATGGATCTGGCATGCCTTTTTTGGATGTTCTGGAACGTTGAACGACATAAACGTTCTAGATCGGTCACCAGTGTTTGATGACGTGGAACAGGGAAAGGCTCCAGGTGTGAATTTCTTTGTGAATCAACGTCCCTATAATATGGCATATTATCTAGCCGATGGTATCTATCCTTCTTATCCAACTTTCGTCAAAACGATTAGACTTCCTCAAAGTGAACCCGATAAGTTATTTGCAAAAGTTCAGGAGGGATGTCGAAAGGACATCGAACGTGCATTTGGAGTTCTTCAAGCTCGTTTTAAAATCATCCGTGAACCAGCTCGCTTGTGGGACATAGATGATTTGAGTATCATTATGAGGTCATGCATCATATTACATAATATGATTGTTGAGGATGAACGAGATTCATATGCTCAACGTTGGACCGATTTTGAGCAATCTAGGGAAGGTGGATCTAGTACACAGCAACCATACTCGACCGAGGTGTTACCCGCTTTTGCAAATCATGTGCGTGCTAGATCCGAGTTGCGTGATTCAAATGTTCATCACGAACTGCAAGCAGATCTAGTGAAGCACATATGGGCAAAGTTTGGAATGTCTCAGGATTGAAGATGATTTGTATCGTACTAATTACGTTATTTGTGTGTTGTGGGCTTGGTTTGTTGTCTTGCATTTTAAGTTATTGTGTGCTTAGTTTGTTGTCTTGCATTTTATTTTAAGAAAATAAAATAAATTCTTGTATGCTTAGTTTGTTGTCTTGCATTTTAAGTTAAGAAAAAAAAATTATAGTCTATATTTCAAAAAAAATTAAATTGTTAAGTGTTTATTGTTTTAATTTAATTTAATTCAACATTGTAATTTTATGTAATCATAAAAACAAAAATATAAAATTAAATAAAAATGTGAAATAAAAAAGTGGTGGGGTAGGGTGAGTGGTGAGTGGTGGGGTAGGGTGTTGAGAGTTAAGTAAAACCATTGGAGTGGGTAATTGTTGAGAGAGTGTTGAATTGGAGAGAGAAGATGATGTGGAGTGTTGGGAAGAGAAAAAGTGGGGTAGGAAAGGGGTAAACAAAACATTTTTTGTTGAACCATTGTATATGATCTTAAACCGTCATGAATTTGCATTGGGCCGAGCGTGTCTCCAAGGATGATGAGCGACCCATGAAATCAATATTCATCCCTCTTGATCTCCAAAACTAGTCAAATGAATTGTTATTATTTCCCTTAGTTCCCCTATTCATATAATATAGTCAAATTAATAAATTGTTCTTTTCAATTTTCTGATGTATAAAAAAAAATTGTTCTTATAGAAAAAGTAAAAAGGGTTAAATATTCTTTTCGTCCCTGAACTATAGCGAAATTTTGGTTTCCATATCTCAATTAAATTTCTGATGGTTTCTATCCCTTTACTTAGTAAACGGTTTGTTTTCCGTCCTTTGACCATTTTGACCGTTGATGTGGCATGCCAACTTGTAGGTGACAGTTGACATGTCAGTTATTTAGCCAATTTTGAATTATTTTAATTTCAGGTGGAGTATGAGAGGGACTAAAACCAAAAAAAAGTTAAAATTTCATTTTAACCTATCATCTTCATCCCCAATCATCTTCTCTCCACCATATGTTGATCATCTTCCCCTGTAATATAGCATCAACGAATTTCAGCCCCAAAATACATGTTTATAACCTGTCAAAAAAAAATACATGTTCACAAGATAAGATTCAACATATGCCCTCCATCAATATACCAACCGAAAATTAATTCATCATCTGCCATCAATATCTCCCATTCTCCTCCATCCCGTTTTTCAATTTTACCATCTTCATCTGTCATCAACCCTCATCAACGCTCTATCATCTTCAAGCAACAACCAGATCCAACCCCAAACCCATAAATCAGATCTGTCGCAGTAAGGCTTTAGCAACCCAGATCGAACGGAGAGTTGATGGTGCGAGCTTAGTCGGTGGCAGGAGAAGCTTTAGCGAAGGTGCGAGCTTGGTCGGCGCTAGATTCGTCATCGCTGCGCTCCATCACTCCCCCCCCTCTTTCTATCTCTTCAAGTCTGTGGGTTCTCCATGAGCACCGGGGAACCATTTGGGTGATGGGTGATGATGGGTTTGGTGAACTGAGCCAGAAATCCCAGATCGGAACTCAGAAACCCCCAGATCGGAACACAATCGACATTGAGCCACCACCCTAACCACCTGTGAACCCTAGAAACCCCAATAAACAAGCACCGGAGAAACCCTATTCCAAAATCCCCACCCAGAACATAACCGAGAAGAAAATAGATTATCTTCATCACCCATACCCACCATAGACCCCATATCGGAAGAAGACATCTTCATCTTAGAGAGGAGATTTTTTGAAAAGAGACAAAAAAGAATGAAGATGAAGAGAGGAAAAGGAAAACATCTTTGTTTATTAAAGTTACATATATGAAAGAGAGGAAGAAGAATGAAGATGAACCCAGGAAAAAGAATTTATTTTTACTCAACTTTTTATTTTATCTAATTTTTCGTTTTTCAGAAAAAAATAAATTTATTTAAAAAATATATGAAATAACCGGTGAAATCCACAATAGAGGGTTAAAAGGGGGTTGTGCACATTTGCACAACTTTTTTCTTGTGTACCATAGGGGACCCTGAATTTCTGGTTTGGATTTGAGTAATGTTTATGTTGTTTCTGGGTTTGAGGGTATGTTGTTTTGGGATTTTGAAGAACATGGTGAAGAGAAGATGATTGGAGATGAAGATGATGGGTTAAAATGCAATTTTAACTTCTTTTTTTGTTTTAGTCCCTCTTGCATATTCCACGTGTAATTAAAATAATTCAAAACTGGCTAAATATCTGACATGTCAGCGGTCACCTACAAGCTGGCATGCCACATTAACAGTCAAAATGGTCAAAGGATGGAAAACAAACGATTTACTAAGTAAAGGGACAGAAACCATCAAAAATTTAATTGAGGGATGGAAACCAAAATTTCGCTATAGTTCAAGGACGAAAAGAATATTTAACCCAAGTAAAAATTAATAAATCGTTCATGTTTAATGTATCTCAGTTTATGTATGCACCAACTATTGAACAGTTTTTGATGTATAATCCATATTTACATCTTTATTCAAATGATACTCTTTCATGTGAGAGGGACATGTACCTCAAAAAATCTGAAACCACACAACACAAGACACCATTGTGTTTGTGTGTTGGCTCCTGAAGCTTCTTTGAACTTCTCCACCCTTCTGAAAGCACTTCCAAAAGCAAGAACTTCCACCATGATCATCATCATCATTTCCTTCACCAGTCCTCAACATTCCCCAAACCAATTCAATGGCGTTACTTCCCTCTCTTTCTTATTCTCCCTCCTTCAACCCCACCAACACAATCACAAAAAGTTTCATTTTTCCACTTCCAACCAACACTCTCACTCCCAAAAAACGCATTTCAATTTCTCCATGCAAGTTCTCTCTCAAAGACCACGACCACCATGAAACTGAATCTTCTTCTAGGATTTCCGTTGCTTCTGAGAAACCCAAAACAGAGGAACATTCTGATTCTGAGAAACAGCAACAACAACAAGAACAACAACAGGAATTGGATTGGAAGACAGATGAGGAGTTCAAGAAGTTCATGGGTAACCCTTCAATCGAAGCTGCCATAAAGCTCGAGAAAAAGAGGGCTGATAGGAAGCTCAAGGAGCTTGACAGGGAAAGCAACACCAGTAACCCTTTTCTTCGTCTTTTCAATGCCTTAGTTCGTGATAATCTGATCAAGGAAAAACAGAGGCTCCAGAAAGCAGAGGAAACTTTCAAATCTCTTGATCTTAACAAGGTAGGTAGCTAATAATTAAATTAATAATTAATCATACTCACACAATTTGTAGAAATGATACCTAAGGTATATTAGATAAGGAATTAAAAATGGAAGTATCTATTAAAATTTTCATTTTTCATTTTTTTAGTATCTATTTGAAGGTGTGATCATATTCATACTCATGCTAGTTGGAGTTGAATACCATTCATGTTACTATTTGACTTGTGCAGTTAAAGAGTTGCTTTGGGTTTGACTCATTTTTCGCCACGGATGTTCGAAGATTTGGAGATGGAGGAATTTTCATTGGGAATTTGAGGAGACCTATTGATGAGGTCATTCCCAAGTTGGAGAAGAAGCTCTCTGATGCAGCTGGTAGGGAGGTTGTGGTGTGGTTCATGGAAGAAAAAACAAATGACATTACTAAACAGGTAAATTTGGCTTTGAAACCTATGCTATTTTGTATAATACAACTTATCTGATTGCTTTTCTTTTGCTGATTTCATTTGATGATGCCTGGATATATAGTTTGTCAAACATATGAATGATTCTTAAATTCTTGGTTTCTTAAAACACATACATTGTTTCTATTACTATTATTATTTTTGGCTTTATATTGTTTTGTTTTTCATATATTGCTTTAAGAAAATGTTGTAGAGACTAGAGATGCTTTTGCTAGAATGGTCATTACTAAAGTAGTATATATTCAGGCTTGTGTGGTGCAACCCAAAGCAGAAATGGATCTCCAATTTGAGTCAACTAAGCTGAGTACTCCTTTTGGTTATCTCAGTGCAATTGCATTATCCGTCACCACCTTTGGAACAGTTGCTTTGATGAGTGGCTTCTTCCTTAAACCTGATGCAACATTTGATGATTATCTAGCTAATGTTGTGCCTCTATTTGGTGGATTCTTATTTATTCTGGGAGTTTCTGAGGTAATTAATAGATTGATTTTCCACTTCTGTTTCTGATTTATTGTGCTCTTATTAGATTATCTCCATCCAATTAATATATAACTAGTTTAGCTTTTAATAAGCAAGAAATTGCCCAAAAACATGCCAAAAGAAAGTATTCAAACTTGGAAGTTTTCTTGGTACATAAATTGTAGTTTACTTGATCAACATATCATCCTCATGGATATAGTGTGTTCGGGCAACACTCTAACAGACGTTTTCAATGAAGGAAGCCAAATTTGGCATTCCAAGGCATTAAACGTCAAAGTAGCTCCTGGCATGGAGTAGTGTTCCATTGAACGTGATCTGAATTCGTACAAGCTCACAATGGCAGTTGCCCAGTTTCCTATATTTGATGTGTGTGTGTGATTTCATGCTCATTATCTCAGAGAGGTTTTTGTGGTTACTGTTTTTACAACTGTATTACATGCATTATAATAGTCATCATTGACATGTAATTTGTTCTATGGTTGTGTTCTTTTCATTGTGTAGATAGCCACGAGGGTAACAGCAGCTCGCTATCGTGTCAAACTCAGCCCTTCTTTCCTGGTGCCATCTAATTGGACAGGGTGTTTAGGAGTGATGAATAATTATGAATCCCTCCTCCCCAACAAGAAAGCCCTTTTTGATATTCCTGTTGCCCGTACTGCTAGTGCGTATTTGACTTCATTAGTGCTCGCTGTTGCTGCATTTGTGGCCGATGGAAGCTTCAACGGGGGCGACAATGCATTGTGAGTGGTGTATACTCTCCTGTCCTAATTAATGCTTTTTCTTTGGTCAGAAACGGAAGGAAAGGAAACCAAGCTTTGATTAATTGTCAAGTGTATATGGTTTGCCAAGACCACAATTGTATGGTCAACAAATAGCTTTCGTCTAAAGGCCTAAGCTAAAATACATGTCTAGTAATACATGGCTATGAAATGTATTACTAGATATATAGTGTGATGGTGGTGGCATTGATCATCCGAGTTCCGTGCATATCAATTCATAGCGAAAGCTAATGATAATATAAATAGAAAATTGTTTCTCATGTTTCGACATTCTGCTGCTTTATTTGCAGGTATATACGGCCTCAGTTTTTCTATAACAACCCCTTGCTTTCTTTTATCCAATATGTTATTGGGCCTTACGCGGATGATCTTGGAAATGTGTTGCCCTATGCCGTGGAAGGTGTTGGAGTTCCAGTTGATCCACTTGCATTTGCTGGCCTCTTAGGTGGGTTTGCTGTGATTTCTATTTTTGTCCCTCGTTTTGAAAAGAATGATCCAACATGAAAATCTAATCTAAAGATTTAACAAAATTTAAACGTCCAGGTTACTTGTAAGACAGCAGCTGTTCACACCAGATTTTCTTAAAATTAATTAAGTTCATGAATATGGTGAAATTGGATGATCCATCAGTTTTCACCTCTATGGTAATTAGAAATTGGTTCTAATCCTTGTGTGTATTAATTAGTCTTTTAGATGCCAACATAAAAGTTACACCTTTGAATTTTTACAATTTTTTTCTTGGCAAATTCATAGAATTCAGAATAGACCTAACTCTAACCAAAGCTAGCTCAAGGTTGAAGATTGTTCTACCCTATACAACTTACAAGTACTTATTTACATGATCTTAACTCTGGAAATCTGCACATGCCCATATTTGGTTGACACAATAAACGGATTAGGATATAGTAGACTTTGTACTATCTTAGAATTCGGATTAGGTGTAACCTACCCCCAAAACTAGTTTAGGTGTGAGGATTGTTCTATCCTATGTAATGACTTATTTAGATATACATGTAGTCAATGTGAGCCTTAGCACAAATTTTAAGGCCTGAACTTGTGGGTGAATGATAATTTATGGGGAGAGAAATTGGTTCAGAAAATGAAACATGCTTAAACAATTTGATTGTCGTCATGCAGGGATGGTGGTGACTTCATTGAACTTGTTGCCGTGTGGGAGACTAGAAGGAGGGCGAATTGCTCAAGCCATGTTTGGCAGAAGCACTGCTACGCTGTTATCTTTTGGCACATCATTATTGCTTGGAATTGGTGGCCTCAGTGGTAGTGTTCTGTGCTTGGCATGGGGATTGTTTGCAACATTCTTTCGTGGTGGAGAAGAAGTACCCGCGAAAGATGAGGTCACCCCACTAGGGGAAAGCAGATATGCTTGGGGTATTGTCCTTGGCCTTATATGTTTCCTCACACTCTTCCCGAATGGTGGAGGAACTTTCTCCAATTCATTCCTCAGTGATCCATTTTTTAGGGGCGAAATGTAAATAATGATCCGGCTGTAATTATGTGTATCAGTAGATGTCTGTAATTATGTATTTTCTTTTTTCATTTTACATGTTTTCACAACCACGGCTAGTAGCTAACTATTTTCTCTAAGATTTTTCACCATGTAAGTTTGAGTTAATTTTCATATATTTATACATATTTTGTGGATGATCACCCGAATTTTCTTTTGATTCAACTATGGACCTCACATGCCAAACTGAACATGAAATCACATCAGAGCCTATAGGTTACACTTACACTGATATGGGGCAGATATTATTAGGAGGGAGAATAATGAGTAATCAAAAGCAATTTGAACATTTTCTTCTACAACTATTTCCCCCTTCTTTTTCCTCTTTTTATGATTTATTTTATTTTTATATCCTTTTTCTACAACAGATATTATCGTTTGTTTCATATCAAATAAATAACAAAGATGTACTTGGAATAGCCAACCGTGATGGAACATATTACCATGAAACAAAATCTGTATTTATAAACAAGTATCTTAATTGTAGCTTGGCAAATAGTATGTACTTCCCTCAAATGAGATAAAACCAGCTTCAAGTTTGAAACACATTCTTATAGAGAAATACAGCAGAGGGAGCCATAGGTTTTTCTATACTATAGCAGGGGACAACTATTGCCTGTCGAATTTACAATGCCCCTTGGACTTCAAACCAACATGTATAAGTATAATCGAGATGAACATTCATGTAAAATATAACTCTAGGCTTCAGAGTCAGAATCCAGGTCAAGTGGACATGTTCCATCATCTACATTGGCTAGTGGGTTGTAGAGGTGTGAACTAGGATCTGTGCACCCTTCAACAAGATTCAGATCGCAGCGATCACCCTGCAGTGATATTTTCATTCATCATTTAGAAAATGGCTATGTGCAGTAGTGGTTTAAAGAATAAAGAGAATATCCAAGAATTTAGAAATGTTACTCACCCCTTCTACTGTTAAATTGCCAAGCATGGCACATTTGGTTATAACTTTATTTGAGTCTGGAAAGATTGCTTGCTCACATGCTCCTTCTTTGCCCAGTTCCTCTGCCAAACCCTACCAAAAAAAAGTACAGTCAATTGAGGCATATCAACTAAGTCAAGAATGTGAATTGCCTATTAAGCTAGAATGATTTGTTTTACAGTTCCATAAGTGCTTTGGTGTTTACGTTTTATTATTTCTTCAAAAGCAAGAATGTGAATTGATTATTAAGCTAGAATGATTTGTATGTTAATCTAGAGGCAGTTAATTCAAAGAGAAAATGTGTTTCCACTTTACCTCATTAAAGAATTCAATAGGCTTGTTCTGAAGAACCTTGGGAACTTGGAACTGTAGTCTATAAGGACCATCCCAGTCTACTCCATTTGTGAAGGAGAAGATCAAGTTCAGAGCTGCAAAAAAAAGAAGTTAACAAGAGGACTTTGAATGACTTTGTCAGCTAAAGATATTCAGAAAATAAAAGTGCCACCCTTACCATGTTTAGGAACGCATATTTGAATGCTATATATCGGAGCATCAGCTTTGCCTCTATCTTTTCTGAGCATAGCCCTTGGCTCACCACCACACATAATTGGCTGATTAAACCCTCCTGAACAGATGAAATAGTCAAAATGGTTCTTCTAAAGAGTAAAGCAATCCTCACTTTTGAGGTAGCTTTTGAGTTAGAATTAGCCTTAGCCTGAATTCTAAGAATGTTCATTACATTGTAACATTTAATTACTAAGAAAATCATATCATCTCTTACATAGTGTGGAATGTCAATTGATCATTTCTATAGTTAGTTATGATACTTAGACACTCCAACATGGCATACACCCCATAGGTATCTCATTCTTCTCTCTATCTCTTTCTTTTTATCACACCCATCATAAATCACTTCCTTACTTCTTTCTCTTCTTTTCATTTGTCACTCTGTGTATCTATTTTGGTGTCTCAACTATGCAACTATGCAGATTTCTAACATTTTCCTTTTATAGCAGAATGAGCCGCAGGAAAGCATGGTGGATTGTGGAACCTTTCATGACTCTCAACATCTTAGAATACTTCAGTTAATTTTCTTACAAGCAAAATTTCCATGACCTTCGTGAATTAGTTCAAGGAATTAAAATTAATAATTGTGACATTCCTTGTTCTTGAAATATTCCATGTCTACTTTATGATGAATCCAAATCTTTGGCCACACAAATATTATAGAAATGAATTTTTTGGGAGCAAAAATTACCATTAAAAGCGATTCCAAATTCTTCATTAGGAGCAAGTTGAGTTGAAGTGGGATTATAGAAGAGTTTTAGTTTTTCTCCCTGCAAAAATTTGTAAAAGTATTAATTAAAAAGGTGATTAAGTAACTAACTCCAATGAGTTGATTCAATACTGTCAGACATACTGAAGTAGGAGGGAGGCCATTCATGGTTTTCCAGTAGACAGAAGCTTTCCCAAGCTCAAAATTAGCCCATGAAGGAATCTTGTACCTTCAAACATTGATACAAGATATTGTAAGGTTACCCAAAATTAGGATTTAACTCTTAGTTACTTCAGAAGGTAGAGTAAATCATAACAACTGTTGGTTAAAAAATTAATGGTTGAGATTCAAAGAACCCCACGGTTAATTTTTCAACCAATGGTTATGATGAGTTACTTTAGCTTTAATGGAGTCAAATCCTCTAAATTAACTTAAAACTTGGTTCAGCAAGAATTCTTAGAACACAAAGAACATTGTTACTTGAACCCCCCTTCATACATTCATTGTTTAATTTCCCAATATATGTTGCTATTTCAATGGGCATGTGAAAGAAAACGTGACATTTTATACACTAAAATTGTAACATGAATTAATAACAAAAATAAATATGGTTTGAAGAAGATGGAATTCATACTCTTCAATTTCCTGAGCTGGAGTTGTTGCAACTGCAACAGCTGCATTGATTGTTCGGGTGACTTTCACATTTCTTTCCTTCACAAGGTAACATCTTGGTAGTGAAACATTGAGAAAAGTACTGGCTGCATCAGAAAGGATGACTTGTTACACAAAAATTATTATACTAGCATGTTTGGTTCCAAAGTGAAATGTCAAATGTGAAATGCTCTAAATCACTTCTGGTTAGAAGCAATCACTCATATGTTTATGAGTAAACCATCTTGGATTCTGTTCAAATTGTGAAACCAAACATTGCATTAGACTAATTTAGGTCTTCTCTTATGCATTTTGGCAAATAGTTCATACAGAAGTTCAGCTATTCAGTATTGTGCAGGGTAGTTCACAGTCACAAGCTTATCAGTAACCATCCCCACAGACCACGGTCCTGAAGTTAAATGGTTCATATGAATAATACTACTCCATAAGGATATTGGCAACTAAAGGATTCTAAAATATGAATCTTCTTATAGAATTTAAATGAATTTTGACAAGCCAACAGCTACTTTATTCCCAATAAATTAATAAACCTCATCTATTAGCTGCCAATAGTCAGTGAAGATTTGTGAGAACATAACATATTTAAAGTACTGAAACAATTTCAATGAAATGATATTATACTATAGTTGAAACCTTTTTCTAGGACTTTCACAAAGTAATAACTGCAGTCAACACATGTTTAAAATTGTATATAATTAAATACTTCAAAAGAATTGTCCCCCTAATTCACATGACTGTTTGAACTGGTGCTTCCATGTGTTTTGCAAGGTAAGATTACAAATGAATAAAAATAGAGACTGACCAAGCGTGTTTGGAATTCTAATAGGCAAGCATGGTTGTGTGGTGGAAGAGGCAAAGATTGACGCGTTCGTTGCAGCCATTTATGTATCACACTATTTTGGTGCCTGCTTGTTATTGGATTGGAAGGAGGCACTGAAAAGAAGAGGAGATCAGAAGAGTCGTACATTCCAACAACTGAACGAGTCCGTCCATAGATATAATGGCAAAGAGATAAATGATATTTTCAGTGATGAGTGGCAAATGGTCTGCATAGCTAACAACACACACAAGAAACCAAAGTTTTCAAGAAAATATCTCAGGAAGATAAGGACTAGATAGCAAAATTATCAACCACTAGAGGTGAGGAGTGATATTTGCTCACCTCATCCTTTAACTATGAGGTCGAGACTTAGGAGTCAGAAGTTTAATCATTCGCGATGAATGAAATAGTTACTGTTGCCAGGTGAATACTATGTTCACGAGTTGACTTCTGAAAGACTATACTTATAATTTAAAGAGAATTTCGAACTCACTTTTTTCGCATTCAAGTGAACATTCCTTTTCCTAACTTCTACTTGGCCGAATATACACAAGCAATGGGTGAACGGTGGATGGCGATCAAGTGAAAGTCACAGAGAATGCAACAGGCTTTTGTTCACGCTTATGAGTTGGTTGTGGAGGCAGAGAGCGTTTTACCAAGCCCCACAGTGAACACCTATGTTTACGAAGTGAACTCCAAAAGACTAGGCTCATAATCCAAAGAGAATTATGAACTCAGTCTTTTTTTTGTATTCAAGTGAACATCTCTTTTCCTAAGTACTACTCGACCATATATACATTAAAAGAACCAATCTCCCCTCATGTGTGACCCCCTTCTCGTTAAGTAGTTACAACTTACAAGGGCCATATATCAAGGAAGTGAGTTTTAATCCATTCAAAGACTAAATATAAAATATCTATCTTCATCAAGACATGTGATAAAATAAATAAGTTGCCCACATCCGCGTTGCCGATGTTGAGATTAGGTCGCCTATGACTAGAAAGTCTCCTGTGCTGAGTTTGGTCGCCCATCATGAGGGAGGTTTCTCATGATGAGGTTAAGTCGCCTATAGTAAGGGAAGGTCTCTCATTCTAGTCCACAAGGCCCCAACACACCAAGTGTTTAGCATTAAGGCGAAGCGTGCCTTTTGAGCCGATATCTTTTCTTGAATTATCTCATGACTGAAAGTATTTGAACCTCATGTTGCAAATCTAACCAAAGTCATCCATAGGCCACACTTCTTGTGCACATCATCTTATCCTCTCAGTCTCTTTCTCTCTCAACTTGCCTTAACTTTAGCCCTCATTTTTTTCAAACCTCAATTTCCCAAACGACGACCACCGCAAGTACTTGCACACATCACAATCAAACCCAACACAAACTACATAAAAACCCAAACCCAAAATCAACCCATCACCTTTAACTTCAAAGCTCCCATTTGCACCCTCCACAGGACTTCACCTTGTACATAGGAAAAGAAAAAGAAGAAGAAGAAAAACTTTGCTTTCTCTGCATGGCTCTGATAACCTCCCAACCAAAAAATCCCATTCTCAAAACATACTTCACCACCATTCACCGTGCAATACCACAACGAAACAGAACCGTGGTTGGTCTCGGTTCCTTCTCTAACAACACCAATTTCAACAACAAAACTTGCAACTATGACTCAAAACCAATCCAAATTTCCCTGAAAAACAACCCCTTCACCTACAATCTACCCCTCATAGCAAAAGCCAATGCTGCATTGGGAGAAGCTTTGGAGCCAGAGCAGGGGAACTCAAAGCACAGGAAGATTTTACTCTCAGACGTGGAGGTGAAGAGAGAAAGGAGACTGTTCTTCGGTAGAAAATGGAACTCGCTGGATATTGGAACCGCTGCCATTGTTTTTGCCATGCACGTGCTCTGTTTGTTCGCTCCATTCCAGTTCAATTGGCAAGCTTTCTGGGTAGCCATGGCGCTATATGTTGTGACAGGGCTTTTTGGTATCACTCTGTCTTTTCATAGGAATCTTTCTCACAAGAGTTTCAACCTTCCCAAATGGCTTGAATATACCTTTGCTTATTGTGGAGTTCTTGCTCTTCAGGTATGAATTTTGTTTCTTTCTTCAAAAGCTTTCATCAGTCTTTATTCATGGTTTTGATTGAATGAAAGAAGAAACATGGTTTTGGTTTTTGTGTTGTGGAATGCAGGGGAACCCAATTGATTGGGTCAGCACTCATAGGTACCATCACCAGTTCTGTGATTCTGAGAAAGACCCTCATAGCCCCATTGAAGGATTCTGGTTTAGCCATATGAGTTGGCTCTTTGATACCAATTCTATAGCAGAAAGGGTATGAATACTGTGTTTCTCTCTCACACACACATTTGTATTTGTTGTATTTTTGTTTTCACTTGCTAATTGATTATTGGATTTTTTATGTGCAGTGTGGAGAGCCAAACAATGTTGGTGATTTAGAGAAACAATCCTTCTATAGATTTATCCGAAGCACTTACATTGTCCATCCATTTGCATTGGGAGCTCTTCTATATGCCATAGGAGGATTTCCTTTCCTTGTTTGGGGAATGGTATGGGATATGATATCTTTTCCATCTTTACCTTAATTTTAGGAGAAGAATTGTTTTTTCTTTTCCTGAATTGATTCAGAGTGTGTTTGGTTTCTCCTTGAAAAACCTCAGAATCAATTTCAGTAAAGTCAATTCTGCATGAAAAGATTGATGTTTGGGAGTCAAGTCATACCCATGATCAACTCAGCTAGAAGCTAGATATAATAGTTTATGAGTTGCGTTAAAACATAATCAATTGTGAGAATTTACGATGCTACCTAATAAAAATCATTTTTCATAAATTTATACCAACTTTACACTTCACTTTCATTTCATTTTTACTCATCAAATTTGAAAGCAAATTCCAATTGACACTTTCTTATAATGAAATGCAGGGAGTGAGAATTGTTTGGGTCTACCACATAACTTGGCTTGTAAACTCAGCTTGCCATGTCTGGGGGGATCAGCCCTGGAACACAAGGGACTTATCCAGAAACAATTGGTATCTCAACCTTTCAATTTTTTCATGGTTTTCTAATTGATTTGTGTTCACAAGTTAGTTATTCTAAGATATGGTGTGAAATTTGTTAGGTGGGTAGCGGTGCTTGCTTTTGGTGAGGGTTGGCACAATAACCACCATGCTTTTGAGTACTCTGCTAGACATGGCCTAGAGTGGTGGCAACTAGACTTGACTTGGTACATGGTGAGATTTCTCCAAGCTATTGGGTTGGCCACTGATGTGAAGGTTCCTACTGAGAGTCAAAGGCAGAGAATGGCATTGAATAATGAATGACTGAATTGAATTGCCACATGAAACACAATTCTTTGTTCACTGCCAATGGTGAAATTAAAGACCATAATAATAAATTGTTACATAAGAAGCACTTGTGGTCTGTGGATGACATAAAAGTTTTGTTAGGCAAATGTTGTTTTCAGTGTTACTTTCAGCCCTCATGATGGTGGATTTGACTATGTATATGGGAATATAATACAGTAGATTAGTACAGAAGTATATGTATTTCTATCAGTTTTGATATATTCACACTGTCACACTCATTTTCTCCCTCAACTTTCTCTATCTATCTTTCTTCATTTCTAGTATCATAGTATAACTTATCATAGTAACTTCAAAGGATAAACGATTTATTGTCTTGGTCTTGGTCCCAATGCCACCACTGTGACAAGGCGGTGGCATTTGGAACTTTCAACCAAACGTTTAACAGTAAAATCACGTGTCCTTGCTTTAAGCATTTGCACAATTGATGCTGGTAAGTGTTTTCAGATGTTATAGAGTAATGGTGTGAAAAAGTACTCCTTTTTATACTTACAACACAATATATTATGATAGAACTGTAACTTTTGAAGCTTCAAGAATTTAACTAGATTTGCTTGTGAAGATAAGCTATAAAATATGAGTCTGCCGTCCATTTCGCTTTCTTCACTCATCTGATAAAAAAACTTGGATTAATTGATAGCACAATTCTCAAACCAGTAGCAAAGACCCCAATTTCTTTGATTCGGTTCATACTAAATACACATAATGTTAGAAGAGCAACACGAATACAGATCAGAGTAGAGAAAAACACACAATTCTGATATGTATTCGTGTTGCTGTTATAACAATTGGTATCAGATGACGACTAACCATGGAGGTGCGAAGTTTGAAGTGACGCGGTTCGATGGAACCGGAAATTTCGGACTATGGCAGAGGAGGGTTAAGGATCTGTTGGCTCAACAAAGTTTACAGAAGGTGTTACGCGATGAGAAACCGGCGGACATCGCAACTGTTGATTGGAACGAGATGAAGGAGAGGGTTGCAGGTTTGATAAGACTTTGCGTTTCTGATGACGTGATGAATCATATCCTGGATCTCACAACTCCGAAGGATGTCTGGGATAAATTGGAAAGTCTGTACATGTCCAAGACACTTATGAACAAGTTTGCGAAACAGCGTCTCTACAGCCTGAAGATGCAGGAAGGAGGCGATTTGCAGGCTCATGTCTACGCTTTCAACAACATCCTTGTCGATCTGACACGGCTTGTTGTGACAGTGGACGATGAGGATAAGGCTATTATTTTGCTGTGCTCTTTACCAGGCTCTTATGATCACTTGGTGACCACTCTCACCTATGGGAAAGACTCAATCACGTTGGATTCTATTTCTTCTACACTTTTGCAACACGCACATTGTCGCCAGAGTGTCGAAGAAGGTGGAGGAAGTTCAGGTGAATGTCTGTTTGTGAAGGGAGGTCAAGATCGCGGAAGAGGCAAGGGTAAAGGAGTGGATTCTGGAAAGAAGAAGAGATTCAAGTCCAAGGACAGAAAAACAACAGAATGTTATAGTTGCAAGCAAATTGGGCATTGGAAGAGAGACTGTCCAAACAGGTCAAGCAAGTTAGGCAACAGCAGCAGTTCAGCAAATGTAGTTCAGTCTGATGGTTCTTGCAGTGAGGAGGATTTGCTTTGTGTTTCATCTGTAAAGTGAACTAATGCATGTGTTCTTGATTCTGGATGCTCCTATCATATGACACCGCACCGGGAGTGGTTCAACTAATTTAAATCAGGTGATTTTGGTTATTTCTATTTAGGTGATGATAAACCTTGTATCATCAAGGGAATGAGACAAGTTAAAATTGCTTTGGATGATGGTGGCGTGCGCACGTTGAGTCAGGTGTGTTATGTTCCAGAGGTGACGAAGAACTTGATTTCTCTAGGAACTCTTCATGAGAATGGGTATTCATTCAAGTCTGAGGAAAATAGAGACATCTTAAGGGTTAGCAAGGGTGCAATGACAGTGATGAGAGCAAAGAGGACTGCAGACAACATTTATAAGTTGTTGGGGGACACAGTTATCAGTGATGTGGCATCTGTTGAAACTGATGATGATGCAACCAAACTGTGGCACATGCGCTTGTGTCATCTCAGTGAACGTGGGATGATGGAACTACATAAGAGGAATCTGCTGAAAGGTGTTCGCAGTTGCACAATTGGATTATGCAAGTATTGTGTTCTTGGGAAACAGTGTAGAGTTCGTTTCAAGACCGAGCAACACAAGACCAAGGGAATCTTAGACTATGTCCATTCTGATGTCTGGGGGCCTACAAAAGAGCCCTCCGTTGGAGGTTTCAGGTACTTTGTTACATTTACTGATGATTTTTCCCGTAAGGTCTGGGTTTATTTTAGGAAATATAAATCTGAAGTCTTTGCCAAGTTCAAATTGTGGAAGGTAGAGATTGAGAATCAGACAGGGAGAAAAATAAAGTATTTGTGGTCTGATAATGGAACTGAATACACTGACAAGAACTTCATGCATTTCTGTGAGGAGAATGGAATTCAGATGCACTTTTCTGTGAGGAAGACACCACAACAGAATGGTGTTGCAGAGATGATGAACAGAACTCTGACAGAGAAGGCAAGGTGCCTTCGGTTGAATGCTGGTCTTTCAAAAGGTTTCTGGGCAGCAGCAATCAATATGGCGTGCTATCTACTCAACAGGTCACCACGAGCTTCTTTGGATGAAAAAGTTGCAGAGGAGGTGTGGACAGGTAACCCCATTGATCTCAGTAATTTGAGGATTTTTGGGTGTCCAGCATATGTGCATATTTCCAGTGAGGATCGGTCTAAACTTGACCCAGAGTCAAAACAGTGCATCTTTATTGGCTATAATAAAGGTGTGAAGGGGTACAAGTTGTGGGATCCAGTCAAGAAGGTGGTTGTCAGCAGAGATGTTGTATTTGATGAGCAGTCAATGTTGAAACAGTCAGATGTGACGGTTGTGCCAGATACTGAGGTAGAAAATTCCAGTCAGGACAAGATTCAGGTGGACATTGAGGAGACACCAGTGAGTCCTAGGCAGATTGTAGCCCAACAGCAGAGTGAACTAGGCTCAGATTCAGGTGGAGTACAAGACTATACACTTGTGCATGATAGGGAGCCCCGTCGTATTACACCTCCAGTGAGATATGGGTTTGAAGACTTAGCAGCATATGCCCTTCTTACCAGCTCAGGAGACCCCTCTACTTATCATGAGGCTATGGCTAGCCAGGAGAAAGATAAGTGGATGGGTGCAATGGTGGAGGAGATGAAGTCCTTGAAAAAGAATGAGACATGGGATCTTGTTCAGTTGCCACATGGAAAGAGAGCTATTGGTTGCAAGTGGGTGTACAAGAAAAAGCCAGCAGTAACAGAAAAAGAAGGGGAAAAGTTCAAGGCTCGCCTAGTTGCAAAGGGATATTCACAGCAGAAGGGGATTGATTATGATGTGATTTTCAGTCCGATGGTTAGACACACTTCTATCAGGGAAGTATTAGTTTTGGTAGCCAGCAGGGATATGCACTTAGAGCAGATGGATGTAAAAACAGCTTTCCTCCATGGTAATCTAGAGGAGCAAGTCTACATGGAGCAGCCAGAGGGATTCAATGAAACTGGAGATGGCAGACTTGTTTGCAAATTCAAGAGGTCTTTGTATGGCTTGAAGCAGTCTCCAAGGCAGTGGTACAAGCGCTTTGATTCATACATGCTCCGGATTGGCTATAGAAGGTGTGACTATGACTGTTGTGTTTATGTGAGGAGCCTTGATGATGACTCTTTTATTTTCCTGTTACTTTATGTTGATGATATGCTGATTGCTGCCAACCATTTACATGATGTAAATGAGTTGAAGACCAAGTTGGGTAAGGAGTTTGACATGAAGGATCTGGGTGCTGCAAAGAAGATTCTTGGGATGGAAATTCACAGGGACAGAAGTGCTAAGAAATTATGGTTGTCTCAGAAGAGCTATGTTGAAGGTGTTTTGAGCAGATTTGGCATGAGCAAGGCAAATCCTGTGAGTACTTCATTGGCGAATCATTTTAAGCTTTCTTTGGAACAATGTCCGAAGACAGACTCAGAGATTGAAGGTATGTCTAAGATTCCTTATGCCAGTGCAGTTGGTTGTTTGATGTATGCTATGGTTTGCACTAGACCGGATTTGGCACAAGCAGTTAGTCAAGTGTGCAAGTTCATGTCCAAGCCAGGGAAGCAGCATTGGGAAGCAGTCAAGTGGATCCTAAGATACTTGAAGGGTACAGCGGATCGCGGTATCATGTTCAGCAGTGAGCAAGGTGTTGTTCCATCAGTTGTGGGATATGTGGACTCTGATTATGCAGGTGATCTAGATGATAGAAGGTCTACAACAGGATATGTCTTTACTCTTGTAGGGGGACCTATATGTTGGAAGTCATCAGTTCAATCCATAGTAGCTATGTCTACAACTGAGGCATAATACATGGCAGTAGCTGAAGCTGCCAAGGAAGCAGTGTGGCTTATAGGGTTAGTGAAAGAGTTGGGTGTTGAGCAAGGTGGAGTTCAGTTGCATTGTGATAGTCAGGGTGCTATCTATTTGGCGAACAATCAGGTGTATCATGCTAGAACAAAGCATATTGATGTGAGGTTCCACAAGATCAGGGAGTTGTTGGCGTCCAGACATATATTACTTCAGAAGGTTCACACATCAGAGAATGCAACAGACATGTTGACCAAGCCAGTCACTAGTGTTGCATGTTCTCCAATGTTAAGCAGAGGAGGCTCACAATCCCAGAAATCAGAATCAGGAAACTAAAGCAACAGATCTTCATAGGGGGAGTCCGGAATTCGCCAAGGTGGAGATTGTTGAGATTTGACTCATTATATTTTGGGCTAAAATCTTTAGTTTATTAGGATTTGATTTAATGTGGATTGTAAAAGGTTTTAAGGGATTGTTATAGGATTTATTAGGATTTTATTGTAAAATAGAGATCAATAGAATCCACTATAAATAGGATAACAATGTAACCCTAAAACACAAGAGGCACTAGTGCAATTAAGAGAAATTGCAATTGCTGAGTGATTGTATTCAGGTTCGAATCAATAAACGGAACTATAGCTGCTCTTTAGTCGCAGAGGTAGGCAATTTGGCCGAACAGCGTGAACAAAGCTTTGTGTGTTTCTCCCTACTCTGATATGTATTCGTGTTGCTGTTCTAACACATAATTTCTCTAACTGTGTTCATACTAAAATGTCTCAATTTTTCTAATTGGGCTCATGTCAAACATACACAATTTCTCTAGTTCTGTTCACATCAACCAGCTCTAATTTTTCTATTTGTGTTCGTAATTCGTACCAAGCAGCTCTAATTTCTCTACTTGGATTCATACCAATCAGCCACATATATTTTACAAACAAATACCCTCATATCATACCAAACAATCAAACTTGTGGCATTTCCTCCTTCCATCATTCAACTACAAAATTGCTGATTTGCTTACAAATCGTTGAGCAAATATCAGTTTATACATTTAAAGAGCAAGATGAACTTCTCCAACCTACACATTCATCTTGAAGGGGAGTGTTACAATTCCTTGATTTTTTGTAAAATTGTTAATTTTCTTATATATGTGATTTATTGCATTTTAGTTATTTTGTAATTAATATGGCATCATGTAGTTAACAGGATTTGATAGCTTCAGATATTTTATTTTTTAGTTAGTTTTATTCTATACTTTATTTCCTCCCTGGTAGTCATATTCAAATTCAAGTGTGACTTTTGTGCTCTATTCTATAACAAACACAAAAAAATACAGAGAGAGCAATACTTTCTTTACATGGTATAGCAGCATTAATGCATTATCCTCTGTGACTTGTGTTAATTTTTTCTTTACACTTTTTGATTATTTCCCCAATTGTTTTTTCTGAAATCCCTAGTTATGTACACCAGAAATCTTAAAAATTTTCTGTTGTTCTCTATTTTGAGCATCAACTTCTGAGTTGTAAGTAGGTTTTTCATTAAGGGCACTGCTAGAACTATAAGCAAACACCTTTGAGTCATCTCCTAATACTCCTATTTTCCTTTCTTGTTGGATCAATAGAGAAAAGACTTTGTTAATATTTGGTAGAGGACTTAGGATTTTACCATAGAGTATTGCTCATTGAGCCCATTCAAGAAACCGATCACACAATTATTTTCTTTGCAAGATTTGATTGTGGGCATAAGATCACAAGCACAAGAAATTTCACAAGTACATGAAGGTGTAGGTCTGATATCGTCTAATTCTTGCCACAAGTTTTCAAATGGGTAAAATAAGATGTGATTGATTAATCAGTTCGTTTGAAAGAAAACAACTCTTCACTAATAGAGACAATTAGTGGTGGTATCATATATACTTGTCACTCCCTCCGTTCCTTATTAACTGTTCATTTTAAAGAAAAAAATTTGTTCCTATATATCTGTCCACTTAGAGTTTCAAGAGAGCATTAATTGATGTTTTTCGAAGAAATACCCTTACAGAAATAATAAATGAAGAAAGATAAATAGGAACGGAGGAAGTATTCATTTTCTAACTTTGCACCAAAATATCAAAATTCATCACAAAATCTTTGACTGGCGAATAATAGAGGCATAATTAGTGATATAGAGATATATTTTCTATCGCAAATGTCGTCACTAATTAAAATTCATCTATTTTAACGATGAATTTTTTCCATCTCTAAAATTTTCAATAATACATGCAAATTTTAACAAACATTTTAAAATTAGTGACAGAGAAAAAAAAAATCCAAAAATTTTATGCCACTAATATTAACATTTTACAACGAAGTTGTCAATTTGTAAATCAATATCAATATATTAGAAAAGAAGAACTTCCCTCAGACTGATTTAGTGAGGTGTCATGCTCAGGTTAATTCTCATAAAAAAATCTTACATGTCAATTTATTAGATAGCAAATTTCACGTGTCAATTTGTTAGATAGTTTCCGTTGAAAAAAAAAACTTCCAAAAAAACTATTTTTTATTTATTTTTAGAGTCCCACGTGTCAATTTATTAGATAGAAAATTCCACGTGTCAATTTGTTAGATAGTTTCCGTTAAAAAAAAAAACTTCCTAAAAACATAATGTGCTACTATCACATTCTTTTTTCTAAGATTAATATGTGTTCTGAATGCTTTATTGGTGATTCATTATATCTATGATTTGTGTATTGTGTTCTTGTTCATGAAGAATATGAAACAAGTTTATGTTGATCTGGATCAAACTTAGGTTATTTTACTGTATGAAAACGAACTCGCATAATCACGTTCATGAAGAATCTTTTCTCTTTTTTTCACTGTAGCTATTGTTGATTAGCCATCATTAAACCATCCATTGATATGTTTTGCAGAATTTGAGATTTGGTTAAGCAGTCCGTTAAAATCAAGTGTTAGAGTCAAGTCCCACATCGGAGAAGTTAGGGTAAGAGGGAGAGTTTATAAGGAGATGGACTCATAAACCCAATGCCTTAAGGTTTTGGGTTAAGATGTGGTGTCCAAGATCTCCTTGGTGTCTCCCCTAGGCCTTGACCCATAGGTCCCCGCCGTGACTTTCCCCAACACAATCTTTTTATTAGTTATTCAATTGTATGAATTTCAATCTATGCAACAAGGGTTTCAATTTAAGACTTTTTGTTCACTTTGCTCATCATTTCCGACTATTCTATTTCATTTGTTGTTTATTGTATTTTTAATAATCAAGGTATTAATTGATGTATTAAATACGATAGACATATTCTCCGTGCAACACACGGGCAAAAAAACACTACTAGTATATTTACCCATGTCGTTGCACGGGATATTTCTGAATATATTAAAATTTCTTTTTTAATACATGGATTAATTTTTGTATATAAATGATAATATTTAATTAATATGATTATCACATAAAAATTGAATATATTAATATGATTTGTAAATTAGTGACAAAATTCACAATGAAAAAAATGGTTTTGTGAAATCTGTATTTTATTCATGGAATAGTTTTAGCCATGAGTTTTGTGACGAATTATATTCTGTCACAAAAGTTAAAAGAGGTGGAGCCTAGTGTGGATTTTAGAGAATAATAAAGTTTAATACAAAGTTGTCAATTTGTAAATTAGTGACAAAATTCACAATGAAAAAAAATGCTTTTGTGAAATCTGTCTATTTTATTCATGGAATAGTTTTAGCCATGAGTTTTGTGACGAATTATATTCTGTCACAAAAGTTAAAAGAGGTGCCTAGTGTGGATTTTAGAGAATAATATTTGAGTGGATTACCTAGCAAAAAATGGGGTGAATTGTAATATTTGAGTAAGTTTAGAGTTTATTGTCATATAGGGAAACCTCAAGATAGTGGAGTGTAATTTACTCTAAAGTTGAGTATTATATGAGCAAAGCTGATGGTAGTGAAGTGTAATTTAGATTTGAAAATAACAAAGAGGTAATTTATATTACCTCATGGAAGGATTGTGCTGATAACCGATTACTGACATTTGAAGCAACTACCATTTGAACCAGGTACATCAGTGGAATTTGTTTCCTAATTTCAATATATAATATATTACAAGGTTAATTAATGGTCAAATTAGTCCCTGAGTATGTAGGCGAGTTTGATTTTAGCCCCTCTGAGGAAAAATGATGTTTTGTAGACCCACGGTTGAGGCATGTTTGGATTTGGAACGGTTGCTCGACGGGGATTTACATGGAGACATCGACTTATAAGTGGCTTATGAAACCTGTTATGGGTCCCCATCTAGTGTATGATTGGGGTGTTGTTTGGAAGTTGAAGGTGCCCGAGAAGATCAAGGTTCTGGTTTGGTTATTGTTACATGATGCTACTCAAGTTAATGCGCATTGTTTTCACTATCATTTAACAAATTCTCCTGGTTGTGCTCGGTGCTCGCATGAGTTAGAGGATAATTTACATTGTTTGCGTGATTGTCCTCATAGCAAGGATGTCTGGCTTCGTTTTAACGTTGTTTCATGGCCAGGGTTCTTGTTGACATCAATCCAATCTTGGATTCAACCGCAGCTTAGGATTCTGAAGGTTGTTGTGTTCTTGGCGGCTTTGGTGTTGGAGGAATGAAGCCATCATGGGTGATAAGCGGTGGACAATGAGTTATGTGTGCGAGGTTGTTAATCGCGACTTAGGAGATTATGATCGGTGGCTTCATGATGCACGGTTGCTGGACTCACGTGTTACTGGCAGCAAACGTTGGAAGGCTCCTCCTCCAGTTTCTTTTATGGTGAATGATGCGTATCACATCGGGCAGCAGCGTATGGGCACTGGTGGGCTAGTTCGTGATTCGGCGGGGAAGTGACTTGGTGGTTTTTATGCTAGTAGATATGGCGGGGATCCGTTGTTCGCTGAGATTCAAGCGGGTTTGCAGGGGTTGAGGTTCATTTGGCAAGGAAATTGGCGTAAAGCTGTTTGTGGTGTTGATTGTCTAGCTTTAGTCCAGGCCCTTGGAAAGAAGAGTTCTGATTATCATCAGTATGGTAGCTACTTAATGGATATTCAACTAATGTTATCTCGCAGTTGGGATGTTCACATTTGCCATGTGCCTCGGGATGGTAATGAGCTTGCTGATTGTCTTGCAGGGATTGGTGCTAGATTGCAATGTGATGTCACTGTCCTGGAAGACTCTCCTCCTGAGATCTTGCCTCTTTTGCTGAAGGATTTAGATCCGGTTTAGTTTCGTTGTTTAATTTTCCTGTGTACCAAAAAAAATTATTTTTATAATTAATGGTAGTTTTTTACCGCCACTAAACGTCATTTTTCCTCAAAGAGACTAAAATCAAACTCGCTTACAAACTCAGAGACTAATTTAACTATTAACCCTGTATTACAATTACCATATGAACCACGTATGTTAGTGGGGCCTTGTTTGCTAATTTTAATTTTTGGTCAATTTTAATTTATAATATATTACAACATTAACCTTAGGGCCATTTCACCCGGCATATTGGTCTCCCCCCCCCCCCACCCACTTGGGCCTACCAATGGGCCAAGGTCAATCAACCTCAACCAATCCTATCTACGGCTATCTTATGACCCCAGAAAAAATAATCTACGGCTATCTTAGATAAATGATAGAAAAATCCATCTCAAGCTTGTTCCCAGAATGTTGAACAAAATAAAAAGTAACAACCATAACAGACAAGTTCCCCACAACTTATAAATAAAGGTCACTAAACTCACTCCTTATACCCACATATATTATTTTCTACTAATTCTTATGCACTATGTTTGGGTTTCCACTAACTTAAGCGTTAGAGTCTATTTTTGCAAGTGCTCTCACAGTTTTTCTAATTAAAGCAAGAAGAAGTCTCACAATGTGCCTCAACCTAGATTTAAGTTGGACCATCTAGAAAGAAAATGAATTGCAAATGTGAAAAATAGATGAAACTATCCTCAATGTCATCATGGTTAATACATATGACAAAATGTCTCACGCCATGAACCAATCACGAATGGATTCATAGAAGACGAACCATGAAGCATCATTAATTGTATGTTAAACAACCTCCTAGTCATGAGGAGGGAAGATATGAGAACACCATGGCGAGCCTGGATCCTTTGGATGCCCGCATTTTTTCGATTGCTAAAGGGACTCAAAGCCTTAGAATGCCCCCAAGAGAACTTCCCTACCCTCAAGTAGAAGATCAACCAAGGGAACCCACAAACCAAGACATCCTCCGATTGGAACATTGCTCCGAGATCTAGTGGGGTCAATTTCTCAGGAAATGTCAGAAGGATTGTAAGCAAACCATAAGAATCCTTAGCCCATCTGGAGATCATTATTTCAAGACTGCATTGGTGTCAAATTTGTTAGATTATGCACTAGTATCTTAATACTATTTATATTTAATTATTACATCCTAAATGTGCAAGAAATACCTATAGGGTCACATGCATAAACCCACTAGAATGTATTATAGTGCCTTATTGAAACAAGTTCATTAGATAAACACTTACTGGACCACGTTCATTAGATGAGCCTAATAGGCATTGATAAGAATTAAAGTTAGTCACCTTTGGATTAGGGCTTATAAACAGAGCATGCATGAGATGCTCCAACCATGGTTAGACAATTTTCTCTGACTCTTTCCTCTACTAGCACCTCGAGATGCAAGGGTTTCTAGAGGTAGCGTTTGGTGGACTTCTTTTATAAATGAAGTTTCAATTGCTTCGTGTGCTCACATTGTCAAGAGGTAATTCTTAATTCCTCTTAATTGTTTGTTTTGAAATTTGAAATATGAACTCACAAGTTCTTCATTTTGGGAATCAATTTTTCTGTTGTGGCAACTATTCACAAGGTTCCCGACAAAAGTGACTCCTTTCATCATCTCCTTTGTGAGGACCAGGTCGCACTTAGGATCCACAGGTAATTTTCTATCCCATTGTAGAGGCGCATACACATATATAGGAGAAATTAATCCAAAAGGAAAAGTAAGCACTTCATGAGGATGAAATGAGCTACCAGCGAGCAATTAAATAGATCATATGTCAGCCTTTTCCCCATATAGTAAGCCATCCTTTACATGGTTTCAACTTTCAACTGTTACCACACTGCTCAATTCATAACTGACACGACCTCTCTTCCCAATTCATCACTTCATCGCCATAGATACGTGCCACGAGACACAAACTTTGTAGCGTGGGTGAGGCAACGAAAGTCTGAATCCTTGAGATACCTCTTGTCCCGTTTTTATCGTACGTGAAGTTACACTCATGCCCAACCTCCCAGTGAACATCATACATTCATACTAGCTTCACATCACAATTTAATCCCTCCATAATGTTAGCAATGGGGAACTAACTAGCTACACCAATTTATAGAAAGCAACCCAAAATACATAAGCATATAATATCTTGAAGAGTCTGACATATCATGCATTTTTTTTTAAGCAATAAGAATTATATTGAAGTGAAGTACAATGGTACTTCAATCCAATACAAGAGTGAAAGAAGAGAGAAAAAAATAGCAAAATACATAGTAATTTCAGTGACAACTTGCCTTCATCCTAAGATACCCACCCTCTCCAAGGAAAAAGACTTTAGGGAAAATGCCTCATTAAAACCTTATTAGGAAAAACCTCATTGGGAAAACCTAGTAAAGGAAAAAGACTACCTTTACCTAAAGTCAAAGATAATTTCCAAGGAGAATTACAGGATACCCACATCTAATTAACAAAATAATTTGGTAACAACTTGAATCCAGCAATAGTCACCCTCAAAGCCTCCAAATTGATCATATATACTCAAGATAATTATTAATTATAGGGAGTAAAAATTCACTTAAGAACACTAAAATGTTAGATCTTGAAACCGACTTATACACATTTATGGCCGTCACACATCCCCGCATGGAAGGGGGAAAAAACAGGAGCCACGCAGCTGCTCCATTTCTCTTCAAATTGAAGAGATTGCAAAAAATTAAGTGTATGACACGTTTCTGACTTCTCTCTTGTATGACACTTTTCCAAGGTAACAAACGCATCGTTAGTGAAAGGAAAAATGTTCTCAGCATAACTTTTAGGTTCTAATAGTGTTAGAAATCTCACATTGACTAGAGATAAAACATATATAACAATTATAAAGGTAGTGCAAACCTCAACTCTTGAGCTAACTTTTGTGGTTGAGTATACACATCACAATTTCTAATAAATAGTCATTAACGTGAATTATATTTCCTACAACTCATCAACGAAGTTAGGTGTAGTCACCTCCTAAAATAAAATTTTCTTTAAACATAGTAGCTAGTATTTTTTTTTTGTCATCGTAGCTTGTATTCAAATATTGTATTTGCCACATTAAAGTTTTTTACTATCCTTTTCAATTAGTTATCCTTAATTTTGTTTTGTGTGTTAAATTTTTACTCTCATAAATCATATTTTTATTTCTATCTCTGCTTATACTGTATCGCCAACCCATATTTTTGGGCCCAAGCTTAATTGTATTACACTGTCAAGCACACCTGGATGGCTATTAATGCTGTACAAATTAATTAACAGAAAAACAAATTGTAGTTTTGAATTGCTGGACTGAACGAAATATTATATGTTTCCATGCTCAATCTTTTAAAAGTTAATTTCCCGTAAAGTTACCTGGTGGATCGCATTCGATCTAATGTAGTATTGGATTTTTTACTGAAAGAAAGTGGATTTCTGCTGCAAGAAGAATTGCCTCATTAAAAAACTATACTGAAATTAAATGTATTTTGACTGTAATCAATTAAATATTCCATTGCAAAATATGACTGTCGGAACAAACAGAGTATGTTCTTATTCTTACATCTTAGTATTATCATAACTTTTGTTCGAGTTGTGATATATACACACATTTCCACTTCTTTTCCACCTTCATTCTCTTTATTTTTCTCTTCTTTATCAATCAAACCACATATCACATCTTTACTTTCTCTCTCCTTTCTTCCTATCTCTCTCTTCTTCCACTTCTCCACACCTCAAAAGTGAGGTGTGAAGATATAAGGGTTAAATATGTTTATGGTCCCTGTGTATTGAGGACAGTTTGAGTTTGACCCCTAATGTTTTCAAAGTAAAGTAACCATCCCTCCGATTACACTTTCCGTAACAAACCACCCTTAACTCCGCCAGTCCTTGCTAAATACCATCACCTGAGGGGACGTGGCATTGCCACGTATTAAATGAGGTTGACATGGAATTTATTTTTTAGTAAAAATTAAAAATGGCGTAGTTTTGTTTCAACTTCAACCATATAGTCAGTACACATAACAACACAGCAACAACAATACACAATTTCTTGTAGAATCTTTCAACTTCAACCCTTTTCTGCAGCTTGGTAACCTTTTGCTTCACTTCTTCCATCTTTTTCTTCATCTCCCCAAGCTCGTGTTCCTTCTTAAACAACTCAACCTCAAGGCGTAATATTTCACCATCTGTGCCATCTTCATCAAACCATTTGAAATAATTGCAACCCATTTCAGTCTAAGGAGAGGAAACAAAACTAGGTCATAACAAATTAACCAAACAAAATAAAGGACAAGAAAAGTTGAGTAGATGGAAAGATGAACAGAGGGTGAAAACGATAAGTGTCAAGAGAGGAGAGGATGAGAATAAAAGAGGAGGGAGCAAAAACCTTCCAATTCCTGCATCTCCAAAACCTTCTATTGGGGTTGTCTGGTTTATGCGACGTGTACATCACAACCGGAACTCCACAAGCACAGAATCGAGCTTGCGACACAGGGCCAGAACGGCGCGAGGAAGAGGATGAACTGCTTCTCATCTTCAGCTTGACAGAACGCTACGAAGGTGATGGCTGGAATTAGAGACCGATTCGAAGATGGATTGAAGAGAGGAAGAAGATTCGAAGATGGGTTCAAGAAAGGAAGAACCCTAGATTTCAATTTGGGGCTTTTTCAGACCATGTTCTTCAGTTGATGGGTTTTTATGGAGGGTCTACCTTACTTTTAATGTTTAAATTAGGGTGTAGATTATTTCATGTTTAGATTAAATTTGTTAAGTTTGTAATTTTTAATTTTTACTAAAAAAACTTCATTTTTAATTTTTACTAAAAAATAAATTCCAGGTCAACCTCATTTAATACGTGGCAATGTCACGTCCCCTCAGGTGAAGGTATTTGGCAAGGACTGGCGGAGTTAAGGGTGGTTTGTTACGAAAAGTGTAATCGGAGAGATGGTTACTTTACTTTGAAAAAATTAGGGGCCAAACTCAAACTGTCCTCAATAGACAGGGACCATAAACATATTTAACCCAAGATATAATTATCCCTTTTGTTCACACATACACATTTGCCGAAGATGAATTTTTGTTCACACTTACATACACATACACATACACACATATATATATATATAGTAAAAAAATAATGTAGGTCATATATTCAAAAGGTTAGAATCACTGCAAGCGCAACAACCTCGAGCATTGAAAGTTGAAACCGCACATTTTTGTTCATCATTATTTTTTTTAATTATAACATAATCACCATACCTTGATGAGGTCATAGTTGTGTCAATTATAAGAAATTGAACAGAATAATTCAACTTTTGGCTCCAATGGAACAAGAACAAGAGAATGTTGTGCCTGTCATTTGCAATTTCGAAGCATATAGGGAATGAAACAATAATCATATGTACATAACACAAAAGGTATAGCCTGCGGGTTTATATATATATATGCACGGGAGAGCAAAAGACATGATTATGAAGCATATGTTTAGTAGTTTAATTTTTTTCGACAGTGTTTACTAGTTTAATTGAAACATAGTTATCATCGCCTTCAAAGTGTGTTTCCTGTAAATTATCAAGAATTTTAACTTTGTTCGTAACTGCAGCTGGTTACGTCAACATAAAGCTAAAGCATGCTTCCACTTACATATTTGCACTAAAAAAAACAATACATACTTCTGTATATTGCAATAGTAGCTTATACGAATGCTTTATCGAAGAAGGCAACTTGTACTTAATTGACATGTAAACTCTAATTATCTTACCACACGTGTAGATGAACTGATACAATGTTGTTCTAGTTTAAGCTGCAAAGATCTCAAATTTGAGTTCTTATATGAACGTAATTGCGTTAAATACTTGATGGAGGCTGATGTGGGTTTGATATCGCAACTGGTGCAGGTGGCATGGACGATAGCAATGCTAGGCCACACAAGTGGTTGTCACGGATGATGACGTTGAAGGACGAAAGATTGAATTGAACGATGGTGGTAAACTCACATGTAAGATTGTCATATGACATTTAACGTGCCAGGCAGACACTTCCGTCAAGTCTCACTAACGGGGATGACGTAAGAGTTAACGTACTTGACTTTTTCATATTTAGAGTATTTAATTTTCTTTTTTCAAGGATGAAATCACGCTATCAGGGACTAATTTAGTCCTTTACTCACTTGTATCTAGACTTAATATTTCACATACAAGTTATCATTTATAATTTTTTTAAGGGTTTTGATTCATTTACATCTCACTTTTTCTTCCATTTTATTTTGATTTGTTTTTTTTACTTTCTTACCACATCACATATCATATCATTCATTTTTCTCTTTTTTCCTCCATATATCATTCAGTGGAAGTGTTTTTAGTATGTATAAATCGAACTTTATTAGTATTTTTTAAATAGCTTAAATTATACTACCACATATAATAGGCAAATATAAATTTATCAGGCCCTTAATCATTTTCCTTACGTCATTAAGCATGCCTTGTGCAGGCTTTTCGAGATGATTAAACAAATGAACATGCTTCATATTTTGATTAATAAAAGTAAACAAAGTTAAAGTATGCGTAAACCCATGCATAACCTAGATTGGGCTGCTTAAAAGTTGTGTACGGTTAAAGTGTATATTTAACGGTTGCATGTGTGAATACATGACATATTAAAAGATACAATTAAGATAATGTTTTAAAAGAGAGAAATGGATAAGCAAATGGGATGCTACTATAAGATATTAATGTGTTTTGTTTTTTGAAAGATGTAGGAGTAGTAATGTTTAAACAGAGAGAAATGTGTTATTACACGACACACAACCACTCCGATCAAGGGTTCTATATCCTAGCTAGGGTTTAACGTCGTCAACACCATGAATGTATAGTAATAAGAACATATTTTATTCACTGGGCGGGACTTAGACTTTTATAGTGGAGCTGAAATCGTAACCTAGACCTATTACATTTGGGTCTTGTTCTCAGTCTATTGGGTCTTGAAGGTAATAGACCCAACAGTCATATTCTAAACACGTGTACAGTTATGGTCTCGACACACGTACAATTATGATCTAAACACACGTACAAGTATCTCAATCTGCCATGTCCCATACATGAGTATATATCAGAGGTTCTGCCAAGACCACATAGGGCGGTCGATCCCAAATGCATAAGAAATTTGGTTAGGCTGCAATTATTTATAGGGATAATACTACTTAAATAAGTTATTTTATCTCCATTTTACTAACATCTCAATTGAAATATTGTCAAATAAACTTCTATTTTTAAAAGTAAACAATATTTATTAAGATTTAATCGTTAAATTTTAAAAAGCTAGAATTACATGATTAGAAAACTAATAGAATGGATATAGGGAACTAAGTTTTATTTTTTAATTTATATGCAATGGGAGTCACATAAGTCCAATATTTTTTGTTGAAGGGGAAAAAAAACTAAGGCTTAAATATGATATTAGTCACTGAAAATATAAAAATGTTGGTTTTAGTCTTAGATTTTTTTTTTCTTTAATTTCTAGAAATATACATTGTTATCTGTTTTAATCATTTGTGAAGTTTTGTTTATGTATGTCACATAATGTTGGATCATCATTTCCACTTAAAGTTTTTTAAATCTAATTTGACACCATATGATCCACACATACAAGCAGAGAAGAATTTGGATGTTGTATATGGAGATTTCGAGATGAGTGATCTACGACAACAATAAGCCTTAGTTACGGTGGCGATCCATGAAAGTCGCAGGCGTGAATGATGAGCCTCAGGGTGCTAAATTAGATATAAAAAACTCACAGTAGGAAGGGTGAGTGAACATTTTATGAGTCATATAAGCAAAATCGTTTATAAGTGAGCAGTGACATTAATAAGGCAGTTGACAGATCCCTTATGCTAGGAATAATAAGTTTCTTTAGTGGGAAAAACTTAATAATGATTACTTTACAAATAATAATATATAATAATATTAACATTTAAAATTTATAAAAAAATACTAATATAAATATATGAATGTTGATTCAACCATAACATATATGTTTGGTATACATGCATCATTTTAAGTATCGCATCTTAATATGTTTTAACCATAAAAAGCACCATTAGAAATAAGTGATTTAATGTGTTTTTTTATTGGCAAATGTAAGTGGTTCGTAATATTAGTAAAGTAGTTCTCTTCAGGGTTCGAACCCTAGTCCATTCACCCGTCAACCCAGCTAACCCTTATATTTATAGCTCTTACCGCTTGAGTCATCATTTGAAGATAAGCGATTTAGGTTATGTTTGTTTTTCAGCTTGGCACCTCAATGTGGGTTTGTGTTGCATTGAACAATGTGTCATTATGTTTTGATGGCTTCAACCCACATTCACTTTAACCCACTTTGTGCTCAAAACTCACTTTCACTCAACTCCACTCACTCCTCACTTCTAGTTATACACATATAAAAATGCTTTTGATTGATATTATCCAAACAAGATAAATTTATCAAACTTACTTTTAAAGTAAAAGTATTCAAACATAAATCACATTACATCAAACTATGTTTTACAAACCCACATTAACTCAAACTCTGTTTTGTAAACTGAAATCCAAACACACAATATGTGATATGATATAATTGAAAAGAGAAAATCGTGTTCAACAATTTGGTCCAGTCACCAATGGTTAATGTTTTGAAAAGTCTTCTCGGAGTATCATGTTGGACTGCTTTCTCCATTCCGTTCAGATTGCACTGCAGACAGCAGACCCTCCCTCCCTCCACATAAGGACAAATATTTAAATTACCCATAATCCACCACGTGGCCACCATGGTCTAAACTTTTTCACCACCAGTCCACCCCCACCTGCAGTCACTGAGCGCCTTGTTCAACGGGGGTTACCTTACTTACGTCTGCTCCCTCTCAACCCTGACTTCGATGCACCGTCACCCTCACACGAACCACTTCTCTCTTTTTTCCTTTTCTTTTCTTTTTAACCTCACTCATGCACCCCTTTTAACTTGTTCTCGGGAAAGTGGAAAAGCAAAACACACACCACACCAGAGTGAATGAAACAATATTAGAAAGGTGAATCATGTTCATAGTGAGTGGGTGAACACGTACATTTGTCACCACATATTAAAGACCACCCAAAGACAATGGAATGCAATTTTCAATTTTTGTTATAGTGAGTACGTTTGAATTAATTAGTTTATACTATATATATACAATTAAGAAACAAGCCTGTACAAATGTGCAGATATTGTATTTTGTATTCTACTAACAGGGAGCAAGGGGGTGGCCAGGAATGGTGGTGACTGACAGGTTTACCGGCTGCAGGGGGTTGTCGGGTGGAGGTGAGGCTGTAACGCCGCACCAACCTGCAAAGAACAGACGCACGCCAAGTTACCGGAGACTGGGATAGCAGGTAGCACCGGCCTCCAAGACTTGCACTTTGCCAGAGTGCATGTCCGGTAAACAACACACATTCACCTCGAGAGTCCAAAAACACTACTGCACGCCCCTTTCCCCATTTTTTTTCCTTAGGTTTTTGCATTGTTGGTTGGTAGTGGCACTAGACATTAACTTAACTTTAACATTAATTTTTTTTTATACAGGTATCCTTCTTCGGAGATAATCATGTTCAAGCCGGGAACATCCACATCATGGTGGGGCTAACTCTTCCGGTGGAGTTTTTTTTCCATCCACAAGATTCGAATCCGAGACCTTACTATAAGAGAATCAAACATGTACTACTTAAACCAACCATTCGTTGGTAACTTTAACATTAATTGAGTTCATAGCATCCTCTGAAAAATTCACCTAATAAATGCAATTAGTTAAAAAAAACAAAAACAAAAGAAATTTATTACTATTACGACTTTTTCAAATTGAAAAACTAAATTCTATATAATGTGAAAACAAATATATATTTATATTTTTTATTAGTTTCACTTTTAAATCAATTCACATCTTCAATTTTTAACTTGGATTATTTTACAAGCTTCTTTTTGTAAAACTGGACTGGGGATCGGATGGAGAATTTATCTATTTTCGTTACATGATATAAGTCATTTAATTGTGCTTCTAGAATATACAACAGAGATTTAAATTAATTAGTTACAAAATAATTTCCGATCCTTACTTAAAAAAAATAAATAGATGTGTACGAGATAAATGAGTAGAAGAGAGGAAGATCAAGAGATTAATTCCTGTAGAATATAATTTATCTTTCTAATATAAAAAAATAAAAATAAATAAGCGATGTGGCTTGTTTATAAATAGGTGCAGTCTCCACTGTATTCATAATATTAAGTTAAGAGTGTTCAACAAGTATAGATGTGGGTCTGACCCATGGACTCTTAACTCTTAACATAGATGGATATCCAAATATTAATAATAGAAGCATATTCTTGAGAAGAATTTTGTTTACGCTTTTTAATTACTTCCAAGTTAGTGTAAAACCTCTATCTCTCGATAGGTGAAGGTGGAAATTAAATGAGATATTAAGAAAAATGTGATCTACTAATCATTATAAATATCCAATAGACCGTTAATGCGTACATAAACACATTTAGAAATATGATCATTTATATATTTGTCATTACCCAACAATTTAAGTTTTTAGCATAATTAATTTACCATAATCACAAATAGTATAGACAATCTACTTATATTTATTTCACTTCTTTTCACATCACATATCATAATTATAATTATTTTTCTCAATACTCTTCCATTCCTAATTCTGCATCCATTGAGTGTCTGCTTTAAACTTGAAGTTTGCACAAAATAAAAAATTGATGGAACTGAAGATGAAGAAGAATAATCAATGCGGTCCAAGGCTTTAAATAGCACTGCCATTCCCGCGGCAACAACAACAACAACAGGAACATATAGCTGGAAACACAAACCTCTATAAAACCCTGAACAAAACACATACACCACTCCTCCACATTGTACACACTTGCTCTTCGTGGTCCTTGACACTCTCAAAACAAACTCTGATCAATCATTCTTTTTGTGAGCACTGGTCAATTGAGTTGATCAGGTCACTCTCTCAGTCAGCCAAAACGGGTCTCCCTCTGTGGTTGCTTGGCCTCGGTGCGGACCTCTTGTGGGCCGACATGAACCGCCTCCTAGCCTTTCTCTTTCACCAGGGAGTCTTGGATGAACAATTCTTGCAGCTTCAGCAGCTGCAAGATGAAAGCTCCCCAAACTTCGTCTCAGAAGTTGTCAACATTTATTTCCACGAGTCCGAGAAGCTTCTTAGGAATCTCAGAGCACTCCTGTATGTAATCAACTCTTTTCATTTTCTTGTTATGCATTTCATACAATTAACTTGTGAATTCTCTTTAACACAATGTGTCTATATATATATGGTGCAGGATGGAGAGGGAGTTCTCAGACTATAAGAAAATGGGGATCCATTTGAATCAATTCATGGGTAGCAGCTCCAGCATTGGTGCCAAGAGAGTCACAAATGTTTGTGTTGCCTTTCGTGCCGCTAGTGAACAGAACAACCGTACAGGGTGCGTGAACTGCCATCAAAAGCTTCACTACCCCCTCTAAATCTGTGCATACATACTTCTTTTTTCACACACTCTGCAGTGAATCATTTTCTGCAATTTATTAGTGCGTGTATGCCCAATTTCAGATGCTTGCGAGCGTTGGAGATGCTGGAGCATGAATATTGCTATCTCAAGAACAAATTGCATGAACTATTCCAAGTAATTCCATTACACTATCTATTATTATTAGGAGTTTGTTTAAATGACTTTTGATAAAGTTTGAGTTAAATCACTCTAGTACGTCCTAAGACGTGACAATTTAGGGTACATTGTGTTTACTATATGGTAATGTGCAGATTGAGCAGCAACGTGCTTTGGCAGCAGGAGTGAGGTACCCCGTAGTGCAAAATCAATAAAGCAAAGTGAAATGTTTGATTGAATTTTTTTCACTATTTTCCTTTTGAAGCCTTTCTGGTTCTGGTTTCGTGAGCCTAATGGCATGCTTTCTGGTTTTAGACAAACCAAGCGGTAGCCAACTTTTGTACTGGCTTGTGTAGGAAATAGGAAAAAGGGGGGGTCACTGTCTCTGGTGTTTTGTATTCTCTTTATATACGTAGTGGCACCATGTTCTTTCTTGCAGTCTGCTTTAATTGCTGTAAGCCTGTTCACTTTTTCTAACCAAAGTGGATCAAATCTATTGAAAGTTGCTAGTGCTTTGATTCATAGTACCATTCTTAGAAATTACTTTTGGTTTGTATTTTAGCTAGAGAATTGGAATGAAGAGAGTAAAGAAGAAGGAAAAGGATGCAACTAAACTAGGAAATCAGCAAGTGTGAAAAAATTGTCTTGATCATATAAATATTTAGGGTGTTTTGGATTCAAGTTGAAAGCATATGTAAGCCAACGAAACTAGTAAAGGGTCACTCTCACCATTTTCTCATATAAAATTTGTGATTTTGTGTTAAACTTATTACATATGTATATGAACAGCAAAGCAAACAGGGACTTAATTTCTGCTTTACCTGCGTGCGGTACATAATAATTAGTACAACAGAAAACAGAGAAATTCTCCATTCCAAGGCAAGTTTGCTACTTTTCTGTTTTCAACCAAGAGAGATTGTAAAACAAACAAGCTTCAAATAAAGGGGCTGTGTAATTTAACCCTCATCCTAATATAGCTCAGTTTATACAAAATTAAGAAAAAGTTATGAAATTCATTACCAGTAAAATTGTGTGAAAATATATAGCAAAACATATGCATTACTCCCCTTTTACTTTTTGCTTCCAAAACTGAAAAGATAACCAAAAAAGAGATGCACTTTGTCCTCCAATCATTTTCTTTGCTTTTCCTGAAAAGGTATATTTTCCAATTATCAACTAAGGAATTAGATTGAATTCATAACTATTATCTGAATCTTCTTTAGGTCTTTGTATTTTTTAAATTCACAAAACAAAATCAAATATTTATAATTATGAGTAATGTTTTGTTTAGTTGAGGAGAAGAAGAGAAAAGAGAAAAAAAGAGAAGGGAAAGATGAATAGAAAAAAAATGTGAAAATAGAGTAATTTTTGTAGGTAAAGATGTAGATTAATTTCAAGGTCCTCGGCTAAATAGGATTCAAGTGGAAGCAAGACTCCTCCCTCGGGGTTTCACAGTGAACTACTCACTCAGCCCTTCATTTTTTTTCCCTCACATTACCCTCACATATACAACTAAAGAGAAGAGAAATTGTGGTGAAAATTCTATCTTTTCGTGAATAGAATGTGGGAAAAAAAAATGATTGATTGTGTAAAATGATATGTTCACCTATAATAGTATAAAATATTTAAAATTGATTATTATGAATTAATTATCGAAGTTCATAAGAGGTGTTTTTTTTAAGCAAGTTCAAAAGAGATGAAAGTGAGATAAGTAAATATAATTCTTTGTGTCTCTCTCGTTTGTTCTTTGTTTTGAAACATGAAGAGATGACTGAACAAAAATAATTGGTGAAATCGTAACGACACATATATTTGTGGCAGCTTTAAACCACAAAATACACATTTTTTTTTTTAAGTTTTTCACTTTATAACAGTATTAAACTACTAAAGAAAAAAAAAACTCTTTCCTATATACCAAAAACAAAAACTACTAAAAAAAATAGTGTCCAAACACATGCAATGCTCCATATGACCACTAACTACAAAATTGTATGCCCTGTGGACTATGTGAACTCTAATTTCATTGAGGACTTGATTGATTGATGTGCTGATGCCATATGTCATTGAGACCTCAACAAATCAAAGGTGAAATGCCTCTCTCACTCTCATAACTCTATCTACTTTTTTTCTCTCTTCATAAAGTTGGTGCAAACAAAGACATGGCTTGAACTTAAAAAAAAAAAAAGCATGGCAAACAGTTCAATTTAGGAAACCCAGTCTCACATACAGAGAAACAAAGATCATCTAGAGATATTCTCATCATACCT
The DNA here is from genome assembly GCF_012489685.1 of Lotus japonicus. Taxonomy (NCBI): domain Eukaryota; kingdom Viridiplantae; phylum Streptophyta; class Magnoliopsida; order Fabales; family Fabaceae; genus Lotus; species Lotus japonicus. Next base: position 73,776,946 of record NC_080043.1, read on the forward strand.
CTTTCCATGCAAGAGATCCAAAACTAGGCCGTGTCAATCAATTCACCTGTGTGAGGATAGCAAAAAGTCCCAATGGAGAGTAGAATCCCGTTTCTTTCACTAGTAAAGAGGTACAAGTACCGCAAAAGGGAAGGTTTCATCACAAACACTTCCCAAAGCTATATCCCTCTGGGGAGGGAATCTTCTAGCTATATCTAGATATCAGTCAACATTTCAAAGCTAGCTAGCCCATATTCAAAATTTTAAACCATGGCTTAGCTAGATTTTGTCACGTAAAATTATTCAAACATTATTCTTGTCACAGCTTAGCGATTCCACTGCTATATAACTAGCTAGCGCCTAGCTATGACACCCCATGAAATAATTAAATATCTAAGTATTTGACAAACTATTCAGGAGAATCAGAACAGAGGAAATTACACGCATACTCTGTTTTATTTTGAGTGAGGCACTTTTGATGTTGCTGGTCACAATGTTGACTGAAGTACAAAAATTCAAGGCAAATGGCAGTGCCTAGCTACTGCTTAGCTATGTATTTTGGGTGTGTGGTCATGACTCATGTGCAAATTAAGAACAACACTGCATCAGCATGGCAGATTCACAGAGGCATAATACGAGCAACTGAATTGACCCTGCGTCTAGTCTAGCTCATATACAGTGAACATTCCCTCTTTGTTGGGGACTTTTGATTTTTTTTAGTGGCTGCTGGTGCTTCTTTCATATGAGGGTGTGGTACCTCTGCTTAATTGGACCAGTAGGAATGGGACATGTATTAAATGAGGTGTATTTTTCATTTATTCTGAAATGTTTTTAAATTAACTGCAATGATTTTCAGAAAATATGGTTTTTTTTTAAAAAAAGTTAATTAAATTGCTATTTGATCCCTCACTTAATCAATTACCACAGTAAAAGTAACTTTTATAACTCTCTCAATTGAATTGACATGACTATTCATGTTCCCCCTCATTTGAAAACTGAAACAAACATTCATTACTGTTCATCATTCTCCACACTCTCATCCTTCCCAGTAGAGGAACGTTCCAGAGACGAGAGTGAGAGGGAGAGAGAGACAAGGTGGAGAAGACGAGAAGACTACGGGAACTCTAGCAGCCTTATTTGTGATATCCTCCAAATCCTCAAACTCAGTCGTGCCTCCAGAAATAGATAAGTTAAAACAAGCCTCTTCATTAATATCCGCCATTTCCGGTCAACCTGTTCAAGACCATATCAACCATTATACAACATAAACAGTGACACCTAAATGTAACAAGAAGATTCAACAAAGCCCAGAAATCCCACAAACAATCAAATTTCTCTTCAATCTGTCATAGCCAAGCAAAACCCTTAACCACAAAAGCACCAAACACAAATTATTGGATTATGAAGTGTGATTTAATACTACGGAGTGCTTCAGAAGTTAAAAGTAAAAACTTGAACAAAAATATGAATCAAAGGAAAAAATTTTAATCATGGGCAGAACCAAAAACGTGAAAATGGAAAATACGAAGACGATTAATTTCAAATCTGATTTCTTCCTAACCCTAAAACCCCAAAATCACCAAACATGAATCCATGGATTTTGAACCCAAAAATCACCAAACATAACAACATGGATTTTGAAGGCAAACCCCTTAACCCGAAAATCACCAAACATGCTTCAAAAAAAAGGAAGATAATTTTAAAAAAAGAAACACACCTTGTTCTTAATCCTTGATCTGTGCAAGCGAACAGAAATGGAAGACGAAAGAAAACTCCAAATTTCTGCGATCTCGTCAACGAATTCAAATCACCGACGAATTGGGGTTTGTTATCCTTCACCACTTAACCAGAACGAAGAGGAAGAAAATTAGGGCTGATGGTTGAGATCCTCCTATCTCAATCGGATGAAGATGAGTCCAGGGGTTCAAGATTTGGGGAAGAGTAAGAGGTTGAAGACGAATGCTTTGCAATTCTCAAGGTGATACACAAAGATGGTAAAAACTTATGTTAACCACAACAAACTTTTGAAGAATTGCTAAAAAGTTCTTCCCAAAAATATTTTCTGATATATTTTTGAATTAATATAAAAATACCGAAAATCAATGGAAAAAAGAAAATCAATTAAAATAGTTGCCACATGTCAACTTGCTATTAGACCACCCTCTTGGAGGCACCACACCCACCTTTTCTCATAGGCACCACAGAATTCGCCTTTTTTTTTTCACATGAACAATGGGGCTCAATGAACAACCGTGGTGAGGGTGCATACAGTCCAATAAAATTTCATGGATGCTGTATTTAGATGCAAAGGTAAAAGTGTGTGGAAAGAATATAAGAAAAAAAAATATAGGAGGACATAATATAAAGAGAAAATGAGATTATTATTAAATTGTTAAGATTTAAGAACAAATGATGGGAAAGTGATAGGAAAGAAATAGAGAATACTTGAATATTACTAATTTACCCTCTTTTGTAAATTATTAGATTTTTATATTTAGTATTTACTTGTAGTCGTAGACATTTTGTTTTGGTGATTATATATTTCATATATGTTTTTCATTTTTATTAGTTGTTAATTTTTTTAAAAAAATAAAAATTATAATCAGATATATTGCCCTTTTAAAGTACTAGTAATGATTTTTTTTTAATATTATGTAATTTAATGCAATGGGGGGGGGGTAAGACCCCATTTTGAGAAATAGGGGTCTCTCCCCATCTTCATTAGGAAGCGCTGCCCCACTTTCTTCTTACACTAGAGTTTTTTTCCCGTGCGTTGCACGGCGAACATTTATCTTATTGCGAACATGTAAGTAAAAAGAATGAGGAATGGAAAAAAAAAATCTGAATATGATTATGCAATTTAAATGATAAGAAGAATGAAGATTGGGAAAAAAAAAATTGATAAACTCCACCGCACGAAGTATATGTGTTTTGATTAAATGAACAATATCACGCCCAAATAGTTATAATTCCTGCATCATAGGAAACAGCAGTAGATTCCACCTCCAAATGAACATAGCAAATACCCTTACAAAATTACAATTTTTTTTTGGCAAACAGAATTAATATTTAACAAATCATTCCAAACTATATTCTGCCAGGAAACAAAAGATAAGAACCGATCAACTTTGCTGGCATGTTTTTAAAGTGAAAAATATTGAAACTGCTGCTTTGCCAACAAATTGTGCAGTTAAAATTTACAAAACACAGCATGTTCATCAAAATACACCTAATCAAGAGAATACATAAAAGTTGTTGTGCTATCAGTAGCTCTTGATCTTGAATGTCAATTACTTAGCCCCCATCATCTTGAATATACCTACAAATTATGTTCTATAGATCAGATAATGTCAACAACATTCTTAATAAGATAAAAATGAAAAGCACTTGCATAACACTCACATTATATGAAAGTGGAAACACACATCTGCACTCATCCAATTTGAGTACTGATTTGTTCCTCCTGAATCTTCATATTAGAATATAGCTAAAATAAAAACAGTTTGATTAACACAAATATTTGTTGGTTGAGCATTACCACTAAAGATAGTAAAAAAGAGAACTGAACTAACCATTCATAGGTTGTCGAAGACTTCTTGGTATACAACGTTCCGAGTACAATTTGAAACAACTACTTTATCGTCAATGATAAGAATTTTTAATCCTTTTCTGGATTTTACTCTTGAAAGTGCAACATAGAGCTGTCCGTGTGTAAAAACAGGCCTTGGAAGGTACAAACCAACAGTTGATAGCGATTGACCTTGACTCTTGTTTATGGTCATTGCAAAACTGATAGTAATTGGAAATTGTCGTCGCTGAAATTTGAAAGGTAGGCCAGAATCTGAAGGAGTTAAAGACATTCTATGAATAAAAACAGTTTCCCCAACCTTCAGTCCTGTTAAAAGAGAAGCAACAACAATGTGCGGAGTAAGTGCAGTAACAACCAATCGAGTCCCATTACACAAACCAGCTGCCTGATCTATATTCCGAAGAAGCATTATAGGGACTCCAACTTTCAATAATAGTCTGTGGTTTGGAATTCCAGAGCATTTTACATCATTCAAAAAGAGAGTGTTTCTTTATAAGGGAAATGAAAAGGCACACATAACTCCAAGGAACCCCATATTCTTCATTGGATGTTAGGGTGTGGATAATCCAAACAGCAACACATCTGTAAAGACTGAAAAAAGTAGAGAAAACCCCTAATCTTCCAGATAATTAAAACACAGGACCAATCTGTTTGTGTTGTTTCATTTTCCAATACAGTGTACTAATATTTAAAAATAAAATATTTCTAGTAAGATTCCCAATTCTAATTTGAAATTAGAATTGACCGTAACATTCTTATTGATCCTTTTTATTTATCAAAGCACTGAATTCCTAAGTGGGTCTATATTGGCTTTATAAGAGATATAATAAAATATATTAAAATATTAAATAAATTTACAATCATCAATAAATATAATATATAAGTCTATCTGTGGTGATCGGTTACTCCTTGTTGCTGATAGCACAGTAACCGATTACCCATTGTTTCTGTTCCAGCTCCTTGTTTCTGTTATATCAACATAATAATAATATATAAGACTAAATCTTTATTTTTTGTACTGATTTAGAAAATTAATGGTTTTAAAAAATAGAAATTACAAAGGATGTCAATACACACATTAAACAACCTAAAATATATTTGGTTAAGGACCTGTATATTTTTTCCTTAATTAAAAAATATATAAAGATTGATATTTAATTTGAAATGGATACGTTTTTTTCTTTTGAAATCAGAAATAAAAACAAATCCGTTTTTTTCTTTTGAAAAAAAATATATAGAATACAAATCTAGCATGGACTTGCACTTAGAAGGGCATGAAAGAGCTGAATATATTTCACTGTACTCGCAGCTAGTTTAACTCTACTGATGTTCTATTTTAAACTAATCTGTTTTCAATCTCATTTTGTTTTTTTACGTTATCTCTAATCTTTTATTATTTTCTCTATCTATTAGAACTTGAACTCAATTAGGAGAGTTTGTACCCAAGTTTTTGATATTTATAAATAAAGAATTCTGTTTCCAAGTAATAAGAATTCATTTTACACTGATTATGTTTCGGTTTCTATTTTGAAATTGATTGTGAGGAAATTTAAGAAATTGGATACAACATTATGTTTGATAATCTGCTTTTTAAAAATTGAAGTTAATAACTTTGATTGACTCAAATCAAAAAAACACTCGTTACCACAATCACAAATTCGTTAGTATTATATACTTAGCACAGGACACACATTGTTAACCTTCAACTTTTAACACTAATTATATGCCTAACAGATTATCACAAATTCTTAAGTATTATATACTTTGCACATGACACACATTGTTAACCATCAACTTTTAACACTAATTATATTCCTAACAGATTTTTTGACTTGATCATATTGCTGACTATCCAAAATTAAAAACTTAAATAATAAAAGAACCATACATAAATAAATAATCAAAAACTTCAAAATAATATTGATAATAAGCAAACAGCTCATAGAGCATTCCACACAAAGGATTCAAACAAAAATTCGTAGAGGACTGATCCTAAAAAGTGACATAACAGTTCCTGAAAACTGCTGGACAAATCATCAAAAGAAAAACAACAAAATACTACTCCTTGAAAGGATCCAAAATTCATATCTGAACTACAACTTAAGGCAATACTGATCACATCTTCTCATTCTTAAGAAAATGAGTCCAAAACAAAGGCAACATTGATCACATCTTCTCTTTCTTAACAACCTTCAGGGGCTTCTTCACAACATTGGAAGAACCTAAAGGTTCATCACAGGGAGGAGAAGGACGCTTCAAAGGAGGAGATTCCACAGTTTCCACGTTGACAGAATCACCATGCTCAGCAAAATTCATAACTGGAGGGGAATCACCATCAACCTCAAATCCACTGGATGATTTCTGAAATGAAAACAAAACAATAATAAAGTTATGTATATTGTAGTCTTCAATCAATTCAAAAGCGATCAAGAAATAAAATAGTTAACCTTGCCATTGGTCTTCTTAACAACTTTCACTTGTTTCTTCACCAAAGCAGCAATAGGGACAACAGATTGTGAAACAGGCACATCAAATCCAGGAGAATCATGAACAACAGCTTGATCAACCGCATATTTTTGAATGTTAATTGGTACATCAGCTGTGGTTCCAGTTGGGTCTTGCTGGAATATAAATTTAAAATGACAAATTATAAGTCTTAAAAATAGCAACAAACTAACAAAAATTAAACTGGAACTACTAAATACTAATCAAAATACATTGGGGACATCAACTGCAGGAGCATCAGAATCATAAACAACAGCTTGAACACCATCATCCGGAAATCCATCAGATGATTTCTGAAATAGAAAATAAAAAGAATCATAAAATTAGGTATATTGTAGTTTTCAAATAATTCAAAAGGAATCAAGAAACATAATAATTGACCTTGCCACTGGTCTTCATAACCACATTCACTTGTTTCTTCACCAAAGCAGCAATGGGAACTACAGATTGGGAAATAGGCACATCAAATCCAGGGGAATCATCAACAACAGCTTGATCATCCATAGTTTTTTGAATGTTAATTGGCAAATCAGTTGTGGTTCCAGTTGGGACTCGCTTGAAAATGACAAATTATAAGTCGTAAAAACAGAAATATAACTAACGAAAAAAATAAACCGGAACTACTAAACAGTAAGAAAAATACATTAGGGATATCAACTGCATGCGGAGAAATTGTGACTTGCTTGCCACGACCCAAATCAACAGCAGGAGCATTAGGAATAGGACCGGTTGGAGAATCTTCAGCCATTCCAAATTCACCAGCAAGATTCTTTAATTAATACATCAATAGTTAGTCACATATAGTCATAAAATCAATCCCAAACCCTAAAATAAAAGTGAAATCTGGTTTTTACCTTAGAGAAACTGGAGGAAGAAGATTCACCCCTTAAAACAGAAGTTGGAGTGGATTCAATCAGGTAAAGATTGTTTCCGTTAGGCAAAACCAAAGTTGATTTGAATTCAGCTATCACATCTTCATCAGAACATATTTTCTTAACCCGATAAGATGGTTCAAACTTGGAATTAGAACTATTATTCACTTCAATCTTGAATAAGAATGTTTTATCAATCAAAGCCAGAATTTCCGGAGGAATAGGATAATCAGCAGGATCCTAAAATAACAATATAGATTAAAATTAAGTACGAAACAATAAATTGAATCAATCTTTTGATATTTCAACTTATTATATCATACAAACCTTAGTCACATCATCGACAAATGAAGAACATGGTCTGTTCAAGAGAGCTGATGTTTCCTGATCAAAAATAACAAATGTTGTCGACTCAGAATGGTCCATAACCCTAACCTGCAACTTGTACCTAGGAATTGGGGTTGTCAGATGGCGAACACAATTTTCGCAAAAAAACATGCCATCAGCAGAGATAGCCTTCTTGTTACACTTGCAGGCCCGATACCACCATGGATGACCTTCAGGTATGAATTTAATAGTTGCCAGCACAACACATGTTGTTTTCTAATCAAGAAATTAAAAAACAGGTATAAATTAACAAAATAATAATAACACATACCAAACCGCTCAAAAAAGTGACAAAAGGATTAGTACCTCAGCTAAATCCCTAATCTGTTCAATAAACTTCCCTTCTGTCTGACTCAAAAATTCCTCAGTGATGGAAACCCTTGCTGAACTCTCAAGCTGGCTAAGAACTTGAGTCGCAGGATCATTCAGTTCAAAATACCTACACATGAATATAGATGAAGTTAAGAACCCTTATACTTAAACACATATAAGTTCATTTAAAAAACTAACCTTGCACGGAGTGGTTCTGCCTCCTCAACATCTGGATTAAATAAAATCTTAGTAGCACCATACACATTCTGAACACTTGGCCTCCCTGGTCCAACCCAATAACAGATGTGAAATAGATATTAGACACAGTATAACACGAATGAAATAAATACAATTACATTTATAACCAACTATTCCTAACATCTGAATGGTTTAATTTTAGCATATTGAACAACAACTACTGCATTTGTCATGTCACCAGCAGCCAATTGCCCAAGAATCTGTCCAACATAGTTACCAAAGAAGGCACATTCAAGACGAACCCTGCAATTTTATTGAGCAAACATTGTAAGAATACAGTATAATGAACATATATTATAAAACAATGCATTACTAACCCATCTTGAAAAAGCTCAATCGTAACTCTCTTTTGAATTTTCCCATCCTTCTCATACTCTTGCTCACCACTTGATCCAGTAAGGATACCAATGATATCTAGAAAAAAAAACATGTATCAGTAACAAATTTTATATTGTAACAACACGAAAAAAATGCAAGAATCAAGAAAAAAATAAAAAAAATACCTATTAGATAAGAAGGATCCGGATCATTGAACATAATCTCAGACAAAGGAATGAAAGAGTAAGGACTTTTGGTTATTGGACAGTTTCCAATCTCCTTCACTTTGGTATGAATATGAAAGTTAATTTTAAACTGATGAGTAGTTGTTCTAAAATCACCAAGATTGTCCCCAACACCAAAATATGAAATCTGATAGACCCGACCTTCAGTCAACAGGGGCGGAACCTATAGACCAAAGTTTTCTTCACTGAAGCATGAATCTGACAACCCTGCAAGATTTTTAATAAAAAAAAGTTTCAAAGCATATCAATGAATAATATTAATATGGAATCAGAGATAGGAATGCAGATAAATTCACCTTTGAATCCATCAACACCAACTCCATTGAGAATGGCAATTTCCCTCCACTGAAGCTGGGACTAACCCACAAACGAACCACCTTTGTAACGATGTTCCAAGTATCCTTTGAATTATTCACATCTGAGACATCATCAACTTTGATTGCCATGGTTAATGAATCTCCTTCAGAGCAAGGAAATAAGATAGGAACAAAGCAAGAGTGAGTGAAAAACAATTGAACATCATGATCTTATATATAGTAGAAGGGGGAGGGGGAGAATTGAATTTGAGTTTAGAATCACTGAAAAGTTCACAGCCTCGGTGCCATTGTCTATAATTATGATTCATTGGAAAAAAGGAATTTCACAGCCACGATGCACACTATCTACAATTGAGAAGAGTTTTTTTTTTAAAAGAATCAGAATTGAGAAGGCTGTGCACGTAACACGTTTAGTGGTGTAAGCAATTACTGTGATTGGCTAAAAAAAATCAGGCGTGAGTGAGATAAGGAGGGTGGACGAATCAATATATATATTTAGATTGGAAACAGAAATATAAAATAAAAAGGAGTGAATTAAGGAGTGTGGGGGAATAAACCTTTTGATTGGAAACAGATATATCAGTAATTGAAACGGTTGAGAATGTTGACAGTATCAATAAGATATTAGCATTAAAAGATATAGATATCAGTGTTAAAAAGTAAACAATCAACATCCACGTTTTTAAATAAGCAATCAAGGATTAATATCAGAGTAGTAAATGCAGCAGTCAAGATTTAAAATGCTGATGCAAAATTTGAAAATCATGGAGAGAAACAAATAAATGGGTGGGGACCGGTGAAAGATGATTGGTGGATGAGTGCCATGTAAAATCTGACTGGAGAATGAGAATGAAGGAGAAAATGACACGTAATCAGTGAATGGAGGGAAGGAAGGAGAGTGAGCCACATAGGAATTTCACTCACTGTAAGAATGCACCATAGAAGAGAATGTTTCTGGTGATGACACATCAGCATTGGGTTCTCATAACCCTTGCTGTTTTAATATATATATTGATATATTGATATTGATATTGATTGATATTGATTAGGCACTGCCCCTTTGATGTACTACTTATGATGGTCGCTGCCCCTAATCAGCTTCCAGTGCTACTGTTACTGTTGATGTCACCTCCATTTATCCTCCACTGTACAATTGTGGCTGCCATGGCTCGTTTGCTACCATCACTTCAGTTGTTTCCTGGCCGCTGCTATATATAGCCCATGTTGCCATGGTCTCCATATCATGTCGCATATGTCCCATTGTCCACGAAAGTGGCTATTAATGATCACTGCCACAAGATAACAAGCAAGAAACAGAGTTGCAAATGTTGATAAATTGGCAAGATAACAATCATGAAGCAAAGTTGAAATTGTTGACTTGATAAAGATTGTTGAGCAAGTAGATGACATCATGCAACAGAGAAGGATAAGGATAATAGTAAAGCCACTTTTGTGGCTGATCATCACGTGAATGGAAGGGCAGCCCAGCCTATAAATAGAGCACCATAGTTTCATTCAATTCATCCCAGCAAGCATTCGAGTATTGCTTCAAAGAGAGGAAAAATTCAGAGAGATAGAGAAATTAGTTTTCTTTGTATTATCTTGTGAGGTTCTTCTAGTATGAGTTCTCCTATTTCAAGAGAGAGTGTAATTTGTTCTCTCCTTGTATTTAGAGAGAGGTGTTGTAATTTCTTCCACTTAGTGAAAAGCTTTTCTATCGGTGCCCGTGGTTTTTCCCTTATCTGTTGAGGGTTTTCCACGTAAATATTGTGTGTCAATTTCCTATCACTCATCTCTTATTTTAGTTGTGTTATTATCCTGCTACTCTGGTACCCAACAGTGGTATCAGAGCTGTTGGTGCCGGTCCTTATTCCGCTGCGGTGTACGGTTACTATTTACACGTGAGGTTGTATACTTTTGCAGTGATTGTTAACGTATACTAGATCCATTCTAGTGTGCGGTAAAAATATACAATACTGCTCACGTATACTGTGCTATTCACAGTGAAATTGTGTAAACTGATTCCGTGAAAAAAAAAATGGCAGCAAAATTTGAGATCCCGAAATTCAGTGGGAGTAACTTCTCTCTGTGGAAATTGAAGATAAAGGCGATCCTGAGGAAAGATAATTGCTTACCAGCAATTGATGGTAGACCTGCTGATATAACTAATGATAAGTGGAAAGAGATGGACGACAATGTTGTGGCCAATCTGCACCTAGCAGTGGCAGATTCGGTTTTGTCCAGTATTGCTGAAAAGAAAACAGCAAAGGAGATCTGAGATACTCTTATCCAACTGTACGAGGTCAAGTCACTTTACAATAGAATTTTCTTAAAGAGGAGACTCTACACTCTTCGAATGAGTGAATCCACTTCGATGCCGGATCACATCAACAATTTGAACACAATGTTTGCTCAACTATCTGCATCAGATTTCACAATTGGGGAAAATGAACGTGCAGAGGTTCTTCTTCAGAGTTTACCAGATTCATATGATCAATTCGTCATCAATATTACAAACAATAATATTGTTGACCGTCTATCCTTTAATGATGTTGTCGGAGCTATTCTTGGAGAAGAGTCCAGGCGGAAAAATAAGGAAGATCGTCCGGAGAGCTCAAAACAAATGGAAGCTTTGACGGTGACGAGAGGCAGATCAACAGAGCGTGGCCCCAGTGGGAGTCAGAACCATGGTAGATCAAAATCTCGAAGAAAGACAAATCTCAAATGCTACAATTGTGGCAAGAGAGGGCACTTGAAGAAAGATTGTTGGGCCAACAAGAAGAGTGGTGAAAAATCTTCTGAAGCAAGTACATCTCAAGGATGTGTTGCTAGTACCTCTGATGATGGGGAAGTCCTATACAGCGAAGCAGCAGTTAGTACTAAAGGCAAAAATTGTCTCATTGATGTTTGGATAGTAGATTCAGGAGCAACATGGTACATGACCCCACGACGAGATTGGTTTTGCACTTATGAGCATGTCTCAGAAGGAAACGTGTTCATGGGAAACGATCATGCCTTGGAAATTGTTGGAATTGGTACTGTCAAAATAAAAATGTATGATGGTACCATTCGCACACTTCAAGAGGTACGACATGTGAAAGGGTTAGCAAAGAATTTGTTGTCTGTTGGGCAACTAGATGACCTCGGATACAAGTACGATATTCAAGGTGGGATCTTGAAAGTGGTGAAAGGTTCGCTAGTAGTAATGAAAGCAAAGAAGGTCGCTGCAAATCTATACATGCTTTTGGGAGATACGTGGCAAATGGCAGATGCATCAGTTGCAGTTGGAAGCCAAGAAGAAACAACGATGATGTGGCACCGCAGATTAGGCCATATGTCGGAACGAGGCTTGAAAGTTCTTGCAGAACGTAATCTCATACCTGGGCTCAAGTCAGTAAGTTTACCTTTCTGTGAGCATTGTGTGATAAGTAAGCAGCAAAGACTAAAGTTTGCTAAGTCAACTGCTAGAAGCAAACACATGCTGGACTTGATTCATTCTGATGTGTGAGAGTCACCGGAAATGTCCATAGGAGGAGCAAAGTATTTTGTATCATTCATTGATGATTACTCCAGGAGATTGTGGGTGTACCCGATCAAGAAGAAGTCAGGTGTGTATTCAGTATTCAAGGAGTTTAAAGCACAAGTAGAACTTGAAACTGGGAAAAGAATTAAGTGTTTGAGGACAGATAATGGAGGAGAATATACAGATGGTGATTTCCTGGCATTCTACAAGCAAGAAGGTATTACGAGGCAATTTACAGTTGCTCATTCACCTCAGTAGAATGGAGTAGCAGATCATGATGCATATTGTCTTCTCTCGGAAGATGGAGAACCATCAACCTTTCAGGAGGCGTTAAATGGTTCAGATGCTTCTCTGCGGATGGCAGCAATGCAGGAGGAGATTGAAGCCTTACATAGAAATAATACTTGGGAACTTGTTGAACTTCCTAAAGGTCGGAAAGCCATTGGCAACAAATGGGTGTTCAAAATCAAACGAGATGGCAACGATCAGGTGGAACGCTATCGTGCAAGACTGGTGGTCAAAGGATATGCTCAGAAAGAAGGTATTGATTTCAATGAGATATTCTCTCCAGTAGTAAGACTTACCACTATTAGAGCAGTCATGGCAATGTGTGCTGCATTTGATCTACATCTTGAGCAGCTTGATGTAAAGACTGCATTTCTTCATGGAGAACTTGAAGAAGAAATCTATATGCTCCAACCAGAAGGCTTTGAAGCAGAGAGGATGAAGATGTCTCGAGTACCGTATGCATCAGCGGTGGGAAGCCTTATGTACGCTATGATATGCACTAGACCAGATATTGCTCAAGCAATTGGGACGGTCAGTCGGTTTATGGCAGATCCAGGCAAAGAGCACTGGAATGCTGTGAAGACGATTATGAGATACATCAAAGGAACCTCAGGTGCTGTGTTATGTTTTGGGGGATCAGAATTCAATATCAGAGGCTATGTTGATTCAGACTTTGTAGGTGATCTTGATAAAAGAAAATCTACTACTATGTGTTCACACTTGCAGGAGGAGCAGTAAGCTAGTTATCCAAATTACAGACTGTTGTAGCTTTGTCTACTACAGAAGCAGAATACATGGCAGCTACTCAAGCATGCAAGGAAGCTATTTGGATTCAAAGGTTGTTGGAAGAGCTCGGGCACAAGCAACGGAAGATTATTGTGTATTGTGACAGTCAGAGCGCCTTGCACATTGCAAGGAATCCAGCTTTTCATTCTAGGACAAAGCACATAGGAGTTCAGTACCATTTTGTCAGAGAGGTAGTAGAAGAAGGAAGCGTGGATATGCAGAAAATTCACACCAAAGATAACCTAGCGGATGTAATGACGAAGCCAATCAACTCTGATAAGTTTACTTGGTGTAGGTCCTCTTATGGCCTATTAAAAATGTAAGCAACATGGAACTGGCAAGGTAGAGAAATTTTGCAAACTCACAAAAGTGACTTTAAGTGGGAGATTGTCAACGAAAGTGGCTATTAATGATCACTGCCACAAGATAACAAGCAAGAAACAGAGTTGCAAATGTTGACAAATTGGCAAGATAACAATCATGAAGCAAAGTTGAAATTGTTGACTTGATAAAGATTGTTGAGCAAGTAGACGACATCATGCAATAGAGAAGGATAAGGATAATGGTAAAGCCACTTTTGTGGCTGATCATCACGTGAATGGAAGGGCAGCCCAGCCTATAAATAGAGCACCATAGTTTCATTCAATTCATCCCAGCAAGCATTCGAGTATTGCTTCAAAGAGAGGAAAAATTCAGAGAGATAGAGAAATTAGTTTTCTTTGTATTCTCTTGTGAGGTTCTTCTAGTATGAGTTCTCCTATTTTAAGAGAGAGTGTAATTTGTTCTCTCCTTGTATTTAGAGAGAGGTGTTGTAATTTCTTCCACTTTGTGAAAAGTTTTTCTACCGGTGCCCATGGTTTTTCCCTTATCTGTTGAGGGTTTTCCACGTAAATATTGTGTGTCAATTTCCTCATCACTCATCTCTTATTTTAGTTATGTTATTATCCTGCTACTCTGGTACCCAACAACCATTGCCACTTCCCGTGTCGTCTGGTAGTTATCATAGTGGCTACCCCACCGTCTTTACAACCACGACCTCCACCATTGTCGTCTCCTCAGTTGTCGACGTTTGGCTGCTTCCATAGTTTTCGCTGCCATAGACCCGTTCTACCCGCTTTAACATTTGGCGTCAACAATATGCTCCAAAAATCTTGGCTAGAAATGGATAGCTTTGGATTATCATACCGTTAGACACTTGTCTTATAATATTTTCTGAGAATATATAAACATTATGATATATGATATTTATACCTAAGTTGAGCAAGAGAGGTTGAGTTTTTGTTATAAGATGAGTTATTGCTATAGATTGAGATGAATGTTTTTCATTTTTTAACTTTATTATTAAGATGATGATTATTAATGTATGGTGTTGATTATAATCTATATATATAAGTAAAGCACACTTGAACCATTACATTAAATACATTAGTAAAGGTTGCATGTATTATAATGCATTAAGTAATAACAAATTATCTTTGTAATAAATATATTAAATAATAAGATTGAAAATTGAAAAAATAATTGTATTGTCAAAAGCTATTCAACTACCTACATTAAATATTCACAAAAATATCTATATTAAATAATAATAGTTATAGTTTTAAAAAATAACTTGAGTTGACAAATATTAAGAATTAAAATTAATTAATAATAAATAATATTTATAATTAATTAATTTAGATAAAATAGATTTAAAATTAAGAAAAACATTTTATTAAATAATTATTGACAGTTAAAATTATCATAAAGTAATTTTTCTATTTAACTACATATATGATGATAAATAAATTAAATATATTAAAAACTAAGTTAATTAAATTAGGAGATATATATTAAATTAATATGCTATGCATGTCATGTTAGTTATAAAAAATAATAGAATAATTTAATTAAATTTAGTTGTCAAATTTTTTTAATTTTAAAATTTTTGGTATTATACTTTTGATTTAAAATATGTTTTCTAATAATATTTAATATGAGTTTATAACCTCCTATGAGGTTTATCATTGTTGCACTCATATACAATAGACAAAATGTAGTATGCAATGAAGTATTTAATAAAGTTCCTAAATGAAATCATTTGATATATCTACAATATTTTTTCATTGATAAAAAATAACAATCATTCTTAACCAATTTTCACTTTTGCAGATTATTATGCTACACGAGTTTAAGAATCTTTTTTAACTAAGTCCTTATAATTTATTTGTGTTAACCGCATGTATCCTCTACTGAGAGAATCATGTTCAACTCAAGTGTAGTGAAAGTTAAAGGTCTATCATAAAGTGCATTCCTTAAGAACGGAATCTCATGGATCCAAAGAGTTAATTTTAACCATTGTAATAGACATTCATTAGGTTGAACGATTTGTGTTTTCAAATTGTACGTCTTATGAGGTTTTATAATATTTTACTTTCTATAAAACTATAAAAATGTATCGAATAAGATAAATTATTATCTTAATTCATAATTAAGTTAAAAAATATATGCTCTTACAAACTGCATATTAACTAATTAAATACTCATTATGCAATAAATAGTATAAATTTTATATGTGTCACTAAGAATATGTTTCGACATTAAACTTTCATTAGCACACTTTCCATAAAGTTTCAACTGAAAACACTAACTTCATGGCCAAAACATGAAAGTAAGAGATAAATACCACTTTAAAAAAGTCTTTTTTATTTTTATAGATGATTTTATACAAACACTAAATTCAACTCTAATTATATATTTTCATCCATTTACTTAATACTGAGAGTGCATTATTATTTAAACATATAATCACCAAATAAATTGAAAATAATTTTTATTAAAGAAACATAAAATATAAAATATGTGCTTTAATATACTAAAAAATTAACTCAAGAGGGGTAGCTCAGTTGGCAACTCAGACTGAGTGTGTGTGAAAAACTCTCGGATTCGATCCCCACACAATACACTCTGCGGGAGGGATGATGAGTCTTAATTGTGACTAAATCTCGAATCTGTCAGTATATCCAAAGGGTGACCGTTACCAAATGTTTATACAAAAAATAACTAAAAAATTAGTGTACAATAATTTTTTTATTGAGCTTCATTAATGTAATTACATTACATATGTTTATCATATTCTTAATTATCTACTATTCAATTATTTTTCATATTACATAAATTATTTTTACAAATAATGAACACATAACTTAAAAACAAACGCGTGCAACGCACGGGTTTGAAAGCACACTTGAACCATTACATTAAATACATTAGTAAAGATTGCATGTATTACAATGCATTAAGTAATAAAAAATTATCTTTGTGATAAATATATTAAATAATAAGATTAAAAACTGGAAAAAAAAATTATATTGTCAAAAGCTATTCAACTACCTACATTAAGCATTCACAAAAATAAAAATATTAAATAATAATAGTTATAATTTTAAAAATAACTTGAACTGACAAATATTAAGAATTAAAATTAATTAATTATAAATAATATTTATAATTAATTAATTTAGATAAAATATATTTAAAATTAATAAATATTTTTATTAAATAATTATTGATAGTTAAAATTATCATAGAGTAATTTTTGTATTTAACGACATATATGATGATAAATAAATTAAATATATTAAAAACTAAGTTAATTAAATTAGGAGATATATATTAAATATGTTATGCATGTCATGTTAGTTATCAAAGATAATAGAATAGCTTAGTTAAATTTATTTGTCAAAATAGTTTAATTTAAAATTTTTGGTCGATTATAGTTATAATTTTGATTTAAAATATGTTTTCTACTAATATTTAATATGAGTTTATAACCTCCTATGAGGTTTATCATTGTTGTACAATGGGCTAAAAATGTAGTATACAATGAAGTATTTAATAAACTTCCTAAATAAAATTATATTTGATATAGCTACAATATTTCTTCTCAAGTGTTAACTAAGTCCTTATAAGTAGTATGCAATGTAATATGCAATATTTGATGTAGTATGCAATGTAGTATATTTCATGTAGTATGCAATATTTCTTCTTAAGAATCTTTTTAACTAAGTCCTTATAATTTATTTGTGTTAACCATATGTATCCTCTACTATGAGAATCATATACTACTCAAGTGTAGTGAAAGTTAAAGGTCTATTATAAAGTTCATTCCTTAAGAACGGAATCTCAGGTTGAACGATTTGTGTTTTCAAATTGTCTTATGAGGTTTTATAATTTTTTACTTTCTATAAAACTATAAAAAATTATGTAATAAGATAAATTATTATCTTAATTCATAATTAAGTTAAAAAATATATGCTCTTACAAACTACATATTAACTAATTAAATACTCATTATGCAATAAATAGTATAATTTTTATATGTATCACTAAGAATATGTTTCGACATTAAACTTTTACTAGCACACTTCTCATAAAGTTTCAACTGGAAACACTACTTTCATGGCTAAAACATGAAAGCAAGAGATAAATACCACTTTATAAAAGTCTTTTTACCTTTATAGATGATTTTACACAAACACAGACTAAATTATTAAGCTCTAATTATATATTTTCATCATTTTACTTAATATTGACAGTGCATCATCACTATTTAAACATATAATCACCAAATAAATTGAAAATAATTTTTATTAAACAAACATAAAATATAAAACATGTGCGCGAAGAGCTCTCGCGTGAGGAGCTTAGTTGGCAACGCAGGCTGAGTGTGTGTGAAGAGCTCTCGCGTTCGATCCCTACACAATACACTCTGGGGAGGGATGAGAATCCTTAACTGTGACTAAATCTCAAATCTGTCGGTATATCCAAAGGGTGACCGGTACCAAATGTTTATACAAAAAAATACTAAAAAATTAGTGTACAATAAATTCTTTATTGAGCTTCATTAATGTAAGTACATTACATATGTTTATCATATTCTTAATTATCTACTATTCTATAATTTTTCATATTACCTAAATTATTTTTACAAATATTAGACACATAACTTAAAAATAAACCCGCGCAACGCACGGGCTTAATTTCTAGTATAACTTATGACTTGTAAATTAAATTGAAATAACGGTGTTGTGTATATTGTGAATCATGTGAAATTGAAAAAACTTACCAAAATAATATGAATGTACGAGAATAGGGATAAACTCTTGAATGGTTTTTCCTTGGTTCAATTTCATGTTTTAAATTTTGTATTGGATACATCTTTTACTCATTTTACTTATTTATGAGTAATGTTTTTTTTTTATAAAAAAATATTCATTCTAAGCTTGAATAAGTTTTAGGCCCCTATTTTACATTTAAAGTTTATTTTAACCCCACCATATATTTTTATAGTTTTGATATGAGGGGTATAAAACATAATGGAGCCTTTTATTCTAAGAAATCAACTCTTAAGATCAAATATGAATTTTATATGTCACCGTAGGATAGCTCAAGTGGTAGGAGATGGACACATATGAGTTGGGTAAGGGGAGGTCCAGTGATCGATTTCTGGCGGGTGCAATTTATCTTTCCGATGTAAAAAAAAAATATGGATTTTATATGGGTCTTTCGATTTACCGGCCCTTATAAAAAGATGAGTTTAAATAATGTTTTTGAATTTTTTTTAAACATTATATTTAGATTTTTTTAAAATTATTGTTCAAAGCATGCATTGAATAAATAATTATTATAATGATTAATATAAATAAATAAAAATTAACTAAATCCATCAAAAAGACAAAAAAAAGTTGTCCTATTATGAATACTAAAATCAAAGAAAAAAGGGAGGTATTATGTAATACCTCATGACATGTGATGTCATGGTACTGTAACAAGACAATTACCATGTCGACCAGGAATGCCAACGAGCCATTTTCTCCTGAGCAAATACAAATCATCTGTCATAAATTCCTATTCTTGTTTTTTTGTTTGTTTGTTTAGGTTTTGGAATTACAGTTCGTAAAGATCACTATATGTTTTGTTTGTTGAAGGCTCACTTAGATCCAACGTATTTTTTATGGCCCAATAAGCTCACTTTGTTTAACACATACTCCCTCCGTCCCTAATTATAAGCTAAAGTTGGAACTTTTTTTTTGTCACTAAATATAAGCTAAACTTGCAAAAGCTAAATTTCTTTCCATATTTACCCTTGAATTTATTGGTTTTACAATTCCAACTTTTTAAAATTAAAACCCACTTTTATATTCTCTTTCCTCCTACTACCCAACTAACTCTTTTAATGTTACACTTTGCCTTTTGAACTCTTAGTCTTCTGTACTAAACTTATGGAGAATGGACCTGCTTAATAAATTCACATCTTTCACTCCCTCGAGGGAGTATTATTCTTTTTTTCTCCCCTGTGCTTTGCAAGTTATCCTTTTTTCATAGGCAATGGAGAAAAAATTCTTTGAAGCTTCAATGGATAAGAAAACTCCATATGAAATTCTTGAAGACTTGAGTGGAGAGGTTGTTGCAGATTCATTGGATGAATTTGAGGTAGATACAAAAATGGGATTCTACAAAATTCTCAAGGATGACAAAGTTGAAGCTTCAATGGAGAAGAAAACTGAATATGGAATTCTTGAAGACTTAAGTGGAGAGGTTGTTGCAGATTCATTGGATGAATATGAAGAAGATACAAAAATGGGTTTCTACAAAATTCTCAAGGATTCCAGAATTTAATTGTTCTCAAAAATTGGATACGTTTCACCCATTGATCTTCTTCTTTTTTTCTAAAGCATCCATATTGATAGCTTCAAGTTCTCGTTCTCTAATTTCAGTGGGATGGCAATAAATTGATAGTGGAGCACCATTAAGTATAATGATTAGAAAGTTTTGTCTTAAATAGGGGTAAAGATGGAAGGTTGTACCATTTTGTCAAAAACCAATGCATCAATTATGGTTTTCTTAATAAGTGTGATTTTTAAAAGTTTAGCTTATAATTAGGGACGGAGGGAGTAGTAAAAAGTAAACCCGGTCTTGTGTATGATAATTAAATATTGTTTAGTATAAATACAGTTTAGAGTAGATATTTATTTTCTTCTAGAGCTTAAACTTATAAAAGTTTAATTATTTTTCACGAATTAACTATGGTTTTTAATTCCATAGCTTGGAGCATTCGCGTGATGGAGTTCTCGGCGGGTTCGACGTATGAGGTACTGGCGAGGCACGGTAGATTATCTCGGGATGATCTGGCTGCTGTTATTTGGAAGTGGCGTGGCCCTTATCGAGTTTCCCTATTTCTATGGTGGGTGGCTTCAGGTTGTTTGCCTACAAACCATAAACGATTCTGTCAGCATATGGAAGTTTCTAATGGTTGCCCGATGTGTGGGTTGCCAGAGACGCTGCTGGAGCATGTTTTTCGTAGTTGTACGGTGGCTCGAGAGACTTGGTTAGTGTTGTCTCGCCGGGGTGCAACACCTGGTTTTTTTCTCTCAGGCTTTCAATGAAAGGCTTAAGGTGAATATGTGTGCAGATGGGGCTCGGTATGGCGTTGAGGAGTGGAGCCTGGTGTTAGGGTTGGTGTTGGATACAACTTGGTATGCTAGGAATCGTAAATTTTTCGATGATGTGATGTCGGGAGTGAACGCCAGTTGCAGCCAAGTCTATGCCAGGTTTGAGCGTTATTGAGAGGCTTTGCGGATGGCCCAGGTGACGCGGGTTGTTAATCCATCCTAGGATACTTAGCCGAATCGCTGGTTTCCTTCAAGGAAGGATGGGTCAAGTTAAACTCTGATGGGGTTGTTTCTTCTGCGTTAGATGTGGCTGCCTGTGGAAGGATTGTGCGAGACCATTTTGGCGCTTTTGTTGTGGCGTATGCGAGGAAGTTTGGTTCGTGTTCAGTACTTCATGCAGAGCTTTAGGGTAATCTGTGTAGAGTGCGTTTATTGGTCGAGAAAGGATTTCATAAGGTTGTGATTGAGTCCGATTCTGCAGGTAGCATTCAATTAATCAGTCAGGGGTGTGACGATTGCCATCCGTGTGCGGTCTTAATTGGTTGAGCAGATTCGGCGAGCTTTGAGGAGCTTCCCTCAAGTTGTTTGGGGTCATGTATTCTGTGAGGCTACTGGAGTGGCTGATGTGTTGGCCAAGCATGGTTTGAGCTTGGGGATGGAGTCCATGACCTTTAATTCTTTACCTAGTATTTTGTTCTGTTGTTTTTGCTTCGGATAATGCCTCGACTATGTATCATAGAGGCATGTAGTTAGATTGGTTTTTGTTTCCTTTTGCTTGTTGGGCTGCTAAGCCCACCTCCTTCATCGGAAAAAAAAAAAACTTCAAAAAAATCTTGGGTAGTTTGGGGATATAAAACTTATTTTTGACACGGGGAAAAATAAAATGACAGTAACGACTGACAACAAAGATGTCAAAATTCTCATTAATACTAGTCAAACCACACTGACTACTAGCACCAAAAGTAATCCACCGAGCCATTAACTTCACGAAGAATAATGTGGCTGAATATCTTAATCTCAGGCAAGAAGAAGGTGGATATCCATAAAAATATCATATGTAAGATATTTTGGGTGACCCTATCTATTTCAATATGTTTTTTGGTGTGGCTATACATGCCATCAAAAGTAAAAGACTATTTTTCTAGAGGTCGTAACTAGTAATATATGTATTGTTTGTATCTTTATTTAATGAAAAACTTAGACACCAAATTTGTAATATTTTTAAATTTATTAATGTGATAATTTTCCTTAGTTTTTTCTTTTTCAACTCTTGAGTTACGTAGTAATTAGACAAAAAAAAATATAAAACTTATTCTATGCAAAATTTAGGCCTTGAAATATCAAATCAAACTTTGTAAATTATGATGGGTGTCCCCTACAAAATAGAAAAGATGGTGAGCACAATAAGTAGGTCCATTACCAACCACCCACTATAGATCGATCACCTTCACACGATTTTTGTTCTCCCTCACCCCACCAATCATAACAATTTACAACAAAAAAGAGCGATGCACTGATGCTAGATGGCCCTAGAGTCATCAAGCACATAAATTGAATGAAATGTTTATTGTAACTCGCTCTTTATAACCATCCACGATTAGGGGTGGAAATAGGTCAGGCGACTCGTCAGGGGCCTATGGCCTGGCTCATTAGAGGCTCGGCTCGGCTCGTTTATTAAAAAGGTCAGACTTAGGCTTTCTTAAAAGCTTGTTTAACTAAAAAGGTCAGACCCAAACTATTAAAAAAGCCTATTTGGCCTAACAGGCGACCTATTTATATATTATTTGATTTTTTTTTACTGATTTATACTTTAGTATAAAAGAAAACCCTAAGTCCCTACTCTAACCTAGATTAGAAACATTCCAGACATATTCAGCATAGCACACCCTCAACCGCACAGGACGCAGGCTGCAGCCAGCCACCACTGCCGGTCTGCCGCTGCCAAGTCCACCTCTCCTCCAAACCGTGAATAAAACTCTTTGGTTCATGTTTAATTTTATTTGTGTTTGATTTAAAATGCAATGATACTTGTTTGATTTTTGAAATGCAATGATACAGGTTTAGTTTTTGAAATGCAATGATACATGTTTTTTTATTTGAAAAGAAAGTGCAATGATATATACAAGGCTTATTAGCCCGCCAGCCTAATGACATTCTTTTGATAAAATTGTCTGTTAAATATGCTTTTAAGCAGGCTTGTAGGCCAGGTCAGGCCTTAGGAAAGGCCAGACCGAGCCATAAAATTTGGCCTATTGATGGGCCACAGGCCATGCTTGGGCCACGAAAATATAATGCAGGTCAGGTCTAGGCCACACAAAGTCTGGCTCGGCTCGGCCTATTTCCACCCCTATCCACGATTCATAGTGGATTTCATGGTCTATAAGTTATTTTCAAAATTATCAAGAGAGTACTATAGTAATAGTAATATAGTGGGACTTATTCTATGTTTTGGCTTCATAGTCTGTTTGGATTGGTGGTAAGTAGTGAGATGGAATGGAATGAAATGAATTATTTTTAAGTTCCATTGTTTAGATTGGTTAATGAAGGGTGGGATGGAGTGGGATATATACCATCCAATTCTATTGAATCTCATCAAGTTGATTCCCTCCCAGTTTTGGGGGTATGGGATGGAACCAGAATTTTAACCTAATAAAATAATATCATTTACAATTATACCCTTTTTATTTATCACTACTTTGTACCTCGTTGCACTTGTTCCTCCGTCTACGTTTCTGCACTTCTGCACTTGTCTCCGACATACATTATTAGAAATTGGGAGACCTATACTCAACCACAAAAGCTAGCTCAAGAGTTGAGGTTTGCACTACCCTTATAAAGACTATCTATGTTTTATCTCTAGCCAATGTGAGACTTCTAACACACCCCCTCACGTCCAGGACTGAACAACTTGGAATGTGAGATCAACAACGGGTAGCCCAATTATGGGAGGTCTCCACAACAAACAACAAATGGATCTTAGATAGACTCTGATACCATATTAGAAATTGGGAGGCCTATACTCAACCACAAAAGCTAGCGATCAACAGTTGAGATTTGCACTACCCTTAAAAACTATCTATGCTCTATCTCTAGTCAATGTGAGACTTCTAACATACATGTACGTTTATGCAACTTTTCCTTGCTGAATTTGTTTTTTCAATCGATTTTTCATGTGTTTTGCACTTTTCTTGTTGCGTCATGTTTTTCAATTGCCTTTTTCATGCGTTCCTGCTATTGTTTTTTTGCTGCATTTATTTTATTTTTCAATTGTTTTCTCAATTACAGTAAGAGCAACTAGAAGGAGAATCAAAACCAAAGAAATAAAAATTATGAGAAAGTAAAGGAAAAGATGAGTTGGAGTAAGGAAAGGAAAAGATGAGTTGGAGTATATAATTTGAGAAACAAAAGTAATAACTATAAATAAAAGGATAGTAACAATCTATTATTTTGAAAGGGGTAATATTGAAATAATAAAGGTATAACTCATTCCGGCTCCGTCTATTGCCCAAATAATGAAGTGGTAATTTTGCTCCGCTTCATCATAAAATACCTAAACAATAGAGTGAGATTTTTATCCCATTCTGTCCCGCTTCATTTCATTCCATTATATTCCATTTCGTTCCGCTCTATTACGTTCCATCAATCCAAACATACGAGCTATGAAAAAGTAAACCACTATCTTAGAAAAATAGCATAAAATTATAATGAAATGAGTGAATTAATACAATAATTTTATTCTTTTAAAATAACCTTAATTTTCCTTCTATGTTTTCCCTCTATCACCACCACCACCATACTACTAGAGAGGAACGGGTCCAAAATTTAGATGTAGTGGAAATAATATATACATATAAAATGATAATAAAAATATTAACATATACTATTAAAAGTGGAAACATTTTTTTACTAAATGAAACACAAGTGGAGATATTTTTTACGAAAGAGGTCATAAAAATCACATACTTTTACTACTCAAGTGATGACATTTAGCAATATAGGACACACGTGAAGGCATTTAGCAATGTGAGACATAAGTGAGAGCGTTTTTTATCAAAGGGTTAAGGACCATAAAAAACCACATACTTTTACGTACTACTCAATTTTTTTTCTTAAATTAAGTGAGGGCATTTGCCCTCATAGCATAACACTTGCATCTGTCATTGCTACTGATCCGCCACCACTGTGACATACCAAAGATGACGGTGTCATTCTCCAGCGCCGCCACCAGGACCGCACGCTCTTCATCTCCTGCAATCCATATCACCATCCTCATCTCTTCACCCCACCACACCCTCTACAATTAATATTAGTAGTGATCACTATGTGAGAAACCACCTAGTTCTCCCAAAAGATCTCTATATTAAACCCATAACTAATAAACCCACCTTTGATAATCCTCCTCCACAAAACCCACAACCACCACCACCTCTGAACTTGGACAATTTGCACCATCACTACGCATCCACCAGCACAACATCAACCTCACAATGTCAACATGGCTAAAAAACAAGCTTACATACTACCATATACTTTTAATTCTTTTTTTTTTTTTCGATTTTTGAAGAATTGGGGCGATAAGAATGGAACATTAGACCGCTATAATGTTTGAGAAGTAATATCATTTGGATCAATTAATTTTCAGATTTCCAACATACTCTAGAATATTCTCATTATTTCTTGAATTTCCAACTGATATCATACTTAAACGTTTGATTTACTCTATTTCTCAAACAAACATAAAAACATCATAAGAGGGACTACTTTGTACACAAGTTTTGTGTGTAAGGGCGGTGGAGGTTACCCCAGTCCCCAGCCCACCAATATAAGTTACGTTTTGACTTTAGAACAAATTGAATTATAGTTGTCCATGCTCGATTCTCCATGATATTTTTCTATCCCAGCTTAGAATTAGGATTTTTGGGTTGGATTGATAATGATAGATTGATAGGTATGTGTGGTGGGGTCACCGACTTGGGAAAGAAAGGCTACCCCGTCATCCAATCCCACACATTGACCATTTAAATGGTACTGCCACAGTGGTATATGTTCCCTCTTTCACCGCCCCATTCTAGATTGTTCATGTTCGTATATAAGGGTGAGAATGGAGCAGGAACATGAATTGATTAGCCTAATTAAATTAGCTTAACTTAAAAGAATTATTATCTAGCTAGTCCTAACTTATTGAAAGTTTGGTCGTAGTCTATTTAAAAATTTATTGTGTAATAAGACATTCAAATAAGTCAAGAAGTCTATGTTCCATTTGGGGAATGATCGTTTGTTTCCATGTTGCAGATTTATTCTAATTTAAGTAAGGATTAGATTTCTTTCCAAGTTTGGTTGGAAATTAATTAATTTAAATGGTAAACCAAACTTCACCTACATATATACTTACCTAATATTATGGTATCTATTACTGGGTCCCGAAATGTTGAGTAACTTACGTGAGTGAAATTCCTACCACGTTACTTCTAGTTAGACCGTAAAATATCATTTCAAACAGAAAAACTGAAAAAGACTGTAAAATACTAAAATATGGACTTATTTTCTCTTTTTTCGGAAAAAATGTATCGCATTGGGGTTTGGATCCTCTCATGTGTAAAAAAACTTGAGAGTGTCAAGTTTCATCATCTCACCATTAATTTTATTTTATTTTATTTTTCATTTATTATCTACACAAAAGTTAATGGTGAGATGGTAAAACTTGACACTCTCAAGTTTTTTTACACTTGAGAGGATCCCGGCTCATCGCATTGCCACCTTAAAAAAAACACATGTAACTAGTAATAGTCCTTCTTCTAGTTTTACTGGTGCTTTCGCAAATTAGTTAGTTGTCAAAAAGGTTCAGAAATGAGCGTGAACATTGTGTTGGTCAGCCGGAACAACTAAAAGATTAAGTGGACGCTTGTTCTAGATGTAAACTCGTCAAATAAGTAGCTAGCTATGTTATTGGAAGACAAAAATGAGACAAAAATAGCAAAAGTTGAATACTCTCACTATTACACAATTCAATCATTATAATACATGTTTGATCGTTCAATCACTAATTAAGTATATATAACTCATTTGCTCACATATTGCTTTTTTAAAACTCTGAGTTTCTCACGCTCTTTCTCTAATCTTGAGCGTTAGAGCGCATTTTCATGCACCACCTCTGTCATGCTCTACTATGGACTGTGAATATTCATCACATCATCGTGCTCTTTGCCTACCACCAACACACTTGGATCAAAGATGTTTTCTTCTCATTTTCTGAAAAAACATGATGCTGCATCATAAAATAAGTTCAGAAAATCTATAGATCAATCCTTAATTATTTTTGTAAAATTACTCAAACACAAATTTAAAAATTCTAAAAAACAGTTCTTCTTCCAATTGTTTCTAGATAAAATAGGATTTTGATTCATTTTTATTTATCTTTTATCTTATTTCCGTTTATTTTACCTTATTTTCTCTTTTCTTTCTTATATATATACCTATCATGTATTTCATTTATTACTTTCTCTATTTTGATATAAATGTGAATGAACAAATACTTATCGATCGGATTAGATAAGATACGAGTACGTTATATAAAAGCCATTAATAGTTTAATACAATATCATTACGTCTTTCACTCTTTCATAAAAGCTTTTCGCACATATGCTCATGCCAACAATTTCAATTATAAATTTAAGGGTACGTGAGTCAAAGGACTAAAGGAGATCAGTTATAATTACGTAATAACAAATAAACTAATGTGGAGCCGTAGAGGGACTTATTGCGAAAGATCATCTAAATATCTAAGGTGCTTGCTGTGGTACCTTGAGTCAATTCAAGGCGTGGTACCCAAAATGAGTTAAATGAGTAGTAAAAACTTATATATCCGTTGAAAGTTTGATTTTATTATATTATAGTAATGTAGTATTCCATTGTTAGAGACGTAAAATTTCTTTGTTGTGTTTTGTTAACTTTTGTTCTTCCGTCAAATATGGTCAATTGACGCGCATCGTCACCACCTTCGTTCGTCTTCACTACTCATCTATTTTTCATTAAAAAATAAATTTTATTGAATGAAGTTAATTGAAAAGTAAAATAAAATTTAAAAATGTAAAATTTACATTGAAAAACATAGTAATAATCTATTAAATAACATAATGTGGGTATCACACCCAAACAAAATTATGGGTACCCCATAATTTTCCAATATCTAAATACTGATTCAACACGACATGGCATCCACAATTTTTTTTGTTAAAGGGACATCCACATAAATTAAATGGAACCTTTTATAGTTTATTATTATTATCAGTGTGTTCTATTTGTTTATTGAATTAGTCAATTAGAGAAGAAAACAGACGTGAGAATTGAGAAAAGAATCCAATTATTTTATGCATTTAAGATGATACTTTTCAATTCTTTAAATAAATATATGAGAGTGTTACCCCAAAAAAATATGAGAGTTTAGTAATTATATATTAACAATGTAAGTAAATTTTATATATTTAATTAAATTTTATCATTTTATCTCCATTACAATTAAAATATGACCAGTAGTCCATTTTATCCATAAAAAAGTTGTCGTCTTAGTACCTTAAATATTGAAATAAGTAAAATAATATTCATGAAACGTGAAAAGCAATTAATTTCACTCTTAAAAGATAAAAGTTATGACTGTTCGTATGTTTAATTATCAAACTTTAATAAGGGTGATTGTGGTTAATGCTATCCGCGCTACGAATTGGAATTCTCCTTTGTGGGTTTCCTTCTTTAGTTTTTTTGATAAGCAATAATATATATAAAACAAGCTAAGTACAAGGGGTGCCACCCGTGGTACAATTAAGCAACAGAACATAACAGATTGGAGACAAAATAGGAATGAGCGAAGGTGAGTACATATATACAAGGTACCCCTTCTTCTCCTTCTTTAAGTGATTGAACGTTAACAATGAGTGAAGGTGAGTACATATATATAAGGTACTTTGTTGCTCAAGTTAGTAAAATTGTGAGATAATTAGGATTGTTCGCAAGTTGATCTCCTCCATTGGCATATGTGATCAAGATCAATTTTAATTTGATTCCTTTTTCAAGAACAACCAGGCAGGTTGCGGCATGGTTGTGCGTAGAATGGATGGGAAACTTTTTGTTGTTGCAACACCCTTGTTAAACGATGTTATTTATCCATAGTTTGGTAGAAGGCTCTTTGTTTCATGTAGATTCTCTCTATAGTTATAAGAATCTTTGCTTCTCTCATGTTCTTGAGACTGATTATTTATCCGTCTCCAAATTTATGGAAATTTTCTTCTACGAATAAATCTTATTTTGGTAGTCATTTAAGGATAGGGAATTGTTATTGCCATCATTCTACGCTTATTCATGTCACTCTTAAATTTATAAAATTCAAAAAGATCCTTAAAAAAATTCGCTCGCACTTTCAATTCAAAGAGCATTCATTTGTAAAAGTGCATAATCAAAATAATATTCCAAGATCCAAATTCTAAATTCTGATTGGCAAATATATGCCCTCCAAGAGAAGAAGGGAAAGCTTACTAAAATCTCATACTTCCAACTTCAATCGTTTTCTTTTTGCTTCAGGATAAAAACAATCGTCGACGTTGAATATAATTTTGTGTGTGTTCGTTTACAGTTTAATGTGGTTTTTTATTTGTATTGTTTGTTTTTAGAGTTGTTTTTTCTAGTCCTGCTCGAGAGAGAAAGAAAAGAGATAAACCGTGACAAATTTCTGATTACTCTCATCCACAAGTACCACACTTTAAAGTGCGCAAGTAGCTAGTGAGGATGGGGTAGAGTATTAATTGATGTGAGTATTTTTTTGGGTAAATGGTCACATTGGTCCCTGGATGTTCGCACCGACTTCAGAATCGTCCCTGGATGAATTTTATTAGGCTCGCGGTCTCCAGATGTGGCAAAAAA
Organism: Lotus japonicus; assembly: GCF_012489685.1. Lineage (NCBI taxonomy): Eukaryota > Viridiplantae > Streptophyta > Magnoliopsida > Fabales > Fabaceae > Lotus > Lotus japonicus. The sequence goes on from NC_080043.1 coordinate 73,806,668, forward strand.
TAGTCATATTAGTCCCTGACGTTAAAATCCCCTAACTTCCGTTAACCCAATTAATAAAAGTCAACATTATCTTTCTAATTTTCTTTCACTTTGGTCCCTTTCTTCTTTCTTCCACCCTCTTCACCCCCTCCTTCCATCATTTTCACCAAAACCCACCCCCCATCAAGATTGAACAGCGTCGACCTAGCTCAACCTTCGAAATTCGAACTCGCTGCAATGGAAGCTAGATCTGTTAAACGTGATTGAGGAAACAACAACATCCACGAACACCGATTCAATTGAGAGAGAAAACAAAAAAAACCCCAAATCGATGAAAGAAGAGAAAATCTTGTGAGGAGAAGAACGAGTCAGAGAGCGATTCAGCAACGCGTCCGAGTCGATTCGGATGGGTTGCAACTCGTTTTATCTTGCTCTGGTTTTTTTTTCTTGAGTTTCTGGATTGTGTTGTGTTCTGACTTCTGAGAACGTTCTTGTTCTTGCTTTAACCAGATGGGTGGGGTTGGGTTAAGGAAACTAACCATGGTTTTCAGTGTTTGGTGAGAAAAGCTTCAGATTGGTGGTGAAGGGGGTTGATTTGGTGTTAAATCTGAGTTGGGTTTGTGTTAAATCTGGGAGAGAAGGTTTGGGCATGGTTGGTTGAAGAAGGAGAAGAAGAGTGTTGATGATGATGATATGAAAAAAAAAAGAAAAAAAAAAGGGGAATGGGTTGATGAAGAAGGAGAGGAGTTTTTGGTGAAGATGATGGAAGAAGGGGATGAAGATGAATAACAAGATGAAGATGAAGGAGGTGAAGATTGTGGGTTTACGTTCTGGGTTTCTGAAGCATGATGGGGGGTGGGTTTTGGTGAAAATGATGGAAGGAGGGGGTGAAGAGGGTGGAAGAAAGAAGAAATGGACCAAAGTGAAAGAAAATTAGAAAAATAATGTTGACTTTTATTAATTGGGTTAACGGACGTTAGGGGATTTTAACGTCAGGGACTAATATGACTATTTTTTGCCACATCTGGGGACCGCGAGCCTAATAAAATTCATCCAGGGACGATTCTGAAGTCGGTGCAAACATCCAGGGACCAATGTGACCATTTACCCGTATTTTTTTTAACGAAGAGTTGGTATTTTCACCCCTTTAAGGGTGACATAATTAGATGTGGAGTGGTACCAATAATTATGCCCTTAAGGATAAACATGTTTTTCCTTTGGAATTCTCGTTTGCATACTTGTTTTATCTGTTCCTAAGACAAACGAGTATTAATTCAGCTGATTTTCTTACTAAGTTAACGTTTGCTTCTCCAAATTGTGTTTGGATTGAGGACAACGTAGTAGGTTGTGTTTGGTTTTCAGTTTCGCAGTCCGTTTGAGATATTGGAATTCAAAATCCCACATTCCAATACCCCACACGTAAAAGCTAGAGGCTTTAAACAACCGTTAGGTTTTTTTTTATAGGCAAATATTAGTTGTTGGAAATGTTAGTAAATTAATCCATCATCCGGGTTCGAACCCGGGACCCTTCACCCCACCTGTAACACCCCGATTTCGGTGGCGTCACTTTAGTAACTCAAAATAAAATAAAGCCGAAAAGCAGGTATTTTTTTTCGTTTTGTTTAAATAAAAAGACTTGTCGAAATAAAGACTCAACCCAATCGCGATTAACAGCGATTAATATACAATACAAGCACAGCCCTCGTTGCAACTAAAAACATCGTCACGAGTGACCTCCAGTGACGGAAAGGTAGTGCCCGTGGGCAATTATGTACAAACTAAAACAAAAGGTCAAGTATTCTGAATACAGTCCTCCAACGAAAGTAAGTCGGCCCAAAACGGCCTCAAAAGACTTCCTACGTCCGACAAACTCCCTGTGATCCTCATGGAAGGGAATCACACGAAAAGCTAATAGTCGGGGACCTGCACTGCCCCAAAATAAGGAATGACAATCAGAGCTATGACTCTAACAACCAACTCAAAGACTCTAACCACCCATATCCCACACTACTTTCATCGACCCTTCCTCGATCAGGCCTGAAGTCCGGGTCCTCGTCGAAAGCTTCAGTAATAGTCATTACGCTCCTGGTCCTCCTCGAGTGACGAGTCATCACGAATCGGCTGACGGACGCCTGGCAGCAGGCCGACCGCCCAAACACAAACATACAAACAAAGCCAAGGCGCTAGGGTCAACTTACAGAATACAATAGATATACAACCAACATGCGATAAAGGGGGTATATATATGTTGTATATATACATATAAGTTATGCATTGCCTACCCTAAGGTATATACATGACATGTTATCAAATCTCTTACACAATTCAATCATCAAAACACATAACGATGTTTATCAACATCAAATCATCAAGTCTCAACAATTATAGTTAGAGTGCATGATATGTCATACAACGGTAATCATAATAAGATGCATGGTGTGCCAATGCAGAATATGCTGACACAAACCGGAATAACGTCACTCTGCTTGGCGACGGGACAAACCAATGGTATTGCCACTTAAAGGCTGGGCACCTCGAGACGGTCGTAACACTGGCCTCGTGTTTAACCATTTCTGCTCGCCTTTGGCTATAGTCAAGACGATCCAACTCTACATGGTTCGACCATTTCTGCTTGCTATGCCGGACATCAACAGGCACGATACAACTCTACATGGATGATCGTTACCTCATGTTGTGCCAGGTATAGTCAGGACCGATTCAACTCTACACGGCTGATCGTTGCTTCCTGCTATACCGAAGTACTCCACTTGGCACTTCATCGCGTGTATGCATGGGTGCAATATGGTTAGCTAAACAACGATTCGTCCTCACAGGTAAAATTGGTTCATTGACCAAAGGCATCTACAACGAGAAACCTAGGCTATAGTCAAGTCGGTTGTGACCCCACGGGTTTAACCATTCTGCTTGCTGCGCCAGACATCAACAGGCACGATACAACTCTACACGGCTGACCGTCACTACCTGTTGTGCCAAGTGTACTCTACTAGGTACCTTACTAACGCCCAGACCCTTGGCTAAAGCCCGTCTTCAAATTCTTCCCCATAAAATGAGTTCCCTTAAAACAATAGTTCTCTTATTAGGTAAAATGTTCCATCGTGAATTAGTCCATTATGTCGTTAATTCCAAAGTTCAGTTTTTCATTTCCAACACCTTTCAAAATAAAGTTCCCAAAGCTAGGATCACCGACCCATTCCCGTTTTCCAACTCACTTTCATTCCTAAGTCTTTTCCGTTGAATCATCGTCATTAATTAAAAACATTATATTCTTAATAAATATATTATGGATTTATTTACATAAAACAGATTATGATTATTTTCAGTCCAAAACTCTATAAGTTCAAAGTTTCCATCAAACCCAAACAACTCCCCGAGAAAACACTAGATCCCCTAGAACAATGAAGGTTCGAACCTTGGTCCGACCTAACAAACGTTCCCAAAACAAACCCGTCCTTGTCATGACGAAGGTAAGTGTATTCTACACTCCAAAAGTGGCATCAAAATGCACGAATATAGTCAGCACAATTTAATCATAAACGCAAATACATCAAGCTCTATCGAGCGATGAATCAATATGGCAGTGCTGTAAACATAACCTTGTCATATCCACTAGACAGCGATAAGACAGAAACCAGTAAACGGCCGAAGCCTCTCAGAAAACGGAGACACACGTCTCATATAAGTTCACCCGGCCGAAGCCTCCAGAAAACATTTTCCAATTCAAAGCGATAAACAATATCCAAGCAATATTCAATATCAAGCAATACTCAAGTCGAAGTTATCGACGCCTACAATACAAATAGCTAGTAAGTAAGTTGCCCTAACCTCGAGTTGTTCTAGTCTCGCGGTGCAGGTCTCGCTCACAAGCTTGCTCAGTCAATCCCAAGGTTTCCACAATTGAACCTTTGAGCAAACAAAGCAATAATGAATCAACACAAGTCGATACAGTCGAAACAATCCTAACTAATGGTCGACAAAGCTCGAGAAGCTTCAGAGTACAACATTTAGGCACGAATGGAAGGGCTTCCCCCGAATGGATGAGTTTTGACTCGATTCAAGTTTTGTACAAAAACACTTTATTCGCTAAAACGTGCATAACTCGGGCTACAGAACTCGGAATGACACAAAACCAGCGCCAAAATTTCGACAATTGAAAGAGCTACGCAATGGCTCAGGTCATAGAGACTCAAAAATTATTTTTGGACACGGTACCCAAGCAAATAGGTTTCGGCCACTATGGAAAATAGGGTTTTCGAACTTTTTCTTCGATCTAAATCAATTCCTAGGTATTCTTAGGCGATATCTAGGCCAGGGAAACTCTCAGAAAAATTATCGGGTCGAAAACTGTCGCAGGGGTATTTTGGTCAATATTTTTAGCTCGGAAACTCAAAATCAGAATTTCGAAAAACAAATTAGATGGGGTCGATCCTAACGACATTTATAACAACTAATCCTACTAAAGCTAAGCTCAGTCGAGAGTTTTTGATCCAAAAAGCGGAACCTCAGCATAAAAATGGGTTTTTGAGCAGAATTGAAACTCGGCGGCAATTCGGCGAGATTCAACAGAAAACAACCGGATATTCATGCTCTAGAGCACGTAGGCAATAAGTTTAGACACTGAAATCAAGTTATTTGGACAGTTTTACAAAAAGCTCCAAACTTTGAGCTCAGAAAAACATAGAAAAAGTCGACAGATCTGACGATCAGAAGTGAGGGATAGTAACTATACCTCGATGTCTTCGATTAGCAACGAACGGAACGACGATCGGTCAAGAATTGGAAAAAAAACACTTTTCCTCCTTTCCTCCAAGAGCTCTCGGCCGTGTGTGTGTGTTTTGGGATTTTTTTGTTTTTGTTTTTTCATTTTTCATACTATATATAGGAAATGGAAAATGCGGAAAAATGAAAATTTCGCAATTCCGATTTTTCCTACTGATTCCAACGTATTTTAGACACGATATTCTTCCTGCTGAATCTTCTAATTCTTCAAAGAAATATCAGTATGATTTTTGGTTTTCGAGGCTTGTTTTTAATGCTTACCGGCATTAAAAATGCACTTTATGCACTTTATGATATTGACCTCGGATGCAGAAACTTCCTTCTGAAGAAAGATTTGGAACGTCGATTAGAGTGGGCGTGCGCGGATGAAATCTTTATTTGAAGCTCCGAATAGAAAAAGTCTTCATCTTCCGTCGATTTTAGGGTTTTTGAACTATCAGGGATTCCGTTTCGGCAAACTTCCGAGAATTGGAATTTGACGTTCGTACATTCCAGGGATTCGCATCGAAATACTTGTTTATAGACGAATAAGAGAAATTCTAACATTTCTCTGAAGATTTTTGGAATTAGTTTCCATCGCGTCCTAAAGTGTAAATTAGCTATTTACTAGTGTCTTTGACCTAGGCTTAGGCGAATATTAATCGTGCTATAACTCTTATCGGTTTTGATACAATCCTTGAACTTTTCCTGAATCTTCTCCTTCATAAATTTATTTCATCCAATAAACTCTTGTTCAGGTTTCCCTTCACGATACATCGAACTTATTCGTTAATAAGGAATTCACTAATTTATTTTAAGCTTAAAATCTTGGGTCTCACACCACCCAACCTTTATGTCCCTAACTCTTACCACTTGAGCTATTCTTCGGGGACTAAACCACCGCTCGGTGAAAGCTCTACTTTTAAACTAAAAACTAAACAAACCCTTAAACATTGGCTACTTCTCAGATGCTAATTTGTTGCAAATTGTTTTGAATAATTATTATAAGTTCATGAATATATAAAATAAATTCAAATAAACTTTTCATAAACACAAACGCGGTCTTTCTCAATTTTGCTGTCCATTAATGGAATACCAACCTAATATTAGACATGAATTTTTTTTTTTAATTTGAAAGCTACATTGAATATTAAGAGCTTATAAAAAACATTGAATATTAAGGGAAATAAAATTAAGAAAAACGTTGAACAAAACACGATAGACCGATAAAGAATTGACAATATATTTTTAAAAAAAAAATCTCGAATATATTCTTTTATTCTGATTGACATATTATAAAAATGTGAGGCAGAAAAAGTATAGAAATCAAAATAAAAAACTGAAAAGAGTGATAATGGACGATGTAGATTTATGATACTCCTGATCTTCCTTTACAATACATACAGGTCACACACTCTCATCAATGTTCCTTTCCCATTCAAACGCGAAATCTCTTTACAGCACATGTCAACACAATAGGGTGCTTCATGTTCCTTCCCTCATTATTCATACACCTAGCTATATAAATACACCTTCCTCTCCACGTTTCCATTCTCATTCAAATTCTGAACACTAGCTAACTCTGTTTTCTTCTCTTCAAAGCCTTTTATTAAAGAAGAAGAAGAAGAAGAATGACGGAAGAGCTGGTTGTGCAAGATGGGTATGTGTTCACTCAAGAGACCCAACTCACTGTTCTCAAAACCTCTCTGTTCTTCGCCGGTGATGGCTTCACCGTCTACGATTGTAAGGGCCAATTGGTTTTCCGATTCGACTGCTACGGACCCTCCACTCGTGACAAGGACGAGCTAGTTCTCATGGATCCCCAAGGTCATTCTCTTCTCACCCTCCGCCGAAAGGTACTGTTCGACTCATCTTTCTCGGTCATTTTTGCATTCTCCTCTGTTTCACCGAGTTATGTTTCACTGAGTTAACTCACCGAGTCTACTCGGAGCAGGGCCAGCCCAACACCAAATGAGGCTTAAAACGAATTTTAATTTTGGGGGCCTTGAAACATGTTTGATCTAATATAAAATTTTGTTAATTTTAATTTTGAGAGCCTTTTTTACTTTAATAAAAATAAAATCGGAGGCCTCTTTTACTTAAGAAAAAACAAAAGAAACTGGAGGCCTAAAGGCTAAAGCCTTTGCTTGGGTGGTTTTATCCTTGAGCCGGCCTTGATTCCGAGAATAAGATCTAAGCTTGTGAACTCAGTTTTGATCATATTTCTCTATATATTTGTATTTTCTTTTGAAGATTATAATTCTATTTGTAACTGATGAGAGGATTGCAATTTTTATTTTATTCAACTTTTTTATCATTGAGTTGAGTGAGTCATTGAGTTAACACAGAAACCGAGTCTTCATCAACGGTGGGAAGGCTTCAGAGGGGAGAGAACGGACGGTGATAAACCAATGTTCAGCGTGAAGAGATCTTCAATAATCGGACGGTCACGGACTACCTTGACGGTGGAGGTGTACGATAACCCCGGTGTGGAGTATCTCATCGAAGGGTGTTTCCCGCAGCGTTGTTGCAAGATTTACAACTCCACTCGAAAATTAGTGGCTGAGATTCGTCGCAAGGTGGACCCCACCACCAGCGTTATGCTTGGGAAGGAAGTGTTCATGCTTTGCGTTCAACCTGGTTTTGATGGGTCCTTCGCCATGGGGTTGGTCCTAGTGCTTGATCAGATCAACGGTGAGAATTTCTTTGATAGTGGAATCACGACGGAGCCTGCTGTGCACCCTGCTACAGAAGATTGAGGACTTGGCTCTTTGGTTTGGTTTGGTTCCTTTTTTGAGTTGAGATTTGTGTTTATTTCAACTTTTTCGGTCACTATCTTCTCACCTTACCTGAATGGCTTAAATAAAAAGGGTTATTGGTGTATATATATTAATACCTTTCAAAAGTCAAATTATGCTTCATTTAAACAAAATTGTTATTCCCATTTCACTTTTAAGTTGCAAGTATCTTAATTAGATGTTTTATGTCAAGGAAATTGTGAAAGGTGAAGTACCAACTATTTTATAATCAAGTATTCGTGTCTAAATTTTTTAAGCGATACCTGTAGTTTATGAATGTCTCTCTGATCACTAGAAATCTGCATTTTGAGATACTGAGATAAACTGTGTAGAGTGTTTGCTATTTTTCTTAATTGAAAATGTGATAGTAAATTAGCAATGTAACATTCTACCATCATAAGATAGGATCATAAGATGTTTTCTCATATATTTCAGGTACGAAAACATTACTCAGTTCGGACTGTTTTCCCTTGGAACTGCCTGAGATGCATACAATATGGTGGTCTCGTTTTAGGGAACAAATATATAATTAATCGAGACAAATCCATGATGATTTTCATCCAAATTATATAATTATTACAACCTTTTAGAGATATGGAGTTAGTCATCAAGGTAGATGTTGTTGGGTTGACTTGGATCACAATTTCTTTTATGAAAAGGACATTTTTGAAATATGTTTGTTTATGCATTAGATATCTTTCACTTTTGAATTTAATATTGTAATGTGACTTCTAACTTACCAATTTAATGAATACAAATTTGAATTGAAAACTCTTCCTTTCTTTTAGTCTAATATATTTTATATTTTAAAACCCTTCCTGAACTAGACAATTGCAACTAATTTGACTATTAGTTATCTTCTGTTTCATTAGAAAGGAAACCTACCTAGCTAATTCCATAGAGCTAAACTTATATATCACGTCACCGGCCACCACCGGCCAAAAGGAACTAAACTAATTGCACTTTTTATTTGTGTGTTTGATGTTTCCTCTACACTATGTTTGGTTTAGGAATAAAAGAGAGAAATAGAAAAAATGAATAGAGAGAAAGAGGAGAGAAAGTGCGTATATTTTATTGGTTGTTTGGTAGAAGAAAAAGAGAAGAGAAAAAGTGATTTGGGTTAAGATTGTGGAGTGAAACAAGTAGGTTAACTGATCAAGTGTGGTTAATTAAGAGGATAGCCATGTAACATGTTTGATATGAAGTGATTAAACACTGATAAACTAACTAGCAGTACAGTGAACTAGTACAAATGGTTGTTAATGTGTAACATACCATTCTAAGAAGAATAATGAGAATTTCTTCCCTCTTTATTCTTCAAGCTGATTTCTCAGCTTTGTTCATCTTCCGTTTAAAAGCAAGACTATAGTAATTAGTCATTTCACTTCCATTTTTATTTTTTCAAATTTGCTGGCACAAGAGTGAAACATAATAGCAGAAGATGTGTACTCATTCTTACTGCAGGATTACTGAAAATTTGCTGAGTGTAAACCAACGTTCTTATGTCAAAGTAGTGTCATAATGATTTAAAGGAAATGCTATAAGATCAGCGTTATAGAAAAAAAAAATTAATACGGTGAAGATATGATGAGCTACAAAGTCTAAGCTTCTCTTCCGTGAGGTTAGTCTAAGCTTCTCTTCCGTGATTTCCAGAGTTTGCCTTTGTTAACATTCTGCATATCGGTTTGGACTGAGGAAGATTGTCTTCTTTAATATTCACTTTCTTCTTTAACATTCACTTTAGTCCAAACCAGAAAGAAGACATGATTGTTGTTCTCACTTTTGTCATTGCAAAAGAATGAAAAACACATGATTTTGATGAACTGGATTAAGAAATGATTTTGGGATGCTAGGCTCACCAAAATAAATTATACATACGTTGAAAGCCTAATTAATTCCACATCAATGATCAATCTTTGCCGAGTCCTTTTTTGGCAGTTTGGTTTCAACTATTTTATACAGTCAAAAGGTTTTCCAATTAGTGCTGCTGACCCAACACAAACTAAGGAAACAAAAGAAAACAATAACAAAAGGTTAATTCAATGCTTGCTTTAGCGAACCTGCTGTAAATACTAGTAGATTAAAATAAATTCCACCGCTACATGTTCCTGATATTGAAGGGTTCAATTAAACACCTCCTCTTAAGTTTGTACCTAAAAAGTTTCTATCAACAACCTAAAAGAAAATCAAAAAGGTATCTTCTGATAATCTTTCTCTTTTTCATTACTCATGACTGATATCACTCTCTAGTACACTGGTATTTACCATTAGCTATAAATCAAAATATGATAGAAACTAGAAAGCATAAACAAACACAGAATTCTACACTTTCTCTTCTAGCATGTTTGAATCAATTTTTCCTCAGAATCAATTCTAGCACCCAGAAGCTATGTGCTCACATAAGATTCTCCCTAGAATTGATTTTGGCTTTAGAACCAATTGTATAAGGATTTCTAAAAACATGTTATTCGATCATCACCATCGCCATGTTGAGCATAGTCTAGCTAATAGAACACCAGTTGGAGGACTAGTCATCTCTTTCTGGCATATGATATGCAACCAGTAAGATAAATGGATAAGACCTATGTTGTACCCCGCCTTAAATGTTCCCCTTGCATTGAAATTGACCCTGTTGCTCTGCATCTGCCATTGAAGCTTCCCTCCAACATTTTAAGGCAAAAACACCAAGCTGGACATGAACTTCACTGATTGCAACCTGGTATCCCTTGGCCTCACTAAAAGACTTAATTGACTGTGATGAGGTGAGCCTATCTAAGAAGGAAAGCCCAATGTGTACACACTGTGAGGCTTATTTTAAGTTTGAATTGTGGTGGTTTCATGTAAGTGTGGGGCTTATTTTATACCTCCAGCCAAACTCATCCACTCAGACCCAGAATTGAGACTGTAAAAAATGTAAAGTAGCTAGTCAAGTGAGGCAAATTGGTCTAACAACCACTACCATGCCTCTTAGCTTTTATTGACCTTACACTAAAGCACTCATGCATGCTTCTCTATCAGGTTTTAGTTTACTGATGACATAATATTCATACAGGTTGATGCTTCTATTCAAATTATTCCATCTATAGTATCATAAGCCATTTTAGCCTTAGAGTTGACCCTAAATTATCCTGGATACATTATGCAGCAACTTAGAGAAGTCACCCACCCCAACCCACGGCAGTGTCACATCCCAAATGTCCCAAAACAGCATATTTTGGTTTAAAATTACAATTACCAGTTCCAAAAGTGGATTACACAGCATCCAGAAAGCACATTTACATGAGTATGAAACTCTATCTAAAATTACCAGCAAAATTAGAAAACATGCATTATGGCATATAGTCAGTTATAGTTCCGAATTCAGAACATTTCCAATATCACTAAGATCAATGGCGATGCTACCTGACCCAGTCCGGAGGTGGCTTCAACAACCTGGAATAATCAATCAAGCTGGAGTAATCAGGAAGATCATCCAGAAGCGAAATCCAACCTACATCCAAAGGAAAAATACCCACCCCATTTTTTTTCAGTTTATAATCTTCAAAGATCACACAGTTTCCTCTGCCAACACCCAAATCAGAAGCTGAAGCAGAGAAAGCACACACATCCCCCAAGAACAAAACCCGATCCCCCAAACTCTCTACCTCTACCCACATCTTCTCATTCTCATCAAGTCTATACACATCAAATTTCACCGGTTTCTTCAACTCAAACCTGTCAACAAAAACCCCATCATCACCAACATCAACCTCATCATTCTCATGACATGTAGAGGACAAGTGTTTGTCCACCAGAAACAACCTACCCTCGCTCTCCACCAAGAATTTCTCGTCCCCGCCAAACACCGGCTCGGCGATTACATCTATGGACGGGCAGGGCCGGCCGTTGAAGACGCAAACGTCGTCATAGGGCATGTGTGTTTCCGGGATGAGTGTCCAGCACTCGCCGCCGCTTCGGAAGTAGGCCAGCTTCTCGGAGTCGTGAATGGTGAGCAAAATCCAAGCCTCTCCGGCAACCGCCGCTACTACCTTTCTCTTGTAGATGGAGTATCGGTAATCGGGCAGAGGAATGGAGTGGTGGAGGATGAACACGTTTCCGAGATCGATGACGCGAAGGTTGTAGAAGTTGAGAACGCGCGAGGAAGAGAAGGGGGGGTCACGGTGAGAAGAGAGGGGGTCGTAGAGGCGGCGGGTTCAGCCGTTGTCTTGGCTGATTTGGAACAACAAGGGGGTTAGGGGTTCGGTTGGTTGGAGTGGCGGTGGGATGATGAGGAAGACGGTGCGTTGGGAGAGGAAGAAGGTGGAAGCGGTGTCGTCGGAGAGGGTTGGGAAAGTGGTGAAGGGGCGTGACGGCGGATGAGGAAGAGCGGCGCCATGTGGAACAGACGGAGCGGAAGCGGAGGAGGTAGAGCGGGCTATCGAGGCGTTGGGAAATCAGATGGAGGAGCTCCGTCGGGAGTTGAGACCAGTCTACCGCCTTCAGTTGTGACTTGTTGGCTAAATAAGAGATAAATTAGACAAACAGTATATGTCACCCTAAGCAGATCAAATGCTTAAGAGCTTGGGACGTATTTTGTAGGTTATGGCGATCAAACTGACAATTTTTCACTCAGGCCGTAATTAACTGTTAAGTTGATCAAGTTTTTAATGATTAAAATTATTAAAACGTGTAAGTACACACAATGACTTCACATTAATGTCACTTTTAGTTAAACCACAATAAACAAACTTATAATAGACATTGTGCTTAGATTCTCTTATTGCAAAAATAAACTGCTTGACGCTGGAAAAAACAACATCATTACTTCATCATTAACGACAACAAGAGACAGGATCAAATATACACTTAAGCCTATGATACAATGCCGGGTGTTAACAAAGAGGAATAAAAAGAATCAACAATAGATTGATCAGATGTCAGTGTTCAGGAATTTCCATAAGTTGAATTGCTCGTAAGTTTAGAAAACTGTTACAGCATTCAAAGAATCATACATTCGGTCACGTCCCATTACAATGCTACAAGAAGAAGAGCAGCATAACTTGCACAGAGCATTACCAATGATGACTCAATACCCTGCAAAAATGCAACATCCATTAGAAACTTGCAATTGGAATAAGTTAACCAAAAGTCAAAACATAAAGTATATACATACACATTCATTCATACTCGAAGAATTTGTGTATGGCCTAACTCTACTAAAAAAACTAATTTGTGAGAGGGTTTCTCTAGCCATTATAAACCCTTATTCGATTGTATCTCTAGTCAATGTAAAACAACTTGACACGTACCTTGAAGGAAAGAAGAGACGAGGTTGCTGAAGAAGACCTAAGCCCAGTAAAGCCAATATCATAAGAAATACTTCCATCTGGTTTGAACAGTCCAAAGTTTCTCTCAGAAGTTGGACCAGGCTTCAAATTCTCATTAAACAAAGCAAAGATATAAGCCTTCACAGGCATTTTTGGCCTATAAGGAGTCCCCTTCTTCTTCATTAGCTTCTTCCTCAAATTCTTGTTATAAGTCTTCGCATTCTTCACATTTGCTCCCGCTTCGTCTGGGTCCCCGCGAGAAGCCCAACCTGTCTCGGAAACAATCACCGGCATCTTCTCAAACCCAACCTTCTCCAGAGCAATATAAGCAGCATCAATTTGAGCATCAATCATGTTATCATAGTGCAATTTAGTCTTAGCATCATAAATCCCAGGGTTTTTCTTGAAGAGAGCATAGTTGATGTCAATGTGCTGAGGGTCATTCTTATATGCAAGAAAAGGGTATGCATTTATGTAGAAAGGAGTTCCAATTTGTGAGAAGAATTGCAACAAAGGCTTCATAAAAGGGAGTATATCATCTCTGAAAGTGCATGCTGATGGAGGATATGAATTGGCAAACACTGCCTCTGAATGTGGACTTGATACCTCAATTTGTTTTGTTAAACCAAGCTTGTCAAGGGAATTGTAAACGTTTTTTGCTGCAGGGAGTAAGACTTCCCAGAGCATCATATCTCCGCCTCCCAAGATTTCGTTTCCGACCGCGATTCCGACGATCTTGGTCCCCGGAAGGTATGGCTGGACATTTTCTTTGATCCAGCTCATGGCGCGATCCTCAGCCACGCTTATGTCTTTCAGAAATTCGTTAGGGAGTCCAATGATGATTTCGAGTCCTGAACCTTTGAAGGCAGTGAGAACATCATGATTAGCATCATATATTCTTGTGTTCTTTATCTTTGCTGCTTTGAGCAGAGTAACCACACTTTCAGGGGATGGCAGATTGTCTGCTATCCTACCGTAGTTTACTCCATATGTTCCTTTGAATGAACCTGAAACTGCACCACACAAGAATGTGAAAAGCTTGTTTACAAATTCCATGACATGCAACCCAATGTTTGAAAAGAACATAAATTTTTCTAGAATTACTTATGGAGATAGAATCAATTTTGAATTCAGAATTAATTCTAATAAAATTTGAATTCTAACCAAAGAAGTTAATCCAAACATGTTATTATGACTAAAATAGTAAAATGTAATCTACAAATAAGTTTAAACTATAATTTAAAATCATTCATGTCATTTAATAACTTAAACTCCGGAATAATTGGTTCATAACACGAATCAGGGTCTCTACAATAAAAAACTACATCCATATCCACATGAGTGTATGTCTCCCGAGTATGGAGCCTTCAAACCCAGACTAAACAGGAGTTAGACGTTAAGTCTATTAAGCTAAACGCTCAGGACTAGGAGGGTTATGTACCTCCTTAGTTTAGTGCCCCCAAACTCAAACTAAAGGAGAGTTTAACTTATTCTCACCACCCTCAGCCAAGGACCACAATTGAGTGAGACAGGCTAAAGGTTACAAACCTTATCGTAACCCCCCAATTGTCAAGCCAGCCGTAACACCCTAATCAAACCAACTCAGTGCGGTCTCATATTAATTAACTAAGCATAACACCTTTACTAATCCATTAATCCTATGATAAATGCCAAACCTCCTATTAATCTAACATAAAAAATGAGCATTTATAAGGGAGCATAGCCCAATAGGATGAGACATCTTCACTCACACGGATTTTGGAATCTTAAGCTGAGGATTTCCTATACTTGGCCTAAATCCTAGAATTTAGAGAGAAAAATGTGTATTAAAAACAAGTACCCTGTGTTCTGAAACATCAACCCCTGATTTTATAAGAAAGAATGTGAAGAAGATGAGTTTAGGAAGAGCAATTACACACCGTGAGAAAATGTTACAGAGAATAAGATGAGAAGAAGCCAGAGAAAGGAGGAGCTTGAGGAAGAGAAGATCATCTGAAATCTGAGCATGTTGTTAAGAATTAGAGTGCAATTCCACTTGTGGAAACGATGTGGGCGCGTCCATGTATTATGTAATTCAGAAAACGGTAACGTCATGAACGAGGAAAACGTAAGCAATCCTGAGAGTGATGCAAAACTTTTCCTCTAGGCATGTCATAAACTAAGATTCTTTCTTTCTTACCCTCTAGATGAGTATTATTGGCTAGTAAAATATTTGAATAAGATTCTTGGCCTGAAATCGAATTAAGATGATTGCAACATAACTAGGATGTTTTCAGCAGCTTAGAATAGATTCTTCCTTTCTTCATCACCACCTTTGAGTTTGACTCCTCCTTAAAGTATACCTTTTTCACTTTTCACTCTTGTTTTTGAACTTTTTCATCAACTAGATTTTCAATACCTTTCGTGGCCTCACCTCATGGGTAATTAAGGGGGTTCTAAAACCATGAGAGTTGAGAGCATAGGCCTCGCGGGACAAAAATATGCTGTATTTATAATAAACTAAGAAGAACAAACACATCATGTATTGCATGTTATGTATGCTTTAAGATATTGTTAAGGAATTGTATACGTGGTATCATTGAGGATCTATAGTTGTGTCCTCTATTTTGATTGCGGAAGGGCAAGAGAGTTGAGAGTTGGAACTCCTCTCTATCTAATGATAAATGTGTATTTTCACATTCTCAGTAAACTGTCTAATAAAAAAATAGTTTATATATTATCGGAGGGGATCAAAGTCTTCTCATCAGACATAAATAATTTGTTTAACTCATTATAAGTTTAATAAAGAAACAGTTTATATATTATCGGAGGGGATCAAAGTCCTCTCATTAGACATAAGTAACTTGTTTAACTCATTATAAGTCAATGAAGAACATAAGCTCAACACATGGCATATAAAAACATAAGTTTGTTGTTCACATATCTTAGGGATAAAAATCGTACAACGGATATGTTGGCCCGTCAAGCCTCGAGAAGGATCACATCGACATACCTAGAAGCTTCCACCTAGCTTAATTGTGAAGCTTCCACCTAGCTTAATTGTGTCGTTGTGCCGAGATGCAATGTGATAATGTCTTTTTCGTTTTTGTGTTCCTCATGTAAAAAAAAATCACAACTATTTGATGCTAACTAAAATTTAACTTAATACAAATTCATCCCCTTTCATTGTATCTTTTCTTAATTTACAATTTAATGTATACAATATATAAACATATTATGTAAGCATATCTAATTATCATCAATGCCAACAAAACGCAACCATTGAATGGGAAAAAAATAAAAACCTCCAATGTGAAAGTACATCATTATTCTAAAAACTGAATACATAATAATCACTTTCTTCATTTACATAAGACTAACTTTACCAATCTATGCTGACTATGAAAACATTTTTTAAAATATATCCTATCTACTTACAGATAAACAAACGAGTGAACTTAAAATCCACATTTACTTTTTCTTCCAAGTAAAGGATGGGTCATGAAATTCGGGCAAAGTAAAATTTTAATTCCTACTCCTGTTACACAAATGGACATTAGTCAGAACATTGTACAAAACACCTACATTCAGAACTGCATACTATGATCTAATCTACCACAAATACGTGATTAATCTCCTAAATACATCCAAATCTTTAGCCATAACATGATACTACAGTCATCCGGTAATTCACAAAACATCTAAAGCAATTTGAATATAGCATCACAAAAAGTTAATGGTGCTAGGAATTAATAACCTACACTTCATTGAGCAAAGCTCCAAATCCCATTGTCAACCACTTTCTGAACTTGCTCCTCAGCCTGAATGTTGATTTTTCCATCACTTACTGGGATTTCATTCTTAGCATTGTTATTGATGATGTCTTCAACAGTAGGATTCACTTTCTCAGCTCCTCCATTTTCCACTAGAGTCACAGTACCTGGATTATCCTGGTTACTGTCAACTGCACCATTTTCTTTCTCTGATTCAACTACTGGTTCCTCTTTCTCAGCTCCTCCATTTACCTCAAGAGTCACAGTACCTGAATTATCCTTGTTACTGTCAACTGCACCATTTTCTCTCTCTGATTCAACAACTGGTTCCTCCCCTTGGGGGATTTCAGTCATCACAGCATCGTAAAAAGTATCCTCAGCAAACTTCTCCCCAGCTTCTGCTAACAATGCATCTTCCTCCTCTTGAGGCTTTTCAGCAGTCACATTTTCCCCTTCCACATTATCAGGCTTACTATCAACTGCACCATTCTCTTTCTCTGATACAACTACTGGTGCCTCCTCTTGGGGGGTTTCAGTCATCACAGCATCGTTCAAAGCTTCCCCAACAAGTTTCTCCCCTGATTCTGCTAACGACGCTTCTTCCTCCCCTTGAGGCTTTTTGGCAGTCACATTGTCCCCTTCCACATTACTCTGCTTAGTTTCCTCTGCATCAGTCTTTGGTTTATCATCAGCATCGTTCGGGTCAGCCGTGTTTTCTTCAGCAGCAGACTTTGCCTTACCTTCCTCTGAAGCAGATTCAGTTTCTGTGTTATCCTTCTTTGACCCTGATGATGATTTCCGAGATCGTTTCTTTGGAGGATCAGTCTCTGCTGGTGGCGGAGTTGATTTGGCCTTCACACTAATCCTAGCTGATCGCCTCGGGGTCTCACCGGTTCCCCAATCAAACTCCGATATCGCAGGATTCCCAGGATGTGCCTTCAGGTACTGCTCCAATTGCTTCTTGGAACTGATCTCTTCCCCGGTAGGAGCAATGAATGTGATCTCACTTTGTTTCCTTGGTGTTCCTACTTTCTTAGGGAAGAACTGCATAGAGTAAGTTAAAAAGCATTATAGCGAAATTTCCATACAGCATAGAATTACAATGAGTCTAATAAGAAGGCTTGTGGATTTCATAGGTACAGCTTAACAGTGCAAAACAGTATTGTGAATGATTAGGTTCAAGAGTCAATTATGTTAAAAATGTACAAAAGCATAGAAAACAAAACCAGAAGGACATGACCATCATTAAACCTTCAAGCATTAGTTCACAAAATGGTCTGGTCTAGAATGACTCAGATAATAATGTATGTCTGTAAATATTTTGCTGCAAAATTCATGACTTTCTGTAACATAAGCCCATGAAATGAACTAAAATTAACCAACCAGTGCTGAACCAAAAAATATATATATATTAATCTGTTTCCTTAGCAAACAGTAAATTTCATGACAGTTTCATACTGGAAATCAGTTACAAAAGCCTTCAAAATTAGGTTCAACCCCAAAGGAACCCCAAGAATTCCTCTCAACGGTTAATCAAACACACCCGTTAGTAAGTTCTGGGACTTGGAGGTTGCAATTCAGAATCCAGAAGGGTAAACCAAATTAAACGCAGAGCAGGACAAGTAAGCAAAATTACAAAAATGGAATGAATTCCGGCACCAAAATTTTCGAATCCACAAAATACATTGAAAACCCTAAATCTAGGAAAAAAATTCAGGAAAATTGTCCAAAACAATTACCATGAAAGCAGAGAACAGATTTTTTTTTTCCAAAAAAATCCAACTGAACCTAAAGTAGACAAATTTTGGTAACAACAAATCTAACTGCTATGCTAATTAAATTAACCCTACACTAGCTAGCACCACCAGAAAAAGTAAAAGTTACTGGAAAAAGCAAAAAAGGCAAAGGCTACCACAATTGCAAGATTAACCCCTTTCAGCAAAACCCTAGAAACAAAAATTAACAGCAAATTTTTACAAACAGAAAACTGAAAGAGAACAGGATTGTGGCAGGGAAACTGGAAAGTAAGAAACCAAGCCATGGAAACAAACATAATAATAATTTATAAATTAACACAAAAAACAAGAAAAGTGAAAAAAAAAAATTAGAGAAAAAAACAAAAAAACTAACTACCTGCAAATATGTTGAGTTGCATACAAAATGAGAGAAAAAGGAAGAGAGAAAGATACCAGTTTCTTCCAAGCAGGAGGAGCTGGAAGCTCCACCGACAGCACTTGTTCACTTTGTGGGTCGTTCTCCATCTCTCTCTTTCTCTCTGTGTTGGTGAGTTGAAGAATGGGAATGTCGACAACAAGTAACTGCAAATTCAAAAACAAATCTAGAAAAGAAAGAAGGAAGAGGAAAGAAAAAGTACACAAACCGGAACCGTGCGTGCAGTGAGGATATTGTTATGTGTTGGTTTGTTTGGGGCTTTTGTGACTTGTCTCTCTCTCTCTCTCTCATAAACGTAGCTAAATTGAATTTTGAAATCGGGTTTCGATAAACTCACCCGCCTGTTTGGTAACCTCCAATCACAAACCGCTTTTTGTCCCCTCACGCACATCGTGTCAATCAATTATCATTTATTTATTTATATTCTCAACGTTATCGTTAGTTAGTTAGTGTACTGTTAGCGGGCTTACAGCCTTTGTATTATGTGGGCTTACCTAATTTGTACTATTGGGCCAGGCGACCCATAACCCGAACGGGTCAAAACTTCATAATATATAAAGAGGACACCGCCCAAGCGGTGGGGGATCCAACACTTTTTTACTCATTTTGTTATCTTGTTATTTTCTACTTTTGTTGCCTAATTGCTTAGCCCTGACCGGAGATTTAGACCGGAACATTGGCGCCCACCGTGGGGCCGAGGAATTCAATCCTAAGCTTCAAACTCACTGAAAATGGTGAATCGATCTGGAGCAAACGGAAGGGACAATCATGTTAACCATGAAAATGTTCCGCCCGACATTTTGCAACAGATCATGGCGGATCTAACTGATCTTCGTCAACACAATCAACAACTGCAAACTCAACTTGCTGAGATCAACCAAGATCGGGGCTTGCATGAGGGCGATCGTAGAATGGCAGAGATGGTGGTAGATTTCCAACCATTCACAGAAGACATTGCAAACACAACCGTTCCAGATAATTTGAAGACTTTGGTTCTTGATTCTTATTACGGAGATTCTGACCCCAAGGATCATTTGGTGTATTTCAACACCAAGATGGTTATTGTGGGCGCTTTAGATGCTCTGAAGTGTAAAATGCTTCCTTCAACTCTTAAGAAGTCAGCAATGACTTGGTTCACAACGCTCCCACCGCGTTCAATTGCAGGGTTCATGGATTTATCGGCGAAATTCTTGTCCCAATTTTCAACTAGTCGCGCCCAGAAAGTGACTCCGGCAGCCTTGTTTAATTTGCAACAGAGGCATAATGAAAGCCTTCAATCCTTTATGGGGCGTTTCAATCAATTGTCCGTGCATTTGGAGGATAAAATGCCCGAAATTTGCATTGCGGCTTTTGAATTGGGTCTTCAATCAGGAAGTTTGAACAGCAGTTTGAGTCGTAAGCCCGTGGAGACAATGGCGGAGTTGCGAAGCAGGGTACAGGGTTTCATTCGGGAGGAGCAAAGTGATCGCATAAAGAGAAACCGTAAAAGTGCGGCGGTAACTGGCCAACAACAGCAGTTAGATTCGAAAAAGGCGGTGGTTAATGATCAACGTTCGGGCGGAGCGGTTACAAAAGGAGAGAGAGGTTACAATAATTCAAGTCGTTTCGATAACCGCTCTAATTTTCGCAATCGTGCTCAGCCTTATGGAAATCGTGGTTATGGATCGATGACGTGGACCAGAAACCAACAAGACAGGTCGACCCCACTCGCGGTTAATTTAACTGAAGCATTGCACATGTGTCTGGAGGCGAACACAATTCGTTTTCCTAAACAACCAAAACGCCCACCAGGCAACGTGGACAGGAGTAAGTGGTGTGAGTACCACCGAATCGCGGGACACAATACAGATGATTGTTTTACCCTAAAGAAAGAGATTGAGGCATTAATAAAAGCAGGCTACATGCGTCAACTGGATGGGCGAAAGGACTCGGACGGAGCTGGAACCTCAACGAAGCGTGATGATACAGGGAAGGAAATTGAAGAGTCTGAACCAAAGAAGCAAGCTGGCGCTGAAACTAAAGGGCGCATTCATTCTATATTTGGGGGATTTCGAGGAGGAGGTATAACTAATTCTTCAAGGAAAAGGTATGTTCATTCCATTAATGCTGTCTATACAAACGATTGGGGAACTTGGGGAGTCAATCAACCCGATATTACATTCACTGTTAGAGATTTTGAGGGAGTACAACCTCATGAAGATGATCTCATTGTGGTGATGTTAAAAGTTGCTGATTACGAAATTGAGAGGGTACTGTTGGATCAAGGGAGTTCTGCAGATTTGATATATGGCGATGCATTTGAAAAGTTAGGGCTTACGGAAACTGATCTGTTACCGTACGATGGGGCATTAGTTGGTTTTTCTGGTGAAAAAGTATTTGTTAGAGGATATGTGGAGCTGAATACTGTGTTTGGTGAAGGTAAAAATGAGAAAGCCTTTGCCATTAAGTTTCTTGTGGTACAGTGCACATCGCCGTATAATGTGCTTATTGGAAGACCATCGCTTAACAAGCTTGGGGCGATTATTTCAACAAGGCATTTAACAGTTAAGTATCCATTGGATAAGGGCGGAGTTGGAACTTTGAAGGCTGATCAGGTGGTTGCTAGGAAGTGCTATTCTGACAGTTTCAAACAGTATGGTCACATGGGAAAAAGAGCAGTGAAGGAGGGACATAGAGTTTTTGGAGTTGATGTTGATCAAGATGAGGTTAGTTTGGACCCAAGAGAGGGATTTTCAGATTTTAAGGTGACTCCAGAAGAGGAAACAAAGACAGTGAAGGTGGGCGAAAGGAATTTGAAGGTTGGGGTAAACTTAACTCCAATCCAGGAAAGCAGACTGGTGCAATTGTTAGCTGAGAACATGGACTTGTTTGCTTGGAGCGCCCAAGATCTTCCAGGAATTGATCCAGAGTTCATTTGCCACAAATTGGCATTGAACCCTGGAGTGAAGCCGATCGCCCAGTTGAAGCGTAAAATGGGCGAAGAGAAAGCATTGGCGGTGAAAACAGAGACTAATAAGTTAATTGATGCAGGTTTTATAAGGGAAGTGAAGTATCCTACTTGGTTGGCTAACGTTGTCATGGTCAAGAAGAGTAATGGAAAACGGCGAATGTGCACAGATTATACGGATTTAAACAAGCATTGTCCAAAGGATTCATATCCATTGCCAAACATAGATAAGTTGGTGGATCGGGCTTCGGGATTTGGAATGTTGAGTTTGATGGACGCGTACTCGGGCTATCATCAAATTCGAATGTATGCGCCAGATGAAGAGAAAACAGCATTTATGACGAACCAAGCGAATTATTGTTATCAAACCATGCCGTTTGGGCTTAAGAATGCAGGAGCAACTTATCAGCGATTGATGGACAGAGTCTTTGAAAAGCAAGTGGGGCGTAACATGGAAATTTATGTGGATGATATGGTGGTCAAGTCAGAGGAAATGGGCGGTCATTGTACGGATTTGGCTGAGGCTTTTGGAGAAATCAGGAAGCATAACATGCGTTTGAATCCGGAAAAATGATCTTTTGGAATTCAGAGTGGAAAATTTTTAGGCTTTATGATTACTCGGAGGGGAATTGAAGTTAATCCGGATAAATGCAAAGCAATTCTAGAAATGCAGAGCCCAACATCGGTGAAAGAAGTACAGAAGTTAACAGGAAGGATTGCGGCCTTATCACGATTTTTACCATGCTCAGGGAGTAAGGCGGCTCCATTCTTTCAGTGTTTGAGGAAGAACAAAGCTTTTCAATGGACAGATGAGTGCGAGCGGGCTTTCCAAACTCTAAAGGAGCATCTAGCTAAGCCTCCCATATTGTCAAAACCAATTCCAGGTATTCCGTTGTCAATTTTCATTTCCATATCAGATAATGCTGTGAGTTCTGTCTTATTGCAAGAATGTAAAGAGGAGTTGAGGATCATATATTTTGTGAGCCATGCTTTACAAGGGGCTGAGACAAGGTATCAAAAAATAGAAAAAGCTGCACTAGCTTTGATTATCACCGCCCGAAAGTTGAGGCCTTATTTTCAAGGTTTTCAGATCAAAGTCAAAACTGACTTTCCCTTACGCCAAGTACTTCAAAAGCCTGATTTAGCAGGGCGTATGGTTTCTTGGGCTGTCGAATTGTCAGAGTTTGGTATAGTATTTGAGAAGAAGGGACAAATAAAGGCGCAGGGCTTGATAGATTTTGTGAATGAGATGTCTCCGGAAGAAAAAGTACCAGAAGAAGTGGAATGGTTCTTGTCTGTTGATGGGTCATCAAATCTGAAAGGAAGTGGAGCTGGTATAGTTTTGGAGGGACCAGGTGGAGTAATTATAGAGCAATCTCTTAAGTTTGACTTCAAGGCGAGCAGCAATCAGGCAGAATATGAAGCAATAATAGCTGGGGTGAGGCTTGCTTTGGAGATGAATGTACGTTGTATTGTAATAAAAACTGATTCTCAGCTTGTGGCGAATCAGATAAAGGGAGATTTGTAAGATCAAGTTTTGATCTAGTAGTACAACTCTATGTTTTGATGATTACAAGTTAACCTTTTGATATGAACAATTGTGGTACTCTAACGTGTTTTTCTGAGTGTGCTATTTACAGGCTCTGACCTCAACTCAATCTCACACAAATCAGAAGCACTGTGTATAAAGAGTGACCCAAGCAACGCTTTCGCATTCACCATGTTCAGTATGAACAGTGGAAAAGCTTCAGAAGTTCTGAAGCTATACAAACTCTGATGTGGACTCAGTCGCTAGAAGCTCTGAAGATCCAGAAGTTCTGATAACCAAGAAACACTGAAGGTTCAGATGTTCTGATGGTGTAGAAGACTCTGAAGATCCAGAAGCTGAATAGTGGAAACTCTGAAGTCCAGAAGCAAGAAACTCTGAAGGCCATGTTCTTCCCTCTGAGTTCAGAATCAGAAGATACAATGGTCAGAGGATCTGTGCTTTCCCTCTGACTCTGATCAACCGGCTTCACAAGTTCCAATCTGAAGTATTCCTCTGATCAGAAGTCTCCTAGGTTAAAAGGTCAAGTCGCTATCCAAGTACAAAAGCAAGTGTACCTTCCTGACGACCTACCTAACGTTCTCAGCCACAGCAGAAGCTGGATTTTCCAGAACTGCCCTCCAACGGTAGCATTTCCCATGCAACGCTCAACCCTAATCCTTGGAGTATATATAAAGGCTGAAGATTGAAAGAAGCGGCTAGAAGAAACTAGCAAGAAGCAATACACACGCGCAAGACATATTCAAAAATATTCTAAGCTTTCTTTCATCTTGTAATTTATTTAGTTTACACTCAGCTTATTTAGAAGCAAACCTGTGTAAACACCAACCTCAAACAGTTGTTTGATTTTCCTTAAGGGACCGGGTAGGTCAGTATCCTTAAGAAGACTAAGAGAGTGAATCTTAGTGGTAGTTCCTTTAGGAGATCAAGGTTGATCGGATCCTAGAGAAGACTAAGAGAGTGAATCTTAGTGTGAGCTAAGTCAGTGTAATTGTTAGTCACTTGTAGGTTTCAAGTGCAGTTGTAACTCTTACCTGATTAGTGGATTGCCTTCATTCTAAGAAGGAAGAAATCACCTTAACGGGTGGACTGGAGTAGCTTGAGTGATTTATCAAGTGAACCAGGATAAAATCCTTGTGTGCTTTTTTATCTCTTATCTTTTGCACTTGAGTTCTCGAAAGATTTGCCAAAATCTTTAAGGTGGAAGTTTTGTACTGAAAACGTTATTCAAACCCCCCCTTTCTACCGTTTTTCATACCTTCAATTGGTATCAGAGCGCAAGTTCTGATTACCACACCTAACAGTGTTCAGTGATCCGGGCCGGTGTGAAAAACAATGGCTGCCACCACCAGTGAAACTCAAAGAGATGGTTACAACACAAAGCCTCCTATGTTCGATGGTCAAAGGTTCGAATATTGGAAAGATAGACTGGAAAGTTTCTTTCTGGGTTTCGATGCAGATCTCTGGGATATTATTGTGGATGGCTATGAGCGTCCAGTTGATGCAGATGGCAAGAAGATCCCAAGGTCAGAGATGACTGCAGATCAAAAGAAGCTGTACTCACAACATCACAAAGCAAGAGCAATTCTTCTAAGTGCTATTTCCTATGAAGAGTACCAGAAGATTACAGATCGTGAGTTTGCTAAAGGCATTTTTGATTCTCTGAAGATGTCTCATGAAGGAAACAAGAAAGTCAAAGAATCAAAGGCATTGTCTTTGATCCAAAAGTATGAATCCTTCATCATGGAGCCAAATGAGTCCATTGAAGAAATGTTCTCCAGATTTCAATTGCTTATAGCTGGCATACGACCTCTCAACAAGAGCTACACAACAAAAGATCATGTCATAAGGGTCATCAGGTGTCTTCCTGAAAGCTGGATGCCTTTGGTGACTTCAATAGAGCTCACGAAAGACGTTGAGAATATGAGTTTAGAAGAACTCATCAGCATTTTGAAATGCCATGAGCTGAAGCGCTCAGAGATGCAAGATCTGAGGAAAAAGTCCATAGCCTTGAAATCCAAATCTGAAAAGGCTAAGGTTGAGAAGTCAAAGGCTCTTCAAGCTGAAGAAGAAGAATCTGAAGAAGCATCAGAAGATTCTGATGAAGATGAGCTGACTCTGATCTCCAAGAGACTCAACCGCATCTGGAAGCACAGGCAGAGCAAGTTCAAAGGCTCTGGAAAGGCAAAAGGCAAGTATGAGTCCTCAGGCCAGAAGAAGTCTTCAATCAGGGAAGTCACATGCTTTGAGTGCAAAGAATCTGGGCACTACAAAAGTGATTGTCCAAAGTTGAAGAAAGACAAGAAGCCAAAGAAGCACTTCAAGACCAAGAAGAGTCTGATGGTGACATTCGATGAATCAGAGTCAGAGGATGTTGACTCTGATGGTGAAGTCCAAGGACTCATGGCCATTGTCAAAGACAAAGGAGCAGAGTCAAAGGAAGCTGTTGACTCTGACTCAGAATCAGAAGGAGATCCAGACTCTGACGATGAAAATGAGGTATTCGCTTCTTTCTCAACCTCTGAACTGAAACATGCTTTGTCTGATATCATGGATAAGTATAACTCTTTGTTGTCTAAGCATAAGAAGCTGAAAAAGAACTTATCTGCTGTTTCTAAAACTCCTTCTGAACATGAGAAAATCATATCTGATTTGAAAAATGATAACCATGCTTTAGTTAATTCTAACTCTGTGCTTAAGAATCAAATTGCTAAGTTAGAAGAAGTTATTGCCTGCGATGCCTCTGATAGTAAGCATGAATCTAAGTATGAAAAATCTTTTCAAAGATTCCTGGCTAAAAGCGTAGATAGAAGCTTGATGGCTTCAATGATCTATGGCGTAAGCAGAAATGGAATGCATGGCATTGGCTATTCTAAACCAATTAGAAATGAGCCTTCTGTGTCTAAAGCTAAATCCTTGTATGAATGCTTTGTTCCCTCTGGTACCATATTGCCTGATCCTGTACCTGCTAAAGTTGCTAAACATCCTCTTAAAAAGGGATCTTTCTCTATGACTAAATATCATGCAAATATTCCTTTAAAATATTATGTTGAGACACCCAAGGTGATCAGAACCTCTGGGGTAACTAACAAAAGAGGACCCAGAAAGTGGGTACCTAAGGACAAGATCATCTATGTTGCAGATATCCTTGATAGCTCCACTGAAACACCAATCATGGTATCTGGACAGTGGATGCTCGCGTCACATGACGGGAGAAAAGCGTATGTTCCGAGAGCTGAAACTTAAGCCTGGAGGCGAAGTTGGCTTCGGAGGAAATGAAAAGGGTAAAATTGTTGGTACTGGTACTATTTGTGCAGATAGTAGTCCATGCATTGATAATGTTTTATTGGTAGACGGTTTAACACATAACTTATTGTCTATAAGTCAATTAACTGACAAGGGTTATGATGTTATATTCAATCAAAAGTCCTGCCGGGCTGTAAGTCAGATCGATGGCTCTGTTCTGTTTAACAGCAAGAGGAAGAACAACATTTATAAGATCAGATTATCTGAGTTGGAGGCTCAGAATGTGAAGTGCCTTCTGTCTGTTAATGAAGAGCAGTGGGTATGGCATAGACGGTTAGGGCATGCCAGTATGAGAAAGATTTCTCAGCTGAGCAAGCTAAACCTTGTCAGGGGCTTACCCAATCTGAAGTTCGCTTCAGACGCTCTTTGTGAAGCATGTCAGAAAGGCAAATTCACAAAAGTCCCTTTCAAGGCAAAGAATGTTGTCTCAACCTCAAGGCCGTTGGAACTTCTGCATATCGACCTTTTTGGACCAGTGAAAACTGAGTCTATAGGTGGCAAGAGATATGGGATGGTTATCGTTGATGACTATAGCCGTTGGACATGGGTAAAGTTTCTAACCCGCAAGGATGAGTCTCATGCTGTGTTCTCTACCTTCATTGCTCAAGTGCAAAACGAGAAGGCTTGTAGGATTGTGCGTGTCAGAAGTGACCATGGTGGAGAGTTTGAGAATGACAAGTTTGAGAGTCTGTTTGATTCCTATGGAATTGCACATGATTTCTCTTGTCCCAGAACTCCTCAACAAAATGGTGTTGTTGAGAGGAAGAACAGAACTCTTCAGGAGATGGCTAGAACCATGCTCCAAGAAACTGGCATGGCTAAGCACTTTTGGGCAGAGGCAGTAAATACAGCATGTTACATTCAGAACAGAATCTCTGTGAGACCAATTCTGAATAAGACTCCTTATGAATTGTGGAAGAACATAAAACCCAACATTTCTTATTTTCATCCTTTTGGCTGTGTTTGTTATGTTCTCAATACTAAGGATAGATTGCATAAATTTGATGCTAAGTCTTCTAAGTGTCTATTACTTGGTTATTCTGATAGATCTAAAGGTTTTAGATTTTATAATACCGATGCTAAGACTATTGAAGAATCTATTCATGTTAGATTTGATGATAAGCTTGACTCTGACCAGTCAAAGCTAGTTGAAAAGTTTGCAGATTTAAGCATTAATGTTTCTGACAAAGGCAAAGCTCCAGAGGAAGTTGAGCCAGAGGAAGATGAACCAGAGGAAGAAGCTGGTCCCTCTAACTCACAAACTCTGAAGAAGAGCAGAATCACTGCAGCTCACCCTAAGGAATTGATTCTGGGCAACAAAGATGAACCAGTCAGAACCAGATCTGCCTTCAGACCCTCTGAAGAGACCTTGCTGAGTCTGAAAGGATTGGTGTCCTTAATTGAACCCAAGTCCATAGATGAAGCTCTTCAGGACAAGGATTGGATTCTGGCCATGGAAGAAGAACTGAATCAATTCTCCAAGAACGATGTTTGGAGCTTAGTGAAGAAGCCTGAGAGTGTCCATGTTATTGGAACGAAATGGGTATTCAGAAACAAGCTAAATGAGAAAGGAGAAGTAGTCAGAAACAAGGCAAGGCTAGTTGCTCAAGGCTACAGCCAGCAGGAAGGAATAGACTACACTGAAACATTTGCTCCGGTAGCAAGACTGGAGGCAATTAGACTGTTGATCTCCTTCTCAGTAAATCACAACATAGTTCTACATCAGATGGACGTAAAGAGTGCCTTCCTAAATGGTTATATCTCAGAGGAAGTCTATGTTCATCAACCCCCAGGTTTTGAAGA
This sequence comes from Lotus japonicus, assembly GCF_012489685.1. Taxonomy (NCBI): domain Eukaryota; kingdom Viridiplantae; phylum Streptophyta; class Magnoliopsida; order Fabales; family Fabaceae; genus Lotus; species Lotus japonicus. The sequence goes on from NC_080043.1 coordinate 73,835,053, forward strand.
TGAAAAGAAACCAGACCATGTGTTCAAATTGAAGAAATCACTCTACGGTCTGAAGCAAGCTCCCAGAGCATGGTATGAGAGACTTAGCTCATTCCTTCTGGAGAATGAGTTTGTAAGGGGTAAAGTAGATACAACTCTTTTTTGCAAGACTTATAAAGATGATATCTTAATTGTGCAAAGGCTTAATTGCAACTTTGGTCCCTGACATTTATAAAAGCCACGATTTTGGTCCCTCACCTAATTTAATTACAAAAATCGTCCCTCACCTAACACTCTGTGAACAAAGTTGGTCCGACCGTCAATTTTTTAACGGAAGAAGCTTATGCGGTGTTTGAAAACTTAGGTGGAAGTGCCACTGGAGAGAGGGAGGCACATGCCTCTACATCTCAGAGGAAAAAACAAAAAAACTCAGAGGAATAGCACACAACCTCAATCCCAACGTTCCAACAACTAGGCCTCCCAACAGCAAAGCTTCACTATGAGATAAAAAAAACAGCCGAGAGGAGAGGAAAAATTGATTCTGACGCCAGTGGCACTTCCACATAAGCTTTCAGACGCCACGTAAGCTTCTTCCTTTAAAAAATTGACGGTTGGACCAACGTTGTTCACGAAGTGTTAGGTGAGGGACGATTTTTGTAATTAAATTAGGTGAGGGACCAAAATCGTGGCTTTTGTAAATGTCAGGGACCAAAGTTGCAATTAAGCCATGTGCAAATTTATGTTGATGATATTATATTTGGTTCTGCTAATCAATCTCTATGCAAAGAATTTTCTGAGATGATGCAGGCTGAATTTGAGATGAGTATGATGGGAGAATTAAAGTACTTTCTGGGAATACAAGTTGATCAAACACCAGAAGGAACATATATCCATCAGAGCAAGTACACTAAAGAACTTCTGAAGAAGTTCAATATGCTGGAATCTACAGTGGCCAAGACTCCAATGCATCCTACATGCATTTTGGAGAAAGAAGATAAAAGTGGTAAAGTATGTCAGAAGCTTTATCGTGGAATGATAGGTTCACTTCTATACTTAACTGCATCTAGGCCAGACATATTATTTAGTGTTCACTTATGTGCTCGTTTCCAATCAGATCCAAGGGAAACCCACTTAACTGCTGTTAAGAGGATCCTAAGGTATTTGAAAGGCACCACTAACCTTGGCTTGATGTATAAGAAAACATCAGAGTATAAGCTTTCAGGTTATTGTGATGCTGATTATGCTGGAGATAGAACAGAGAGAAAAAGTACTTCTGGAAATTGTCAATTTCTGGGAAGCAATCTAGTCTCATGGGCAAGCAAGAGGCAATCAACCATTGCACTATCAACTGCAGAGGCAGAATATATCTCAGCAGCAATATGCAGCACTCAGATGCTCTGGATGAAACATCAGCTGGAGGATTATCAGATCCTTGAGAGCAATATCCCAATTTATTGTGATAACACTGCTGCAATCTCGTTGAGCAAGAATCCTATCTTGCATTCAAGGGCAAAGCACATTGAGGTAAAGTATCACTTCATTAGAGATTATGTGCAGAAGGGCGTACTTCTTCTGAAGTTTGTTGATACTGACCATCAATGGGCAGATATCTTTACAAAGCCCTTAGCTGAAGATAGATTTAATTTTATTCTGAAAAATCTAAACATGGACTTTTGTCCAGAGTGAAGATGGATCAGAACCTCTGACTATGATACTTCTTGATCAGAAGATGTCTAGTCCAGAAGGTAACTCAATCAGAGTGTGTGTGCCCACTGGTGCTGACTCTGAAGCTGAGACAACAACACGTGTGTCAGAATTTCTGATGCATAGTTCCTTGTGCCCGTGTGACAGTCTGTTATGAGTGCGTGTAGATATGCTTATCTCCTGTGTGTGATCGTGTATTTTACTGTTACTATCAATCTTTAATTTTCAACCGTTGATCTTAAAGTGCCTTTTGAATCAACAACGGTTATTTGATAAAACCCACTATACACACACGTTCTCGTTCACTTCCGGTTTTCACTCTCGCACTCTCTGCTTTTCAAAACCGCCTCTTTCTTGATTTCTCTCTCGATCTCTCTTCATCCTTCAAACTTCATCTTCTACCTCAAACCTTCAACCTCTTCAAAATGGTGAGACAAACCAGAAGATCTACTGCAGATGCACCTCAGTTCCCTCACATGGAAGTTGGTTTGGCAACGGGTCAAAGGGGCTCTGAGAACCCGGCACAAGAACAAGCTCAAGTTCAAGAGCAGATTGTTCCTATTGCAGAACGGGGCTGTGCCGTTCACTGCGTATTTGCTCCTGAGGAACTCCAAGTCCTGGCAGAATGGAGATTCAACCTCGATAACTTGGCTGCAAATGGGTTTGATCTTCGTCCTGAAGTCCAAGCTCAAGGTTGGGGAAACTATTTCAATCGACTTCGAGGACCGGTGTATGAGAAATTGGTAAAGGAATTCTGGAAGCACGCAGACTGCGATGACACTCAGGTGGTCTCTCACATTCTTGGCAGGAAGATCATCATCACGGAGAAGTTATTCGTGAATCTGCTAGGAGCAGAAACTGCTTATGGGTATCGGTTCCAACTGACGGAATCGAAGCTGAAACCCAGCACCAAGGACATAGTCAACCAGGCTCTGTACACCACCTTCAAACCGGGCAAGACGAGTTACAAGGTGATGGATCTTCACCCCAAACTCAGAATCTGGCACAAGATCCTGCTCAACTGCATAAACCAGAGACCGAAGGGCAGTTCTCCAGACTACATCAACTTCAACCAGAAGGCGATGCTGTTCTTCATTCAGAACAAGGAGAAGATCTGCCTTCCCTACTTCCTGTTCTCCTACTTAAAGGAATGCATCCGGAAGTCTCGCACCACCGCCTCCATCAAGTCTGCAATCAAATATATCCCTTTTGGGAGGCTGCTCTCAGACTTTCTCATTGAAAGCAACTTGGTGCAAGATTTGATCGATGCTGGTTGCACAGAGGATTTGAGCACAATTGTCAGTGATGTCTTCACTGCAAACTCCTTGAAGAAGATGGGCTTAATCCAGAAGAAGATTGCTCCTGCTTATGAAGACTCATCTTCTGAGATTAGAGGAAGAAGAATGCCTCTGAATGACTACCCTCTGTGGACTCAAGCAGACCATCCTGAAGCCATCAGATGCTATGTTGAAGACCTCAGGGCTCAAGGTTTCGAAATTGACCTTGATGATTTCATCAGCAGACTACCGCCAGCTCCAGAGTATTCTTCTCCTCCAAAGAAGAAAGCTCAGAGGAAGATGGTTCTGGAAGAATCCTCTGAAGACTCTGATGTCCCTCTGGTCAAGAAGACAAAGAGAAAGCCTGATGATGGTGATGATGATGATAGTGAGGATGGTCCTCCAAAGAAGAAGCAGAAGAAGGTCAGAATCGTGGTGAAGCCTACTCGGGTGGAACCAGCTGCTGCAGTGGTCAGAAGGACTGAACCTCCTGCCAGAGTGACTCGATCATCAGCACATACAAGTAAGCCTGCACTTGCTTCTGATGATGATTTGAATTTATTTGATGCACTCCCTATTTCTGCCTTGCTTCAACACTCCTCAAATCCCCTCACTCCTATTCCTGAATCCCAGCCAGCCGAACAAACCACCTCTCCACCACATTCTCCAAGATCCTCCTTCTTTCAACCTTCTCCTTCTGAAGCATCACTCTGGAATCTGCTTCAGAACCCAACCTCTAGGTCAGAAGATCCAACCTCTCTCCTTACCATTCCATACGACCCATTATCTTCTGAACCAATAGTCCAAGACCAACCCGAACCCAACCAAACAGAACCACAACCCAGAACGTCTGATCACTCTGCTCCCAGAGCATCAGCACGTCCTGCTGTCAGAACCACGGATACAGACTCTTCATCAGCCTTCACACCTGTATCCTTCCCAACCAATGTCATTGACTCTCCTCCCTCCAATACCTCTGAATCAATTAGAAAATTCATGGAGGTTAGAAAAGAAAAGGTATCTGCCTTGGAAGAGTATTACCTTACCTGTCCAAGCCCTAGGAGATATCCTGGCCCTAGACCTGAACGTCTAGTTGACCCAGATGAACCTATCTTGGCCAATCCTATCCAAGAGGCAGACCCCTTAGTTCAACAAGCTCATCCTGTCCCTGACCAACAAGAGCCCATTCAACCAGACCCTGAACCTGAACAATCAGTGTCTAACCAATCCTCGGTTAAATCACCTCACCCTCTGGTTGAAACTTCAGACCCACACCTTGGAACCTCTGAACCCAATGCTCCCATGATTCACATTGGTTCTCCACAAGGTGCCTCTGAAGCCCATAGCAGCAATCACCCAGCCTCTCCTGAACCCAACCTCTCCATAATTCCCTATACTCACCTTCAACCCACATCTCTCTCTGAGTGCATCAATATCTTCTATCATGAAGCCTCTTTGAGGCTCCGCAATGTGCACGGTCAGACTGATCTCAGTGAGAATGCTGAAAATGTGGCTGATGAGTGGAACAATCTGAGCACTTGGCTAGTGGCTCAAGTTCCAATTATGATGCAGCTCCTGCATGCAGAGGGCAGTCAGAGCATTGAGGCTGCAAAGCAAAGGCTTGCTAGGAGGGTGGCTCTTCACGAACTAGAACAGAGAAATAAGCTTCTTGAAGCTGTTGAAGAAGCCAAGCGAAAGAAAGAACAAGCAGAAGAAGCTGCACGTCAAGCAGCAGCTCAGGCTGAACAAGCCAGACTTGAGGCAGAGCGTCTTGAAGCTGAGGCTGAGGCAGAGCGACTTGCACCAGTTGTGTTTACTCCTGCTGCTTCTGCTTCCATTCCAGAACCTCAAGCTGCTCAGAATGTTCCTTCCAGCTCTACTCAGACAAGCTCATCCAGACTCAACATCATGGAACAACGTCTTGACACTCATGAATCCATGCTGATTGAGATGAAGCAAATGATGATGGAACTTCTGAGACGCACTGACAAACCTTAGTTTTTAGGATCTCTTCTTTTTCTTCTTTTTCGTTAACTTTGTTTTCCTTTTGTTAAACTCTGTTTCCTTTTATTTATTTATTCTCTTTTGTTCATACATAACTATATACTTATGCCAAATATGTTTGCTCAACTCGTTTTATTCATAATTGTTCTATGTTTACATCATAATTCTTTACATCATACATTATTCCCTACATCTAGAATGGAGGATCCTTCCTCATTCTTCTGCATTCTTGGCGCTGCTCCACTCTTTCCTTCTCCAGACGATCCAGTGTATACTCTATGTTGCCGAGTTTGATGCTCCGCTCATCTCTCTCTAGACTATCTTCTGTCGTCTTGAGTCTCTTTTCCACAGTCTCCTTCTCTTCCAGCAGATTCAGCTCCAGCTGGCAAAGCTCCTGAATCTCCTCCACGAAGCAGAGGAACTCCTTCAGATCTTTCTCCATCTCTGGACCAAGATCTTCTTCCAGCAGTGTCTTCGTCAGCCCTTGTATGGTCTTTGTACCATCGGGATGCCTAATATTGAGGAACATATCTTCCTCAAAAGCCTTCCTTCTGAGCTCTTCTAATGCCATTCTGTATGATGCCATTTTTTTCTTACTGAAAATTATTCGAGGTGTGAAGCTTACCTTTCTCTCCAACGCTTTTTATAGGCTTCACTTTCTCTCTGAAAGTTAATGCTCTTACAGTTTCTCGAGGTTAAGTTCTTGGTAACTGACCCTTCTATTTACTCACTTGACCGGTGGTAAACGTTCATCCCTTGCATTAACTCTTCTATTTATTTTCGCCTAACTCTGATTCTTACTTCGTTTTCATTTTCTTTAAACTTAGACCTTCTCTAAGGGGGAGTACCTTGTACTTCAAGCTAAGTTTTTCACACCCCAAGCTTTTTGCTTATGATAAAAAGGGGGAGTAAACCCAGTTTTTGATGTGTAAGATGTGTTAGTGTGATTTATTTTTTCTTTTGGAGAATTTAAGAGTTCCACCTTCATGACCATAGATGTGTCACTGGGCAAATACAAGGAATACATTTCACTTCTTCTGAAGTGATTATAAGTTGGCTCTGATACCCAAGACTCTGATACCTTGTCCCTGACTCTGATCACTTATGCGCTCTGTTTATTCGTTTTTCATCTATGTCATAAGTTTCTCACTCTGAACTCTTATATTTTTTAGCTCAGAATCTAGACTTTACTAACGTTTTCATCAAGTATTAGATTCAGGGGGAGCTAAGCTCAGAATCAAGCAGTGACTTGAATTCAGAATGAGCAAAATAATACTTATCCTGATCTGCCTTCCCTACGTATTATTCTATATCTCAAAACTCTGAGTGAATTCAGTTTAATGTTTAAGAATTGTTCATCAAAAATCTTAGTTTTGTCATCATCAAAAAGGGGGAGATTGTAAGATCAAGTTTTGATCTAGTAGTACAACTCTATGTTTTGATGATTACAAGTTAACCTTTTGATATGAACAATTGTGGTACTCTAACGTGTTTTTCTGAGTGTGCTATTTACAGGCTCTGACCTCAACTCAATCTCACACAAATCAGAAGCACTGTGTATAAAGAGTGACCCAAGCAACGCTTTCGCATTCACCATGTTCAGTATGAACAGTGGAAAAGCTTCAGAAGTTCTGAAGCTATACAAACTCTGATGTGGACTCAGTCGCTAGAAGCTCTGAAGATCCAGAAGTTCTGATAACCAAGAAACACTGAAGGTTCAGATGTTCTGATAGTGTAGAAGACTCTGAAGATCCAGAAGCTGAATAGTGGAAACTCTGAAGTCCAGAAGCAAGAAACTCTGAAGGCCATGTTCTTCCCTCTGAGTTCAGAATCAGAAGATACAATGGTCAGAGGATCTGTGCTTTCCCTCTGACTCTGATCAACCGGCTTCACAAGTTCCAATCTGAAGTATTCCTCTGATCAGAAGTCTCCTAGGTTAAAAGGTCAAGTCGCTATCCAAGTACAAAAGCAAGTGTACCTTCCTGACGACCTACCTAACGTTCTCAGCCACAGCAGAAGCTGGATTTTCCAGAACTGCCCTCCAACGGTAGCATTTCCCATGCAACGCTCAACCCTAATCCTTGGAGTATATATAAAGGCTGAAGATTGAAAGAAGCGGCTAGAAGAAACTAGCAAGAAGCAATACACACGCACAAGACATATTCAAAAATATTCTAAGCTTTCTTTCATCTTGTAATTTATTTAGTTTACACTCAGCTTATTTAGAAGCAAACCTTTGTAAACACCAACCTCAAACAGTTGTTTGATTTTCCTTAAGGGACCGGGTAGGTCAGTATCCTTAAGAAGACTAAGAGAGTGAATCTTAGTGGTAGTTCCTTTAGGAGATCAAGGTTGATCGGATCCTAGAGAAGACTAAGAGAGTGAATCTTAGTGTGAGCTAAGTCAGTGTAATTGTTAGTCACTTGTAGGTTTCAAGTGCAGTTGTAACTCTTACCTGATTAGTGGATTGCCTTCATTCTAAGAAGGAAGAAATCACCTTAACGGGTGGACTGGAGTAGCTTGAGTGATTTATCAAGTGAACCAGGATAAAATCCTTGTGTGCTTTTTTATCTCTTATCTTTTGCACTTGAGTTCTCGAAAGATTTGCCAAAATCTTTAAGGTGGAAGTTTTGTACTGAAAACGTTATTCAAACCCCCCCTTTCTACCGTTTTTCATACCTTCAAGATTATCAGGCGAAGGATGTTCAGTTGGCTAAGTATTTAGTAAAGGTTCAAGAATTGTTGAAGCAGATGGACAAGTTTCAGGTAAATCATGTTCCGAGGGAGGAAAATACAAGGGCTGACATATTATCCAAACTTGCAAGCACGAAGAAACCAGGTAACAACAAGTCTGTAATTCAAGAGACTTTGAAGGGTCCAAGTGTGAAGGAGGATGATGTTATGGTGGTTACGGGCGGAGCAGCATTAGATTGGATGGATAGAATTCGAATGTGCCTGGAAGCGGATGGGTCAGATTTAGCTCTGTTTTCAAAGGACCAAATACGAGAGGCGAGTCGTTATACTATGATGGGCGGACAACTTTACAGGAGGGGCGTAGGAGTACCGTTGTTAAGGTGTGTTAGCAAAGAGGATGCAGAAAGGATTATGTTTGAGGTGCATGAGGGGGTCTGTGCCAGTCATGTAGGAGGAAGATCTTTGGCTTCGAAGGTGTTGAGGGCAGGATTTTATTGGCCAACTTTAAAGGGCGATTGTATGGAGTATGTTAAGAAATGTGAAAAGTGCCAAGTTTTTGCTGATCTTCACAGGGCACCTCCTGAAGTTTTAAGTTCAATGAGTTCTTCATGGCCATTTGCAATGTGGGGCGTAGATATTCTGGGTCCATTCACTCCAGCAGGGGCGCAAGTCAAGTTTGTTTTGGTGGCGGTGGATTATTTCACAAAGTGGATTGAAGCAGAGTCAATGGCGAAGATAACAGCTGAGAAGGTTAAAAAATTTTATTGGAGGAAGATAATCTGCAGGTTTGGAGTGCCAGCAACCATTGTTTGTGATAATGGAACACAGTTTACAAGCAAGAAGGTCAGGGATTTTTGTGCAGAGATGGGAATTGAAAACAGGTTCGCCTCAGTGGAGCACCCACAATCTAATGGGCAGGTTGAAGCAGCAAACAAGGTGATTTTGAATGGCGTGAAGAAGAGATTGGGCGAAGCAAAAGGATTATGGGCTGATGAATTGATCACAGTGGTTTGGGCTTACAACACAACACCCCAATCCACTACTGGAGAAACACCTTTCAAGCTTGCTTACGGAGTTGATGCAATGATTCCAGTGGAGATACAAGACATGACTTTTCGAGTAACTACATATGAAGAAAACCAGAATCGGGAAAATGTTCTAGTGGACTTGAACTTGGCAGATGAGGTAAAAGCAGAAGTCCGTTTAAGGGAGGCTGCAGTCAAACAAAGGTCAGAAAGGCGTTATAATACACGAGTGGTGCCTAGGAGCATGAAAGTGGGCGATTTGGTATTGCGAAGAAAGGCAAAAAGTCCAACCGATTCAAAGCTGACACCTAACTGGGAAGGTCCCTATAGAATTCTGAGAGATTTGGGGCAGGGGGCTTACCACTTGGAGGAGTTATCTGGGCGCAGGGTTCCAAGGGCATGGAATGCACAACACTTGCGTTATTACTACAGTTGAAGTTGTGTTCTGTTTGTTTCGTTTCAGTGTGTTTTATTCTGTTCAAAGACTACGTCGTGTTCGTTGTTTGTGGTTTCTGTATTTGTTTAAGTGTCAAGACTATGTGGTTTGTCTATTAAGACTTGGTAGCATGCACTCTTTTCTCTACCCATTAGGGAGAGTTTTTAACGAGGCATGACGTTAATTGTTAATGAAAAAACAGGTATGCACTCTTTTCTCTACCCCAGGCGGGAGAGTTTTTAATGAGGCATAACCTTTAAAAATTTCTTTAGTGCTTTGTGAGCATTTAAGTTACTTTTCAACTTAGGTCTATCAATTGGGCGATTCCAGACAATTGAGAAAGAGTAAGTCTCTTAAAACTAGAGCGTTTGGCCACGAATTCATAAGCATAGCCTTAACTTGGATTAAGCTTGTCCAACTTAAGCACAAAGTCTCCAAGCGAGCAAATTTCTATATCAGAACAAATTGCGCTTCTGATCTTTTTATTTTTGATTCACTTCAAAATGCAAAGGCCTTATGAATTCAAAGAATAGTTGTTAAAGAAAAATCAATTTTTTCTTGAAACAGAAAATTTTGAATAAGCCCAGGGCTTCGAGTTTTGTAGGAATTTGTCAAAGCCTTCTTCATAAGGTAGACAACTTGTTAAGATCAACGCCTTTGTGGATAAACGAATCCAGAAGAAAGGTATTTTCGCAGTACATTATTTTCATATTCTTATACTGTTAGAGCAGTACTTTAAGTTTAGAGAATACAATAACTTTCGAGTTAGATTACTGAGTTATTACTTTTTAAGAAGGAATGGGAGATTTTAGAGGAAGATAAGTGATTTTAAAGCATAGTATAGGGGTGATTCTTAGATTTTGAACTTAAACTTTGTTGCATTAATATTAGAGGGGGGCGTTACATTTAATTAAAAACGGGAGATGCAGGAAATAAAAGCAGGAAACTAAGTCAACCGTTTGGTATAAGACCAACGGGAACAAAACATCATTTCAACTTTTCTCAGGAAGGGTCAATTGCTTTCCCCTTCGCCCTCTTTGTTGTTGTTGTTGTTGTTGTTGTCTTTGTCTTCTTCTTCTTCTTCTTCTTCTTCTTCTTCTTGTTCTTGTTCTTCTTCTTCCTCGTCAAAGTTGGGCGTGATTAACTTTCCTTCAATGATCCTAGCATAAGGATCAGCGCCTTCAGTCTTGATAGGAACGTCGGGATTTAGGAACAAGATTTGCTCTTTAGCTTTGTTAAAGCCAGCTTCAAGTTGGGAAAGAATGGAGGTTTTCAAAGATGCCGCTTCGGCAGAGAGATCATCAACAGTTTTGTTCAAAATTTGTTTTTCTGAGGCCAAGGAGTTCGCCTCTTCCTTCATTTTTTGTGTTTCTTCTTCTTTCGCCTTCAGTAAGGCTTCACCTTCTTCCAGAGTCTTTTTCAATTTTTCAAGTTCTAAAGCCAGATCTGCGGCTTTCTTCTCGTTGGCCTTGTTGGATTTTTCTAACAGCTTCATGGTGGACTTCAATTTCTCATTCTCTTTTTCTTTATCTTCAAGTTTTTAGCGCTAGAAAGTCCATCAAAGCCGTTGGACTCAATTTCTATCATTTTGGAAATTGCAGCAATTTCCAAGCTCTTGGTCATGACAGCTTGACATGCCTCCTGAAGCCCAATTTTTCTTATCTTTTCCTTATCAGCTTCAAACACAAGGTTTGTTTCCACAAGGGAGTTGAAGTTGATTCGGGAATCCCATAAGGAAGTAACTTCCTCAGAAGTCATGTCCTCAAATTCTTTCAGTTCGTACTTCCACGAGGGCGGTGGAGTGCTGGAAGAACCATACTGATTCGCCCCTTTGGTGGCGAATTTTTCCAGTGAAGTTTGTATGGCGATTTTCTCGGCAGACTTCTCAGAATTCTGATTTCTTTTTCTTCTTTTCTGGGCTGGATTCTTCTCAGTTTCAGAGTGACTTCCTTCAGGTTCGGTCAGGGACTTAGCAGGGGATTGCTTCTTCTTCAACGCCTGTTGCTCGCGGCGGAAGCGGAGAATGTCATCTTCGGAAAGGCGAGACATCTTCGCTGAAGAATACAAAAGAAAAAAAAAAGCAGTTAGGATTTTGCATAAACTTTTGGGTGAGTCAAGTTAAGAAGAAAAAATGTTCTTACCAACAAAACGGGCTAAGTTTCTTTTCTTGAATGCTTCATAGAAATCATAAAGGTTCAAGTGAATCGTGGACAAGAAATCAACTTCATATTTTTCATCAGGGCTAAGAGAGGATTCGGGAACATTGTGGATAAGTTGGGGCTTATCAGTCCAATAGAAAGGGAATCGTGGGGTTCCATCATCAAAGTAGAAAACATCTTTACTTTCTTCGGATTCCTTTAATTTGAAAAATTTAGATTTCTAGTGTTTAAAATTACTCCTAAAGAGAGTAAATACCCCACGCCCCCTGGCAGAGGATAGTGAAATATATTCGCCCTTTACCTTCATGCCGGAAGTTTCGAAAAAGAAGAAAAACTTCTTGCAGGTTGGTATTATGCCTAGGCAGACGCATAATAATTCAAAGGCTCGAAGGTAAGCCCAACCATTAGCAGAAAGTTGGGTAGGGGCGATGTTCATTAAGGTTAAGCTGGAACAGGTAAAGTAAGGAAGGGGGAGTTTGTATTCAAGGTCTTGGAACAGGGTTTTAAAGAGGTAAGTGTGATTTTTACCATTAGGGTCAGGTTTACCGAAGCAACAGGGTTCATCAGGGGCGCAGGCGACTATGTCTAAATGTGCGTCATTACCATCAGCCCTAAAATTATATTGGGTTATCAGATCCATCACTTTGGGAATAGTGCAGAAGTCGCTGTATCTAGTAGCAATTGATCGTGAGATCCATAGGGAGTCGGCAACAGGAAGTTCTTTACATTTCTTAGGTGATTTACGAGGATTTTTTGCAACCATTTTTGAGAGCGAAGTTTCCTGAAAATTAAGAGGAAATGGGGTTTGTCAGGTAGGAGTTTTCTGTGAGTAAGTGGTGAAGTAGGTTGGGTAAATAGGCTCTAAGTTTTGAGGAAAATTATTTATCTTTATAGAAGTGATAAAGTGATTTTAAGTTTAAACAGGAAAAAGGCTTAAAAGAGATGGGGGTGGACAGGATAGAGAAATAGAAAAGATGAATAAAAGTTGAAGGGAGGAAGAGATTACCAGGGAGTGGGATGACAAGACCTGGAAGGAGTTGGGAAGTGTTTCTGGCGAAATTCCCAGAAATTCTTCAAGCACTTGAGGCAGAGCAGCGAATGTTTTTTCGAGAAAGTTACTGAGAAATAAGAAGAGTGGAGAATGGTAAGAAAAAAGGTTTTTAGGGTCAAGCTTTATAGTGGGGTAAAGAGCAGGCGCGTCGATTCGCCCTGTAATGGAGGATGTAAGTTCCAAGACGTGTCTCTTGATGGTCCATCAATTTTTACCTATGAAACGTTTTCTGAAAATGAATGGGTGTGAAGGGTTTGAGTTAGATAATTATTACTTTTGTACCGTTTGATACAGAAATGTCAGTGGGAATTAAATGCTGAGTGGATATGGGTTTTGGGAAACTGTCAGGCGTCGTTTCATCATGAGGTATAATGGATAGTTTCAAGTTTCAAAATATTTGCATATCTTGTTTGTGATTATGACAGGAGTATGGTGGTGAAGTGACGGGAAAAGATCTCAATCAGAGTCTTAAAAAAGAAAGCAAGTGAAGTAACTTCAATAATCGACAAGGGCGAAGCTTCTTTGTGCTCATTGAAAAAGGCGAAGCGTCTTTTACTTGTTACAAGGGCGAAGCTTATGTCGTTTTTTATGTGTCATCTTTTGCATGTAATAGTTATCTAAGTTTAGCGTTATTGACTTTATATGTTAAAGGGCTTTGAGTATTGTATTGTGGGCTTATCTAAAAGACACGCTGCACCTTAAAATGACTTTTAAGATTAGGTGTCTTGTGGGCTTGTGTACTGTTAGCGGGCTTACAGCCTTTGTATTATGTGGGCTTACCTAATTTGTACTATTGGGCCAGGCGACCCATAACCCGAACGGATCAAAACTTCATAATATATAAAGAGGACACCGCCCAAGCGGTGGGGGATCCAACACTTTTTTACTCATTTTGTTATCTTGTTATTTTCTACTTTTGTTGCCTAATTGCTTAGCCCTGACCGGAGATTTAGACCGGAACAATTAGTTAACCTCATTTATTTAATACGGCCTCATCTTACCTTACACGTAACTTTTATTTATTTATCTATTTATTTCAATCTAACACATTTTTTTATTTATGAATATTTAATTCATATAAATGCATATTTAAGGACTAAGGAGTTCTGTTATACATGTAAGTAAGTAAGTAAGTAAATATTTCTAAAATTGAAATAACTAACTGTGAATTTGCGGAGAGTGGTGGTGAGGTGGGGAACGTGAAAGAAAGGTACCGTCCAGAGGAACAAGTGTCGGTTACACGTGAAAAGCTAAAGCTTGCTTTGTTGTGGATAACGTTCTTTATTCAGATTTAATTAACCAAAATTAAATGTGTCTTTCGAATCCGAAACTAACACTAACACGTTGACCATAATAAATCTTTTAGTTTTGCAGGATTGTCTTATATCTTTTTCCAAAACAAATTAAGTTAAATCCTACTGCGGGCTAAGGGAATTTGGATCAACTTCAGCCCACATTAGGCCCAGACCCAGACACGGCTTTTTTGGATGAACTACAGCCCACAAACACACTTTTTGTGTGACAAAAACAAATCTGTATTTTCATAGCCACTTATGAATGAGTGGCCAATAATTTAAATAAAATATCCTTATTTAACCAAAAAAAATATATATATGGGTTATATTCCAAAGAGGCCTTCTCCCCCACCAATTGGATTCACTTCCCACCAACCTCTCTCTGGAGCACTTTGAGATCAGATTCCTCCCCGGCTCAAGCTCGCTGACTTTGGGTGGTCTTCTCTTGCCCCACGGGCCCTTCCTAGTTATTTTAGGATAACTCTTGCTTTACCCTTTTCTCATTCCTTCTAAGCTTTCAAGCAAAACACAATTGGTCACCTTACCTATTTGCAATGTACCCTTTATGTAAGTGAGTGTTGCATGGTTTTGCGTTTAGGGGCCCTCTCCCTTGGGCAGTGTTTTAAAACTCGACTCGGTCGGGGTACTAAGTCACTGGTTGGACAGTGGGTCACTGGTTCGATTGCTTGACTCGGTGTATATTAAAAAATATAAAAAATGTCCAATGCAATATAAAGTTAATATATAAATAATAAAATACGTCTTTAATCAATAACAACATGATGGTGCAGTGGTTAGTTTTCCTCCATATTTCCTCTATGGCCTGTGTTTGAACCCTCCTGGCACCATTTTTAAACATAATATCATGTATTTTATCTACTGTATACAAAATGTTTCCAACTAGATTAAAAAAAACAATTTGAAAGGCCAATATGTTAAATAATTACTGGACAATTGGAAAATGGGCTTCCATAAATGGCCCATCGTAAAAAAATTGATAAAAAAATTAAAAAAACATGAAATTGGTGAGTCATCAATTTGATCACTAAACCGATCGGTACAAAACGGTTCCAGTCGAGTGGCATGCACAATCGATTTGAAGAGAGGCTCGGACCGGTCAGATCACCGAGTTCCGGTCTAACTGGTCGGACCGGCAGGTCCGAGTCTTAAAACATTGCCCCTGAGTCACCTTTAATATATGAGATCATTGAAAGAAAAAAAAATGTTATGTTTTTTTAAAGAAGATTGAGTTATGTTTTTTTAACATGTTATGTTAAAGAAAAAGAATGTTAATTATTGGTTGAATACTACCTCCGGTTCCATTATAAGAAAAAAAATCTACATAGTTTAAGAAATGTAATTAAATGAGTTAAAATGCATTAAATTACCCTTTGTTCTAATGTGGTACTCCCTTCAGTCCTTTTTATAAGAAACACTTTGGCAATTTTTTTTTTGTCCTTTTTATAAGAAACACTCTTATAAAATTAAGTCAAATAATCCATTCCAATGCAAAGAGGCCTATTAATCATGCAAAAAATTGGAGGAAAATTGCAAGCACGCAATTGGTATTGTCAGCATTTATGGTAATTAGCATGATTGTTCTTTTGAAAATGAAAAAACATTATTAGAATTAAGCATAGTAGTTTATTTTATAAAAAAAAATTATTTCCTTGATTGTGTAATTTTGTCAAAGTTTTTATTATAAAAAGGACAGGAGGGAGTATTAGTGTTGGAGAATGGAAAGAAGAGAGAATAATTAATGAGACACATTTTACTAGTTAGAATTAATAAGGGTATCATTGGAAAAAATAATTAATACACCACAAACTTTCATTTGTTTATTATAAAAAAGACCAATACTTTTCTTCTCTTTGTTTCTTATAAATAAGACCGGAGGTAGTAATTACTAAAAATTGTGATAGTGAAAATTAAATGTGGTAGATGAAAGATATAATCTATGTATATATAGAAGAACAAGTGATAAATAGTCTTGAATTCCTAAAAGAACAATGATTTCAGAAAATATGTGAAAAACTAACTCTGGAAATTGTCGCTTCTAACAAAAAGTTGTTTATGTGCTCTTTTAGCATTTTCGCGTTTTTAAAAACACATATCCAAACACATGAAAACTTCAAAACAATGTCTTTCTTAACACAACATGCGTTTGAGTCCTGAAACGCTAAAATAACCCGACCCTAAAACAACAACAATTTTGAAATAGAATGAATAGCATTTAGCAACACACATTTAACAATTTTTTATTCACTGAAATTAGTGTAGTTTTCGTCGAACAAAAACATTATTATTTTCTTCGCAACCTATTTCCACTCATACTAAGAGTGAGATTGCTGGAAAAGATAAAAATAGAAAATAAATTATTTAAAATGAGATGAAAAAGAAAGTAAAACGTGTCTGAGCCATTTGACAACTGAAAATTTAACCCTTAGTATAATTTATTAGATTTCACATAGATTCCAATTAATAAGATAATATGTTGGTTTATGAGTTTAATTGTGATATAACCATATAAATCTAATGTAAAATTGTCTTACACTATCAACAATCACAGTATGTCACACAAGAGAAACAATTACATTAGTTTTAAATATATTTAAAATAAAGATATGTTTTTTTTTTTGCATAATTCAATAAAATGTCCATGTAATAAAAATGTTAGATATGTATTGAATACGACAATTTCATTTTTGTGTGTAGTACTCATTTTTTTATTTATGAGTAGTGTTTGTTTTTTTTAATAAAAAGGTATTCATTCTAAGCTTGAATAAGTTTTAGGCCTCTATTTTATTCAAAATTTATTTTAACCCCACCATATATTTTTATGGTTTTGATATGAGGGGGTATAAAAACATAATGGATTTATAAAAAGACGTGTTTAAATTATCTAAAATGTTTTTCAATTTTTTTTTTAAATATTATATTTATCTTTTTTTAAAATTACTGTTCAAAGCATGTATGTATTGAATATTTATTTAATAAAATAAATAACTATTACATGATTAATATAAATGAATAAAAATTAAACTTAATCAGTCAAAAGACAAAAAAGGGAAAAAAAGATGTCCTGAGTATCTCTAATAAGTGAGTTCTTAAGCACTATTCATATGAGCTCGTAATGCTACATGTGCTCAAGCAACTTTTGCAGATTTTACTTCAATCACGAGTTCTTAGTTCTTAACACTATTCATCTAGTCCCACAATATCACATTATTTATAAATTTTATTTTATTTTCATAAAATAATAAAACAAACCCATAAAGTAAAGCAATTTGGATGAGAGAAAAAAATGTGTTTTTATGCTAAGAACTTATAAAGAAAAGTTGCTTATATAGAACTAGGTCTTATTTTTAAGAAATGCTTTTATGAACACTAAAATCTCTATCTGAGAAAAGAAAAAAGAGAGATATTATATAATACCTCATGACATGAAACAAGAACTAGCATTGGAGATTCTCACTCTCGTGTTAGCATTCGAACCCAATCCATCATGGTTATGTAACAAGACAATTACCATGTCGACCAGGAATGCCAACGGTTTAGTTTTCCTGATCAAATTTTAATGATCTGTCACAAATTCCTTTTCTTGTTTTATTTTGTTTTGTTTAGTTTCTGGAATTATGGCTCGTAAAGATCTCTATCTGTTTTTGTTTGTTGAAGGCTCACTTAGATCCAACATCTTCTTTTGGCCCAATAAGTTCACTTTGTTGAATACACAATATAAAGTAAACCCGGTCATTGACCCAAAAAAAAAAAAGTAAACCCGGTCATGCCATGTGTACGATAATTAATTGTTTAGTATAAATAGTTAAATACAGTTCATAGTTAATATTTATTTTCTTCTTGAGCTTAAACTTATAAAAATGTAATTATATTTCCACAAATGTAACTATGGTTTTTAATTAAAATTATTTCTAAAATTAAAAAATAATGGGTAGTTTGGGATATGCAAAAAGATAGGGTGAGGGGGAAAATAAAACAACATTGCCGACAGGCAACAAACAAACAACAATGTCTAATGGCTCATTAGTACTAGTAAAACCACACTGACGACTAGCACCAAAAGACGCAAGGTAATCCACCAAGCTATTAGCGTCACAAGAAATGTGTCAGAGGCAATATCTCAATCTCGGGCAAGAAGAAAAGGGATATCCTTAAAAATATCATGGGTAAGATATTCTAGGAATCGTAGATGACCCCACCCATTCCATCATGCTTTTGGGTGTGGTTATATGTGTCATCAACAGCGAGAGACATACCCCTCTCGAGGCCGCAACAAGTGTTATATGTATTGTTTGTACCTTTATTCAATGAAAAACTTGTACACCCAATTTTTAATATTTTATAAATTTAGTAATATGACAATTTTCCTTAGTTTTCCTTTTTTTTAACTCTTGTGGTACGTAGTAATTGGACAAAAAGAAAGATATAAAACTTATCCTAAGATGAGGAGATTAATAGAGCTCTTCTTCTTAGTAGGAGTGTTGAGGTTCTCCTTGAGAAGAGTTATCCATCAATTGAGATTCTATTAAACATACAAGGATTCAAACCTTCAACCAACCCAAAATTTGTTACCAATTGTGCCAATCCAAGTTGGTACATGTTAATTATTTGAAGGATTCAAACCTTCATTGTTCCATTACATCTCTCAAATCTCAATAATATGTAATAATTTTTTGGGGCCTAAGCCAATGGCCTAGATTGCCTTACAATATACACAACCCTGTCCAAGACTAATCTCATTTAAAAAATTGTAACAATCTCTCTTAAAAATGTTTTTCCTCAAATTTAAACTGCTCTCTCCGTTTCAGAAAGTTTGTAGTTTAAGGTTATGACACAAAGAGTAAGAAAACAATTATTGATAGTACAATTTGACTAGATTGCCCTTATTTATTATGTTATATATATATTTTTTTTTTTGAAGTCATTTATTATGTTATATTTTCAAGGATAGTGTCATAGTGGTAACTATATCAAGAATTGCAATAAACATAGTGGATAGATAAAATTTAATAAATAAGAGTATAAAAAGAAAAAAAAATGGAGAAAAATGCATTGACATCCTAAAATAACAAACTATTTAAAATATTAAAATCATACCCAAAACTACAAATTTTCTGGAACGGAAGAGTATTATTTTTACTCTTACAGAGTTACAGCCGTCTAACTTAGGTACCAATAGATCAAAACCGTCGTTGATGTAATCAGTAATCACTCTGGTTTAATCAAATGAGAGAGAGCTAAACAAAAATGATTATTGTTATATCCCTTCAAAGAATTAAAACGTCATAATTGAGGCCAGTTTTTATAGATATCCTAAACAAAAATGATTATTGTTATATCCAGTAGGTGTCAGTTGCCAGTTCCATTCATTATGGGGACACCATTTCTGAATTCTGATGAACTCCATCCTCAATGACAAACGCAAATTGAAAACGACAAATTATCAGCACGGTATCGCCTTATCACTGAGTCTGAAAGGTGAAAAGAAATGGAAAGCGATACAAAGAGACCCATACATACAAATACAATAGCTGACGGACGGACACAAAATGTTGCAGCAGTCAAAAAAGACATACTAGCTAGCTATTCCTAAGAGAGACAAGAGCCATGTGTTTCCACTTTTTCTATGAACCTCGTGCATTTGGAGCCATTGGTTTATGTTATTAAAATCATGCTTATATCATACTTTGCAATAAATCAAATTAGGAATCCGGCCGTGGTTGTTGTCTATGGCTCCATGCTGATGTATGGTTCGGCCTTTTCTATCATTTTTCCTTTGGGGAAAATGGCTGCAAGACACCTAAGTGGCTGTCTAGACCTAAATCAATAGAGAAAGAAACAAAGAAAAGAGAGCGAAATAAAATAATTAAATATGATATAATAGAAAATAGTGTGTCTATATTATTTCCTCATATGATTTTTGAATCAGCCTTTGATATTGTGTTTGGATTCAGTTTTTATCAAGTTCAAAAAAACTTCTTTATTAATTTATTAGTTAATTTATTAATAAAGATGGTCGTACATTGAGTTTTGATATACTCACGCTTCACTCTTTCTTCTATCTCATTTTCACTTATTTCTGATTCCTTATATCTCTTCTTTTTCTATCATATCCCACACAATATTATCACTCATTTTTTATTTTTCACATTTTAAACCTACTTTCTCTAGGTAAAGGTGAATATGAATTGTGAAAATAAAAATTTCATTGTACACTCAATGAGTGTAAACCACAAGAAAAATAGAAGAGAAAAAAATTAAAGCACCAACGGTGTAAAGTTTTTCTATACCGTCAACCAATCATATTTCTTAAATGTGGGAAAGACAAATTTTTTATTTAATTAGGCTTAATAGTTCTTTAGGCCCCTGAAATTGTACTCCGTATGAAAATAAGTCCCTGAATTTTTTTTTCAGATTCCAGGTCCCTAAATTTTTTTTTTGATCAAAATAAGTCCCTGAGCGTGTTTTAAGCTGAGGTGGCTATATTTAATCCTACTCACTTTTTCCACGTCTGCATTAATAATTTTTTTAATTAGTTAATGAAAAATTAAAATTAAAAAACACTAAAATTAATCCCTAATCATAATTCCCCTTTAACCCTAATCCTAAATCAAAATCAAAACTAAACCTAAGATAGAATAAAGGGGGATTGTGGAAGAAAGGGAAAGAGATGGAGAACCAGAGGTAGAAGGAGATGGAGAATAAAGGGGGATTGCCGGCTGCGGATGATGAATGATGGTGGTGTGAGTAGTAGTAAGGAGGAGGGAGATGTGGAGGTGAGTGAGGGTAACTGTTTCTTCTTCTGTTGTTGATGTTGTTGCTCCATGAAAAATCCATCTTCTTCTTCTGCTTTTTGTTCTGGTTCTGGTTCAATCTCAGTTGCCAAATGAAGAAGAAGAAGAAGAACCAGAAACTTCAACTCAAGGTTCCAGATCCAGTTGATTCTTAGAAAATGCTATTGAAAGACATTGACGTTTTCCTTTTTCTTCAACAAATTAGCAATTTTTAATGCTTACATTTCCCTTTCTTCTTCTTTTCTTGTCTAAGATAATTCCACAAACAATGAACCAGATCTGAGGGATTCAAGCTTTTTTGTTCCAAATAATGCATCAGTCATGAATAAAAATTGAACCTTTTTCCATTTTGTTCCAATGTTGAATTTGTGAAAAGCGGGAGTAAGAACGAAGATGAAACTGAAGAAGAAGAATAACCAACTAACGGCGGCCGAAGCAGGTGACGGCGGCCGGGGCAGGTGGCAGTGGTGGTGCTGTTATACCATGGTGATGATGGAAGGAGAGGGTGATGATGGAAGGAGAAGGAGAAAGATGGAAAAAAATTTAATAAAGGGATATTTTTGTAATTTACATGTATAATAGTAGCTGGACCACCATGATTCTGACGTGGAAAAAGTGAGTAGGATTAAATATAGCCACCTCAGCTTAAAACACGCTCAGGGACTTATTTTGATCAAAAAAAATTTCTAAGGACCCAGAATCGGAAAAAAATATTTCAGGGACTTATTTTCATACGGGATACAATTTCAGGGGCCTATAGAGCTATTAAGCCATTTAATTAAATTGAGTGACATGACAAACCTTTGAAATCTGATTGACTGTCGGTGCATCAAAATTAAACTCAAAATAGAGAGATGAGAAATATATATTTTTTGAAATAAAAGAGATGAGAAATAATTGATATATGATGTGATTCAAAAATAGATATAGAAAATAAAGAGAAAAATGATTATGCACTGACAGTGTAACTAATCATTTTAAGGATCTGCAACGTCAATTAATGAAATTAAGTAAAAAAAACATATTTTCTCACATTCTTGAAATCTAATTGAGTGACAGTGTAAAAAATAATTACACCGTCAGTTCATAGAAATTAAACTCGAAAATAAAAATAGTGTTTCAAAATGTATAGATTATGAAGTGATACACATATCATTATTGTTAAGTTATACTTGATTTGTTACTCAACTTAAGATCTAAGTCCCGTAAAAAAAACATAAGATCTAACTTACTACTTCACAACTATTAAGAAATCTAATTAGTTTAGTTAATTGCATTAAAGTTGTTTTTAATTTATATCAATTTTCTAAAATTACTCTTAACCCTTTTGTTTATTTATGTGCATATATCATTAATACTTGGGAGAGTAGAAAGAGAGAAAACTCAATTAAATAAAAATATTTTTATTAAAAAACAATTCATAATATGCCTCAGAGCTTATCAGAAAAAGAAAAAAAAAACAATATGCCTCAGATTTGATTATTGAAATAAGGAACGATGGAGCAACATGTAACTTTTGTCCTTAGTGTATCAAATTGTGTACTTAATTAACTTACAATAAAACACGCACTACTATAAATATTATACCACCAAGATTATGTTTAGATATTACAGATTACGCACTTCAGTATAAAGTATTTTCATATTGCATTTAGTTTGATCACACTAATATAATACACCCTTAAGTATTAATGCTAGCATCATAATATTGATGGTCCCTTCTCAACATTTTTTTCCTCAAAATATGGGATAACCATGTGGACTGTTCACCATGAGGTGAATACTCCATTTTTGGTAAATCAAATCGAATTGAAGACACAATATAAACAATGAAAGGAATATGTTACACCATAGCATCTGCAAAACTAAATACTCTCAAAAGATAAATCATTGGAAGCCTTACTACTCACTAGCTAGCCCATGAGGCACTAAAAGCGGCTTTCTATTATTATACTCCAGTGCCAGAATTGATTTTAAGAAAAATAAGCCGATTTAAACATGCTATAAGCTATTTACAATAGACAGACATCTCCATTAAACAAGTCCTTCCCATCAGCCACTTCAAAAGCTAAAAAAGGTGCATGTGTGATTGTTTAAGACTAAATGCTTCATTAGTCATGCAAACTACCCATAACCTTCTCTTCCAAGACTGATAGGTAAGGCTTATGAGGCTGCAGTGAGATGAGGGTGATGGTTATTTTCTTGAAAGAGATCGGTTGGATTTGGATATGCATTACGGCTGTGATCCAATTCATTTTGACTGTCTTTATCTTCTTCATCTTCAGCGTCCCACAGGAAATTAGCATATGAAGCTAGGACATAACTGCCACATGAGTTGCATCAACAACAGAAATCAGCACAGAATCCTTTTCATTCGAGAAACAGAAAAAGCAAAATAGAGCAAAATGCCTCTAGAGTTTTCCTGGATACCATGTCGTCAAGAGATTACATAGTGAATCGCCAACTTAATTAGTCCTTGAAAGATAAGGTGTCGAACAAGTTAGTCCCTAGAAGAAGAAAATAACTTTGAAAGTCTTTGATTGTGTCAAATGTCGTCAAATCAGTCCCTAAAAAGAGTAACTTTAGGGAGTAACTTGATTGACGTTTTATGACACCGTAGGAACTAACTTGTCCGGCAATTTTACACATTTAGGAATTGCAGGGGTATTTCCTTCTTCTATAGACTAACTTTGATTACATTAACTCGAGATTATAACATAGTTTAGCTCGTAAAACACTTCTAGTACGTTTGGAAATCTCCATTAATTGATTCTATCATTCTACAACCAAAATCAATTCTAAGCACAATAATTTCTGAGCGCCAGAATTGACTCTCAGAGAAAATAAATTGATCCATGCTATTATGAATATGAAGATATCTAGAAAGAAGGAAAAAGCATAACGAATGATAAATTATTGTTATATATCGATCTTACCTATCTTCTGGGGCACTTTGAACAGCTTGATTAAAGTATTGTTCAGCTCGATCAGCATTCTTTTCTGTTTGCCATATTAAATCAGCATACAGGGACAGAGTATGACCATCACCAGGACTAGCCAAAATCGCCCTTTCAAGATATTCTTCTGCTTTAGTATAGTCTCTACGAACCTATATCAACATAAAAAAAATAAGATTCCAATATTCCATGAGTTGATGCATGATAGATATATTAATCAAGATGAAGCATATAGCTTTCATTGCACAATGCATACACCACCTAGCTAGTCTTGATAACTGATTAATCTTGCCAATTGGATTGAATTTTTTTTCTTTAAATTTAAATACTCAAAGAAAGAAAACATGCATGATCAAGCTGAATTATTAGCTAGTGAAACGAATTTGATTACCTCTTTCAAAAACTTTGCATAATTTCCTAGCAAAAGAGCATCATCAGGGTTTGCTTCAATCATGTTTTGGTAATAAGCATCTGTCTTGTCTCTACCATGATTACTTCCTTCAGAAAAATCCCACCCTCCTCCGCTACCATCACAACCACCATTTCTTCCCATCCCACCACCCACCACTGAAGTCTGTAACCTCTTAGCTTCCTTCCCAACACCATACTTTTTATGATCCACGACTCCCATGTCTAATCCAGGGCTTGGAAGCAGTTCCTGAATAGAAGATTGTGCTTTCATGCTAGTTTTTAGCTGTGGATCTTTCACTCCATTTCTCTCTTTGATCTTTGTGCTACTATGTTGGTTTCTAAGAACATGACTACGTGGGACACAATTTTTCTTCTTAAAACTTGATGATGAGTTTTGAAGGTTTATGTCTGCTAAGGTTTGGCTTAGACTTAAAACTGATGTTGTTCTAGGAAGGTGAAGAATGTGTTCTGGCTCAGTCAAAGAACTCAGAATTGGTGCAGAGGAGCTTCGAAGTAACATCTTTATCACAATTGAGAAAAAGAATGAGCAAAAATCAAGGTGTTGGTGTAATATGAGAACTAGCTATATAATGCAATAGATATAATAAGATGCTGAGAAGAAAATGTTGCAAGTTGAAACCAGCTAGCTAAGGAATGAAAAGTGAAGGAAAAGTATTTAATTGCCAAGAAAGGAAAGAAAAACATAGGAAGAAAAATGTGAAAGGGAGTCAGACATGAAATAATATAATGCAAGAGACTAGTTGGTCTTTATAGAACTTGAAAGAATCTAAAGGTTGCATGACAAGAGTTTGGGGATGAAGATGTTCTCTCTCCTTATTTGGTATCTCATTCTTGTTCGACCAATCAAATTGTGTCATGTATGTATGATTATAATAATTATAACTTTACATTAGTAGTTTTCAAATGACATGTGACAATTCGATTCACATGATATGAAAGGAGAAACCAAATGGGGACTGAGAATTTCAATCCGAGTTTAGGGGACCTACACCGCCTTTCGCGTGATGTCATAAGTTGCAAAATTGAACGGCCATAAATTAAATTGGATAATTATGATGTAACTCATTTTTAATTAATAGAGTTAAAAGAGAAAAGTTGGGAGATGATATTGAATTAAGAGTTGCAAGAGAGACCATTGCAATCGCCATCTCGCGTTAGCCTTCTGTGATCTACTGAGGCCAACCATGCATCAACACCTGGTTTCGGGAACCATGGGCATATATTGTCGCCATATTGCACTTGCTAATAATGTAGCAGGCTTCTGTTGCTAGTGGGTGGAAAGTGGAATGCGACATGAGGTATGAGATCATGTAGAAAAATAATGGTAGATATTCTTTGGTATATTATAGAAAAATGGTTTTTCACACCAAAATTTAACCCTACACCTAGTAAGAGATAAGAATACACGAGAAGGAAATGAGACATGATGAGAAAAAAATAAGAGAGGAAAAAGGTCAGTGGAAATTAAATAGCAGAAAAAAATATGTGAATGTATTAAAATTATAAATTATAAACGTGAAAAGAGATATATAAAGTGGGTTCGGGTAAACTGGTTAATTTAGGACTTAAGGCAAGAAGCACTTGGTATTAGGATGAACGACCTCTTTATATCGAAGTAATAGCCAATCAATCTGCAGAATATGGACATTGGTCAACATTGCAAGTATAACGATAGTTTTTTAGGAATAAAAGGGTATTATAAATTACTCCATCCGTTTCAAAATAACTGTCAACTTTAGAGAAATTTTTTGTTTCAAAATAATTGTCCACTTAAAATAGGAAGAGTTATGACTCATGCTCACTTTTATATGTTTAGTCTTTTTAGGTTGTGACGACGTGTGAACACTGGCAACAACTTTGACGACGCTTCAGCAAAACTCTTCCTAAGCCCATAGATATAGTGTTACTTCAGCAAAACTCTCTTGCATGGCCTCTTCTTGGACACAAACACTATATGCTATTGTAAAGGAGTTGGGGGAGTGGAGATATGGCAGGTGGGAGTGGAATTTTAAATGGAGAAGGGCGTTGCGTGGGAGGGAGGAGTTGTGGTTTGATACCCTGTTGAATATTATTAATAATGGTAGTTTGCAGGATGGGAGGCCGGATAGATGGTTGTGGGAGCCAGGGGAGGAGGGTGCTTATTCAGTTAACTCAGCTTATTCTTTTTTGCAGGTGAGTGATTTAGGAGTGTCTGACATCGATTTTCAATCAATCTGGTCTGCATTTGCTCCCTCAAAGGTCAAAGCTTTTGCTTGGTGCATGCTGCTAAATCGGATCCCGACCAAGGCGAATTTAAGGAGGAGAGGTGTCATTCCGGCAGAGGGGGATGTATTATGTCCTTTTTGTAATCGTATAGAAGAGTGTTGTGATCATTTGTTCTGTACGTGCTCACGGTCTTTTGATGTCTGGAATGCTGTCTATCGGTGGTTGGGGTTTGAAACTGTATTGCCAGCTTCATCAGAATCACTTTTTAGTCAGTTCTCCTTTGTTGGCAGAAACAAGAAACAACGACTTGCTGAGATAACAGTGTGGATGGCGTCTTGCTGGTCCTTGTGGATAACTCGTAACAGTGTTATTTTCAAGGATGGTGTTTGGGACGGTGGTTTGGTTGTGGAATTAATCCAGGTTCGAACTTGGCATTGGTTAAAAGAGAAAGTGAGGGAGTTTCATTATTCATTATATGAATGGAAGTCAAATCCGATCATATGCCTCTCTTCTCTTTGAATTTTGCCAGGGACATGGGTTTTTGGCTATTGTTCGTGGTACGTTTGGAGTGGAGGTTGGGTTGTATTTTTTCTCTTCTGCTGTGCATTCTTGGCGTTGGACGTCTGTTGCCGTGGTTGCTTTTTGGGTTTGTATGTTGCTGCTATAAGTTGGGGCATTCTTGGTTTATTTGGAGTAATAGTTTAAGTTTGTAAGGGAACTTAATCTGGTTTGGATTGTGTAGATGGGTTCTTTAAACTTTGTTTATTTTTTTCTTTCTTTCTTTATTTTTCTTTCTTTCTTTTCTTGTATTTGGGTTTAGCATCCCTTGTGCTATTTTTAAATACAATTCTTTGGCTTAAAAAAAAAAAAAAAACTTGAGGCCTCCTCAAACAGAAATGACTTATGTGCCAATATTGCCTCCTGAAGCTTCACCATTTCATCAAGAGGGTGGTTTCTTAATGGAAGCTTTATTTGAGAAGTCCCTTGCCATGGGGCTTGCAACATCCTCCATGCCCGAGCTTGTCAAGATGTGTTCGATAAACAAGCCACTATTGATATGAAGTTCTGACAGCGAAAAAGAGGTGCTTAATTTGGTCCTAGCCCATCTCCTCGCATATCATTTTATAATGAATGAATGAAGAAAAAGAACAATTTCAGAGCAAATGCAAAAGAAGACACTCAGTGACTCAGAGTTCATCCACCACCCACACGGAGTACAAAGACTTCATTTTATCATATCCATGCAGAAGCAACTGCCTTTACTTTCTGCTAAATAATTCATTTTTATATTTTTTTTTCAATTATACTTCAATTTCAAACACAAATTTCTTATTTCCTAAGGCATATGTTTGTGACCCCATACCGTAAACACTACCCTAAACACTATAACCTTAACCATAAACCTAAACTCTATACCCTAACCCTTATGCCCTATACCCAAAACCTTCTACCCTAAACACAATACCCAAACCATAACCCCTAAACCAAATACCATAAACCTCAAACTTTATACTCAAAACTCCATAATCTAAATCTTAAAACTATACCCCTAACCTTAAACTTATACCTTGTACCCTAACCCTGTACCCAAACCCTATTAGTTATTACCCTAACCCAAGCCTAAACACTAAACCGTAAATTTAAATCATAAATCCTAACCTATAAAAATCTAGACTTTAACCATATACCCTAAACTTGAAACTGTACCCTAACACCCTCACCCTGATCCTATTTCCTAACCCTAAACTCTATACCATAACCCTGACCCAGAACTCAAACCTTAAAATCAATATATTACACCATGACCCTAAACTATACACCGTAACCCTTACCATAACCATAACCCTAAACACACGACCCTAGGCTTAAACTCTATACCCTAAATCATAACCCTAAACTACGAACCTCAAACTCAAACCCATAACCCCAAACCCAAACTTTAAACTCTAACCTTATTCCCTGAAACCTTAACCTATACCCTAAAACCGTAACCTTGACCCTATACCCTGAACCTTATATCAATTGACCATTCAAAATTTCATTCAGGATTTCACAGTTTCGTCTAAACGGGAAGCCATCAATCACTATTAAAGGAAACATTTGTCCACTCAAAAAGAGGGGAGAAACATTTTTTAAATTTAAGCTTTTGAAGCTTGAAGCTATCAAAACTAGGCACGGCTAAAATTGATAGCAAGAACAATCACTGGAAGACAGACTTACATTGCACTTGAAGTCAGAACTTGGAGACTACAAAAACAGTCTCAGCATAAAAGAGGGAATTTTCTCTAAATTGTCAGGTTTCCATAACACTATCACAACGGTATATGGAGTTGTAACTTCAATTTTACTCCCATGCTGTCAACTATCGTTAGCTTACAATCTAACCCCCATCATTACTACACACGGACAAACAGAACATTAGCTTGCCTTGACAACTTCAATAATGGTAAAATGCTTCCACAAATATATGTTTAAATTCTCCCTTTCGAGAAATAAAAGTTTATTAAGCTTTATGGTTCTATGTGATTTTAATTAATAAAACAAGTTGAGAAACTTCATTGTAAGGACATCGAGTAAAATATTACAAGTTTCACTGCTACGATGCTACCTCTGTCTACAAGTAACTCCATTCTTCAGTATGAATCCTATAAGGACAACACGGTGCTATAAAGCTCCCACCATGCCAAGATCTAGGGAAGGGTGCAACTATTGTAGGTCTATTATAGACAGACTTATCTTGCATTTGCAAGAGATTGTTTCCACAGCTTGAACCTGTGACGCTCTTAGTCACAGTGTCACACGGTAAAACCTCCAACCATTACAACAAGGATAGACATTTCAAATTTGGATATAGCTTCAGTTTTACACATCTTGTCATCCAATGCAGTACAAAGAAGGAAATGAAAACCGGGATGGTTATTCATAAATTACATCTGACTGGATAAATTTTAGAATGCAGAATATTTGGAGCAGAATATTTATGGAGAATCAGAACATTCATTCAGCACAATGAACACATTCAACTACTTTTTCTTTTACAGTATAATTCTGTCACCCTAAGTTATAATATGATATATACAAATTAAATGCTTACTATTTTATCTTCTAAATCTTGATCCCTTGTTTGGTCTATTTCTCCCATCCCAGGCAGAAGCCCAAAAGAACAGAGACATCCAGAACAGCACAGCAAAGAAGATCTGTACTCTATCCTGAAGTTTGGATAAAGATGCAGCAAGATCTGGTACATAAGAAAAAAAATGATTCTTATCTAGACCAAAAGCTAAGACTTGCTATAGAAGCATAAATGCCGAATTAAAACAAATGAAAGAAATCGAGCACATGATAAATTTTATACAACAATGTATGACTATGAGCATCATTCTACACAATAATACTCTAAGGACATTATGACAATGAGTATACATGCAAGAGCTATGTAAATTAATAAGCCTTTATAACCCAAAGCACCCAGCATACTATATGCAACAGAATAAAATCAACATTCCATACAATAAAAGTATAGCTGAAAAAACATAAAGTTGATTCAACAATAAAGCAATGCAAAACTAGTTCTTATCTAACATTACTCAATGCTACACCAGACGACAGACCATTTCAAATAATTTTGTCTCATGAAGTGACCCCATCTGAGACTCTGAGCTAGTTTAGGTACTTGAATCTCAATATCTAGAGTTAGCTAATCACTTTCAAAACTGAAAATTATTTTCCAGGTTGAATTTGAGCATCTCTTTATGAGAACAAACATCATATCAGCTATACTTATGCTCAGGAAAACAAACAAATCCCTTGACCATCAAAGATTGAAAACCTAATAACATTTCGTCAAATAAAATTTGATCATCAAAGACCAACCTCCAAGCATGATGGGGTAGCACCGTCCGAAATAACACAGCGGCTACAGAAATAGTTCAACAACATAGGAGCAGAAGGTGCAAAAGGTCGTGGCGTTGTAAATACTGATGGCTGATGACAATTATGTGATTGAATATCATCCATCTTCCCTTAAAAAACTAGGTTTGTTTCCTTTGAGAATGGTTTTTTCTTTCCATTTCTTGTTAATAGTAATAATTTCAAAAACTCATCTCATTTCAGCTTGTTTCCTTTTCACAAATCTTTGAAAAATAAAACAAGCATATAATCATACTGCCATTTAGCAAATTTTATCACAAAAACAGAAAATAATAAAATTTCACATATCAAAGAGATCCTAAAACTGTTTTCCCTTTCCCTAGATGAAAAAGATAATTAAAATTTATATCATTGACCAAAAGTAACCCCCTTAACCTTCATCTTAATTCTTACCAATGAAACTAAAACTACACAACTAAGTCAGATACTATTCTAATAGTCTCACATGGAAGGAAATAACAAATTGCTTGATAGAAGCACGGTCAAGCACTTCACATACAAAAAATTAAATAAATAATTTTTAACAAAAACATCAAGGGAAACTAAAGTATGGGATTAAAGATGAAAACTATAAGGTGGGTAGAATCGTTACCAGGAGGTGGGTCATCGCGGGGTGGCGGCGGAGGGTCGGGGGCGGCGGCGCGGCACCTGGGAAGACGGTGGGCAGGGGAGGAACGAGAGATTGGTTGAAATGGAATTTGAGAAGGGATTGAGAGGGAGAAGGAAGAACGTGAGAGAGGGCTAAAACAAAGAGAGAGGTTCGTGGTGGTGACTGAGAGAAGAGCCATTTGGTGGCATTTCATTTCAAAGAACAAGAACCAAAACGAATGACTCTGGTTCTGTTTCAGTTTATATCGGTTTTCTGGAAAAAGAGTGGGTGCTACTATTTTGGGCTCATTTCATGTTTTTGTTTGGGTTGTGAACTTATTATTAGTCATGTTATATAGGTTGTTGTTGGACCAAAAACATGTTATTGGGAGTTTGGACTTGTTACAAGTGGGCTAGTCCTAGCTAGCTCCCAATAAGGATTGAGGAATTTCTTTCTAACATTTACACTAGGTTTGTTTCTATGTAAAATGAGACTTATGTTATGTAAGCATTTCACTCTAGTTCTATCTAGCTCGCAAGTTAGAGACTAGTTCCAAAGATTAACATATTGGAAGTTTAGTGTATGAATCTGATTTCCAAAAATGACTTATCATTCATATGGTTGATTGGAAGTGAGTTTCCTTTTCATGCGTCATCCATATTAAACTTCAAAAATCTTGCACACAGAAGGCGAGACCAGCTTCCTAACCTTGGTTGTTTTCTAAAGATGAGACTTTTCACGGCATGATAATTTTCAGCGATCATTCTAATAGAGAAGGGGCAATCCTCTCAACTTACTTTAACCGACCAAGTAGATCTTGTTTTTACCAACTCAAAGGTCTAATTCAAATGCATAGATTCATTTTCCATTGAAGATCATATTATTCCTAGCATTTGTAGATTTATTTCATTTTGGAAAGAGCTCACAGCAGCTACAAGAGATTTCATATGCCAGCAAAGGTAGATCTTATAAGCGCAAGACCAACTTCTTACTATGCTCTTTACCACTTCAATGTGAAGTTTACTATATAAACTAAAATAAGGTTTGTTAGTAGACAATGGAGGATATTGAAATTTTGAAATACTCACTATTTTTCCAATAATTGCTGCTCACGGATTATTATGGTAAGTTGGGAAAATAATTATCCACAACATATTACTAGTAGTCTCTTACTCAGTTTTAGTTAGTTTTGTTATTGTGTTGTATTTTGTTATTGTGTTGTATTTCCCATCACAAACCCAACCTAAAATTCTTCCATTCCTCCTCCCTTTCTTGCTTCCAAAAAGACAGAAAAATAATTGGAGTCTGTCTGTGCTTCTTCTGTGACTTTTTTCTTTCTCCTGTATTTCTTCTTAATTCTTCGATCGGTTCCAAACAAAGTGTAGGGGCCTCCCACTCCCATGTGGTGGGGATGATCCTATAGTGCTTGCCTACCTACAAAGAGTGTCTGGACGTTCTGAGTATTAACATGCATGGTTGCATGGCCTATATATGACTACAATTGTCAGTCTGTCACAGGCTTTATATATGCCTAGAAGATTGGCTAATCCTAGCTAGGGGCTATGTTAGATTTTGATCCTAATAAATTATGACTGTCAATAATTTTAATTTAATTCCAATTCAATACTAGGATGTGAATTATCATTGGTGGTCCAGTGCGAAATTTAGGGAGGTTTCTGTTCTGAGTGGATTTGGTGGACACAGTCCTGATTTTTACCATTTAAATCGAACAAAATAGTACAAAAGTTACCTACGAAGCTGATAAAAAGCACAAGTGATGCTGTTATTTTCATCATAGTTAGTTAATTACCGAAAAGCAATAAGGAAATACACTGTCATTTCATTTGCTCGGAGAACTGGAGGAGAAAAGATATTCATGAGAAGAAAAGGGGAAAAGATAGAAGAATATTTGATTCATAAGTTTAAATGTCTATGAACACATAAGAATAAGAAGCCTATTGTAAATTTAAAAAGCAGAATATTAAGAACTTTGACTAAAATGTTGAATGCTTTAATCAGAAGAAGATTATTAAGAAAATACATTTGAGGAGAAGTATATTTTAGAACTCATAACATTTGATAGCCAATAATGAATGATTGTTCAAATGTAGTAAAAGCAGATCGTGGCTTTGAAGACAAAAGAACATCTATTTGATGTTTCATCTCATGAACTCCGGGCCCCACTCTACTTCCTCTGACCTTGAATAGCTTAACTCTGTTTACAAGGACATGCATTAACGTCTTCAGCTGTGTGGACCGGAGACAGACATGACCTTCTTCCAGTTTGGTTGGATTATTCACAAAGTTTATTCTGTTGATGCTCAAACATATTTAAAAATCAGAAAGACGAAGCAAGATTATTACTTCAGTGTAATTAAAACTGTTATAATCCTAATACTAATTAGTTAGCTAGCAACTACTACGGTCATTTTGGTTAAGTTGATATGATTCCTCTTAAGTACAACCTCAGATTCGAGTATTGTGAATAGAGAACCAATTTCACTAATGTGGAAACGTGAATACTGTTCTCAGCTCAATTATGATTATCTTCCTGGATAATACATCTATTGGAACAAAATAATATACTAATTAACTAGCAACCACAGGTAAATTAAATATTAACTTCTATGAAATGAGTAGCATATATAATAAATCAAATTTCAAACAATAAGCTCCCAAGACTATTACTAATACTTCTCCAAATTGGATACAGATGGAATTCACTAATTTAGCATCTTAAAGAGAGAGATTACCAAATGGAAGCTCCAGATATAGAAGCTGGGTTCTCTACTCTTTCTTTGTAGATATAATTGGTAACTAGCTAGTAGTACTAGCTATCTAGATCATCAAGTTAAATGAATCATGGGTGAAAGAGCTTATCCCCACAACTGCATTTCCATGAGAGAAGGTAATAGGTATCATCATCTCCATGAGATGATACTTTGAAACCTTTTCTTTTTTGGTGATTTGGAACAACCAGGGTTGCCCTGCAAGGCCTACAATTCTTGCACTTGTTAACACAAGCTGGAGGCCTTGAGCCTATCGCCATTTTGCTTTCATCCAAATCCTCACTGTTGTTCATCATCACTAACCCACCTGCTCAACCATACATGTAGAGATAGTTCATTAAAACTTTAAAGGGTAGCCTATACAAGAACTTAAGGAAGATCTAATGAGGTACAGATCAAAGGGAAAAACTAATATAGAGTTATAGGAGATTATGTGCATGTTTCGACACTCTTCTGTTGAAAGTTGAAACCACAATCAATTTTGGAGAAAAAAAATTGTGAGTAGCTTGTGTGTTCTAGAATTGATTCTGATATAAGAGAAATTAATATAGGCATGATATAGGACAACAATAAAATATACATGCATGTTTTAAGGTTTGAGTATAATTAACACCTCCTAAAGAATAATAAAAATTAATAATAAGAAAAATTATGTATGAAAGAACTTTTTGGTTTTGAACATCAATAATTTTGAATAGAAGCTTGAATGTTTTTTTCTTAACTTGAATAGGATATTGGGTAGATGGAGGTTTTTTACCAGATTTGGAAGGCAGCAGGGAGAAAAAGATGAAAACCACAGTGATTGCAACTTTGAGTGGATATTGTAGATGACAGGATCTTCCACCAGGTGGAGCCATCAGTAGTTTTGATGATGGTCACAGTGAAGAAAGTTTTGAGAAAGAATGAATGGGGAAGCTGAAAAGAAGAAGCAGTGAAAGAGACTGGTGTGGGGTGTGTGTGTGTGTGAAAGTGAAATGAATCTTTGATGGAAGGAAAAATAAGACATTTTAACTTGTTGGACAAAGTTGAGGGATGTTTCCTTTGGGAGAGACAGTGCTCTGATTCCATCAATGAAAATGAAATTCACACAGTGAAAATGTGTTGTTTCAGTGTTTTTGGGAATTTGGAGAACAGACTTTGGATTCATTAAATCAAATATTGACTGAGTGACTGACTCAAGGCAAGGGAGAAGGGTAACCGAATATGACCCCCATACATCACTTCCCCGGGGCCTGGGGTGAGTTCATTGGGCTCACCACTGGCTTGAGTTTTGTTGACATTAAATTACCAATCCAACCTTATATGAATTGATCATATATTTGGTGATAATTGATCATGATGCATTGATGCATCCAAGTTGAATTTGTCTTTTTATTTTATAAGTAAACAAGGGGTATTATACTCCAAATACAAACTAACATGTCCTAAGTAAAGTTAACAGTAAGGTTTCCAAATGACTAATAATAAAGTAATCAAGCTAATTAGTGATCAGTCCTACGATTTAGCCCCTAGCGAGATTGACATTCAAGTCTCGCCATTCAATCAAGATCATGATGTTTTTTATGTAGCGTTTGGTGACGGAACGGAACAGGACAGAACAGAACGGAACGGGACAGAACAGGATGGAACAGGACAATAATGTTCTATGTGTTGTGTTTGGTAACTCCAAGTCAATAGAACAGAACCATGATTTTAATTACATATATAACCTTGCATGTTTAATATTTGATTGAGAAAAACAAATTGAACTCAATTGAACATTTTGCATAGAAACTGTTTGTTATTGCTTACTTCATGAAATAATCACTTATTTCTTTAAAATAATCACTTATATATTGTTTGAGTTGTTTCAGTATGCTATTGAAAAAAGCAGAAACCTAATTATCTATTTAAGCTATGTTAAGTGCGTTTATTTAGATTAAAAATATTAATTTTTAACTATAATTTTTTTAAGAGATTTTGAGAAAAGCATAAGTTGATTCGTGTTTCACTACTCTAATTAAAATCACTTTTTTTTTACTCCCCTCATCTATCATCATAGATTTTCATTATAAGCTAAAGTAACTGTTTCAAATAATTTGTTTTTCAGCTTCAGCTGAAACAAACACAAAATGTGATTTTTCTAAAATAAGTTGAATTAAACGCATTCTAATTAACTCGTTTATCATTGCTTACAAAAACTGATTTTACTTTTGAAAAAATAATTGATTTTATTTTAATTAAGTTGATTCGTGTTTGATTACTCTAATTAAAATCACTTTTTTTATCTCCTCTCATCTATCATCATAGGTTTTCATGATAAGCTAAAGTAACTGTTTCAAATAATCTGTTTTCAGCTTCAGCTGAAACAAACACAAAAAGTGATATTTGATTAAAAAAGTGATTTTTTTTCATTTTAAAAGTGATTTTTTGATTTTAAAAGTGATTTTTTGATTAAAAGTGATTTTTCCAAAATAAGTTGAATCAAACGCACTCTAATTGGCTCGTTTATCATTGCTTACAAAAAGTGATTTTACTTTTGAAAAAAATAATTGATTTTATTTTAAGTGATTTTTTTGAAAAAGTATATTTTTATTTAACTTTGTCTACAAATATAATAAGTGCTTTCAATTTTATAAGTGATTTTAAACTGTTTAGATACATAAAATTTCAAATATAAATTAGGGGTATTTTTGAACTTGCAAAAGTTTTAAAAGAGTGTTCCGTTCCGTTCCCTTCCGTTCCACCCTTTTTCAGGGAACCAAAGTGTCCCGTTTCTGGAGCCTTTTGTCCCGTTCCGTTCCATCTTAAAAACATGACAAACACAGAACGGAACCCATGTGTCCTGTTCCGTTCCCTTCTCACCTGTCTACCAAACGCTACCTTAGTTTTACACCACCACAAATTGTAGAATTATTAGAAAGCAAAAACATATTTCAATCTCAAACTACCTCTCTATTTCTATTACTCTTGGATTTGTAGCAGTTGAAAAAACACTTAATTATGACAATTGAAAAACGTCAGAATTCATGGGTGCCCAAAGAATCGTGACACCGTTATGGGGTTCAATAATCATTTTTGAATAGGATATTAATATACAGACCAAACAAAATAAATTAAATGAAACTAACCCTATATTGAATAACAATATGTGCTGGTTGAATTTATCCATTAATATCCATGTAGTTCACTGTGCATACTCACCCTGTGAACAAAGTACTTAGGATGTTATATGATGTACGGGTCAGTCTTTTGGTAAGTACTAAACTGAATAGAACCTACTTAACTGGTCATTTCTTAGTAGAGGACTCTTTTACTGAGTTTAGTAAACCCTATTTACAAATGAAAAAAGTCATCCGCAGGCACAGTTATAATATATACCTGCTATGCTACAATGCTTCCATGTTAAATTCCCCTTGATTTCAATGATCAATTTCTTTTCTTCTTCCCGTAGCAAAGCAAAAGGATTTCGGTCAGTGTGGGAAGAAGTGAAAGAAAATTAAAAAAACAAAGAAAATAAATTAAATAAAAGAGGAAAAATGCAATTCAATACATGACTCTCGTGCGACTTAGCTTCTTATTTTTAAAATGTGTCTTTCACTCCTTAAAATTTATAAGGCGTGCGAAACAATCATTATGTTAGCATTTCCATTAACTTTTAACGAGATTTGTCACATGACATGCACGACTATTTATTTTCCTAAATTGCCCTTGTTTATTTTAGATGAGCATTTTCATGACCTATTCATAAAACAAATTGCAGATCAATTTAGACTCCGATCCTGTAACTAGCGACACCATCACCGCATCTGGCAAACATGGCTTGTTCATTGCGCCAACCTTCTAGCAAATCACAGAATGAGTTCAAAGAATTCACCAACATCCATGCACATATAAGGTTGCCGTGATTCTTTCAAACCAATTTCTCTCTCAATAAATAGAATATAGAATAGAAGTCTTCGCAAGAATAAGCTTGCCAAAATTGAAAGGTGTGACTTTTATGGTGGAATTTGGAAGCAATTGCTAAATTCGTATGAAGCTTATTGGGTATTCTCCTACGTATTTTTGAATTTAGAAGGATCCACAAAGCATTACATGTGACTTGATTAATACATGTGAACTGAACATAACTGATTTGTCTATGGAAGGTAGATGAATTTAGAGAGATTGCAGGACATGTGCGTCGCCTTCTATGGATAATTTGGTGTTCATGTCATGCGGCTGCTTATTATTTCACTTTCGTAACCAAAATAAAAAGACTAGCTATTTGAGTGCAACAAATTTTTATCATACATCTTACTTAATGAAAATCAAACATACCACATGAATTAATATCACTCTTGGTTAAGTACTACAAATTTTGATAGTGAATTATATTATGTTGACACTTTAATCTCACATAAACTCAAGTAAAGAGAAAAAAAAAAAAGTGAGAGATACAATGGGTGGTTTAATAATAAAAGAAAAAAAGTATTAGAAAAAATTAAGTAAAAATGTAATAGAACGTACAAAAAAGAAAGAAATGTCAATAAATCAAACTCAAATTATAAACCCAATCTGCTGACTTGGCGTTAACTGCGCACACTATTCAGCAATAGTCTATATACCAGTTTCTGTCGTCGGGAAAAGTAGGCTGGCTGTTTCCAAAAGTTGATTTTTCTTTGGTTTGATTTTATGGGGACCCTGAAAAAGTTGTTTATATCTGCAAAGTGTAGAGGTAAAAACTGAGAATGGGCATCCCAAATTAAGCTAGTTTTGAAGCCTGTAAAGCTTTCCATTTTCAGCATCAACTGTAATTTTATTTTATAGCGTAAATCTAAACACCCTGCAAGATGAGTCGCTGAAATTAGTATTCTGTAAATTAGTCGGTTAAGTTCATGCATTTTTAATAGTCAGTTTTATTTGAGTAATGATATATGATATATATTCTACCAAAGAATACGTACATACCAATTTTTATCTCCCTATTTCTCTATCGTTCAACTTACATTATCATATCTATCAATTATCTCTCAACTCTTCATATATCTCTTTAGTGGCATACATACATTCATTAGATGTACATCAATCTTTATTGTTATCAGCTTTAAAACAACTTTTTTTTTTGTCATGCATATACTCTATAAGGTAATCTTGTTTGAATTAAAAATATTCACATCATAAATCTTAATTTGGGGTTGTCTTACTCGTAGAATTATTTAATCTCATCCGGATGGATTTATTAAATTATTTGAAAAGAAAGAATTTAAATTCTATAAATTTCTAACTCATTTATCTTAAACTTCATTAATTCATTTATGATGAGGTCGAATAAACCAATGAGGTCAATTATACAACTTTAACTCATCTATATTACATTTCATTCACATCTCTTCCACTCACACATTTTGAGTGATATGATAAATGATGTAATAAAAAATATAAACATGTTTATCAGGGAGGTTAAAACCCTACTAAATGTTTAACAATAAATTCTTCATTCTTTTTTAAGAAAATAACTAAATTATAACTTAAAATACCACACAAGGTACCACATCAATTTTTTTTTGAGTACCATAGAATTCACCAGCACCTTTTTTTGTGTTGATAAATCAGCTTATTGCATTAAAGGGCAGAAGAGATGTCACCCATACAATAGAACAGAAGGATCAAAGTCAAGACCATAAAAAAAAAAACAGGAAAAACAAGCAAAGAAAAAGCAAAACACATCAAGCTACAACTAAAAAAGAGAACTAACAACACAAAAATCAGCCAGCAGAAAACGCAACACAGATTTAAAAGAAATAAAAATAAAGTGACCGAAACTCTAACTATAATGGTAGATGATATAATCAGTTAATTATTACTGAATAAAGTCGGAGAAAAAACGAACATGTACATTGTACAGGGATAATATATCTGTACGATCTCTGGAAGACAAAGGCACAATCTTCCAAGAGATGGTAGCAGCAGCAAGTGTCACAATCTTGCCCAGTTCAACGGCAATGATGAATGAACTCAATCTGTTCATCCCAGATCGAACGGCCCATGTTGCATGCTGATCCCGCTAACCTGAACTAGTTGTTGTACGGTGAAAGCGGGTGAGTCGTAAACAGTTTCACACACACAAGCTTCAACATGCACGTACCTAACTGTTGTTGTTCAGATTTTACTACAGTCACGTCATCACCGTACACTTGTTTCGCTTCTCTTTTCCATTGTCAAGTCTATTCATACTTCACCATATGCAGCTAGCTAGCTTTATGCTCTTTATGATTTGATGTCTTTTTTTTTCATAAATTAAATTTACTATTTTATATTTTAAAGAGTGAAGGTAATGAATTTTTTTATTAAATTAGAGTAACAGATTTGAGATGTGTTTTCAATTTCATACATTCTCATTATATTCTTCTTCTTTCTATTACATTTTATTGTCATTATTCTCTAATTTCTCTTCTTATAAATCTTCTTTTCATATCACTTCACTTATCATATATCTCATTTCTTTATATTCATATTTTCTTCATGTGTAATGTATGATAAACTTCATCCAATTGTAATATTGATTTATCCCTTTACGCAAAATTGAGATTTCGAAACTTTACAACTCATAGTTATGGTCCTCCACTTTTATCATTTGCAATTTTGGTCATGTCATTTTAATTCTAAGGAAAATGAACATTTTTTATATAATTAATGAGTCAAATTTTTAATGTGTTGGCACAATGTTGTATGTATTGACTTATACTCTTCCCCTACCGTAAAACCAGGAAATTTTCATCACCTTCATCTTTATAACCTTCATTTCTTTAAAAAAAAAAAACCTTCATTTCTAAAGAAAACAACCTAGGCCCAACAGACAAAAGAAAACAACTCTCACTGCAGCCTGAGCAAAAACCACCCTATACAACAACAAAGCCCAAAAAGAAGTCATTAAATCCAAAATAGGGCAAACAATAATAGAATGATTCCAATTGAAATTTTCCACGAACAGGGCTGAAATTTTATTTCTTATTAACGCCATAGGCTCACAACTTCATATTTCACGACATCACTACCACACACTCATAAAATTCCAAATTTATTGTACAGTCACTTGTTTCACATCCTTTTTGGGCTTCTCAGTTCTAGGAATAGTCACAGTTAGCACACCATCCTTCAACTCTGCCTTAATTTCATCACCCTTGGCATCATCAGGCAAAACCAAGCTGGTATTATAGTAGCCATAGCTACTTGAAGACCAATACTCATCATCATCCCCTTCTTCTTTCTCTTCCTTGTGCTCCCCCTTAATTGTCAACATCCCATCATCAATGGTGATCTTTACATCCTCCTTGGCAATTCCTGGCATGTCATAACGAAGTTTGTAATGGTCATCCCACTCTTTCACGCGCCCGCTGAGAGACCATGGTGTCAAATTCATGTTGTCAAATAGCTTGTTGATGTTCTCAGTTGCTTGCATTAGTGCATTCCCAAGGCTTGATGGAAACAACTCTAAGAACCAAACATAAAATACAATGTAAGCCTGTGTTTCATCAAAATAACAGGTTTTTTTTTGTCTTGATGTAAAATTTAAATTTTCAATGACTAATTTGTGTAATTTTAAACAATGATTATAGTACCTAACTCTACTGAATATATTCTATCAATTCAATAATGTACGCACCAAATTGACCCCAGTTAGATTCAATTATTCAAACCAAACAACTAGAGTTTAGCCATTTTCTAAGATTTGAAAATTCCTTCGACCTGACATGTTTGTTTAAATGCGTGAATGAACGTTGACGAAAATATTTGTGTTCATTTCATTTAGGTCATATAAATTGTCTTTGCATCATTTGTAACGCTAAAACAATGTCAAACAAACATATGCTCCTGTTTGTTCATTGAATATTGACAATGTTGGAGTACTAGTTATATTAAATGCTAATTGTCAAGAATTGGGTTTTCAACGTTTGAAATATTTGTATGTTGAAGGGTTCCTTTTAGTTGTGGAAATGAAGTTTCACCTCATTTTCAATATCTAGATTATAAAAGTGAAGGTGATGATATACATACCATGAAGTGCAGGAGAGAAGTCACGGTCATCATTTCTCCAAAGCCATCTCCTACTCTTCCTCCTAGGGAACAACCTTGACTTTTTACCTTCCGTGACTGCAACTTCACTCCCTTCAGATTTCTCCTTCTCACTCGCTGCAGTGGAAAACCTTGCCACCAACCCATTGCCCCACCTCTGCTTCTCCACACTACCATGATGCCTTATCAAGGGAGCAGAGGAAGAAGCAGAGACCCTTTGCTGCAAATTTCTCAAAGCCAAACGTGCCAAAGCCATTTGTTGAGTTTGATGTTGAAGTGCTTGTCTATGTGTAATTTGTTTGTGTTCGTTGATAATGAAAGGAACTGCTGACACAACTTAAATAAAGATATGGGGTTGATGTTGGTCACTTGGCTCTGGATGCTTACAGAAGTGTCCAAGAACTTCTAGGATATGTCGG
Organism: Lotus japonicus; assembly: GCF_012489685.1. Classification (NCBI taxonomy): domain Eukaryota; kingdom Viridiplantae; phylum Streptophyta; class Magnoliopsida; order Fabales; family Fabaceae; genus Lotus; species Lotus japonicus. Next base: position 73,876,844 of record NC_080043.1, read on the forward strand.
AGAGGCACATCACAAAGTGGCTCTAGATACATGTAGAACTTGAGAATAATGATAGTATTGGATAGTTCTGGTTCTTTCTTAGACGTGACATGTTGTCATTCACAAGAGTGTTCCAGAGGAAAAGAACAATACACCAGCATCATTTCTTTTGTCGAGTCACGAGTTTCCAAAAATTAGTGTTGGATCCAAGCCCAAATTGATATATCAAGTTAAATATATGCTACTTTAATATTACAGAAATCCCATTAAAAGGAATTTTACAGATTTGAAGTCCCAAGCTCCCAGCTACCATTAGGAGTAAGAAAGAAATATCCTGAACAAGTAATTATAGGAAAAGAAAATTGAAAAGAGCTTGTAATAACCAAGTGTTTTCTAAGAGCCAGTATAGATATACTTCTAAAGAAGTCTTTTGTAAGTCAGCTAAATACTTATTTCATTAAAATGCTCACATAAATTAGAAGCTAAAACAAACTAGGCCTACTCACAAAAAGAGCCTATAGCTTATCCCTATACAAGTTGCTGTCAAGTTTAATATGGAGCATCCTGTCAAAAAAAAAGGTTTAATATGGAGCATTGTTCTTGATGAATATGGGTGGTGGGGATGAAAAATGTGACCCAGTTTTCCAGATGTAGCATTACAAATCTATAATACTTTTGACCAAAAAAAAAATCTATAATACTAGAATGTTATCAAAGTTAAATAGCTGATTTTCCTTTAAAAAAAATTAATGACAAAAATCATTCAGAATTTTATTTTTTCAGGTTTAACGAATATGAAACCAAATTAGAAATGATATGTCAAGTGTTGATGACCATTTCTGATGTAATTTCGCGTCTAACTTTATGGAAATGCAGAGCAAGTTCCAGCCACTGATGCCGAATGCTGTCAACAAAAGGAGTTTTTCAAAACTTGCCTCTTCAGATACCAGGGCAACCAGGACAATTAATTAAATAAAGTATAATACAATTATCTTTCTCAAGGCTTTCAGAGAGAAATTTTACTCATTGGCATGTGACAATTGATGTACAAAATGCAGAATGTGCACAATCCTCTTCCTAAAGAAACAGGAACTAGAATTATTTCAGGGATCAAAACCAAAAAACAGTTCCTCAAGCTTCAATCGTAAAGGCCATCTTGTTCCCAGATGTCCACAAGAAAGTCTACCATTTCCTATCAGTAAAATCGATAGAACCAAACTGTCAGATCATCAATGTTTACTTAAACTGCATGGTGGTTCAGAATTAGATACTTACAGCGAGAGGAATCGGCTGACGGAATGGCTTGTTGCTCCCCAGTAAACTTTCATATGTTGCATTCCAACTGCAAAGCCAACAAAATTTGGCAAGGCACAGACCATAAGTTCTGGCAAGATAAAAAAAACACAAGTTCATAATTACTGAAAGTAAAAGGAAAGTTCATCAGCCACATGTGGAAATCTTATTCGGCAACTCGAGTAGTTGCAATGCACCATACCAACCTAAAGGAACTTAGCATGCCAATATTCAAGAATCCAACAACTAAAAACTAAGCTAAGTTCCTTTCCTTGAATATGGCAGTAGACATCCATGTAGCAGCAAGGAGCTAAGGATGGTTTCACACCATGGAATATGGATATCTATCATTTACACATTTTTCTCCTCTCGATGCTACAACTGGCTTCTAATTGTTTAGCTATCAGCGTAAAAATGTAAAACAGTATAACACTATCAATTTGTATAAAGTTGGTGCAAAATCAGACAGGGGAAAGAAGTAATAAAAGCTTATAGAAAGATGTATTCACTGAAATCCATTCCTAACTCACAAAATTACAAAAATAAGAACCTGCTGCCACTAAAACTAATCCAACAGAGTTATTTACCTTAATTTAGGTTCTCGCAACTGTTGTGTTCGGGTCTCAGGCTTTTTTGGTCCAACCCAACGTTGCCTAGTCTGGTTCCAGAGATTTAAACCTGCAACCGGAAATATTTTCATGAATGCACTTGCAACCAATGATCTTTCAACAAAATATAAATAAGTTAGTAAAGTGCAAAACTGACTAGACACATTAAGAGAGTGATAAAAAAGTAATCCACAGGAAAAGAGGTGGCAATTAGCACGGTTTCCGGAATGAGCGTGTGGCGCATAAGAAAAACATATGAACAATGCTAGTCAAACCAAAAAAATATATTATTTGATAATTCAATATAAACTAGATTAAATCACCACGTTAGGGGATGAAACTGAGGTGGAAGAAAATGTGTTTGAGAATTATAGGTATTTGGTGAAAGTTGGTTTGTGTTTGGCCGAATAGAAGCCTTACGAACTTAGAGAATTTGAGAAAATTCTTTTAATGCTTCTTTAGTAAGGAGTGATTCAGGTTTTTGGGGCTCAAATGATTGAAGAGGAGGCTTAATGAGAATTGTGTTTGTTAAGTGAACGAGTAAGGGTTAGCCGAATTCTTTGCTACGCGCGACATTAAAAACACATGTTAAGCCTGCAGCAGCCAATGTAAAACTGGTCATATCTTTAATATGGATCATGTGATCCATATAGCTGACTTCACTTAATGGAATAAATCAGCACATCATTCAAATCACATTTCATAAATGAGAAGCTAAATACACCAAATATATCTATCTTATCATAAGTACGCCAAAAATTGGCATGCCTCCCTATAAAGGAATTCCTGAAGTGTAACTACCCCCACGCCACCCCCCATATCTCTCCATACGCACGCAATGTTATTAGGTAATAGACTTGTTGAAGGAGTGGATCAACCCACCAATAGGCAATGGATGCTTTCAGCCACCATTGTGCAAGCCAATATCATTCTTTTTTTCATTTCACAATGTGGGGTTAAAATCCCATCTCAAACAATGAAATGCCTATTTAGTAAAATATCTGTGCAATAAAAGCAATGAAGAATACCTTGATTTACAAATTCAGTGGGGTTGCTGCTTTTGGAAGAAACACCATGAGGAACAACAGCTTGGTTCGTTACACTGGCTGAAGATATACTCCCCTGCGACTGAACCGCACTGTTGTCCATATCATGCGTGCTGGTGGTCCAGAAATCCTCTGATGTACTATGTTTCTTCACTGCCTCACCTTGTGTTGTCAACCCTTGTGTTGGCTCATCCACTGTAGTAACTAGTGTGGGCCTTTTATAGCATCCAACACAACCACTGCTCTGTTACAATCACGTTAATTTCGGTTATGCACCACATTATAATCACAAATTATCCACAGCAACCAACACAATCCAAACATTTGAATTTCATAGCTGCAAATAGATTTGCCACACAAGGCAATCTAGTCCCTCTAAACCAGAAAATTAAAAAAAAACAGACATAATTTATTGACAATTTTACACTAAAAACATATACACAGCTAGCCATTCTCTATTCCCAAAACAGAAAATGCTGGCATTGGAATCTATAGTCCATCATGAATCATTTTCATCTAGAGTCTCGACAACAAAATAAATCAAGAGAAAAAAAAAGGTAACAGTTTTCAGGGTCATCACCCCCACCACATGATTATCAATCAATATAGGGAAAAACACAGAGACCCATTTTGACAGAAAAGCTAATAAAAGGAAAAAAGACAAAAAGGAGTTAACTTTCTTCGGTTCTGGTTGGATACAGAAAACATACCCCATATGCATGCAGTGACTGAATCACCCAGAAAAATCAAAAAATCTTTATGAGATTAGATCTGCCAAAACGAATTTGCAGAGAGATGAAGACGACAAAGCCCGATTCAAGAGCAATCCTAAAAATTCAAACAGAAAAAAAGGTTGAAAATTATCAAAATGATGATGAAATTGAAAATTGTAAAAGGAAAAGAGAAAATGCATGAGGAACCTTTTGTGTTTGAGAGAATGTCGCTGTGAGGTTTGGATTCTGAAACCGATAGCTCTCCCTTCTGATGTGCAAACACACAGATGGGATTGCTTTTGGATTCTTCTTCTTCTTCTTCCTGTTCTTCGTCCTCTTTCTTCTCTCCCAAATGAAAAGGCCAAAACAGAATAATATAAGCAAGACTGGATTATTTTAACCACCAATTTTTTTTATTAATATAGTTATATTGTATTATAACATTATTTAATCAACTTGATATTTCAATTATTAATAATATGTTTTATTAATAATAATACGAAAAAAATCAAGGTTTAGTACAGCTGGTAGATAACTACATTTCTTAAGCATCTAATCATGTGTTTAATTCGTGGATGGTTCATATAGAGAAATACTTATTCGGAGATGTCTGCTCATTTAACATGATCTAAGAGTTTCGAATGATTAATTTTGTAGCTGCTAGATGTGGGAAATTTGAAAAAAAAAAAGGTAAACTTGCAATTTTAATTGAAATTAGTTGGTTATTTGTTGTTGTGATCACAATTGGTGCATGGATGCTGTTAATTAGGGTTTGATTTGGATAAGCAAATAGAGTAGTTGGTGGTTTGCTTGTTTTTATAGCATTATGAGCTGTACCTGTACCAAAAATTTGTTGCTTGTTAGATGTGTGTTTCTGTGCTAGGCATGTCTTTTTCTTATTCTATCTTGGTGAGCTTGCATTAGTCAAAGAGGCTATTGACAAAGATACTCCGTGGATTCAAAGAAAGTAGTAAATTCTTACTATGAGGCTTGTGACGGAAGGAATTTTGTGAGTAATTTAATATTGTTTGAATTGACCATATTAGACAGAACATGATTTTAGGTGTTTACTGAATGAATTATATATATTATTTTAGGTATATTGTAACTTAATTGTCTTGAATGAAATAAACATCATTTGAGTGACAATGCATGGTAAATAACCCATGACTGTTCAACATTATCCACAAATAAAAGATTTATTGTTTATAACTAAGTTTAAAAGGAAGAAAAAGGAAAGAAAAAAAACTACAACACAGTACCAATAGGTATAGCTATCATAAGCTAATCTCAATCTCAATTGCAATCCACCAGCCCTTAAACCAAGTGTAGAAAGCTACAGGCCCAACCCCACCAAACAGCAAAACAAGGCACGAAAACTCCCTAGAGCCAGATAAGGAAACGCAGCCAAGTAATGACAGCAAGCACACCAACATAGCTCCCTAATATTGCAGCAGAATATGACATCCAGAAAGCTAAACTCAGACTGTCCAAACTGTTCCGCAAGAAGATAAAATCGGGGATCATCCACATTGGACTTCTTTACTTTCACTTAAAATTCCAGTAATTTATCCTTCAAGTGTGAGTCTATCTCAAGCGGAAGCTAGGGCTGACCCAACACTAAATGAGGTTTAAAACAAAGTTTAAAGTGAGACTTTTGACTTAATAAAAAAATTTGAGACTTTTTTTTGGGTCTTTTTGACTTAGTAAAAAAAATTGAGGCTTTTTTTTTGCCTTCTTGACTTAGTAAAAAAAATTTGAGGCCTTTTTACTTGGGAAAAAAAAAATTAGAGGCCTAAAGCGGTTGCTTCAGTGGCTTCACTCTTGGGCCGGCCTTGGCGGAAGCCTCCAACTAGTTGCACCGTCGTTGGATCTCCATCAACGAGACACGCCGCCTAGCCACCATTACTAGGAAGACTTTCGACACAAGGAGCCGTCACCATGGTCATACTAAGCATCGGCTCTGATACCACTGTTGAGCCGCAAGAGGATAAAATCGGGGGATCATCCACATTGGGCTTCTTTAGTCACACTTGACATCCCAACACAAACACAATAGGGGTTGTGAAGACCATTCAAACATTGAACAAGTGAAACCTTGCAATTTGGATTTAATCCAGTGCCAAGAACGCCATTTGATCAACTCAATAACCGAAGAGAAATCAGGTTCACCAAAATTAAATACAGGAGAATCTCGGACTAACTAAATTGACCAAACTGTCGCTACCCAAATTGTGAACAATCCCTTCTGTTGATTCTTTGTTCGGCCAAAATTAAATTGCAGCATATGTTCCTGAGATGATCTTGTCAGGACTGTTTGTACTCCAATCCAACGGTAGTAGTTGAGCCACATATCCAACGCAAATGGACAGGCAAAGGCAAGATGATCAGTAGTCTCCACTCTCCACCTCCACACAACACATTTTGCAGGTCAACTCCTCCTCAGATTGAATAACATTTTGCTTCCGCAAGTTCTATTTACTTGAAATTCTATCAAGCAAAAGTCTCCATAGAAAAGACTTCACATTTGAAGGTGCAACAGAATGCCAAACCCATTGGAAAATATGGTTCGGGTTTGACACCAATGGTACCTGCAAAAAGTGTAGAAACTGTTAACTAAAAAAACGCCATCGGGACTTGGAAGCCAGCTCCATTTATCTGCAACTCCCTCACAAAGAGGGATTCGACTAACCTCCTCAAGCAAAGACTTAAACCACATCAGCTCCCTACCTACTAGACTCCTCCACAATCTAAACTTCCACCTCCACACTCCTTGCTCCACTCCCCACAATCCTTCACAAAAGCATAGTTCAGTTTGGATAAGTTAAAAAGTCGGTGGTATTTATCACAAAGGCAACCACTAGGATTGTTTCCACCCCGAAGTGCTTTTTGAATACCAAGTTCAAACCAATCACCCCCTTCATCACAAGATGATGATTGAATATCCTTCCACCACAACGACTCCCTTATTGGATTGTTGCCCATGTATTTAGATTTAATGACACGACACCACAAGTTATCCGGCTCAGTTGCAAACCCCCATCTCCACTTTTCAAGTAGTGACTTATTAAACAAATATAAATCTTTAATCCTTAAACCCCCCACCTCCAATTTTCATAGAATCCTGCCCACCGCCCCACAATAAATCCCTCATGATATCAAAACACAATTTCTCCACACTCCGTGGAAAATTAAAGAAGGAAAGGTAAAATAAAGGCAAGACCGATAATACACTTTGGATCAAGCAAATCCTACCACCAAAATTCAGTTTGGATCTGAATTTTCGAATTTGAAGCCTCGGTTGACCCCCCACAGGAATGCCCAAATAAGTAAAAGGCACATTCATCCTCTTACAATGTAGTAGCGCAACAAAGCTTTGTACAACATTCTCCTTAACTGCCATAAATGCTAGTTTTCTTTTCATGAAGTTTACTTTTTTAACTCATAAATTAGTTCAAAGCACCGTAATCACACTTAATCACAATCATATTTTGCACAACTCCCCCCCCCCCCAAGAAAATAGTATCATCAGCGAATTGAAGAATCGACACCACCAGCTCATTATTACCACCAACCTTGAACCCAACAAATTTATGTCATCTTACTGCATTCATAAACAGCCCATTCAGACCTTCAGCAACTATGAGAAATAAGAATGGAGCAAGTGGGTCGCCTTGTCTAAGGTCCTTCTCCATTCTGAACTCTTTACAGGGGCTCCCATTGACCAAAACCGAAACAGACTCAGAATTCAAGCAACTCCAAATCCACCCTATCCAACGTTCATCAAAATTCATTCTTCTCATCATGTAAAATAAAAAATCCCACTAAACAGAATCATACACTTTTTCATAATCCATTTGAAAATAAAAAGTTGGCTTTTTGCGACACTTAGCCTCATGGACAATTTCATTTACTACCACAATACTGTCCAACATATTTCTTCCACCAATAAAAGCAAATTGCCAATCATCAATGACTTTCCCAAGGACAAGTTTGAGTCGACCCGCAAGTAGCTTAGATACCACCTTATAAATACATCCAATTAGAGAAATCGGTCGAAACTCATTAAGACATTGTGGAGAATTTACCTTCGGGATAAGGACTATGAAGAATTCATTACTACCCCTTGGCCACACGCCTTTCGACCACAATTTATATACAAGTTCTAATGAACTCTTCTTTCATAACAACCCATAATTTTTTGATGATCTTGAAATTAAACCCCCTGGCCCAGGGCTTTTATCACCCCACACGCCCACACCGAATCTTTAATTTCCTCCTCATCAAAAGGAGCCAACAGCTCTGAAATGTCCATCTCAGAAAGAGAATTGAAGCAAACTCCATTGAGATTCGAGCGGGACCAGACTTGAATTTATTCTAAAAAAAGCACACGACTTTCTCCTTAATTTTAATTGGATCTTCCTCCCAAGACCTTCAATCATGTACAACTAGCTCAAATAAGTGTAACTTCATGGAGACAGAGACCCTTACAAGTTGAGAATCCGAATGGATCAAAGTCACAACATGTCATTTTAGGTTTTAGGTGTGTGTGTTTTTTTTTATTGTTAGTAAATAAAGAGGCTTAGTGAGAAGGTCAACTAATTAATGACCTGATATGTAGAACTTGAAGCTCTATATTGCTAACAAGATCCCGAACAAAATGATGATCAATAGCAAGATGCTTCATTAACAATGAAGCACTGGATTATCTAGCACATAAATAAGTAGATCCAAGTTTATTAGAATGTACTTCCTCCCTTTCAGGATAAGTGACCATTTAGAGAAGCACACATATTAATAAGTGCAATAAATATTGTTAAATTTTAAAAATATATTATTTATTTTCCTAGTTTACCCCTTAAGGTGAATTTCTATCTCTCCTCATTTATTGTTCTCGTAGGGGTATTATATGGAAAAATATCAATTAATGCAACCTTGGAATTCTAAGCGGACAGTTCTTATGAAACAAATATTTATGCTATAAGTGGACACTTATATTGAAACGAAGGGAGTATGTGTGGCTTGCGTATTAGAGGACGATGTAGTTGTTAGAGAAGTTTTTGCAACCATAATAATTCCATAGCAGTGGAAGCAATGGTCTTATATTCGACTCCAATTGAAGGCTTAGCCACTGTGAATTATTTCTTGTATGACCATTCAAGATATAGGATTAGAACCAAAATAAATAATATAACCTTATCAAAAAAATTATAAGCTTATATTGGTTACCTTCGGTCATTAGAATCTCCAACCCAATCTGAGTCGTCACAAAAGACATTGAGATGAGTTGAAGTAACTATAACAATGGGTAAATATCAAGTTGGTCCCTGAATGTGTCATCTGTTTTCATATTGGTTCCTAACTTCTAAAATGCTTCATGCGATCCTTGAATGTGGCAAAAGTCATTCACGCTAGTCCATGGGTTAAAAAAAAGTAGGCGGACGTTAACGGAAATAGTGATGTTGATTTTTTTTTCCATTTGGGAGTGGTGACATCGAAATTACTTATTCCCCCCCCCCCCCCCCCCAATGAAGCTCCCAAGGTACGTGTCACATGTTGATAGGCTGAAATGGTGATCAAATTGGTCACTGTCCAGCCTTCATCTTCTTCCTCCCAGCTCAACCTTCAAAATCAAAAACCCATCACCATTAAAGCCCCACCACCAACACCAATTGTTAGTGCGTACCCTTAATCAATTTCTTTTTAGATTGGAACTAAAAAATAAATAAAGAGACAAAAACATAAATAAAAGAGACTATCCATTCTCCAACAGTTGGAGAATATCTTTAGGAGGGTTTAACCAAGTCCTTAACTCATCCCTCTACCTGAGTCCCAATTTAGCTAAAACATCGGCTACCATGTCACAATACATTGAAACATGTTGGAAGATAACTTATCAGTCTTGTTGCACTAAGATTCTTGCTTTAACTATATACGCAGAACAAGAGTGGAAATTGAGTGGACCATTTCGGTTAAGACCATCGATGACATCCAAACAATCAAGCTCACACTTAAGCTTCAAACAACATGTCAAGCCAACACAAGACCCCGGATCACAACAACTCAACTAAATACATATCACTTGTATCTTCCAAGCTGCAAATGGCAATAACTCATTTTTTATTTAGAATATAGTAGTACTTTTAATTTAAACTTTCACCTTTAATTCGGAGTATATATTTGTTATTTAAAATTTAAACTTCAGTCTTGCTTTTATATCTAGTCGTTGTTCTCACGTAAAGTTGAAGTCCTGACGTCCAATTTTATGACCACTTGGTTCTTCTAGAAACCAGAGTAAGGTATTTGACTCCTGAGTCCTGACCCATACCATTCATTCCCCCACCAGGCCACAACTACTACTCCGTTTTAAGATAATGGTTCATTTATCCTCCACCACTGACCTGCGAACTCCGCCGCCACCTCACCGTCAGCTGCAGAGCTGGACCACCACCGCCATCTCGCCGCCAGTACAGATCTGAGACCATCTGCCTACCATCATCTTCTCCCTTCAACAGATATGCTCGCCCCTGTCTATCTGCAGCCTCAGCAACCAACCACCACCGGAACACCGTCTGTGGCTGACGTCGACCATCACTTACTTCTGCTCCTCCTAAATCAAGTTGCGGTCTATCATCTTCCCTTGCCGCCATCTTCGCCATCCTTGTTCCAGCTGATGCCTCTGTTTGCATTCTTTTGCAACTAAGACATGTATGGAATCTGCAGAAGCCTCTTCTCACCCGGAGTCTCGGAGATTTTCTTTTGACCCCCATCAATGTCGCCGAGTCCGAATTGGACTTCCTTGTTTGTTGCACTGTTTACAACTCCAGCAGAGCTAGTTGGGTTGTGCTTTTGAGAGCGCTTTTTCAAAATGATGTGGTTGTTCCGCTCATAAGTCATTTAGTTTTCTCAGTTTTTGGGTTTTAAGTGGCTACTGTTTGGCCTTTGGGGTTTTGCATCATGTTCCTATGTTGGATACTAGGTAGCTACCCGTGCGATGCACGGTCACAATTATTTTAATAAAAAAATATGTATTAGATTATATTTTATATTTAGTTATTTTTCGATGTATCAAAAATAGTTTATAATTTATTTATAATTGTAATGAATTGATTATTATATAAGTCACTTTAATTATAAGTATATCATATTCCATCTAATGTATATATTTTTGAACATCTAATTGTTTATCATTTCCATGTATGAATAAACACTAAAAACAAAACAAATAAGGTACCTCCTACTGCTGGTGTGTTAAAACTTAATTGAGTGATTGTGTAAAGAAAACTTATACTAACGATGCACACACATTAAATTAAAACATTGTTACACAATGCATAACTATTTTGAATGAATATTGCTTTTTTGAGTTAAATGAACTAAATATTAATATAAATTTTATAACTTGTTTGACTATTTACTATTCAAAAATTTATTCACTACATAAAAATGAATTTACTTAATTTTGTTATTACATAGCGTTAACTATTAATTATATATAATAATTTATATATAAGGAAAAAGTGTAGAAATAAAAACATAAAGACCCAAATTAAATTAAAACCCAATATAATCTGTAAATTACATAATACTATTAAGTTTATTGAAATATTAAATAATATTTTATACATATATAATTATATGATTGTGTTAGAATCTAACAATAATGCACTTAATATTATCAAATAATTAGTTTAAACATTGAAATTAACTTTTTTTAGTACAGTTCATAAGAAAGAAAAAGGAAATGGGAAAAACTCCGAACTAAGACCTCACATATGAGATACTCATAGCAACGTCAACGTCAACATTGAGTTTGTTTATTTCCCCTTCATTGATAATAATAATGTCTTACATAGCTAACTACTTATTCCATATTAAATACTATCACATCCCCTAAATTAACTTATATTTGACCTTAATTCCATATTAAATACTATCTTATTTTTCAATTTCCAATTTTATACAAAATCTCACCATTATACATTATTTTCATTTTATGTTTTATAAGACAAATTTTTTAAAGATTGTATTCTACCACATCCTTTTTATAATTTTTAGATAAACATATCTCAATTAATATTACTCTACTAACATAAATATTTCTCAAAATTCATTAATTTCATATTTCTTCAAGATATATACTCCCTCCTTTCCTTATTATAAGGCAATTTTTGAGTGTTTTTCTTATTCCTAAATATAAGTCCATTTACAATATTAATGGAGTATTAATTATTTTTTCCCAAAATTATCCTCATATTTAATATGAAAGAGACAATGAGATTTTAAAATAATAACTTGGAGAGAGAAATTTATAAGAAATTAAATAAGGGTAATCTAGGAAAGTGAATAAATTATTTTACAAATTTATTGCTTGTAACTACTTTTCTTAATTTAAGAGAATTGAGTAAAATAGACTTATAAATAGGAACGGAGGGAGTATGAGAATGCCGATGCATATAAATGGTTAGGAAAGTAATTATAAAAAATAAACATAAGTATAATAAAGAAACAAAAAATACTATTAAGCATCTGAGGCTATTTGAAATTGAATAATCTAAACGAAAAAATATGAACTTTTAAAATTTTCCGCTTTTTGATTTTTATTTGGCTTAATTGCACTTTTGCTCCCTGATCTTTCACCTTTGTGCGATTTACCTCCCTCATCTTTAAAATGAGCGAATTCCCTCCCTCTTCTATTAATATGTGCGATTTAGGCCCTTCCGTTAGTTAGCCGTCCAATTACTAACGGCGGTTGCTATTTTCACCCTCCCTTTTACTAACCACACCCCCATATCAGAAATAAAAATAAAAATAAAATAAAAAAATGGAGGTAAATCGCATAAAGGTGAAAGATCAGGGGGCAAAAGTGCAATTAAGCAAAAAAATAAAAAATAAATTAAATACAATTAATAGAAAATAAAAAAAAACTGAAAAAAATATTTTTATAAAAATCAAAGAAAAAATAATAAAATAAATGAAATAAGTTAAATACAAATAATAGAAAATGAAAAAACATTTTTATAAAATCAATAAAAAAACTGAAAAAAATATTTTTATAAAAATCAAAGAAAATTTTTTTTTTATAAAATCAAAGAAAATAAAATATTTTTTTTAATTGAAGATAGAAATTTAAAAATAAAATAAAAGAATAATTATTTTTAATTTAGTGTAGGTGGTGCAAATAGAAACAAATTCTTCTTTTATTTTATTTTTAAATTTCTATCTTCAATTAAAAAAAATATGTTATTTTCTTTGATTTTATAAAAACATTTTTTTCTTTGATTTTTATAAAAAAAAATTCAGTTTTTTCTTTGATTTTATAAAAATATTTTTTCATTTTCTATTAATTGTATTTAACTTATTTCATTTATTTTATTATTTTTTCTTTGATTTTTATAAAAATATTTTTTCAGTTTTTTTTAATTTATAATTTTTTTTATTTTCTATTAATTTTATTTAATTTATTTCGTTTATTTTTTATTTTTTTATTTTTATTTCTGATAAGGGGGTGTGGTTAGTAAAAGGGGGGGTGAAAATAGCAACCACCGTTAGCAATTGGACGGCTAACTAACGGAAGGATATAAATCACACATATTAATAGAAGAGGGAGGGAATTCGCTCATTTTAAAGATGAGGGAGGTAAATCGCACAAAGGTGAAAGATCAGGGAGCAAAAGTGCAATTAAGCCTTTTTATTTTGCTTAAACACATTGATTTCTCTGGTTTAAGAAACACATTTGGTGCATTTGGTGCTCTCCCTTTAAGGATTGATTCCCGGGCCTTCTCCTCGCCAACGCATATGTCTCTTAGCTGTTATTACTTGAGCTATCCTTCAAAGACATGAATATATGAAAATTAATATTGAAAATATGCATACTTTAACTGAAATCTATTGTTTCTCCATAATGTCAACTTTGATCCTAGGCAGAAAGAGAAAATGTGCAACAACTTTGTTCCTGGCATTGACTCAAAACCAAAATATCTTTGTTTTGGAAGTATTCCTGTCATGGCCAATATTTTTTCTGAAAGGCCAATGAATAAATGAATTGTAGCATTATGGGTGCTACAAACCCAATTATAAAGAAACAGGACGCGAAAACGCGAACCAGTAGAAAGAAAAACAGAAAGTGCGGCAAAGGAACTAAGGCTGCAGAAGAGCAAAAAAACCAGCAGCAAGCAATAGAACCAGCAGCAACAAACGAAAGGGAAGTTCCAAATACAACATTTGAATTGAACCCTCGCTAACTGAGACATTGTTTCCCATCAGAGGTGAAGGAAGCTTGCATCTGACCTGCAATTTTTAGGCCTGAAGGAAAAGTAAGAGGTATAAATATACTTCATTAGCTAAATGGACATAATGGACATAATTGTAAAGATGAAAATTAAACTGGAATGATTATCAAAACACAAAAACAAAGAGGATACACTTAGATAAGATGCACATTCACTTTAGAAGATTTTTCACATAAGGAAAGTATATGTCAAGAACCTACCTTCGAATTTGTAGATGACATCCATTCTGGAACGTATAAAGACATGTGAGTCAGCAGAAGCCACCAATAATTTGGTTGGGTCACTTGGTGAAAACTGAAAAAGTAATCATATAAGATTAATAATCACTATTCGCTTATTTTATATAGGATGGCAAAGAAAGGAAGATGCCCATTTGCTCATCATTAGGGTGTCCATTTTAAATGAGACATCTCTAGTTGGGCCACACATGCTATCTACCGTCCAATGATCTAACTTATTGGAACCACCTGTGTTCTGCCTAGCTGAATCAATGTTCCTAAAATTTGCCTTGGCACTACACTTCTGCAAGTTGGAAAAGAACAATGCAATTGAAGCCTAGAAATAAGCAGAATAAAAATGCTTTTTGCTTGAAACTTCGATGGTAGAAACCATCTTTATCAGCTTTTACTAAGAGTATTATCAACACTTAACTGGTTCAAAATATTATGTTTAGCAGAAAATCTCATTCTTAATATGACACTTGTTTTAAGCACATGCATTCCTTTAAATCATTTGTCCATATCACAAATTCTCAATCACATTTCTGTAAAGAAGAATCACCTACCTTTAGCATAGAAGGGCAATACAGTTTCGTATTGTATGCTCAAAGCAAGTGTTCATATTCTATTCTTCAGAGCCTGTAATCGAGTAAAAAACAAAAAAAAAAGCAGGTAGGTTAATGGTCATCACTTAATGTTTGCTCAGTAATAATAATCACCAAAATTATCAAAAAACATAATAAATCATCAAACTTTTAAATGAGAGTTCTTATAATCACATTTCAGCAGTAAACCACAATCCAACCTAAAACATCATACTCAAGATAAAAAAAATCTCAGTTTGTAAGTTGCTATTGAGCTGGCTCAATTTTTACATTTTACACCATCAAGTTTGTTAAGGGGTTGAAGGATTATCATATGAAACTCCATCAGGTTTTGAATCTCATAGCCACTCAGAGTCTTCTTGTTCAAGATTGAGTAAAGAATGTAAGTAACTTTCTCTCTCAGAATCTGAAACCTCAGTATGAATCACACTTGTTCTTAGAGAAGCTAAAATTATCATCCTACTTCATTCTCTGACCTTACATTTGGGGTAGCTAAAGAAACTTTCATTCTACAACCAATAAAGTAGTTGCCGATTTTTCTTAATAGAAACTAAGAACTTGCCATTAGGAACAACTTTAAAGCCAACCATGGCATGAAGATGAAGTGAAGCAGAATAGCTTTCACAAACCAAGAATTCATGAAGATCATTGTCTTTCTCTAATGATACTCGATGGCAAAGATTACATAGGTGAAAGAAATATAAGTAGTTTGTCCTATTTAAAGTAGTTATTCCCATTAAGGGTCAATGGGACATTATTACATTGGTTTAACCAAACGAACATAAAGAACATTAACAATACGTGAGAAAAAATAAAGAATGGAATTGAAAGACAAACTGAAAATGAAAATGGAATTGAAAGAAAAAATAAAGAATCCAAATATATCAGATATATGACAAGACATACTGGTATCAGGACCTATTATGGAATATATGCAAAGAATTGAATTTGAATCATATACCTAGAACAAAAACAGTAAAAAGAGCTAGGCCACCAAGGAGCTTGTAGCGGAGGGACTCCGCTTGGGCAATAGCACAAAGGCCCCTGTTGTTGACCTTTTCAGCATAGAGTTCTACACTGTTTTCAGGAAACTTGAACCTCTTCGATACCACTAAGGTAAGCTCCCTAATTCTCCTTCCCTTCTCACCTATCAAATACAAAATCAGATTTCAAAATCAGCGCAACAAATGAAAGAAAAAAAATTGAAAATTGAAGGTGTATGTAGTACCTAGAAGTCTAGAACGGCCTGGGTTCGAGTGGCTCTGATGATGATCTCAGTTTTCGCTGGAGTGACCCTAACCTCCACACCCGAGTATCTGTCCTCACTCCTCAGCAAGCTTTCGGGTCAGAACCTCGTTCAGCCGAGCGAAGAGAAAAGCCATCAGCCACAAACTACATAAACACAAAAATTAATAACACATATCAAACTAAGGAGAACAATGAAGGGTAAGTTTCATTTCAGAAAAAGTAGAAAAGCGGTGGAAAGGCAAATAAAGTTCATTACAACCCACTAAAGTAACATAAAGTAACCAAAAAAGAAAACCGCACGGTGCCTTATGGTGGACCAACACACGTGGTATAAAACTCTCTTACTGCTGCAGCCAACTGTCATTTTCGCATCAAGTTTTATTAAGCCTACAAAGTAATCTAAATAAAAGTAAGATATTGTGACTTTCTAAAATAGAAAATGGCAAGCAGAGACACCAGACAGATACATAACATTATAACAACAAAAATGGATCACATCATCATTGAGTGAGTTATAAAATTGATAGAAGAAGTACATTAGTTGGAGAAAAGAGAAATTCATATGCAGACTTTAAGAAGGAAAACTGTGATCTCAGTTCTGATTTTGAAGACCATATCTTAGTTTTAGCTTTTTCTACTTCACCTTATGTGTCTTACTTGTCACAATGACCCATAGTTGTTTTGACTCCACTGCCCTAGCACCAGACAATCTCCCTCTCCTCCACTGGTATTGTTCGATAAGTTCAACACCTGAAACAAAAACGCATACACATAATATTAAAAGATGAATAAAAAATCATGGAGGAAAATCATTCACATACATTCAGCACAAGATTGAACCCCCACCGGTCAATCGAAACTGAAATTCCTGCTCACAAAACAGTGCTTGCAAGAATTTGAGGTATCTAATTACCTTGATTGCCTTGTCTAGCTGCAATGTGCAGTGGATGAAGGCGGGGCAGTTTTTGTAGGAAAGGGCTTCCGTGATGGTGTAAGGGAGGAGCTCCTTTACTTAATTTCTAATGTAGCCTTATACAACCTGCCTAAAGAGATTATTCCCAAAATTGTAGTGTGCCAGTGCATGCTTGAGAGTATACATTGGTGTTGAGTGAAGGGTAAAAGGAAGCATTAATAAAAAATATGTGATCTGCAATTCCAAAGTCAAATTTATCCATTAGTGGAATATCTAGGCCTTGATAAACACCCCATTTTCTCATATGCTAAAAAGCTTCATCAGTGGTAAGTCATTTCATTGAAACCCCAAAAATAGAAATGTTGAATAGTGATCACGTTTGCCCTAGTAAGTCACAATAAGCCATCATAGGTTTGTTTCTTTCTTGTTTATTTACTACAGCAAAGCTCTCTATTATCCTGCTTAACATTATCATGAGAAGAAATAAGCACCTTGTCAATTTTCAGCTTGTTGAACACGTCCTGCAGAATTTTGTAATTCTGGATCTTATCATACTCCATCTTTGCATCAAAATTCACCTAGGATAAAACAAACCCACATTGCAAAAGTCACCCTTGGTAGAAATAATATACAAAGAAGAGCTCAAAAGAAAGTTAAAACAAAGAAATGTTACAACCTTGTGCATTGGAACAACTCTTGGATGCGTCATGTCTATCATCTGGCATTGTACATCACCGGATGCAGCCTAACCAAGAGAATAAATAGGATTATATCCAAAAAGTATATCTAATATCTTCATCATAGATTTTATGCCTGGAGTTACTTTTGCATTAACAGTTCAACCTTCCAGTTAATGCTAAGCATGTGTGTTTGGATTTCCCTTAGCAAAACTTATAAGTTATTTCAATAGAAATTCATGTCTCATGATGGTGGATTGAAAAAAAAACACCTAGTCTTGGTGAATGTAAGAGAAATCCAAACACACACTTAGCCCTTATTGACAAAAAAAGGAACATTCTTTAAAAAAAATTAGAAAAATGCTAAAATAGTCCCCGCAAAACAAAGAAGTGATTTGTAATCATCAACAACATCACCAATTAGTGTGACTATTTTTTTTTGAAAACTCAAATATGATATACATTAAATGGAAAAAGAACCCTTGGGAACAAACTCTCCTAAGTGAGACAAGAGCCCCTTACAAATTTAATACCCAAACTAAACCAAGCAGCAACATGGTTCAGAAATACCAAAAGATAAAATTCCAAAAGCATATAAAAACAATACAGATAGCCCCCAATCACATAAGAAAAGAAAGAAATTCTTCCTCCTTATCCTACGTTTACTATGCCTGCAGCAAAAACATAAAGACAACAAACTCCCCCCCCCCCCATATAACCGTAGCTTAACCACACAGGTCATTAACCATGGGCAGCTGACAGAAACCTGTGATTATTAATTAGTGTTACTATTCACCGTTGAACATCCTTGTAAGTTATGATTGTCCAAATTCTTTTCAAAATCATATCAAGTGGTGTATACTATTCAGCATTATACAAGTAAGCATGAAAGAAAGGGTCGAAAGAATTGGTTACCTCCTCAATGTGCGAGCAAACCAAGATTATCCGAAGGATGAAGGTAGTAAGCATTCGCTTGATCTTTCATCAGGCACAATCAGGAAGTTGTGAAGAAGAAAAAAGAAACGAAAATCCCAATGCCCAAATCTGAAATCACAAAGTGGAGAAGAGTTGAAATCTCGATGCACAAAACCAGAACCAGAAGTCGAAAATGTGAGAACCTGAATCGCGATTAGAACGCGAATCTGGAGGCAGCGTTGAAAACCAGAACCAGATACCAAATCAGAGAACATAAATCACGAACCAGATGTGAAAGATTGAAGTTGTGGAGCAAGAATGAGGCGATTGCCAACCGAAAACACCATTGTTGAAGCTGGAAAAATCATCGTGGCTGAGAGAGCAGAGAAAGCTTCAAGAATCTTCTATGATGAACAAAAAGCTTGAAATGTGGGTGGTTGGAGGGATTAAATAGACGGAGAAGAAGAATTATAATGGGTTAAAACTATCAAAAAGTATGCTCAAAAGTTCAGTTTTCCTTCAAAAGTAACATTAGATACCAGAGAAGATGAAAAAAACATGAAAAGTAATCAGAAAAGCGGTAAAAAGGCAAATAAAGTTCTTTACAACCAACTAAAGGAACATAAAGTAACCACATAATAAGCTTAAAATAGACCTTCATCACATGGGAGAAAAAAACAACGGTTCATGATCAGAAAAGTAGAAAAAATGACCAAAAAAAATCAGATAAAGCAAAAACAAAAAAACCCACACATTGCCTTATAATGGACCAACACACATGGTATGAAACTCTCCTAGTGAACAGTAGTAAATAAGTTCTTCCTTTGTAGTGTTTATAGATGTCAGCTTGAGTGTGCATGCTTAGTCTGTCATTTTCATGTATTCGTGCATTGCAGTGACACTCTTAGAGAATTATTCTCGCATGTTTGTAAGTGCCGTTTCGCAACCCTTTGGGTTTTATTCCATACATTTTGTCCAAAAAACAATAGTAAAGTATTTGTTGATGTTTTTTAATATATTGCTTCTATAAAATGAATAAATGATGAGAGATAAAAGTATATTTTAAAATAAAAATAAGAAAATAAATTATATATCTTTAAATTAATAATGTTAATCATATTTCTTAATATATGTATAAATGTATTTTTTCTTTTCCAACAGTTATTTTAAAAGGGAGGAAATGTTATCCCATCTCTCAGTCACATGCCTATTAAAAAAAAACATTTCTCAGCCACATAAATTGTCTTAATTATGGAAACAAGTTACAGCATGCATCTACTTAAGTACAGTATTTAAAACATTAAATACGCATCAATTTTAAGAATGCCACATTAATTTCTAAATTATGGTCTTTTTCATAAACTCACCCTCCTAACAAATTAGAAATTAATTTAAGTGTTTTTAATACGGTTGTCTAAATGATCCATGATAAAGTTTGGGTTAAATAACCTATCATCCAATCTAATTGGAGATAAGTGAGGTGAAATTTCTATATTTTATTTATTAATTTATTTCTAACTCATTTATCTCCAATATAATTGAATGATGAGTTATTTAACCCAAATTTTATCATGGATCATTTAGACAACCCTTTTAACTTTTTCAATGAATAAAAAAAAAGGCAACCCCTTTTAACACAAAGTATCGTAACAAAAAAAAAGTATCGGGTCAATTAAAGGGGTTTATTCAGTGCCATTTTTAAAACACTAAAACACCAAAATTTATGACCAACTTAAATTATATGTAGAGTAAAGAAACAATAAATAATTATCATTAGAATAAAAAAAACAAAAACTTTATCTGACTTGCAATCTGAAATTCAATGGCATGGAAAAAACTCATTTATTTATTTAACCATCATTATTGCCTAATTAACCAATACAATGAATAATCCAGTGCCATTTCTTTTTTCTTTTTTTACAAGAGGAAAAGTCAGTGCCATATATAATGCCATTCCTTTATTTATTATTTATTTATGACTCTAGTTTTTTATTCTGAAAGTATTTATGAGTAGTTACTGTTACCATACTTGTTGGAAATGTCCAATTTCTAATTTCTATAATATTTAATTTTCTTTAATTATTCAATTTTCCACTGAATGCCACCTGTGAAGCTTCGCGTAAAGGCACTTAACTCACCCCACCACCTCTCTCTCTCTCTCTCTATTCAATATTAATACGCCTCTTCATACCACGACTCACCACGGTCAACAAAAGTCCTCTTCTCTGTTCCTCATTCTTCTCAAACACACACAACGTTCGTTGTATCAAATCAACATGGCTTCTTCAATCTCACATGGTCTTGTTCTCACCACCGCTATGGTTTTCTCAGCCACTGTCCTCTATCTTGCTTTCTCTCAAACCCCTCACTCTAATCAACCAATTCTTCGCTCTTGTTTATGCTCAGGTAAATCAATTTCCAATGCTCTCTTTCTTCCATATCATTTTACATTTCCTAAGAATCTCATACTCACTTATCTTGATTTGTTTTTTCAGAGGAAAAGAAGAAGGAAATGAAAAGGAAGAAGAAGAGAGTGAAATTTGCAAAAAATGTGATGGTGAAGGTGGTGCTGAAGGAAGAAGAGACAGATATTAATGATGAAATTGGAGAAGAACAGGGGAAGAAGAAGAAGAAGAACAGAGCATCATCATCATCAATCAGCAGCAACTGCAGAAATGAAAACCCAGAAAGCCGTGGAAATGGAATGCCAGCGAATCGAATGGCTCTGTATAACGGGATTTTGAGGGATCGTGGGAACAGGGTGGCGTGCTGTCACTGAATGATCATCACCATTAGGCTTCTTCATGTAGATATTTTGTTAGAATTTAGAACAGGGGAAATGAAAGATAGATCAATGAAGCTATCTTCTCTGTTTTTCTAATGTTTTCTTCCTTTACAAAAGAAAAAAAAAATGAAATTTAAAGATTAATCTTATTATGAGGAGGGTGGGTTGTGTTGGCAACTAGATTCAGATTTTGAAGTCATGGTCACTTGCCCAATCGTTGTGACTTATGGAGAGGGCTTTGTGATGAAAAATCTAATGTATTCATGTGGTTGTAAATAGATTACTCATTACTTTACTTGTCCGACTCATGGGATTTTGGTGACTTCTCCAAATTATTTGGCAAACTTTTATTCATAGTTTGTGTGGATCACGTTTGCAAACTTGATTTTCCTTTCTTTACTTTCAAAATTGATTAATGTGTTTAATATTTTATTTCACAATTAATTCTAATTTTCAAAATTAATTATTGAGATAAAGCTATAAACTTTAACTTATGTAGTGGACTATAACTAACTATGAGAGATCTTGTGGTTAAATCATACAATATTATTATTTCAACATAATTTTTCTTATAAAAGTATAACAAAATTTCCATCCCACTCTCAATTCACATTAACCATAATCAATTAAGGGATTATATACCTTTTCAAAAAATTATATAAATGCAAACTACTTCACTTTGAAGGCAATTCAACTTACTTTAACTTGGGATCAATTATGAGACTACGTGATCTCCGAACCTCAAAAAAATTAGTCTCATAGTTGTTGATTGTAAGAATACTTTGGGAATTCCAAAAAAAAAAAAACTTACTTTAGTTCATTTTTATGATATAATTAATTTCACTAAATTACTTATATGCAAAATATCCATTGGATCATCTGTTGGTGTTTCCCAACCCCTTAGATCATCTTTTGTACGTTGTTGTTACGACGTTGTTGCTTCCTCCCATTATGGGAAGGAAGATTGTTTCTCTTGTTGCTATTGTTTGAAGTCACACTCTGTATATATTTTTTACCATGGATGGAGAGGAATCAACAATCCCTGCTCCACCTTAAGGAGTAGCCACCCTTGTGGGCTCCTTGAGTAAGTTCTCTAGCACTTCTTCTAGCCATGAGTAGTAAGAACTCTAACTTCTTAACTTTTAATGTTTACAATACTTA
This sequence comes from Lotus japonicus, assembly GCF_012489685.1. Classification (NCBI taxonomy): domain Eukaryota; kingdom Viridiplantae; phylum Streptophyta; class Magnoliopsida; order Fabales; family Fabaceae; genus Lotus; species Lotus japonicus. Next base: position 73,899,297 of record NC_080043.1, read on the forward strand.
GAATATCTTGATTATTGACTCTAGTGCAATTGATCACATGACACCGAATATGTCATATTTCTCTACTTATGCACATTTACTTGGTAAATATCATATTACTGTAGCAAATGGAACTCAAACCCTTGGTACCGGTTGTGGCAATGTTCATCTCCAAACCTCCCTACACTTGAATAGATTACTCAATGCCCCTAATCTCTCTAATAATCTTGTGCCCATTCACAAACTCGCCAAGGGTTTAAACAGTGTAGTAACATTTTTTCATTCTCATTGTGTGTTTCGGAACCTTAACAGGGAGGACGATTGGGGTTGCTAAATAACAAGGCGAGTGATAACTTTCTCCAGCATAATTATCACCAGGAAAGTACCATCAAGAAGGGTTCTAGCTTTCATCCATCAAGCAAGTTAAGGATTGTGGATAACTTCCCAAATATGGCTTCAGCACGAGCGCGTCTTGGGAATCATCATTTCAATGTCTTTAGGTCTTAATTTCCTAAGTGTTTGTTGAGTTGTTTCAATGTGATGTGTGTCAGTTTGCTAAACAGTATCGAGCAACCTTTTTTTTTTTTGAAATAACAGTATCGAGCAACCTATCTATATATATATGTAAAGCTCACTTGAGTTTTTACATTAATTACATATTGTGGTTATCATTTAATGATTTTTTTAAATATTGCTACTTTTATATTTTTTATCAAGTAATTATTTATTATAATAGAGTAATTTTCCTAATTAAATACATATATGATAATAAATAAATTAAATATATTAAAAACAAATTAATAAAATTATAAGGTATATTTAAAATATTATGCATATCATATTTATTATAAAAAAATAAAAGAATAACTCAAATAAATTCATTTTTCAAAATAGTTTAATTTTGAAATTTTTGGTTGATAATAATTATAATTTATATTAAAAATATGTTTTTGGTAATAATATTTAATATGATTTTTACATAAATATGGACATATTGCACTAACTTTCCCTGAGGTTTATTATTGTTGCACTCACCTATAATAGGAAAAAAAAAGTAGTATACAATAAAGTGTTTAATGAACTTCCTAAATGCAATTATATTTGGTATACTTAAAATTTTTCCTTAATTGATAAAAAATAAAAATTATTCTTAACCAACTTCCACTTATTTTTATCTTTATATTCAAAGTAGACGAGCTTATGAAGTTTTTTAACTAAGTCTTTACAATTTTTGTTAGTTTTTTAGCCACATGTATCATCTACTGAGGAAACCATGTTCTACTCGAGTGTGATTAAAGTCAAAGGTCTCCCATAGAGTACAGTTCTTAATGATCGAACCATAGGATTAAAGAGTTAATTTTAACCACTATGATAGATATACATCAGATAGAACGATTTGTGTTTGTAAATTGCACTTATAAAGTTTTTTTAATTTTTTACTATCTTCAAAATTGTAAAAAGTTTATATTGAATAAGATAAATTATTATTTGTCATCGAATGATAGCTCAAGTGGCAAGAGCTAGAGGACATGTGGGTAGGGTAGGGGAGGTCAAAATATCAATCCATGAAAGGTGCAATATATCTTTCTGATGTACCAAAAAGATAAACTATTATCTTAATTCATTTATCAACTAATTAAATTACAAAATATAATTTCTTACAAACTGCATATTAACTAATTAAATGCTTATTAAACAATAAAGAATATAATTTTTTATATGCATCACTAAAAATATTTTTCATAATTAAACTTTTTCTATACCATTGTTCCCATAAAAATTCAATTGCAAACATTGCTTTCAAGGTGAAAACATGCATAAAAGTAAGAGAGAAACATCATTTTGCACAAAACAGAAACTAAGTTATTCAACTCTAATTATATATTTCCCTCCTTTTACTTATTATAAAGAGTGTACTATTATGAAAACATATGATCACAAAATGAATTGAAAATTAATTTTAGTAAGCAACATAAAATATTTTTTAATATACTAAAAAATTAGTTTACAATAAATATTTTATTAAACTTTATCAATGTAATTACATTTCATATATTTATCTTATTTTTAATTATCTACTTAACAATACATTTACTATATTATTACATATACGAAGATAAATTTAACATATAACTTAAAAAAAAAAACCGTGCAACGCACGGGTTTAATTTCTAGTTCCTTAGTAATAATAGAACTTTCAAACCCTTTGATCTTTTCCATTATTATGATATGTGGGAACAAACTTCTAATTCTAATGTTTATGGAGCAAAGTGTACGTTTTGTGTCCTTTATTGATTATTGCACATGCGTTACTTGGATATCCCCATGAAAGAGAAGTCTGAAGTAGTGTAATTATTTGTTATTAGGTAAATTCTGTGGTGCCCAGAATTTTTTTTGGGTGTGGTACCTCATGTGATATTTTAAGTTATAATTTTGTTGAAAAAAGGTGAAATGAATTATTATTGCAATTTTAAAAAGGTTAATAATCAACTTAGAGAATTAATAACATAGACTTTTTAAGTTTGTTTATGTTATATAATACACAATATGAAAATTACGGTTTTTAGCTCAACTTGCAATTCTGAGAGATCATCTAAATTCATTTCATGTCAGGATCTTCTTCCTTCATGCTCCACCCATATTAAACATCTAAATCTTCCTCCATCCTCTTCCTCTAAGTTTGAATTGTATGTTTTCTATTTCTCTATATCATTTTAGGGTACCACACCTTGATCTGGATTAAGGTACCACAGCAAGCACCTTATTTGTTTACTTCTCTTGCATGATCCAAACTCAGTTTGGGAGACCCATTAAAAGATTGTCATCTAATAATAGCAGAGAACATGTGAAACCAAGTTTCACTAAATTTCTCAAAGATAACGGTATTGTTCATGAGTTAGCATGTGTTGACATTCCATAAAAAATGGAGTTGTAAAAAGAAAAAAATCATCGTCCACTAGGAGAGGAAGGGAACCGATACGCTAATAATTTTTTTTTATTTGTTCAATTCACAATTCAAATTACTTAACAATTCACAAATATTTACAAAGTTAGGGACAAAGAAAATTCACATTTAGGCTTAAATTTAGCAACTAAGGAATAACTGAAACAGAGTCTGAAGGCCATCAAGAATGCCTAATAATCTCTTAACAAATCACATGCATAACAATATCAAACCGACATGCATTTCAAAGCAGAACCAAGCAAGTGCAAGCAAGTCAGGAATCATCAGAAATCACTCATCACTCAGCAAAAACAAGGGGTAAAGAGATGAATCCCGGTGAACTCCTATCAACACTATCCATTGAAATTAAAACACCCCTCAGTCCCCAAATTCACTCACTTCGCTCAATAGCATGTCATGTCCCAATACACTAGTTTCGCACATGCGATCTTCTTGAAGTTTCCCAAGCATTGCTCTTCCAAATGACGACGCGTAAGTCTTTTTGGGGAAAGTTATACTTGGTGCGACTTACTTAATCAATTGGCTACCCACTCATGTTTTAGAGGGAGTTAGTCTTATACAGTCTATGATTGATTTTCTTTTTCTCCATTTGTACTATCATGTATATTCTTTAGAGATATGTTTTTGAGTGTTTAGCAAGGTGTGAGCTTTGAGCACTTATTGTGGAATAACTATTCCAAATACTTCCATTGTTCAATCAAGCTAGAAATTTTATATTTTGTTCAAAATTCAAATTTTCAATCTAACCAGTCAGAAGGGGGGCAAAAACCAACACTTGAAAAATTCAGCAAGGTGTGAGATTTGAGCACTTATTGTAGAATGACTATTCCAAATTTTTTCATCGTTGGATCGTGCTGAAAATTTTATATGTTGTTTAAAATTCAAATTTTCAATCTAACCAGTCAGAACGTGTACATATATATAAGGTTGTCAAACTCTCGAGTTGACTCGCAAGTAAACTCTAACATTTCAATAATCGAGCAAACTCTTGCTGACTCAGTAAACTCGCATAGACTCGTGATTCTACACCAAGTCTACGAGTCACGGAGAAAATGAATTTTTTCCTAAATCCCTAAATTAAATGAGGTAATTTTGGATTTTCACAAAAAGCTTTCAATAAAGATTGAGAGAAAGATAGAGTTTCTCATTTCAATCCAAAATTTTCATTCACCTTCGAACCCTATGAGAAAAGGATACATCCCTGCTGCAAGTTGCCGTCACCGCTTTAAATTTTGAGCTATCTCCAAGACTTTTTATTATGAATTATGCATTCTTGGTATTTTTATTGTTTTTGTATTTTATTGAACTTACTCTATTATGAAGTTGGATGTTGAATTTATTTGGTTAATATATATATGTCTCCTTAGTGGTTGTAGTATGTATTCTTTATACATCATGACAAGTTTTATTAAGACTTATTTTGGTAGACTCTAAAGTCTACAAATTAACTCGACGAAACAGGTTTACCTCTAAAAAATGAAACTGTGTAGATTCTCGAGTCTGACAACCATTATATATATATATTAAGATAATTAGCCAACCTATGTCAGCTTTGTTATGTACGAGTGTGAAATGTTAGTTAATTTTAAAAAGATTAATGGTCAAAATAACAATGAGTGACAGTCATTTTATAATTACTAATGGTTTTTGACCGTCACTAAACATCATTTTTCTGTATCGAGACTAAAACCAAACTCGCTTACAAATTCAAAAACTAATTTCACCATAAACCTTTTGAAAAATATAAACTTACACTGTTACACACGCTATGGACACGAAAAATTAAACATCCTTTAATAATAGTATGAAATAAAGAGGAATGGGCATAATTGGAGCAGCTGTGAAGATCTGTAGCTCAACTTAATTCATGAATTCACACGGCAAATGAATTGGTCAGAAGTGGACCACATAAAATGTATGTTTTTGTGTCAGAGCTTGAATCTTGAGAGCCATGGAATGGAAGCCCTCATTTAATTCTTCATCATCGCAGCCCTTACTTAAGGTAGCCTTACAAATTTGACCATCCCAATTTGGACAAATAATAAGATTAATTGTTAGTGATGTACTTTTCAATATATTTTCTTGAACGTTGCTTATTAGTCGCTGATTTCTATTTAATATTGGCATCTCTGCCATCTCACAATCTGGAATCTGGATTCAGAATTTTAGGATATCATTTCATATTTATGAGTATGATGTTGTTGCTTTTAGACGGATAAAGTTATAATATTCTAGATCTGAATATTCTCCCATATGACATTCTCACATGTTTTCAAAACTTACTTTTACTTATAAATCATAAACACAGCCATTCTCTTTAAACTTACTTTTATTCAACGTAATTATATCACTTAAGTTTATCAAACATTAAACTAAACAGACTTTTCAATAGTGCTCCAGTTCGTAAAAGACGAGTATACCATTCTACGTATATGTATATAATAGCAATTAGACTCATGTTTCTAATCTGATATACTTTATTTAAATATGATAGTGTGGCATGATGGTTGCTCACCTCATGCCTTAACAATAAAATTATTGAGTGTTTGATTCTCACCAATGGAAATAAAGTACATTTCGTTGTTAGCTGTGTATCGTTTAGTGCGAGCGAACGCCCATGATAAAGAATTTAATCATTGTTATCTACGATGGATACCTTAGCTCGAAACTTAAAAAAATTACACACAACTTTATTTATAATATTTACATATATTCTAAATTATTTATCTTGTAACTAAAGTAATTTTGATGCATTGTTTGGTCCACTTTTCAGCCACGGTGCCACACTTCAATATGATTGAAAATTGTGGCTGTTAATTATCAAGCATGAGAATTTTCAATAAGAATGACCATTGGATTTCTATGATTGTATTCTTCTAATTTTTAATTAAGAGATTGAAACAAATCACAATAATATTTTAAGAATAAATCAATTGAGGGAAAAAATGAATTGGTTCCCACAAACTTTTTCTTCAAGCTCCACCGCGGATGATGATGATGATGCAGTAGTGCACAATTTAGAAATATGTGCTGGAAATCAAATCACATTGAAATCAATGTTTACGAAAAGGCCTTATATCTCACCCTATAGGGAGAAAAATAGTACTCCCTCCGGTCCTATTTATAAGCAACAAAAAAAAAATCACATAGTTTAAGAAATGTAGTTAAACTAGGTAAAATGCATTAAATATGTCTTGAATCAAAATAAACTTCCAAAATTACCCTTTGTTATTAATGTTGGAAAGTGAGAAAGAGAGATAATAATTAATGAGACACATTTTACAAGTTAGAATTAATAAGGGCATCATTGGAAAAAAATAATTAATATAGCTCAAACTTTCATTTGGTTCTTATAAAAAGGACCAAGATTTTTCTTCTCTTTCATGCTTATAAATAGGACCGGAGGGAGTAGTAGTAATTGATTGTAGATGATTCAATGCATGATAATTAAGGAAAAGATGGTGAGAGAAACATGGAAACTGATGGTATTCAGATTGAGAGAGGTTCATTTCACCAAACACTGAAAGCATCAATGCACCTAATAAACGAGGAATCCTAGGGTTGGATTTTTTTTTTAGTTACATGAGGAATTGAAAAACAGAAACAAACTACTCTACTTCATCTTGCAACAGCAAGGGAATCAAGTTGGAGGGTGGGAGGTGTCAAGTACGGCACGGCGAGCCATCCCTCGCAGCCTGACGAGCCAACAAATCCGCTGCAGTGTTCCTACCTCGAGGAATTTGAACCATGAACATCTTCCAGTCTCTCTGGAGAAGCACGTGAACCCTCTCGATGTCATCTCGAGGAATTTGAACCATGAACATCTTCCAGTCTCTCTGGAGAAGCACGTGAACCCTCTCGATGTCATCTCGTGCCCAGAAGCTATCAACAGCCACCATGGACTGAAGAACATGTTGCACCCCTGAGCAATTCGTGCAGCAGAAAACATCCTTGAACCCCAAGTCCCAACAATGGTTCTCAACGGCTAATTAAAGATTTCAATGTAAGAATTAAAAGTGTAATATATATTTTATAGTACAACTAAAATTTATACTTATAAAACAACTTCAATAAATACCTGAGAATATTCCCATAAAAAAATACTGGGAATATTACCAAATATCTTATTATTAACTCTCTCTCTCTCTCCCTCTCCCTCTCCCTCTCCCTCTCCCTCTCCCTCTCCCTCTCCCTCTCTCTCTCTCTCTCTCTCTCTCTCTCTCTCTCTATATATATATATATATATATATATATATATTCATTTATTAGCCAATAGCTAAACCCAGCCAAAAAGGCTTGCTCAGAACAATTTAAAGCAGAAAGCAAGGCAGGCTGAGAAACAATGCCATTATGGCACCAGAAGAGAAACATGATTACAAACCAGCTAAAGTCACATGCCAGCCAACAACATCAGATTAAAACAAACTAAAAATGTCATTGCAATCCTCAGCATCAGAAAGATAAAAACATCTCAGCAAGACATCACACACTATATTAAGATTATTACTCTACCAACTCAAATAGAAATGAAAAGAAAGATTAGGATGTAAGCAGAGTCACAGTATTGTAAACAAAACACAAAATCAAACTAAGTTGTAAGGATAGGGGGGAGGTAGTCAGCTTTGCCACCAAGAACACGAGCCTTGGTGTCCGGGAAGAACTCAAATCCGGGTAGCTCAGTGACATCTCCTTCACCGGAAACCCCAATAGGATAGCGGAGCAGGTGTCCAGGAAGGTCATGCTCGAGTGACTCACTGGAATAGAGATCCCAGTACTTGTCAGCAATCTGGTTCACCTTCCTAACACATTCTTCATTTTCTGGATTGTTGAAGGAGTCATCAAGCATGCCAAGGTGCTCATACCATAATGACATGCGGAAACCGTGGATCTGACCCCGTGCCGGCTGCCTAGCAGCTAAATGATAGGGTTGATAAGCACCCATGGCAATCTCAGAGTCCCTGGCACCATCCATTGATCTCTGGTTGATGTTGGCAGATCCAACGATTATGTATTCATCATCAACTGCAAAGAAAAAATATATATACGTAACTGTGACAATAAAGACAAAATAAAAATAGTGTGCCAGTTTATGAGATTGCTGAGTTTGAAAGATTGTTTTAACCAACTATGGAAGTTTAATAATTCAACTTACCTATCATCATCTTGGTGTGAACATAAATCATGAAACGTCTGGCCTCTTGGGCTCTGCTATAGTCTGAATCAGGTTCTGGTTGTTCCGAAGGCTCATACTCTCCCTGTTTCTTCACCTCCCTGTTACCAAGGCAGAAGAATGTCAAATAGTTCCGAGGATCTTCCTCAATTCCCTTAGCTCTGAGGGCCTGAATGATGTCCTTGTACATCATCTCCAGTGTTCTCCTCTGCCAGTCCAATATTGCCTGAACTGATGCACTTTCTGGGACACCCTCTGGCCACATTGGGACCACAACATACACGGTGAATTTTTCCCCAGCTTCAATCTTGCTAACAATCTTAAGTGAAAGTTCCTTTGGGATTAGATGCAAAGCACCAATGTCTTCAGGCTTAATATCTTCAGCACTCCAGGCAAAAGAGCTTCCAAGGAAATACTGGTTTTCAATATAGATGAAATTCTTTGCGCGTCGAATAGCATGAATATAAGCATCTTGAATGCTACGATCAATGATATTATCTTTCCCACTAATAAGCCCAGCTCTGGCAGCATCTTCAGGAGACTCTGGGAATCCAAAAGCAGCCCCACCATCAATAGATCTAAATAACTGAACATTCCATGTCTCGTGATCATCAGGAAACATAACTGGGGATGGGGGAATAACGACATCTTCAAGCTCTCTCAGGGAAACAAGTAAGTCCTTCCCACCTTGCTTCCTCCATCTCTGCTCAAAGTTAAACAAAACATCCCAAGCTATAGGTCCTTCAAGCCGGGAGTGGATGTCATGCCAAGGTTCCCTAGGACCACCTTTTGTGATTGCAGCCCCTGGAAAGTTAGGTTGATGAAAATCATCATGGTGCGCTGTGTCCAGGGTTCTGAAAACGGAGTGGAAGGCAGTATCATATCTTCCATCACAAAGGTCAATACCCCCAACAAAACTCACAATTCTACGCTTATCTAACCCTCCACTTGGGAAGTCACTGTCCACCACTACAATCTTCTGGTGATGAGTAAACATAGTGGAAATTTGTAAATCCTGAACGATGCTACCGCCATCATCAGGGTTGCGGGGGCATAAAACACAGTGCACATCAGTGCCTTCGAAGAACTGCGCGGTTTCTTCATCATGAGTAGCCATCAATCCATCTTTTTTCAACAAACCAACTGATGTTCTATCATCCCAAACAAGCATTAAAACTTTAACACCTTCACTTGCCTTTTTCTTGAGAAGCTCACCAAGTGTTACGTCACCCCCTGGCTTTGGCCTCCTAGAATCCCTTACCAGGGAAATTTCAGCATAAACAGACCAACCAGTAATGTATACCAAATGTTTTGCATTAGTGATTGCATCAAAAATATCCTCCCAGCACCTATGAGGCTCATAAGTCTTGCCTCCAGCAAGTGGTATTTTAGGGATGAAATTATCGGGCACGTGAGCATCTTGGTACAAAGATACCTTACAACCATTCCTTTGTGAGAAGAAAGTATAAGGAACTCCAGGATATTTAGGACTTCTAATGCCTCGAGCCCAGTTGCGGTCTTTTGTGACATCAAAATATTGCAGCTTCACATGGATCTTTGAACCCGCGTGTATTGGGTTTTTATCCCCATCCAAGATTTCAACCCATCTATCAATTTCCTCACCATCCAAGACCTCCTCAACAGGAACATATGCTCTTCCAATTAAAGTTGCTCCAATGGGATTATCATCTTTCACAGTGAAAATAATATTTGAAGCCAGATGGGCACAATAAATGTGAAAAGACTCATACCATCTGGGATTACTCTCTTCATTTTCTATAATTCTAGTCCTTCCCACTCTTGCCTTCTCCAGATCAACAGTAGCATAGAGTTTAGTAACTCCCTTTCCAAAACCAACAGTTTCCTCAAAGTTTTGCTTGATCTGTAGTAGAATAAGAATTAAATGCGTCAATAATAGTGAATAAGGAAAATAAAAGAGTAAGACTAAACTAAAGCAATTGAATATTCTAATTTTTCCATGTGCATGTATGTATATGTATGTGAATATGCATATGAATAATCAACAGAAACAACATATGCTTGCAGAGATAGGCTACACATTTCAGCTCATGCTTAAAAAGATTTGATCTGATTTGGGTAAGTATGAAGCCACTAAATCAAAATCCAATAACTAAACTGATTTTTTTCAATAAAATGTGTGTAATAAAGGATCCATAAGATGATCGTGGTAAAAAAGCGGTGGAATTAACACAAGGCAATTTAACTAAAGGCCAATGATCTGATTCATGTTGAGCTAGCAGTTATATTGCAACTTGTGATAAAGATATGGTTCGGGAGTCGGGACGCATTGACTACAATTACCGGGTAACATTATTCTTAAATACCTGCACAAGCTGTTTCCATACATAAGTCAAGCAGGGGTTTCTAGAAATTGGAAGTACCAAAAAAATGACTTATTGGTACAAAAGTTGAAATCATGAGAAATCTAAACAGATGAATCATTTGACTGAGGTTCATGGAAAATCTCATAATTCCATCATCAATGACTTCCTATTCCTTATGAAAAATCATTTGATCATCACATGAAACAAGATCAGGAGCTTTATTTTTGTGTCAAACAAGAAAAATCAAACAAATTCTGGATCCTTCAAAGGAAGCAAGGTCCACTTTGAGCTTAAATCCACAGAACCATCACAGTCAAGAGATTTCTTCGATTTAAGAATTTTCTTCACAAATGGAAACACATCAAGTTCAAATCCAAATGTCAAAACAAAAAAAAAACAAAAAAAAATATTGAATCACCAATTTCTAAAGGATCCAAACAAGCCCAAAAATTTACCTTGCTGAGAAAATTGCCTCCACCGCCAGATTTGAGCTTATCGACCTCAAAGACCGTGGCATGGAGAGTACCATGAAGCAGAATTTGCGCCATCTTTCACCTACAACAGAAATCCACACAACCCCACTTCGCATCAGATCGCATAAACAAGTAGAACCAGATGAAAACACATGAAAACTACCCATTAAAAATAAAGCGATGAATCAAGTGTAAAACTCACAAAGATGCAAACTTTGAAAGAAAAAAGTTAGATCAGATCACAATCACAATCACAGCTTGAGTTGAAAAGGTTTTGAAATTGAACTAAAAGATCATGTGAGAATAGAAAAACAGAGAGAGAAACAGAGCATGTGAAAACAGAGAGACAGAGAAGAGGAAAGACACTAACTTTGTTGAGGGAATGTGAAGAGGGAGATCCGAGAAAGAAGCTGTAACAAGAGAGCGAGAGTGTCTGTCTCTTCCCCTTTTATGAAAGGAAGAAAATAGCATGAATGTTCTGCTGTCACTTTATTACAAAAGGATTGCTATCTTTCTCTCTCTTTGTTTGTGGGAGTGCACAATCATCTCATTCTCTTGACTTCTTCCACCTGTGGTAAACTTTCTTTTCTTTTTTGTTTTTACTCATCATTGCCTTCATGATTTATTTACCTATTTATTTCTTGTGAAAATGAGTAAATTGAAGACTTTTATGATACATGAACCATTAACTATGGGTGGTTAAATGGGTTTGGCTCGTTGGGCTGCATTTTTTGGTGGGTTAGATTGAGTATCTTCAACCCAATAGTCAATTTTTTTCAGATTGACTAAATTAATGTGAATGTGGGTTGGTCGGGTCAGCCCGTCAGTATAAACATTAAAAATATTACAATTTAATCATAAAAAATTATGTTATTTGGATTTGTTGAATTGCTTTTGGTTTAAGATATTTAAACAATTTTATGTTTTTTAAGAAGATATTTAAGTCATATTATGGTTGTGTAATTTGTGTTATTTGTAAGATTGTTTTGTGGAATGTGAACATGATTTAGATTTACTATTGGTAAGTTAATATTGATTGTTCTTAAGTTGTAAGTTTTTTTCATGAATTTGACAACTTGTGATTTGTGATGATTGTTCTTAATATTTAAGTCAAAGCGTGCTAAGTCCAACCTACTGCTGATCCCAAATGACAACACATGTTGATCTATTTACGCGTAAAGTACATGCTGAATGTATGCTAATCACAAGACATCTTCATTCCTCTTCATGACTCAAATGAAGAATGTTTCATACATGTGATTGTTCGACTGACATCTGACTCTTGACAAGAGACTACTGCTATTTAAAAAGACAACATATGTCCCAAGAGATCATAAAACTAGGAAAGTATTTGAAGGAGACCAATACTTGGTCTAGGAACTTCAGAATGCTCAAATGTCAACATGTGTGCTAAATACACCCATTTGCTGAAGTTTCCAAGTTTTGAGGATCTAATCCAGTTGTTGACGACTCTGTTGAAGACCGTCAAGAAAGTTTTATCTTGGACTTAAAGAAACATCAATGATTCGAAGAAGTTTGGTCGTTGTACTAGAAAACAAAATAGTAGTAATTTATGGTCCTTCGATTTAAGGTTTCACTTTTACCCTAGTTATCGATGAGTTGTACAAAAGTCTTCTATACAAAATCAAAATGGTACATGACAACAATTGTATGCCATTGTTTAAAGAAGTAGTACTGAACAAAGAAGATGAAGGAACAAAAGACTCTTTCACTCTTCAAGTACTAAGCGAGTCACCTCTAAAATTCAAATATACCCAAGCTCGTGCTCAACGAAGAAAATGAGAGAAGGTCATCTCTAAATGGCAAACTTCAATGAACACATCAAGAAGCTTCTTAAGGTCTAGAAACGTCCAATAGTTAGAAGACCAACGACTATATTCTCGATGGATATATAAGCGAGCATTCACGGAGCTGAAACCTCCCTTCGACTAGATGTCACCTAGAGAGACACACTAAGTTGAAGGTCCTTTCTATCTAATGTTTGCTAAAGATACTAAGTGTTCGTGATGTAATATTTTATCTTATGCATCTTTGTATATAATCTATAGGTGTTCTTCAATGAAATATTCTATCTTAGGATTCTATGTACAACTGCTCGATGTTAAGACTTAAAAGAAAAAACAATAGCTAGCTTAAGACAACTTAGGATGAAATGGAATTTCCAAAAATGATATGGTTTCTGAAAGATGAAATGGAGTTTCCAAAATTCCACGGATTGATTTCCCATTTATGGAGCCATTGGTGTTTTAGATTAGCAGCTCTTGCCTCATACGAAAAGATGGCAAAGGCTTCAAACCTAAGCTTAGTAAGACTGAGATCTCCTCACCAACTATCCAAATCGATTGGCGCAAATATAATATAAAGAAAATCCACCGGATATAGGCCCGTCAATCTCACATTTATAACATATTTTCAACTTATTTCAGTAAATATATCAATTAGCTTATGTATGAGCGCATATTCTATTTTCTCAAACGCACCTTAGTTACTGAGAGTATCAATGGAAAAGCTGACCAAAAGTTGTTCACACCTGTCGAATATCTTCTTAAAAATAGAAGATTATAAAAGGCATGATCCCCATAAAATTAGTCCCACCTATATCTTCTCCCTTACCAACCAAAGAGAGTAACTCTCCCTCCAATTTGGACTTCGAGTTAGATTTGTTTTTTCTAAAGAGGAGTGCCAATATCAACACATTTATTTAAACATACTTTTCATGTGATTGATTTTTAAAATTTTAGGATATTTTTCTCACAAAAAATAAATCAATCACATAAAATGTTGAAGAGAAAGAGTATGTTGCTAGCATTTTTTCCTCTGAATTCACTCTATTCATGACATCATAAATGTTTCATCAAAATTCAATATTTTGATGTTAGATTTAAAGATATTGATTATTGACCTGATATCACATTTTAAATAGGATTTATCTAAAGTTAAGTTAATGACTACCAAGTCATGACTATACTGAATTTGAGTGTATGGGAGTTGGATTCCTCTCTCTTCCTCCACTCAAGTTCTCTCTCATATTTATTTCTACTCATTCTCTTGAATAACAAACAGAGTCATAAAATGTAAGATAGTTTTTTATTCCCTTATCTCAGCAAAATAATCGAGATACCCTTTCCCGAAACATTCGATGATTGTTGCCCTTAGAAATCCCCGGGTATTAACCCCGAGTAACTGACAATGCCACACGTTATGACTCTAGAAATAAATGGTCATTAATAACCCCAAGTAACTACCATCATAATTGCAAGGCAATGATGGGGAGAAACCTACAACAACCCAAAGAGGCAAGAATGAGGCCTATAAGAAGACACTTTGAGTTAGGACTAGGAGAAAGACATCTTCACTCTAACACTATTCATCACCCTAAGTTTGGATTTGAACTCTAAGCTTTGGACCCCAGTTCTATAGCGGAATATTCTTAATTATTTTTATGTTTATTATGTATACTCTTAACATTAAATAATAATACCCGAAAATGAAATTAGATGTTATATTCAATAAACATAAGTAATTTTATTTCATAATACGTAAAAAAAAAATTAAAGTTTATGAATATGGTAGTAAGTTTAAATAAATTAAATAAGAGTAACAATAATTTGGGCACAATAATATAATATAGTTTAATAGTTGTACACTGTCAGTGTAAAATATTTTTACACAGACGTCTAATAATTGAATGTCACGTATTCAAAACCATTTATATTATTTTTTATTTTAATTAAATTAAAAACATATTTTCTGATTTGGCGACTCATCATTTGATGTCTGTGCAAAAATAATTTACATTGACGGTGCATTATCATTAAATTCTTACTAACGTTTAAGAAATGCTTAAACATATAAATATGAAATAAATAAAATTTTCATGCAATGTTATTTATTTGATAAATTTAATAAATTTATTATTAGTAAATATAATTAAAATTTCTCAAAATTAATCCGATCATTATTCAGAACAAGGCTGATCAACCTTCACGAGTTATAAGCAACCCACGTGTTTGAGGAGGTCGAATTTATGCCGCATGCACTTCAAACTTTTGATTCTCTTCCTCAAACTGAGGCTCCGTTATCTATGCATCGTGCAACATCTGACTGGCCGTTGAAGCTGAATGGTTCAAGATTTCGCATCCTTGTTGTCGTTGTGCACCAGCTTGAAAGTAGAGATAGATAAAAAATTGAAGGTGCTGCCAAGTCCATTGTTAAGTCCACTAATAGTGCTGCTATCACCAACGGTCCTACGTGTTCACTGATACTGAGAAGTCGATTGACGATACTATCATTCCTCCACGTTCTACTAATGCGAATTCTTCTTACCTATCCCATCAGAGATCAAAGTTGTGATCTATTTGTTGAGGATACACCGGAAGCGACAACGACAATGAGCTAATTTCCTTTCTAGCTTATATTCTAACCTTGTCAAAAAATTACAATTCACACTTTTTTTTACTTACTTTCATCACATTAGTGGTGGGCTATTTTTATTTTTGGCATTGAATTGAGCGCACTTATTTGTTCGCTGCTAGATTTTCCAGAGTAAAATGTGGGTGGAAGGTTGAGTCCTAATGCTTCTAATTTTTTTTATAAACGCATCATATGCTTCTTATTTTATTATAAACTCTTACATATTATGTTTCTCGTGGTTATGTGAATAGACTGACTAGTGAAATCAAACCAAATGCATCTCTGATCCTTAAGAAAATTAAATATTACATTTTATAATAAGTAAAAACATAGCTAAAAAATGGACCAGATTGTAACATGATCTATATAATTGCTCATATGTTATACCTATTTATATTTTATTGTCATACTATTTTGTGCACTCATGACATGTTGGTTGTAAACAAGCACACAATTGATATTTTCATCATGACAATAGAATGTATATTAATGTATTGCTTATCGTGCTAGTCATAGTAAAAGAAAAGGAAAGAAGCAAATTAGCTCCTTGAAGTTTGAGTCACGTGCGATTTAGACTATAACGTTTGAAAATGTGCATTTATGTCCTTGAAGCTTTTAAAGTATGCATTTATGTCCTCAGTTTGGCTAATAATGCTTTTTCAGGGAGCTTTCTTTTGCAAAGGGCTTTTGGAGCACAGCTTGAGCAGTCTTGGAAATCTATCTTGGAGTAAAATATACAGGTTAAATTTCAAGGGACGCTAAAGTGGTGCAAGATGTCATACGCTCATTTTCAGGAGGTGTGAATATATTTCTAAGTATGGAGTCATCTTGGAAGCCACTTTATCATGGGACATATATAAACAGATCTGGTATAGCATTGAATTTGTGAAGATCTGTTGAGCGTTATTTTTAGCTCTTGCTTTGAACTTTACAATAGCTTTGCCTATGTGCTTAAGTGTCTGAAATTTATGTTGTATTATAATGATAGACTGGTTGTATTGTGTTACTTCTGTCAGTAGAGGGAGGTTGTGTCTTGCACTTGTTAAGTGTCTATTTTGGGTTATGACTTTTTTGTGAGTACTCTTTTTCGTCATTAGGGTTTTTTCCACTCGGTTTTTCCTATAGAGGTTTTAATGAGGCTCTCTCATAAGTCGCTCTTTTTTCCAAAAATAGCTCTAGGGGCTTCTACGGCCATTAGCTAATTCGGCTTGGCTAGGGACTTTTTTCGTCTTGACTTTTTCTATATCTACATGAGAGGATTGTTCTCATGATTTATTTTTATGATATATATAAATTTCTTTGTTCTAAAAAAAAAGTATGCACTATATAACCATTTTGTTAATATTTATGTTAAATTTTAATATAGTTTATCACTTGACATGCACATGAAAATTTTCTCCCTAAATTACCCTTGTAGGAACATAGTGTTCATGTTTGATTAATTAAAGAAAAATAGCTATGGAGTCTTGGCCAACCAAAAACAAGCATGCACGAGTCTAAGCAATACCTTCCAATCACCATGTGATATGTTATCCGAGTTTTTATTTATACTCAGAAAAATACATTATATGTAAGACCCTATATTTTAGTAGTTAATTATTATATTATTATTATTTTGTGAAAATTATAATAATTAGTTGAATGTCGACTTTTGTGTTGTATTTAGTTGACTTTAATTTGTGGTTGATTTAAGTGTTATTTTTATTTTGAAAATAATATTGCATGAACATATTATTTTATAAGGGGATGAAAATGTTTTGATAAATTAAAATAATTATAATTTCAGATCTTAAATTTAAATCATAATCGTTAGTTAACTATAAGAAACCACAATTACAGTGTCGGTAGGAAATAGATTTGTCAAATGCCAATCAATAAAAAATTTGTGCAGTCAATGGTAGACTATTAGAATGATAAGAAAAGATGATATGTGATAGTAAAAAAGAGATTGAGAGAATGAAATGGTATATCAAAGATGTAATCGAGATAATGAAATGGTCAGTGGCTGGAAGGTACACCGCTTTATTGACATTCTCCCAAATTCTACAGTTGATGGAATCATCACTTTTCACTCATTACAAGCCCATGGTGGTAGAGACGAAATCATGTGGAAGGGGACTCCCTCATGCATGTTCTCTACCAAATCCGCATACGAGCTAATTGGCAATGAACAGCCACAGCGCCTTGAGGAAAATATCTAGAAGCTCTTGACATAAAGCTTAGGAAATTATTTTGATGTTTTCTTTCTAGCATCTTCCTTTTTCTTTCTAGCAATTGTCTCATCCACCACCCCATAATACGAAATTGTCGTCGACTCCTCATCAAATAAAGTTGTTTCGATTTCCAACTCATATTCATCTTCCTTGGGCGTTCAAGGGGTTCTTGTTATTGTTTCAGTTCAGCGTCGTACCTTGAACTATTCCTCCTGACCCCACCCAAGAAATTGGGCAACAGCTTTAAAGTCACAATTTTCATCCCCTTTAGGGGATAAAATGTCAGAAACATAGCCTTGAATTCGGGGAGGGAGAAGACTAAGGTAATGATGTGTCACATCATCAAAATTCGATTTATTTTTGAAAGATTACGAATCATTTTCAACTTCTGCACTTCATCATTTACCCCACTGTTATTCTTTTGAGACTTTGCTCCCATTTCCCATAGTTTTAAGAGCGGTGATGCGAAGTGAATGTTGTTTTTCTTTGAAATGACTTTTACGCATAGAGCGACGGTAGGAGTACCAGAAAAAACCACCTTAACCTAAGCTGCATTCTTCTTTCTAGCATCTTCTTTCTTTTTTCTAGCACTTGTCTCATCCACTACCCCATCATGCGGAATTGTCGTTGACTCCTCATCAAATAAGGTCGGTTGTTTCTGTTTCCAACTCAGACTCACCTTCCTTTGGCGTTGAAGGGGTTCTTGTTCTTGTTTCAGTTCAGCGTCACACCTTGAACCATTCCTCCTGACCCCACCCAAGAAATTGGGAACGGCTCGAAAGTCACAATTTCCATCTCCCTTAGGGGATAAAATGTCACAAACATAGCCTAGAATTTGGGGAGGGAGCCGACTAAGGTAACGATGTGTCACATCATCAAAATTTGATTTCTTTTTGAAAGATTACGAATCATTTTCACCTTCCTCACTTCATCATTTACCCCACTCTTACTCTTTTGAGACTTTGTTCCCGTTTCTCATAGTTTTAGAAGCGGTGGTGCAAAGTGAATGTTGTTTTTCTTTAAAATGACTTTTTCGCATAGAGCGACAGTAGGAGTACTAGAAAAAACCACCTTAACCTTAGGTGCCTTCTTCTTTTTAGCACTTGTCTCATCCACAACCCCATAATGTGAAATTGTCGTCGAATCCTCCTCAAACAAAGTCGAATGTTTCTGTTTCCAACTAAGACTCACCTTCCTTGGGCGTTCAACCGGTTCTTGTTCTTGTTTTAGTTCAGCGTCGCACCTTGAACCATTCCTCCTGACCCCACCCAAGAAATTGGGCAACGGCTCAAAAGTTGCAATTTCCATCCCCTTTAGGGGTAAAATGTCCGAAACATAGCCTAGAATTTAGGGAGGGAGCCAACTAAGGTAACGATGTCATTAGGGGCACTAGTTAGCATGATTTGGGTCTCATAATCAGAGGCCATTACAACCCAATCATTTAGTTTCATAGGGCTCGGGGTTGGATTTGACCTCTAAGCTTTGGACCCCGGTTCTATAGCGGAACAATCTTAATTACTTTTATTTTTATCATGTATATTTTTTGTCAGATTGTGATAATATCAAGTAGAGAGAGAAAGAGAAGGGAAGAAACATGAAGATAAAGTTTATATCGTATTCTGAATTATTAGAAACTGATTACAATGTTAGTCACACTATATAGTGTTACCATTACCATACTGACTCATCAGAGTCAGTTACTAATTGCAGATGTGCGCTAACAAATCTGTAATTGCCTATGAGACATTTTAATCATACAAACACTCAGTGCAATAACACGTATACACTATTGTGCTCTAACACTCTCCCCTCAAACACAATAGTGGGAATCACCCACGTTAAGTTTGCTTCGTAATTCTAGGAACTTGGAAGTTAAGAGAGGTTTAGTTAGTGCATCAGCAAGTTGAAGATAAGAAAGAATATGCTGGATTACGAGTTTCTTAGCAAGGACCTTTTCTCAGACATAAAAAAACATATCTAGTTTTTTTCTCAGACAAAAAAAAAACATCTGGACTGGATTATGAGCCTGTAAAACAGCACTTAAGTTATCACACAAAATTAGAGTAGTGGTTGGAACTTTCAACTCAACGAGAAGTGTTTGAACCCACAAAATATCATCGAAGGCTTGTGCTAAGCTTGTATATTTTGTCTCACAACTGTTGCACGCCACAACTGTTTGTTTTTTGGACCACCAAGAGATCAGATTTGGGCCGAGAAAGAGACAGATTTCAGAGGTGGATCGTCTTTCATCTGGATCAGTAGCCCAATCTACATCACATAGTCCTACAATAGGAAGAGGAGCAGTAGAAGATGTCGGTTTCAGAAAAAGACCACAATATTGAGAACCCTTAAGATAATGAATAATTCTTTTCATAGCTTGCTAATGATCATCAATAGGAGTAGTCATGAATTGATATACTTTGTTGACAGAGTAACTGAGCTCAGGCTGAGTTAAGGTTATATATTATAGAGCCCCAACTGTTGAACGATACAGAAAAAATATACAAAGGGAAAACCAATATGTTTTGACAATTTAGAATCGGTCGCCATGAGAGAAGAGATTGCTTTACAGTCAGCCATCTTAACTTTATTAAGCAAATCTCAATTTTCTCTGAGTAAGCAACAAACACCCATTCACTTGATGTCTGACTTCAATTCCAAGGAAGCAATCATGCTGCCCCAACTATTTTAATGCAAGGGTAGCATTAAGTATAGAAATAACCTGCTGAAGTATGACTGATGAAGTTCTTGTGATGATGATATCATCAACATACACCAGAAAATAGGGGTGTGCATGGTTTGGATCCAATTAAAATCCACTTATATGGTTTGGTTTTAAGAACTGATCCATTTTTATTTCCCATACCGGTTTATGTTTAAAATTGGAGTAAAAACCGATTTATTTTTTGATCCAAAGCCAAATTTAATCCAATTTAAAAATCGGTTTTGAACCACATCTAATTAAAAAAACCGGTTTTACAGAAAATTATGTTTCAAAGCCGATTTAAACTTTTTTTCTTCAGAAAATCCACTTTAAACTGTTTTTTTTTATCAAAAACAAGTTTAATTTCACCGTTTACTCTTTCAGGAACCTAGATCTCAACTTGTGCTGATTCATCATGGACAAGCAAATACGTATGCATGTCTTCCCTAAGATAGAGGGTTGGGAAAACATGTTAAAAGTGATGCTTGAGCTGATATGCAAGAGATTAAAAATTGGCTTAATTGCATTTTTGCTCCCTCATCTTTCACCGTTGTGCGAAGTCCCTCCCCCTATGTTTAAAAGGAGCAGAATCCCTCCCTCATGTATTAAAATGTGAAGATTCGCCCCTTCCGTTAGTTAGCCGTCTAAAAGCTAACGGAGGTTGCTATTTTCACCCCCTTTTTTACTATCTCCACCACTTACATGATTTATGGAAAAAAATTTAATTAAAAACTCAACACCAAGAAATCTATTATCTTCATCTCTTCCCTTATCATCTTCATCTTCTTCATGGTATACAACAAAAAAACCCAGTAGATTTTTTTTACCCCAAATTCAATCTCATACACACTTAGCCACACACACATTGACAAAAAATACTAGTAAAATATGCCTAGCAAATCAACAATGTGCGTCCTCTCCTTGTAATCTTCTTCCCCCCTTCTATTTCTAAAAAATTAATAACCATTCTAACTTATTCTCACCAAGATAATGATGTGTTTCTAGACGATGCAATAAAAACTCATTTCATCAAGTTTTGACACAAAATCCTTCAAAAAGACCATGAGATTCGAATTGAGGATCGGCCATTAACTTGTTTCATAATGAGGAAATAACAGCTCCCAATATGTTAAAATTTCAATTGTGAGATTTAAAGCATATCTTCTCCAAGTGAAAACACCAGACACCAAATTAAACCCCAATAACCCAAAGTTGTCTTGCACTGTTCTGCAAAATACAACATCGAAACCAGAGACAATTCCTCCTCCTCCACGAAGAACCCTAATATTTCCACTGTCAATTGTTGCAATATCGCTGTTCAGGTTCAGAATCAGGGCCAAAAACCACCACTCCCTCTTTCCCTCAACCCACCTCACTACACCACCGTGGTTCTTCCTCTCTCATTCCACCCTCACCTCTCAATCTCAAATCTCTTCATCATCTTAAATCTGGATTTCCTGAAACCTCCATGGCCATCTTCCAGAAAATCATCTTCAACCTCCATCTCCCATCTTCAACCAAACCCAGATCTGTAACAAGAGGAAAAGGTCGCACCTTGGGAAGGTGTTGGTCGGCGGCGAAGAGCAGATGATCGGCGTTCTCACGTAGGCCACCCCTATTACCGCACCACCAGATCTGGGCGAGAAACAAACCCAAAGGTCGCACCTTTTCAGCAAGGGCTCTGTTGGTTCGGTGGTTGTTGCTGCCAAATGGTATATGGATAAGGGGAAGAGGTTTTTAATGGTTTAGGATGAAGATGAAGATTATGGTTGATGTTAGATTTATTATTCATTCTGGATTTTGGGTTGTCTCCATGTTTTTGTTGTTGTTGATGCATATTGGAGATTAGAGATTTTTATTTCTACAAAGAATGGAGTGGTAATGGTGATGGTGTGGTGGAGGGTTGCTGGGTTGGTGTTGTTTAATGGAGAGAGATGGAGGAGTTTTTTTCTTTTATAATTTTTTTTTAACTTATTTCATTTATTTTTTCCTTTATTTTATATTTCTGATTGAGGGGTGTGGTTAGTAAAAGGAGGAGGTGAAAATAGCAATCCCGTTAATAATTGGATGGAAAGTTAATGGTAGCACAAATTAAAACATGAGGGAGGGAATCTGCTCCTTTTAAACATGCGGGAGGGACTTCGCACAACGGTGAAAGATAAGGGAGCAAAAGTGCAATTAAGCCTTAAAAATTCTAGATCTTGTTGTATTTTCCTGTGTGTAAAAATTGGAATTCTGTTACCAGTGATAGGGCCGACATTTGGGTCCCAGAAACTCTGTGGCTAGTGATGAATGATCACACAAATCTTAAGCACAACATAATACATCAAAGAGACTTCAAGATGTCCAAAGAAACAATGAACAATACCTTTATTACTGGATCATGCAAGGGTTGGCTAATCATTCTATCAGATGATCAAGTGTATGTTGTGAACCTCTTCTCCAAAGATGGCTACATGCTCCCTCCTCGAGACACAAATGAATATCTTGTGTTATCTTCTTTCGTTTTCACAATCTCAACCTGTGTCAATTTGAATCCCATCGTCGTAGTAGGTCTCACTCGTAATAAGACCTTGTTTTGGTGCACCTTAGGAGACATGGAATGGAAGGACTACAAAAACAATGATCACGATGATGGTGAGAAATATGGCAATGTCGCATTTCTCAATGACCAACAATATGCCATTAGAGAGAAGGGTAACGTGATTGACGTATTTGGGGTAGATAGCACCCAACCTTATCTTATTCCCCTTTGTACTGTACTTCATGCTACTACCCCAACTAAAAGGCCACCTGAACTGTTTGACTCATATTTGGTCGAGTCTAAGGGAAATATTCTAGTAGTAATAATGTATTGTGGCGAAAACAATGTCGACACCATGCCATTAGTGGTGTGGAAACTATTGACTTTGAGATTTTTAAAGTTCAAGAAGATGTGCTAGTGAAGGTTGAAAGCTTGGAAGACCAAGCCTTATTTTTTAGCGACATGTCGTGTGAGTCCCTTCCTGCTAAACATGGTCCATGTCACCATGAAAATCACATATACTTCATTGGGGAACATAAAGACAAGGCTAATTATGAATAGGGATATTCTAAGGTTGATGATAAGAGTCTGGTTAAAGAGAAGCTTAAAGAACATAAACTCATCACTTCTCCTCCCATTTGGCTCTTGCCCAAATGTATATTTAACTGCAATGACCATCTTCGTTGCATTTGGCACACAAACTAATCTAAAGGAAACAAATTATGCAGGTAGAGATGACAAGATTATGGTCGTCATGAAGATCACATATACTTCATTGGAAAACAAAGTGATGAGGCTCATTATGAATGGGGATATTTTAAGGTTGATGATATGGGTCTGGTTAAGAAGAAGTCCATCTGGCTCTTGCCCAGATATTATTTAACTGCAATTGTCAAGGAAGCAGTTTATGTATGTGGAGATGATGACAAGCATTTTTGTTAGTTGTTATTACTTTGTTTTTTGCCAAAGTTGTTTCCTTATTGCCTTATTGTACTTGGTTTGAGATAACAATTAAAATATGAATGTTGCTTTCATTTCAAAAAAAAAAAAAATTCACAGACTTTGTGTTATGTTCCTAATTGAAATTTATGGCTCATAAAATATAATTGAAAAGAGAGATCAAAATAACTTTAAAATAAGAAAGTGCACAGGATAATTGTATCAAGATTTAGGATCCATGATTTCAATAAGGACAAAGGGTTGAAATTTTCTAGAAAGTGATGCGTGTAAAATCTGTATGTTTTCAGGACTATCAAGCACAAACTGCAACATCATTAATATAAGTAAATAACATCCATAAAAAAGTCTCAGCACAAAAGTGTCACAGTCTTGCTTAACATGAATAAATAACATCCATAAAAAAGTCTCACGATCATGCTTAATAACAGAAAAATGAAAAAACTACTATTAGTAAACAACTATTAGGAATTCTTGAAGACCCTTGACTTCAATTGCACAACATTCCACTTAAAGCTACCACTTTAGCAAACATCCCACTGCAAGAGTTTTAGAGATTACCAGAAAGTATAATTAAAAACAATTAAGTAAAGTAAAATACTAAAATTAGACAACTTAGCTGCATTCTTCTTTCTAGCATCTTCCTTCTTCTTTCTAGCAATTGTCTCATCCACCACCCCATTGCGAATAAAAACATCATAAGTCCAATAATGAATGGTCAAAGACACTCTACCACTAGCACTAGCCATTATGTGAATTAACATAATGGCTAGTGCTAGTAGTAGAGTGTGTTTGACCTTTCACTACTAAACTTATGATGCTTCTATTTTACTCTAATTGCTCATTATTTCGTTGAATATTGAAAGTTAAATGTCAAGTTGTTAAATTTTGATCACCTTTCACTCTCACATAGTAATTTTTAGCTATCAAGAAATCATCATTATTGTGGTTAAATATAATATACTTTCAAAAAAACCTATTATCTTACCTTGTTCACATTTCTCAACAACCTCAAAATCATCATCTAGAATTGATGATGATGACTCTCCTTTAGTCCAATATTGAATACAAATAAGTGCTTCCACCATTTTTGGTGTTACGGAAGCACGATATTCATCAAGTACCCTTCTTCCAATACTAAAGGCAGATTCAGAAGTCACAATAGTCACATGTATAGCCAACACGTCTCTTGCAATATTTGCAAGGATTGGAAGACGACTTGCATTTACTCCCTCCGTTCCTGATTTTTTGTTGTTTAAGGTTATGCACATTGTCTTAAGAGTGTAATCATTCATATATTTGTTGACATAAACACCCTTATTTAATGTTGAGTTATAGTGGAGAGAGAGAATGATAGTTATTGGTTAAGAAATTTGCTATGATTTTGATTGGTGAAAATAAGAGGTGGTATGCGAGAGATATAGTATTAGATGAGGGTATGCATGGGTTTGTAAAACAACAAAAGTTTTAGAATTTAAGCTAAAATTTAAAACAATAAAAGATTAGGAACGGAGGGAGTATCTTCTACCAATTCGGAATATCCAAGTCCACAGGGCTTTCTGACCTCTCCTCCAAGTATTTGCTTAATTCAGATATACCGCAGCCAGACCCAAATGATGTGTAATAACATGTATACACTCCTGTACTCTGTACTCTGACACTCTTAACTTTAAATAATAATAAATGAGAATGAAATTAGATGATATATTCAATCTATATATATATGTAAAGCTCACTTGAGTTTTTACATTAATTACATATTGTGGTTAGCATTTAATGATTCTTCTTAATATTGCTACTTTTATATTTTTTATCAAGTAATTATTGATTATAATAGAGTAATTTTCCTAATTAAATACATATATGATAATAAATAAATTAAATATATTAAAAATAAATTAATAAAATTAGAAGGAATATTTAAAATATTATGCATATCATATTTATTATAAAAAAAATAAAAGAATAACTCAAATAAATTCATTTTTCAAAATAGTTTAATTTTGAATTTTTTGGTTGATAATAATTATAATTTATATTAAAAATATGTTTTTGGTAATAATATTTAATATGATTTTTACATAAATATGGATATATTGCACTAACTTTCCCTGAGGTTTATTATTGTTGCACTCACCTATAATAGGAAAAAAAAGTAGTATACAATAAAGTGTTTAATGAACTTCCTAAATGCAATTATATTTGGTATACTTCTTAATTGATAAAAAATAAAAATTATTCTTAACCAACTTCCACTTATTTTTATCTTTATATTCACAGTAGACGAGCTTATGAAGTTTTTTAACTAAGTATTTACAATTTTTGTTAGTTTTTTAACCACATGTATCATCTACTGAGGAAACCATGTTCTACTCGAGTGTGATTAAAGTCAAAGGTCTCCCATAGAGTACAATTCTTAATGATCGAACCTTAGGGATTAAAGAGTTAATTTTAACCACTATGATAGATATACATTAGATAGAACGATTTGTGTTTGTAAATTGCACTTATAAAGTTTTTTCAATTTTTTACTATCTTCAAAATTGTAAAAAGTTTATATTGAATAAGATAAATTATTATCTGTCATCGAATGATAGCTCAAGTGGCAAGAGTTAGAGGACATGTGGGTAGGGTGGGGGAGGTCAAAATATCAATCCATGAAGGGTGCAATATATCTTTCTGGTGTACCAAAAAGATAAACTATTATCTTAATTCATTTATCAACTAGTTAAATTAAAAAATATAATTTCTTACAAACTGCATATTAACTAATTAAATTCTTATTAAAAATAAATAATATAATTTTTTATATGCATCACTAAAAATATTTTTCATAATTAAACTTTTTCGATACCATTGTTCCCATAAAAATTCAATTGCAAACATTGCTTTCAAGGTGAAAACTTACATAAAAGTAAGAGAGAAACATCATTTTGCACAAAACAAAAACTAAGTTATTCAACTCTAATTATATATTTCCCTCCTTTTACTTATTATAGAGAGTGTATTATTATGAAAACATATGATCACGAAATGAATTGAAAATTAATTTTAGTAAGCAACATAAAATATTTTTTAATATACTAAAAAATTAGTTTACAATAAATATTTTATTAAACTTTATCAATGTAATTATATTTCATATATTTATCTAATTTTTAATTATCTACTACACAATACATTTACTATGTTATTACATATACGAAGATAAATTTAACATATAACTTAAAAAAAATCCGTGCAACGCACGGGTTTAATTTCTAGTAAACATAAGTAATTTTATTTCTTAATACGTACAAAATAAAGTAAGTTTAAATAAATTAAAATTTAAGAGTAATAATAATAATTTGGACACAAAAAATACATTAGTAAATAATAATATATATATATATATAATGTATCTTATGAGAAAGATGATCTTATGTAAGAAAATGAGAATAAATCACGATCGTTAGATCTAATCATGAATGATCTAGATTAAAACATGAAGTCAAAAAGTCACATGACTTTTTTAAATGATAATTAATAAAATTTGTGTACATTCAATGGTAGACTAGAATGATTTAGAATGATAAGAAAAGATTATAGGTGATGAGGTGTGATAGTAAAAAAGAGATTGAGGGCCCGTTTGGTGCGACGTATAGTATAAGGCCTGATAGTATAAGACCTGATAGTATTAGGCCTGATAGTATAAGCCCTGATAACTTTCTTATACTATCCAGCGTTTGGCCATATTCTGTATAATTTACAATATCATTTAAATTAATGCAATTTTATGTTTAGTGAAATATTGAATAATGATATAATAAAAATCAAATATGGAGGTGATTATAACGGTGGTGGCGGTGGTGATGGAAGTGGTGGTAGGTTGGTGGTGGTGGTGGCAATGGTGGTAGATTGGTGTTGGTGGCAGTGGTGGTGACAGTGGAGATGAGTTGGTGGTGGTGGTGACAGCGATGGTGGTTGTGGTGGTGGCGATGATAGGGTGGTGATGGTGGTGGTAAGGCGGTGGCGGCTGCGGTAGGTGGCGGCTACGGTGGAGGGTGGACGCAATGGTGGTGGTGGTGGTGATAGTGGTTGTGGTGTCGGTGGTGGCGACGATTATGGTGGTGGTGGTGTCGGTGGTGACGGTAGGGCGGTGGCGGTGGGGCGGCGGTGGCAGCGATGGTGGTTGTGGTGTTGGCGACGATAGTGTGGTGGTGGTGATAAGGCGGTGGCGGCTGTAGTAGCGCGACGACGACAGTGGAGGGTGGAGGCAATGGTGGTGGTGGTGGCGATAGGGTGGCGGTTGTGGTGTCGGTGGTGGCGACATTATGGTGGTGGTGGCGATAAGGTGGTGGTTGTGGTGTCGGTGGTGGCAGCGATGGTGGTTGTGGTGTTGGCGACGATAGGGTGGCGGTGGCGACTGCAGTAGCGTGGCGGCAACGGTGGAGGGTGGAGGCAATGGTGATAGTGGTGGCGATATGGTGGTGGTTGTGGTGTCGGTGGCGGCAATAGAGTGGTGGCGGCGATTATGGTGGTGGTGGCGATATGGTAGTGGTTGTGGTGTCGGTGGTGGCGGTAGGGCGGTGGTGGTTGTGGTGTCGGTGGTGGCGGTAGGGCGGTGGTGGTGGTGGTGACGGTTGGGCGGCGGTGGTGATCGGGTGGTGGCGGCAACACCCGGTGGTGGTGCCAATTGTAGTGTAAGTTGGCAGCAATGAAGGGTGGTAGTGATGGTGACTTATACGTCACAACCTTATCATGTCTTATCCATCACTCACATGATGGATTAAATAATACGCTATTTTAACGTATAAGGGGACTTTGATGGATAAGCTTATACAATACAATGTCATCACCAAACAATGGATAAACTCATAATGTATTGTATAAGCTTATACTATCATGCCTAATACGGCGTGTCAAACGAGCCCTGAGAGAACAAAATGGTATCCAAGATGTAACCGAGACAATTAAATGGTATCCTGAGATGAATAAAGCGTTTCCGAGTACATGTTTTATGATTCAATACCAATATTTTTCAATGTATCATCATAGTTGGTAAGTATACGAAGTATGAAACTAATACTGTTGACACTTAAAAATTACATTAAATATATTTGTCCTTGATAAATCTTTTTCTATACGCACTATCTTTTCTCAAGAATCAAACTATAATGTTCAAAAAAAAAAATCAAACTATAAATTAAGAGAAAAAAGATGATATACCGACGGTGTAAGATTTTTTTACATTGTCAACCAATCAAATTTCAATAATGCGTCATGTCAATTAATAAAATTAAATAAACGATAGATATTCTCACATCTTTAAAATCTGATTGGCTGACGGTGTCAGTGCATAGAAATTAAACTCATAAATTAAATATTTAATAAGAAGCTTCATTATCTATTGGTCATTTTATTTGGTGTCTCATTTTCAACGTAGTTGGGAGTTAATTCAATAGGAAGCGCGCAACGCACACGTTCTTAACATAAAGTATGGTCCTTCTTCATCCTTGGATCACGCAACGATAATTCCGGTCAAAACGGTGCGCCCATGCTCTATCGCTTTCAATAGATTATAGAAGCATCCGTCATTTTCTTAAAGAAAAGCAGATACACTTACTTTATTTTAGATTTACGATTCAATTTAATTTTTAGTTTAAACTTATTCTAATATAATATTATTTAAAGTCATTTGGATAATGAAAAGTAATTTAAAATATCAAATATATCTCATTTATATTACTCATTGCCTCATTGGTGACTAATACCAGTAATAGTATTTTTTTTATTGGAGAGGTCAGTAACAGTTAACAGTTATAAAAATAAAAATAAAGTTACAGGAGAAAAACAGTGATAATAGTAAATTTCATCAAAATTATTCTAGATTTTCTTACTAGCTCTACAAAATTGGAATCTACATAAATCTATTTATCTATATAACTTGTTGGATTTAATTAATGTGTGCGCGTTGTAAATGTAAATTTTCTTTACATAAACATCAAATGATTGATCCATATAAGAAAATAAAATTTCGGTTTAATTTAGATTACTTACTCCGTTATTATTTAACTGTCTATTTGAGAAGAAAATACAATTATCTTGAATATATGACAGGTAATAGACTAGATTCAGTCCGTAATTTTTTTTAATTAGAATAGATATATTTAAGTAAATCCCAACCTCTTGCAATTTTTTCAATAACACCCTCTTGCAATAAATTGTGATATTCTCACTTCCCATAAAAACTAAATATTAAATAGAGAATTTCAAAAAAAAAAATCAAATAGTGGAGAAAATTTGAGAGAAAAAAATGATGAGAGATTGTAATGAATAAAATTCAAGAAGGTATAGGTAAACATATTTTATTTTTTTAAAATCAACAAAAATAATTATACTCCTTAATTTATATGTTTCTTATCTTCTCGGACAATTATATAGGAACGAAGGCAATACTTCCTTTTAGGCTTGAGTCTAATCATTTTAAAAGTCTAGTCCGACCTAGTAACCTATTTAAAGACTTATTTTATAATAAGACATTTGAGTAGACTGACAAACTTACGTGTAAGCAAGTCATCAAACTTATAGACTAACAAGTTAAAATATATTAAAATCATTATGTCAAAGTAAATATGTCATTCATCTATTTTTGAAGAGATCCGGAGAATAAAAAAACTTGGCCCAATAGATTTATCTGATTGATGACATGGATGGAGAGAAGCCCAAAAAAGTTGCATCGAGTTGGCTCTCCACTATTTCATGAAGAGAATCGCTATATATTTTTGTTGAAGATATGCCTTCCGGCCTTGACAAAAAAATGTCATTGTTTCTTCGAGCTCTGGCAATCCATCTTTGACCAAAAATTAAAATACAGAAATGGAGTGAACACTTTTTAGCCCAAGAAAAATAGTGAACACTTCTTAGTACTTCAACATCTTGAACTGATATTTATTGACAAAAAAAAATATCTTCTGATATTTAACTTGTTCAGCATACGAGTTTAGGCCAAGAATATGATGCATTCTTCTTATTTTGGTGGATTTAACTTTCAGCCCAAACATTCTTATTAGCATATGCTTCCACTTAATAAGATAAACAGACAAAACTTCAAACTAGATTATACTTGCAATAACTAAGTCTTATAGTATGTTATCATCAAAATCGGTATATCATGATTTAACCGTAAGCAAAATTTTCCAGTATGAATCATGTTTTAGCCTTTGGATTTCCTTGGTGTTCCAACCTACATAAAATCTTGAGATTAGAGATGCAATCTTACAGTACTTACACACTAACTATACTAAAACTAAATATTTATTGACTAACACTTTGAGGGGTAAAAAGATTTTTAATTCAAACATCTAGTTCAAATAAGTACCTAAAATCATATCCATATATATATATATATGTAAAAATGACATTTATCACTAATATAACCGTACCTTTATGAGAACTTAGTGGCGGTCCTAACCGCCACGATATCTTTAAAAAACACTTTTTTTATCCTACTTTATAATTTTGCTTACAAAAATAAATTTTTCCAAACGAACAAATAAAGTTTCTTATCCCTTTATGGTGCCACCAATTGACTGCCGCTCTCATGGGGATCGTCGTGTTCTCGATCGTCCCACCAATTTAGTTTCTTCGTTAGTTCATCCCCTCCTTTGGATCACCAGAAAGATGAGATTTTGAGCTTAATGGAGAGTGCAAATTTTTCGGGGCGATGCAAATCTGATGGAAAACCTTGAGACCTGAAGGGAAAAACTTTAGCAAAGGTTGGCGGGGAGATCTCTCCAGCATTAATGGACAATGAAGCTCTGATGACGTTGATCGGGGAGGGAGACAAGGGGGCAAGGAAGCGAATGGGAAGAGTGGGGAAGAAGGTTTTGTCAGTTTACATGTTTATCATCCATTTAATTTTAACCATCCCATTAAGAAATGTTCCAAGATCCCCAGATCGATCAAATGATGTTTAATCATGGTGCACTGGTGAACCAAAATATTAATGGTCAAACCTAGTCTTACCCTACTATTATTATGATTTGTTTAAAGTTTTTTTTTTGAAAGGGTACTATTGACAAATTTAGTGGTGGAGCGTTTTTCTATTACTTTTGGGTTTACGTTTGTTTATTTTCCCTCCCTTGACCTCCAAATGATAATTTGGGACGGTATCTACAACTAGAATTGTAGTTGTTTGAGTATTGATTATTTTGTGAATTTTCCAAAGCTTTCACTTCTTCATTCGAATTCATGTTGGGACATTATCCATTAGGATGCAAACCACCCTACATATCACACTTGAGATTAAGTTCAACATATTTCACTTAAAAATAAATTATCTTCTTATACATATATAAATGACATTTGCTGTGACAAAAAAATATTTTGTGCTAGCTAGCAAGGCATCAAATGTTTCCACTCAATATACTTCTCTTTGGTTCCACCTATCATTCATAGAGGTCATTGAATTTCCAGTTACTCTTAATGAGCTCAAGTGCTTCACCATGTGTCATAGAAATGAATATGCTCCATTTGTTGCATACAAGTTATCTTTTGTAGATGGTGTCAATCCATACTTAGTGGTTACATACTAAAGAATGATGACACATAATGCTCCATTAATAAATACCAGTTCTTGATCATTAATTTCTTAACCTTTATTTTCTAATTAAATCAAATTTATTTCAAACATATAGTAGCACTCTTCAGTAGTTCACTGATCAGTAGTGAATAAAAAAACTGTGAACAATTCACCATCGGCTTTCAAACATTGGATTGGACATAAATAGTGTGTGAACTTAGAAATATACAACTGTAAGACCATGGTCATAAATCATGCTTACACTTGCACACAAAGTTAACAGAATTTTTTTTTTGAATCAGATTTAGGTTGTGAGAAAGGACTGCCTGGACTGCATTAATATTGCTTAGAATCAAATCAGGGCAAATTAAGTGACGGGAATAAGAGGAAAGAAAAGCTGTCATAGCAAATACACTGATTAATTAATCAAGAAATATTTAATGGGGCCATGTGGGACTTTTTGTAGGTCTTGTCTGGTTGCAAAAACAAAGAGGGTCAAAAATAACAATTTGTAGGAATTATTTAATTTTCTTCACAAAGTTAAGAAGTGGGTAGTGGGAGATATCTGTCCAAATCATGAATCAAATTATAGACAAGGCAAAGAGTTAGGCCAATATTGTCCAACCAAGCCAATGACCTAAACAATGGATTCTAAACCCTATAGTTACTAAATATTTCTGAATAAGTAAATTGATAGGGTGGTTGATACCGATCATGTGAGAATACAATTAATTTTATTCACAACCCAAATCCAACCCCACACCATGCTTTGAGAGAGAGAGAAATAAAAGAGAAAGAAAATAAATATATAAATATGATTAGTTATGTGATATAAAAAATAAAAATATAATATAATTAAAAAATCAATGAAAATATGATAAAATTGGATCTTCTCCTTCCAAGCAGAAAAATTGCCAAATGGTAATCTGAACTGTTTAATACTATAAAAGTAACGACAAAAAATTACAACAAAAAGCTATTGAAAAAATATAATTGCTGATGATCATGTTGAAATAGGCTAGTAGACTAAAATTCATGTAAATTTCACTTCAGATTTACTGAGACTCCTTCAATCAATCAATTAAAAAGTGTTGAAAATAAGTGTTAAAGTAAGTATTGTCAACATACTCATAGACCATGACCCATATTTCTGCAGCAATATGCTTCTTATGTAATAAAATTAAGAGATTAATTTCAATGCACTCATAATGTAAATAAGTTTTACATAATCATGCAATCATATCTCTCTATTTTGTTAGTTTATAATTAATTAATTTTAAATTTAATAATATTTAAAATAGAAAATGGAAGGATATGATTGAATGACTGTTTAAAACTTTTTACTCCGTCAGTGCATATAAATTAATTTCTAAATTTAATATGAAGAAAAATATTTTTAACTTGTGAACAATGTTTTTTTTTAGTATATCGGAAAGATAAATTGCTTCCTCCAATAATTGATCTATGGACCTCTCACCCCAACCCATATGTTCCCTAACTCTTATTTAAAGCGATGGAAGCCACTATAGGCCAACTAGGCACATGCCTAAGGCCTCAAATTTTCTTTTACTACCTATAGGCCCCAATTTTTTTTAACAATAATTAAAAGAAAATGTAGAAAATTACTCTAGGAAAAAATAGTCTTATCACTTATTTACAAATTTATAGGAATAATAAATTTGTATTGACTTAAGAATCCACACAAAAAATTTATAGAGCTAAAATTTCACGAAAAAAGTAAAATTGATAGAAGGCCTCATTTTAATGAAAATATTAGTAATGAAATCACACATTCATCTGAAGAATCTTTTCGCATTGAGTATTTTTTTTTATACATATTAGACAATCAGTTAATTCTATTGAGACACAATAAAAACATATTAGATTCTCTTCCAAATGCAAATATTGTCTATAGAATTTTATTGACAATCCCTATAACGGTCGCTATTGTTGAAAAAAGTTTTTCAAAATTAAAATTGCTTAAATTATATCTAAGGTCAATACCGTTACAAAATAAATGAATGTGTTAGCTATTTTATTTATTGAAAACGAAATGTTAGAATTGTTTGATTATAAAATTTTGAGAAATGATTTTCAACTTCAAAATCTAGAAGATTAATATAAAATGTATATTAAGTATCTTTATTCTTTAAGCCCTTAAATAATTTTCGTCTTAGACCCTCGAATGTCTATACACCACCATGTTCTTATCACTTGAGCTATGATTCGGAGACATACAGACAAAGCCACTAAATTAAAATAGGATAATGATAGAGTGCACGAGGATGTAAGCACGATGGGAGCACGAGGCAGTTTCTGGCGGTTTTAAACCGCCACAAATGTGTAACGCTTGCGGTTTTTTCTGGCACTACAAACCAGTGGCGGTTTATAACTGTAAACCGTCACTGACTACTACTCGTGCACTCTCGTGCTAAATCCTGTCGTGCTATATAGCACTGCTCATTAAAATAGCTGTAAATGTAAACGCGTGTGAATGCCCCTCATGCATCTAGAGAAATGAACAGCAGTTAGCACGAGCACATAGTTAAAATTGGAAGCTTCAAGTAAAGGCAGTGATATACACATGTGCAAAATGTGACAAATATGTCATGCTATGAGAACCTGCAATAAAGGCTTGGAACTAGCACATACCATGGGGGTTCAACCCCCTAGCTTCTATGACATTTGTATTTCTGTTGAACTTAATATTAATTTAATTTTTTTTAAATGAACATTAATTTAATTAAGATAAAGTTAATATGTCAAGATTTTGTTTTTCTAACTTATATATACTATTAAAATTAATGTAATAAATTCTAATATTTTTTGTTAGTATTAATGTGAAATCACTTTTTTTTATGGTGAAATCACGTACGTTGGCATTAACTTTAACGCTAAAATAAATATGTTCATCGTCATAAATAATGCTACCATTAGGCAACCATTAGGCAATGAAGGGAAACATATTCTCCCAATTTTATTTTCTCTCAATTTTTTGTAGTGAAAATTTTTGACGGCTTTTAGCCGCCACAAATGCTACCAATGTTTTTTACGGCTATAACCACCACAAATGTTCACTGTAGAAAATTGAGAGAAAATAAAATTGTGAGGATCCCACCCACAATGAAGTTGTATTATCATATGAGCTGTTAGTTTTTCCATTACAGTGAAAACATTCACGCAACGTGTTCAACTGAGTTAGGTAGCCCCTCCTTTTGAGCCTCTCACCTTGATACAACATGCGAATTTATAATGGATCCTGGGACCACTGTTCTGCTATGAAGGTGTGAGAATAAAAAAGACAAAACTTGAGAATATGTGATGATATTAAAATTTTGCAAGTTAAAATAGAGAAAAAAAAAATTGTTTGGCACCCTGAATATAATGCACTCTTATAGGAGTAAAAATATGATAAAGTGGATTTCAAAAATAAAATGATAAAGTGATGTGGAAAGTGAGAGAATAATTTTAAAAGGTAAAGTAAGTTATCACAATCATTACTTAAAAAACTAACAGTTGTGATTGTAATAATATAATTACATATATGTAATAACCTATGGTGTTTCTTTAAATCTGAACTATTTATTTTTCAATTTAACAGTTGTGTGTTAGTTACCTTATTATTTAAAGTGACCGACTCACTTTAGATGAGTCACATTTGGAAATTTTATTTAAAAAAAGAGAAATGAGAAAGAGAAAATAGTAAAAATGACATTGAAAAAAAAGGCTTAAATGAATCAAAGCTCTTAAACAAATTAGTATGTCAACACACACTTTTTTCTGGTGCTTCGGAAAATAAACAAACAAAACACGC
Organism: Lotus japonicus; assembly: GCF_012489685.1. Lineage (NCBI taxonomy): Eukaryota > Viridiplantae > Streptophyta > Magnoliopsida > Fabales > Fabaceae > Lotus > Lotus japonicus. The sequence goes on from NC_080043.1 coordinate 73,935,438, forward strand.
ATTTTGTTATTGGTTTTGTTTTTCATTACTAGGAAAAAAAAAGAGATACAGAGGCAAAAATAAAGTGGATGCGAGTTAGAATTAGAGTTAGGGTGTCAAACTAAAATCAGAGTTGTAATTATTAATGCAGAATACAAGGAGAGGAGTGAATTTACTCATACATCCCATGACCATCTTAAATTTCTCCTTCATCAGTACCGGATTACCTTCAAGTTCATACCAGAATCACATTGCAACTTTTTCCACCTACTCACATGCAATGGCCTAAAAAAGTAGCAAGTATTTGCAAAGTATTTGCACAGTATTTTTTTACCAATAAAAACAAGCACGTTTTCACGCCTGTGTTGCTTTCGGGAGATTCGACCCCATTTTCCTTTAAAAGCAACATTTGTACTGACTACTGACAAAGGTGAAAGTAGATCAGTGAAATTTAGCTTAGTTAGGCAGTTATGTACTATGTCTATATGCATATAGAGCACACATAGAAATCCATAATATTCGTAACATCTAATTAATAGCATCATTATATAAATTCTATTAGAACTCACTTAACTTCTATAACAGCTCCTAAATTTGCATAAATCTTGATACACGAAAAGTGCTGTAAAATGAATAGCAAAACATGTTTTATTTTTCTTGTCGCATAGTGTTTTGGGAGATAATGCAGTGTTCTTAGAATTTGGGAGTGATATAACTTACCCAAAAAAACTAGTTTAGATATGAGGATTGACTTCTTATATATAAATATCTAATCAATGTGAGACTTATTATCACACTTCCTCACTAACAAAGCGGAAGTTTCTTGATTGATTGCAGAGAAAACTGAGAATGTATTGAATGAATGTAAAATCTACTGTTATTACAAGCTTTATACTAAGAGAGTTGTTAAGCAAACTCTAACTAACCGGTTAACAACTTAACCAGATATCTAACAAACTTAACTAACCATAGTAGAGCTAACCATGGTTAACTACCTAAGGTGGTAAGCTAACACTATCTTATTCAACAGCCCCCCTCAAACTGGAGAATGGATGTTATGCATCCCCAGTTTGGAGTAGATACTATGGAATGGGGCAAGGGTCAAAGGTTTTGTAAGAATGTCAGCAATTTGCAAAGAGGAAGACACTGGTAGAAGATGAATGAGTCCTTGTTGAAGCTTCTCACGGACTATGCGACAGTCGAGCTCAATATGCTTGGTCCTTTCGTGATAACTTGGGTTGTGAGCAATGTGCATAGCTGACTGATTATCACAATACATTGATACAGGAGTAGAATGAGAAACTTCTAGATCACGAAGAAGGTAATTGAGCCATTGTATCTCACACACTGTTGCTGCCATGGCCCGATATTCTGCTTCACAAGACGAACGAGATGTGGTTGTCTGCTTCTTTGACTTCCATGAAATCAGTGCACTACCAAGAAACACACAATAGCCAGTGATAGACTTTCGTGTATCCACACAACCAGCCCAATCAGAGTCACTAAATGCAGTTAAGGTAGTGGAAGATGTAGCTGGATAGAAAAGACCACAACCTGGAGTACCTTTGAGGTATCTCAGTACTCTGTGAGCTGCTGCCTCATGAAGGTCTGTAGGAGAAGATAAAAACTGACTGAGTTGATTAACAACAAAGGCTATGTCAGGCCTTGTAGTTGTGAGATAAAGTAACCTGCCAATGAGCCTTCTATAAGAGCCAATGTCATCAAGTGGTTTTCCTGTAGATACTCCAAGCTTATGAGAGTGATCCATTGGAGTAGAAGCAGGTTTGCAACCCAGCAAACCAGAATCTGAAATGAGTTCCAAAGTGTACTTTCTCTGATTTAGAACAATCCCAGCAGTAGATCTGGCAATCTCCAATCCTAAGAAGAACTTGGCTTCTCCTATATCTTTGATCCTAAACTGAGCATGAAGTGATTGTTTCACTGACACAATCTCAGTCATATCATTGCCTGTCAATAGGACATCATCCACATATAGAAGAAGAGCTGTGAATGAAGATGAAGTCTTCTTAACAAAGAGTGTATGATCTACTGCACTTTGCTGGAATCCCAGCTTGTTCTTCGTCATCAGACTCATCTTCATTGCACGAGCCCAGTTGTGGTAGTTTCCATCTGAAAGTGGAGGAGAAACCAGAACGGTAGAAGGGCTCTCGTTGGGATGGATGTAGAGAGCGTGTGAGGCGGTTTGTGCATCTTGCATAGAGAACGGGTACGGCGTCGCGATCGCCGCCATGGGAGCGCGCAGCAGAGCTCTCTCTAAGAGAGCTCTGATACCATAACAAAGCGGAAGTTTCTTGATTGATTGCAGAGAAAACTGAGAATGTATTGAATGAATGTAAAATCTACTGTTATTACAAGCTTTATACTAAGAGAGTTGTTAAGCAAACTCTAACTAACCGGTTAACAACTTAACCAGATATCTAACAAACTAAACTAACCATAGTAGAGAACCATTGTCTGCTTGCTTGCTTGAGTCCATACAGAGATTTCTGGAGCAAACACACTTGATTAGGCTTAGAACAGGACAACCCTTGTGGAAGTGACATATAGATTTCCTCATCTAAAGTGGCATGAAGGAATGCATTATCTACATCCAATTGATGTAAGAACCAGTTCTGAGAAGAAGCCAATGCTACAAGCACTCTGAGTGTAGTCATTTTTGCTACTGGTGAAAAGGTGTCCATGAAATCGATCCCTTCAATCTGGGTATAGCCTTTGACCACCAACCGAGCTTTATACCTCTCTATTGAACCATCTTGCTTGTGCTTGATTTTGTAAACCCATTTGCATCCAATGGGAACCTTGTCATGAGGTTTGTCTACCAAAATCCATGTGTTATTTCTCTCTAGTGCTTCCAGCTCTTGATCCATGGCTTTTCGCCAGCATTCGTGTTTAACAGCCTCAAAGTAATGTGTAGGTTCAACAGCAGTAGTAATGTTCATAACAAAGGTTTGATAATTTGAACCCAAATGCTCATAAGAAATAACACTAGAGAGGATAAGGATTACCCTTGCTTGTAGTGTATGGCACAGCAGTAGAGACAGCCAAATTGCAATGGTAGTCCTGGAGATAAGAAGGTGGTTTCCTGGTTCGATGTGATGTTTGCTGGATAACACCTTGTGCTGGAGCCAAACTAGCTGGCACTGGTTGTACTATAGGTGTCTCGGGTGAAACAATGGGTGAATAATCAAATGGCTCTTTTGATGAAAAATTAGGTAAAGGCAAAGTACTATCAGTGGTACTCTCAAGAGAAGATGATGCTGATATTTTGTATGGAAATACATTTTCATGAAAGACAACATTCCTAGAAACTGAGATGGCTCTAGTTCCTAGATCATAGACCACATACCCTTTGGTACCCGCTTTATATCCAAGAAAGATACACTTTTTAGCTCTAGGATCAAACTTAGTCCTATGACTTGTAAGTGTGGAGACAAAACAAAGGGATCCAAAGACTTTGAGATGGGACAAGTCAGGTAGCTCTTGGTACAAAAGTTGGTAAGGGCACTTATGTCCCAACACTGGTGTAGGCAACCTGTTTATTAAAAACACAGCATGTGCTATAGCATAGGTCCAGAAAGAAGTAGGTAGGCTGGCTTGGAAAAGTAAAGCACGAGCCACATTCAGGATATGTTGGTGTTTCCTCTCAACAATAGAATTTTGTTGAGGGGTTTCCACACAATTAGTTTGATGTGTGATTCCTTTTGAAGCATAAAACTGAGGAATATCAAATTCTTTACCATTGTCACTTCTTATGGTTTTAATGGTAGTGGCAAACTGATTTTCTACTAGAACACAAAAATCTTGAATAAGGGGTCTCACCTCTGCTTTGGATTTAAGCAGATAAACCCAAGTATGTCTAGTAAAATCATCAACTATTGTGAGAAAGTAAGAAAAACCATTAAGTGAAACAGTAGACACAGGACCCCAAATATCAGCATGAACCAATTGAAAAATAGCTGAAGAACAAGAATTACTCAAAGGAAAACTCAATTTTCTTTGCTTTGCAAGAGGACAAATGTCACAAACTTGCTCTTTATTACACTCAATGTAAGGAAATAGGTCTCTAATGGACTGCCCTTTTACAAAAGATGGATGGCCTAGCCTAAAATGCCAAAGGTTATGCATACTAGGTATGAAATTACAAGCTAAGTTTGTATTATCAACAATAGATTCCGGAACTGAAACAGAGTTACAAATGGCTTTGGTAGAAGACCTGGGATTTCCTTTCATGAGTAGATATAGGCCTTTGACTGCTCTAGCTGTGCCAATCCTCTTGTAAGCAATGGAATCCTGTATAATACAATCATCATCTTCAAAAGTCAGTTTATACTTCAGGCATTTAACTAACTTATGAACAGAAATGAGATTGAATTCAAAGCTAGGTAAATACAACACATTGTGTAGCTCAAAGAAAGGTGTAATTTTTATAGTCCCTTTGATGGTGGCAGGAACAATGACACGATTTGGCAGAGAAACTTTCACAGGGGGAACATGTCTGTATGAACTGAAAGCTTCAAGCTTGTTGCAAATATGATCTGTGGCTCCAGTGTCCAAGACCCAGATAGGATTGAGAAAATTACCATTATGAGTTGGAATTACTTGTGTGCATGAATTCACACTTGCTGTTCTTGACTCCTTCTGATCTTGTGTTGGTAGCAAAGCAAGCAAATTCTGATACTGGTCTGCAGTGAACCCAAAACGAGTATTTCCAGCATCCTTGCCCTCTTGATCATCATCATCTTGATGATCTCCATCTGTCTGAACCAGATTGGCTGATTTGCTGGCATACTTTGGATTCTTGAACTTGAAACCCGGAGGAAATCCATGCTTCTTGTAGCATTCCTCAACTGTGTGACCCATCTTGCCACAGTAGGAACATTTCTTGGAGTTATACTTGCTCCCTCCATAACCAGAAGATTGACCACAAGATTGGCCTTGACCCTGTACCCCCCTGGAATCGTTACCACCATGTTCTCTTGAGGCTAACAGAGCCTTCGAGCCAGAAACATTTTCAGACGAAAATTGTCGCTCTTGTTGAGCTATCATAGCAAAAACCCTATTCACATTAGGCAAATTATCTAGAAGCATCAATTGGGAACGAACACCCGAAAATTGATCATTCAACCCTCGAAGGAACCTCACCACTTGATTCTTGTTCCTTTCTTCAGCAATTTTCGTGATCGCACCACACGCACAAACAGGGTTACAGGTACAAATGGGTAGAGGATTGAGTATGTCTAATTCATCCCAAAGAGTCTTCATGCTTGTGTAAAACTTGGAAACAGAAGAATCACCTTGCTTTATGCTGAAGATTTCTTCTTGTAATTCTGAAATCCGAAATAGATCTGCTTGTGAAAATCGTTCTCTGAGTTCTTTCCACACATCTGCAGCTTTGTCACGCCATAGAATCGATTGGGCAATCTCCATGTTCATCGATTTGATGAGCCAGCTTAACACCATCATGTTGCAACGCTGCCAGTAGGGAAGAACGGGATGATCCTGCGGCGGTTCTCCGATCGTGCCGTCGACGAATCCCAGCTTGTTCTTCGTCATCAGACTCATCTTCATTGCACGAGCCCAGTTGTGGTAGTTTCCATCTGAAAGTGGAGGAGAAACCAGAACGGTAGAAGGGCTCTCGTTGGGATGGATGTAGAGAGCGTGTGAGGCGGTTTGTGCATCTTGCACAGAGAACGGGTACGGCGTCGCGATCGCCGCCATGGGAGCGCGCAGCAGAGCTCTCTCTAAGAGAGCTCTGATACCATAACAAAGCGGAAGTTTCTTGATTGATTGCAGAGAAAACTGAGAATGTATTGAATGAATGTAAAATCTACTGTTATTACAAGCTTTATACTAAGAGAGTTGTTAAGCAAACTCTAACTAACCGGTTAACAACTTAACCAGATATCTAACAAACTAAACTAACCATAGTAGAGCTAACCATGGTTAACTACCTAAGGTGGTAAGCTAACACTATCTTATTCAACACTCACATCTAGAGTTGCACATGTAGAACGTGTGAAAAAATGAACATATACAAATGCATTATATAAGTTATATAAGTACGGTATCCAATAAATGATCAAGGATAAACTATAATGCTATCTTAGAATTTGTTATTAGCCTAACGATTCAAAACTTATTAACCTGTTCATAATGCACTAGAAAAAGCTCAGTTCATAATTTTTTTTTGCTGTAGATGTAAAATTCTGGAATCATATGCCTTTAACCCAGAAAGGATAGAATAGTCCTGCTATGTGTACTCATACTATGGCAAGCATTAAATTGATGACAACCACTTCATATGATCATATGAGTGTTGCTGATTTTGTGCATGTAGAGCTGGGACATGATGTGTGGTACATATTCAAAGTTAGAGAATGGTTTCATTGTTGAACTTTTCATAAGATCTGTATAAATTGTAACTTTTTGCCAGTCTGGTATAAGAATCACGGCTGCTACCACAATGTAATTGACAGTCACTTCCAACTGAGGTATCAGAAAAGGACAGCCGCAAAGGTGCCAACCAATATATTTGCTTACTTGGAGTCAAGCACACTATGCAACAATGTTTATGCACATTTTACTGCTTAGATCTACAGTCTCTGTATTTATGACTTATCTTCCTTGATTAACTTACTTGGAGTACTACCTAATTACCACATTACAAATAAATTTAAATTTAAATCTGATTTTGATGGTAAGATGTGATTGAAAATCTTTGGATTATGACCTCATTCCTCTAAGTACTCCAGGCTAGAGTGGTGCGTGCATCTACTGTTTGTTTATCGATTAATTGTAAGAGTCTTAGCCCCTAGAGGCGGTGGAACCTCTAAGAAGGATGCACCACACGCCTTGAGGTGCAAACAACTATAGAATTCTTTACAAACAAATTAAGTAAGCGGGTAAAACATGTTAAAAGTAGTTAAATTGATCTTTGTATTTATATAATATGCAGTGATAGTTGAACTTGAAGTTATAAAATGGATTGTGATGTCACTATTAAAGAGCCAAGCATCTCATAATTTGAAAATTATATCCCAACTTTGTGTTTTCCTTTTGTTTTTGACCATGTAATTGTCACCAATCACCATTGCTCTAATTTGAATTATTACTGTTATAAGCATTTGAAGGCTATCAACACCAGAACTAGTGAAATGGTTGGGTCCTTCGTTTTACTACCCTTTCTATGTGGAAATCCTACCAAACCAAAAAATTACGTGTGCCCTTGAGTGGAAGTAGCCTTAAATTGCTCCATCATCACCCCATGCTTTATAACTTGGCATCATGTCCACATTCGTTGTCACAAATCCCACACACTCTCAACCCTTTACTCACTCTATCTCTCACACCTTTTGGTAAGATAAGATAGTTGTGACCAACATGGCGAAATCAAAGAAATTCAGAGGTGTCAGGCAACGCCATTGGGGCTCATGGGTTTCTGAGATTCGCCACCCATTATTGTACTCTCATCAAACTCAACTGATCACTAATCACTATATAGCTTTTCATTTATTTGTTTGTTTCACTTCCCCCAAAAAATTAACAAAGTTGCAATTTTTTTATTCATTGATCTTTATAGATGTTACTTGAGATCTGATTAGTATCTCAATTAACTAGTTAGTTTTGATGAGATTATTAGGCCACATGAAAAATGTGCATTGAAACAATTATTAAGTGGCATAATGACATTGCTATCATGAAATACTAAGATTCATCGATCATTCATTGTCGCTTCAATCACAAAAGGAAATGTGCATTGTGAAAGTTTATATAGCATGTTTTGAATAAGTTTTTATTTCCTTTGAATCAATTAAGTCTATATATATAGCATGTTTAATTTCAATTACTTTTGATTTGGGGTGTTTGAATAGGAAAAGGAGGGTGTGGCTTGGAACATTTGAGACTGCAGAAGAAGCAGCAAGAGCATATGATGAAGCAGCCATTTTGATGAGTGGAAGGAATGCCAAGACAAACTTCCCTGTTGCTGATAAACCAATGGGAAATCACAGCTCTACTTCCTCTTCCACAACATTATCTGCAGTTCTGAGTGCAAAGCTCAGAAAATGCTGCAAGTCCCCTTCACCTTCCCTCACTTGCCTGAGGCTTGACACTGAGAATTCCCACATTGGGGTGTGGCAGAAGCGAGCAGGGCCTCGTTCTGATTCAAATTGGATCATGATGGTGGAGTTGGAAAGGAAGAAGAATGAAGGATCAACTTCTGATTCCAAATTGCCTGATCTTGTTGATGGATCTGATAAGGTGAAGCCAGAGGAGGGTAATGCCTTGGATGAGGAGCAAAGGATTGCTCTGCAGATGATAGAGGAGCTTCTGAACAGAAATTAAGCTCAATGTGCTTTCTTACTATTATTCTCACGTGGGGCTCTTTCAAGGAGTTTCAAGTCCCATGTTTTGTCATTTTCATCTTGTTTTCTTTGTTTGTTTGTCCCGCCTCAAAAAAAGTTTGAGATGAAAATCTTCTCTCACATCACTTGAATTTCAGTTAGAAAATATATGAAAATATTGGAAAGTAACATGTCGCAAGATACTTTAGTTAATCTAGGGTTATTTCAACAAAAGTATTTCATGACTTCTTATTTTTATACTTTCTGGAAAGCTCATGGTCAAAGAACGAGTTGAGTAACTATTACGCCACAACTCCTAATTGATGAGAAAATGAGTATTACATACCTTCATAATATTTAAGAATTTAGACTCAAAATTAATATACAATATAAGATACTACTCTATTTATTCTAAAACGTTTGTCGTTTAAAGTATGCACACCTATACGAGTTAATTAGTTATTAATTAAGTGATTGATGAGAATTATGATAAATAAAAATTAGAAATGGTAAGTAAACGATATGATATAAAAGGTGGTAACACTTATAGGAAATGGGTGAAAAACTAAAATGATAACCAGATATTATTTGTTAAATATCAAGATAACCATTATGAAGTTTGGGATCTAAGTCCTCTAAAGGTATCCGATAAGAGTCTAAAAATAGAATTTTTTATTTATAACTGCATTATTTAATGCATTTTTTGGTACATCAGAAAGATAAGTTACAATTTTTCAAAGTTAATTTATGAACTTCCCAATTCTCAATCTATATGATCACCAGCTATTAGTACTTGAGCTATCATTGCATTGATAACATAATATAACACTTTCTAAGAAAACCATTTCACTTTTAATTCCTTAACCATTCCATTTAAGGGCATTCTAATTGAGAAATATCTATGGATCAGGTCAGGAAATAAAAAATGTTTTTTTTTTTCAATTTATAGCTAAGCAACAACTATATTTTAATGCAAACAAATAGAATAATCAATATTTTATATAAATAGGAGGCTGTTCCGGTATGGAACCACAGACTAAAGGCTAACCAGTTTAGAGAGCAAACGAAAGTAACAAAGTGAGTAAAAATGCGTGAAATGATAGGTCCTCGCCGCTTGGGCGGTCCTTCTTTATTTATAGTTGGGTTTTGATCCGGTTGGATCATGGGTTACCCGGCCCATTTAATACATGATTCGGTCAGCCTAAGTAATGTACATATTGATCAGCCCATACCAGACCACAAGCCCTCAAGACACTAAGGCTTAGTATAAGACGAAAGTGTCTTTGATAAGCCCTCAGTAATTTACATCACATAAAATGTCAATAAAGGCGTATAAATTCAAATACTTATAAACCTTAACCAAACACCTAATGAACATCATCTTTGTGTGTTGAATCAAATTTGTCACATCCACTCAGCTGTCACTTCATATGCCCTTACCGTGGCAGATTTCGAAATCAATATTGCTTTACCTGCTTTAAAATCATCAAGTAGATCTCCTGCATATTTTTGGGAACTTGGAGCTACCATACTATTATATACTTAAAAATTCCACTATCATAATGATCAAAGCTGCAATTAATGTAATAAAGTACTTCCTCCGTCCCTAATTATAAGCTAACATTGAGACTTTTTTTGTGTCACTAAATATAAGCTAACCTTGCAAAAGTTAATATTTCTTTCCATATTCACCCTTGCATTTATTGGTAGTGGAGCACCACCATTAGTAGTACAATGATGAAAAAGTGTTATCATAAATAGGGGTAAACATAGAAAGTTGTACATTTTTTTTGAAAACCAATGCATCAATTAAGGCTTTCTTAATAAGTGTGATTTTTACAACTTTAGCTTATAATTAGGGACGGAGGGAGTACTATAAATGTTAAACGTAAAGTCATACCCCCTCCTGCAACCTGACTAGCCTCGAAACGTCACATCTCTTAGACTGTAATACCCCTTACCATTTTTCCTTTACCAAATCACACCCCTTCGAATTCAAAATTTTCAAACCAACGTGTCCCTTCGGTCCAAACGTCAGAGTTCATACCTCGAACCCAACCCACACGCGAGGACACGCGTCCCTTTACTCACCATTTAATTCACCCTTTCATCTCCCTTTCCCCTTTCTATATAAGATCCGAAATTCTTACCCTTCTCTCACACTCTCATTTTCACTTTTCTTACTCTTATCATCCTCTCTAATCAGCCAAAACGGTAGAAATTTTTCGTCGATTCCCACTGCATTCATCACCAAAATCCCAGAAGTCACTCAAACTTCTCTCCTTCACAGGTAAACTTCATCCTCCTTTCTTTTCTAATTTCTACATTTCTTATTTTGCTTTTGCAACTTTAGCCTCACATGAACAACTTACTCTACTAAACCCAGAAACTCAACACAATACTCTATCTTTCTACCCAGAAAATCAAAGTTTGGCATTTCCACCCAGAAATTCAAACTACTTTGTCTCTTCTTCTCACACTTTGAAACTCTTCCTTTCAGGAATCCTTTTGAAAATGACTATCAAACGTACTCGTAAGGAAGCTTCTGCCTCCTCCATTCCATCTGCTGCTGGTTCTCTATGGGTTTCTAGTAAAATTAAAAAACAATTCTCTAAGATTTGCACCCCAAAAGCCGTCATCGACTTAGTCACTAAATATAATTTTAGGAAAGATGGCCTTGATGCCCACCTAGACATAATTCCTTGCGCCCCTGATGAACCGTGTTGTTTTGGGAAAACGGATGGTCAAGGGCGAAACTTCACCTACCTATTCGAAAGTTTGTTCTCCGATCTAAAATATGAATTGTCATTCTCTGACTTTACCTGCTCGGTTCTAACCCTTTTGAACGTTGCCCCCACTCAACTCCATGGTAATGCCTGGGCTTACTTAAAAGCTTTTGAAGTCCTGTGTCAAACCTTACACATTCTACCTACCAGCAACAAATTTTTTTACTTCTTTGAAACATGTGGACGAAATGTGAAGGGCGAATATGTCTCACTCGCCACCGCTAGGGGTCTAGGATTGTTCACCCTGTATAAAAGCCATTACAAACATTTCAAAGGTAAATTTTTCAAACTTCGCGAATCTGATGCTTGCATAGACATATTCTACTTTGCCGATGGAAGCCCAAAATTTCCTTTCTATTAGACGAACCAATACGAGAGCGTCATCAAAATTCCCGACGATGCTCTTACCCCCGAGGAATTAGTAGATTGCAAATTTCTATCTGGCTTAGGCTTAAACCTTACAGACTTTATGACTGCTCTCTCTAAAAATGCAGTTGATAAATACGTTGGTAAGGCATTCTAACATGTTTCGCCCCTTTCTTAAATTGCATAAGAAAATTTTACCAAGTTCTAACTCTTGTTCACTCTTTTGCAGGATCAATGGCCCGCCTAAGTGAAGAAGACATCCTTCGATTTCGCCGCGAACAACAGGCTGCTCGAGAAAAAAGGAACCCCGCGAAGTCGGCGGACGAACATGCCACCAGCCACTCTGGTACTGAGTCAGGCCGCCCCACAAAAAAGAAAAAGAAGAATGAAGATCCTACCTCTGTCAAAAGCAAAGACTTGAACCAAACCTCACTGGAAAAGTTCATGAGCAAAGGCGAATCTGCTGTGGCGAACAAAGGTTGTTCGTCAAGCACCCCACCCGTTTGCTGGAAGAACTTGCTGAAAGAGTTTGAGGAATTATCCTCGGATGATGTAACTTCAATTTGGGACTCCAAGATTGATTTCAACTCCCTGGTGGAAACAAATCTGGTGTTCGAGGCGGACCGTGATAAGATTAGGAAGCTAGGTTTGAAGGAAGCTTGTCAGGCCATGATGACAAAAGGCTTGGAGATTGCTGCTATCTCCAAGATGATCGACCTTGAATCGGCCGGATTCGATGGTCTTGCTTCAGCCAAGCTTGTTGAAGAGAAGGAAAAAGAAATTGGAAAAATGAAGGCTACACTCAAGTTGCTGGACAAGTCGAACAAAGCAAATGAAAAGAAAGCCGCGGATTTGGCTTTAGAATTGGAAAAAATGAAGAAAATCTCTGACGAAAACAATGCTACCATCCAAGCCTTGAATGAGGAGAATGAAAAAATTAAGGCTGACTGCGCTCAATTGACTACTGTGCATAATCAAATGCTTGAAGAAAATTCCCAGATGAAAACCGAAATTACTGACTTGAAAATTTCTGTTCTGGATCAGTTTGAGGCTGGATTTTCAAAAGCAATTACTCAAGTCACTTTCCTTAATCCTGACCTGGCGATCAACTTGACGGGAACAGACCCTTACGCCCGCATTGTTGATGGCAAATTGATCAGCCCGGATAACGCGGATGAGGGAAAAGTTGATGAAGAAGAAAAAGAGGAAGAAGAAAACAAAGAAGATGAAGAAGGAAATGTCAACAACAAGGAAAGAGGTGGCGAAACTATCTGAATGATCTAGGCTCTGACTTTGTTAACCCCTTCTCTTTCAACCGACAATGTAAAAGGCTATAGGCCTCTTTTGCTTTAAATTACTCAACGTTCCTTGCCTTATGTAACAACTTTCTTTTATTATAATGAATTTTTCTTCAGTATGCACATGATTGCCTTTTATCTAATTCTTTCGCCCAAAATCTGAATTTGTCATAACTTCTACAATAACACTATCCCTTACTCACCCAAACAACTATCACAATAACTAATTCTATAACTAAGCATATCCCTACTTAGTCATCTGGATTATCATATAACTAGAAAATATAAGCATAACTTCACTTAGATATTCAAGTTATCACATAACTTAAACATATAACTTAACACAAATGACATTTACTAACCTTTCACCAAAATCAGTCCGCCCTCGTCATTTAGTTGAGTACGTTACCCTCTCATTTTACTGTACATAGTAAACTCTTGAGTGAATCTCTTTAAATGTTTTAGAGTTTAAACTTAATCAACTACTTTGGAATCATAAGGCCTTTGTGTACATAACTTAGTCAAATTTTTCATTTTTGACATAGTTACTCATGGAAATCAAAGTCAAAATATTTGATTTCGTTAGTATGCTCGCGTGGAGACTTGTGCTTAGTTTGGACAAGCTTAAATCCAATTTAAGACTGTGCTTATGAATTCGTGGTCGAATGCTCTTATTTTAAGAGACTTACTTTTTTCTCAATTGTCTGACATCGCCCAATTGATAGACCTTAGTTGATAAGTTTCCGCTATGGGTAAAAGAATTAAGCAAAATGATACGCCCTAGATCATTTTAAAAAGGTTATGCCTCGTTAAAAACTCTCCCGCCTGGGGTAGAGAAAAGAGTGCACACCTGTTATTCATTAATAATTGATGCCTCGTTAAAAACTCTCCCGCTTGGGGTAGAGAAAAGAGTGCATCAAATTTAGTCATACACGACAAACATAGTCTCAAACGGTACAACCAACAAACATAACTTCAACACACACAAACTAAAACAACGAAACATAGTCTTGGACAAACACACACTGAACCAAACTGTACAACACAAAACAAACTGAACGAACCACCCTGCACTTCAACTGTAATAGTAACGGAGATGCTGTGCGTTCCAAGCCCTTGGGACCCTTCGCCCCGATAACTCCTCCAAATGATACGCCCCTTGACCAAGCTCTCGCAGAATTCTGTAAGGTCCTTCCCAATTAGGTGATAACTTCGAATCATCAGGCCCCTTCGCCTTCCTCCGCAGAACCAAATCTCCAACTCTCATTTGCCTCGGAACCACTCTAGAGTTGTATCGCCTTTCCGACCTCTGTTTTACCATTGCCTGCCTCAAACGAACTTCTGCTTGCGTTTCCTCTGCTAAATTGAGATCAACCAATCTATTCATGTCGTTCTGCTCTTCATTATAAGTTGCCACCCTGAAAGTTACATCTTGCAACTCTGCTGGGATCATAGCGTCTACCCCGTAAGTCAACTTAAAAGGCGATTCACCAGTAGTTGATTGAGGAGTAGTATTGTACGCCCAAATGACCGTGATCAACTCTTCAGCCCATAATCCTTTAGCTTCGCCTAGGCGCTTTCTAATTCCATTGAGAATGACTTTATTCGCTGACTCTACTTGTCCATTTGTCTGAGGGTGCTCAACTGAGGCGAAACGCATCTCAATTCCCATTCCTGCACAAAAATCCTTCACACTTCTGCTAGTGAACTGTGTTCCATTGTCTGAGACGATAGTTGCTGGAACTCCAAATCTGCAAACCAATTTTCTCCAATAAAACTTTTTGACTTTTTCTGCTGTTATTTTCGCCATTGATTCAGCCTCAGTCCACTTAGTAAAATAGTCTACCGCAACCAAAATAAATCTGATCTGAGAACCTGCTGGAGTGAACGGTCCCAGAATATCTACTCCCCACATTGCAAATGGCCACGATGAACTCATTGAGCTAAGAGTCTCAGGCGGCGCCTTATGTAAATCTGCATAAATTTGACATTTACCACACTTCTTCACATATTCCATACAGTCCCCTCGTAAAGTTGGCCAATAGAACCCTGCTCTGAGCACTTTCGCCGCCAAAGATCTTCCCCCCACATGACTTGCACACACACCTTCGTGAACCTCAAACATGATTATTTCCGCCTCATCCTTGGAGACATATCTCAATAAAGGTACTCCAATCCCTCTTCTGTACAATTGATCGCCCAACAATGTGTAACGACTTGCTTCGCGAATTTGATCCTTAGAAAATGTTAATAAATCAGAACCTTCCGCCTCCAAACACTTTTTGATACGCCACATCCAATCTGAATCCGCCAAAGTTAACACCATCATTGTCTCATCTTCTTCGATACTCGGGCTGCATAAAACTTCCTGGATGACTGACTTATTGTTTCCCGGCTTCTTGGTGCTTGCTAACTTTGATAGAATATCCGCCCTTGTATTCTCCTCCCGCGGAACATAATTGACCTGCACTGTGCCTATCTGCTTTATCAATCCTTGAGCTTTCAATAAATACTTAGCCAGCTGTGCGTCCCTCGCCTGATATTCACCCTGAATCTGCCTGGAAACTATCTGAGAATCTGTTTTAATCATTATTCTCTTGACCCCCATCTCGATCGCCAACTTCAACCCTGCAATTATAGCTTCATACTCTGCCTGATTATTGCTTGCTTTAAAGTCAAACTTGAGTGACTGCTCAACTGTCACGCCACCTGGCCCTTCTAAGATTATCCCAGCTCCACTTCCCTTGACATTAGACGAACCATCTACAGACAAACTCCATTCGCCAACTTCCATAGTTTTCTCACTGGAAGACATTTCATTGACAAAATCAACTAATACCTGTGCTTTAACCAGACCTTTCTTGTCAAAAGTGATTTCAAATTCTGACAACTCGACAGCCCAGGAAACCATTCTTCCAGCCAGATCAGGCTTTTGCAAAACTTGGCGAAGTGGCAAATCAGTTTTTACCACAATTGGAAAGCCTTGAAAATAAGGTCTTAATTTCCTGGCGGATATGATTAAAGCTAACGCAGCCTTTTCAATTTTTTGATATCTAACTTCAGCTCCTTGAAGAGCATGACTCACAAAGTATATGATCCTCATATCATCTTTATTTTCTTGCAACAAAACTGAACTAACTGCATTATCAGAGATGGAAATAAACATTGATAATGAAATACCTGGAACTGGTTTGGCTAAAATTGGTGGCCTGGATAAATGATCCTTCAAACTTTGGAACGCCCTCTCACATTTTTCAGTCCACTGAAAAGTTTTGTTCTTCCTTAAGCATTGAAAAAATGGTGCTGATTTTTCCCCAGAACACGGAAGAAACCTGGACAAAGCTGTTATTCTTCCTGTTAATTTCTGCACATCTTTAACTGAGGCTGGACTCTGCATATCAAGTATCGCCTTGCACTTATCCGGGTTCGCCTCAATTCCTCTCCTTGTGATCATGAAACCCAAAAACTTTCCACTTTGAATTCCAAACGAACACTTTTCTGGATTAAGTCTCATGTTATGCTTTCTTAGTTCGCGAAAAGCTTCTTTGAGATCAGAACAATGTGCCATCATTTCTTCTGACTTGACCACCATGTCGTCTACATAAATTTCCATGTTCCGCCCCACCTGCTTGTCAAACACCTTATCCATCAACCTTTGGTATGTTGCTCCCGCATTCTTCAGCCCAAACGGCATAGTCTGATAACAATAGTTAGCCTGATTTGTCATAAAAGCTGTTTTCTCCTCGTCAGGCTGATACATTCTTATTTGATGATATCCTGAATATGCATCCATGAGGCTAAGCATTCCGAATCCAGATGCCCTATCAACAAGCTTATCAATATTCGGTAAAGGATAAGAATCCTTAGGACAATGCTTGTTCAAATCTGTGTAGTCTGTGCACATTCGCCACTTTCCATTAGCCTTCTTCACCATTACAACATTCGCCAACCAAGTTGGATACTTAACTTCTCTTATGAATCCAGCTTCCAGTAACTTATTTGTTTCCACCTTTACTGCCTCTGCCTTTTCTTCGCCCATCTTTCTCTTGAACTGAGCGATAGGTTTCGCCCCAGGATTTAAAGCCAATTTGTGACATATAAACTCCGGATCGATTCCTGGTAGATCCTTTGCACTCCATGCAAATAAATCCATATTCTCAGATAGCAACTTTATCAACCTGTTTTCCTGACTTGTAGTTAAATTAACACCAACTTTCAACTTTCGCTCACCAAACTGGATCGCCTTAGTTTCCTCTTCTGATGTCATCTTATGCTCAATGAATCCTTCTCGAGGATCCAGAATAATATCAGACTGTTCTATATCCACCTCATAGACTCGATGCCCCTCTTTCACTGCCTTCTTTCCCATGTGCCCATACTGCTTGAAGCTTTCTGAATAACACTTTCGAGCAACCATTTGATCAGCCTTTAAAACTCCAACTCCTCTTGTGCTCAATGGATACTTCGCTGTTAAATGTCTTGTAGAAATGATCGCTCCCAATCTGTTTAATGATGGCCTCCCAATGAGTACATTGTACGGCGAAATACACTTTACAACCAAAAACTTAATAGCAAATGTCTCCGCATTCTTCCCTTCCCCAAAGACAGTCTTCAATTCCACATATCCTCGAACAAATACTTTTTCTCCAGAAAAACCCACTAAAGAACCATCATAAGGCAACAAATCAGATTCATTTAGCCCCAACTTTTCAAAAGCGTCACCATAAATCAAATCCGCCGAGCTTCCTTGATCCAGAAGTACCCTCTCAATTTCATAATCAGCAATCCTCAGCATTACAACAATTGGATCGTCTTCGTGAGGTTGTACTCCCTCAAAATCTCGCATAGTAAAAGTTATATCGGGTTGATTGGTTGCCCAACTCCCCCAATCGTTAGAATAAACAGCATTAATAGAATGAACGTACCTCTTACGAGCTGAGTTAGTCATTCCCCCACCGCGAAATCCACCAAAAATAGAATGAATCCGCCCCTTCGCTTTCCCTTCGGATTGTCTGTTTTGCCCTTCATTTTCAATCTCTTTTCCATCTTCGGTTCGCCTCATTGAAGTTTCTGCCTCATCATGAACAAACATCTTTTCCATTTGCCCTTCAAGCTGTTTCATACACCCAGCCTTTATCAATTTATCGATCTCCTTTTTCAAAGTAAAACAATCATCAGTATTATGTCCCGATATCCTATGATATTCACACCATTTCTTTTTATCCACATAACCCGTTGACGGTTTGGGCTGCCGTGGAAAACGAATAACATTCGCCTCCAAACACGCGTGTAAAGCTTCGGTCAAATTAACCGCCAACGGCACTGGACGATCATTTTGATTACGGGTCCACGTCATTGAATGTCCTGGCCTGCGTATCTCATATGGCTGAACACGATTTTTGAAATTAGAACGGTTATCAAAACGACCATCATAACGGTTGCGATTGTTATACCCTGCGTTGCCACGTTCGGTCCATCCCTTCGAATATTGACCTGCAGCCGCTCCCCTCTTCATCTCAAACTGCTGCTTCTGCCCTGTAACCGCTGCATTCGGGCGGTTGTTCTTGATCTAATCGCTCTGCTCCTCCCTGATGTATCCTTGTACTCTTTCACGTAAATGCGCCATTGTTTCCACAGGTTTTCTACTTAAATTACTGTTCAAACCACCCGGCTTCAAACCCAATTCAAAAGCTGCAATACAAATTTCCGGCATTTTATCCTCCAAATGAACAGATAATTGATTGAAACGCCCCATGTAAGACTGCAAAGTCTCATTCGGCCCTTGACGAACATTGAATAATGTCGCCGGAGTTACTTTTTGTGCACGACTGGTAGAAAACTGAGACAAGAATTTTGTAGATAATTCCGTGAAATTGACAATTGACCTTGACGGCAGAGTCGTGAACCAGATCATCGCTGACTTCTTGAAAGTTGATGGTAACATTTTGCACTTTAATGCGTCTGATGCGCCTACAATGACCATTTTCGTGTTGAAATACACTAAATGGTCCTTTGCATCTGAATCACCATAGTAAGAATCAAGCTTTAACGTCTTCAAATTGTCTGGGACGGCGGTGTTCGCTATTTCTTCTGTGAAAGGTTGAAAGTCCACCACCGTCTCAGCCATTCTTCGATCGCCCTCTCGTAAACCCTGAGTCTGATTGAGATCAGTAAGTTGATTTTGTAACTGTTGATTATGTTGACGAAGTTCATTGAGATCGTCCATGATCCGCTGAAGAGCATCGGGAGGAACATCATTTTGTTGAACATGATTCCTCTCTCCATTCGCCCCGGATCGAGTCACCATCGCGGTGAAAATTGAAGCCTAGGAAAGTATCCTTCGGCCCCACGGTGGGCGCCAATGTTCCGGTATGGAACCACAGACTAAAGGCTAACCAGTTTAGAGAGAGCAAACGAAAGTAACAAAGTGAGTAAAAATGCGTGAAATGATAGGTCCTCGCCGCTTGGGCGGTCCTTCTTTATTTATAGTTGGGTTTTGATCCGGTTGGATCATGGGTTACCCGGCCCATTTAATACATGATTCGGTCAGCCTAAGTAATGTACATATTGATCAGCCCATACCAGACCACAGGCGACATGGATCCACGCGCTTTCCTTCTTAGTTAAGTCATTCACACCCATTATTAAATTTATGGAATGTTTAGAGATGGCAATTGATGTTGGATTTGTTAGGTACCAAAAAAAATACTCATAATTGATAGCTAGGATAAAAATTCGCTAGATGTGTATAAGGTTAGGCCGTGCATGAGTAAATGCCCACGGAAAATAGTGGGTGTAGATATGGATATGAGTACTATAGTACCTGTTCCGGGAATGGACATTCAAGAGAGGTATAGTACCCAGAGGTAGAGGGATTGTGCTAAGAGAGAATCAGAATGAGAGAGAGTGTGCTGAATTTCGAGTGTTATTTCATCCAATGAGCCAAAAGTCCCCTACACTTGATAACTACCTCCTATTTATAGAGCTTGGGTACTACCTATTGGGCCAATTGGGCCTCCGAGGTCAAGGCCCATCTGAAGGCCAGGGCCCCGCCTCAGGGCGGGATACATGCTGGGCGTTGCCCCTCTAGGGGCTCGCCCAGTCCACTAGTCCACAAGTCCACAAGACACCGAGCTCGAGGTACGAGAGCTAAGGGTGTCTTTTAAATGCTTTTACATATGTCTTACAGTACACCAGAATCTGCACTGCCAACATGGCTTGAGAAAAGAGAAGTAAACTATATCGCCAACATGGCGTGAGCAAAAGGAAACTTGCATTTTCAGTTACCCAGTCCACTGACTTGACGAGCAACTCGAGCTGGCAAGTCCACTAGTCCACAAGCGGCGAGAACGATTACTTCGTATTGGCGATAAGTTGGAGCAGGTGTATGATCGTTCGCCGGCGGAAAAGGTGGCAGGCATGGGTCATGTGCTGATCATTCAATCACCGACTGGCGGTAACCCCGGCGAGCGACTGAACTTTGTTGTTGGTGTCACCTGCCAGGCGATGGTGTTTGATCTTTATAATGGCGAGGCTTTTCGCGCTTTCCCACAAACAATAACAATTGGGTTTGACAGCCAAAAGATGAAGGGCGAGCGCCCTTGGTCCGCAAGTCCACAAGCTCGAAGCACGAGAGCGAAGTGTGTCTCCAAACTGTGACCGTCAATCTCTGTCCCCTTGTGATTCCCCTAGCAAGTCGCCCGTTGCCACTTTCCACTTGGTACGGCGTTCCTCGGCTGGCGGTTTCGACCAACGCGCAGGAACTATTCCCAAGTTTCTAGTTGCAATAGCTTCCCCGCCTAGAAGATCACCTAGCCACGCTACTTGGCGGGATCAACAAAGGATGTATAAAGCGTGTAGGTCGCCGACATGGCGCAAATGAAACGCAAACCGCCAATAGCGCAAGGAAATACGCAAATACATGAATCTCCGATTGACGCGGGACCTAGAAAGATGGTGTACAAACGCCTACAAGATTAAGGAGTCGTGGTGGCCCGCCTTATATGACGTATCTCGCTGAATAGAAGCTGGCTCGCCTGATGACATGGTCCCTTGGTCCGCAAGTCCACAAGCTCGAAGCAGGAGAGCGAAGTGTGTCTCCAAACTGTGACCGTCAATCTCTGTCCCCTTGTGATTCCCCTAGCAAGTCGCCCGTTGCCACTTTCCACTTGGTACGGCGTTCCTCGGCTGGCGGTTTCGACCAACGCGCAGGAACTATTCCCAAGTTTCTAGTTGCAATAGCTTCCCCGCCTAGAAGATCACCTAGCCACGCTACTTGGCGGGATCAACAAAGGATGTATAAAGCGTGTAGGTCGCCGACATGGCGCAAATGAAACGCAAACCGCCAATAGCGCAAGGAAATACGCAAATACATGAATCTCCGATTGACGCGGGACCTAGAAAGATGGTGTACAAACGCCTACAAGATTAAGGAGTCGTGGTGGCCCGCCTTATATGACGTATCTCGCTGAATAGAAGCTGGCTCGCCTGATGACATGGTCTCCCGCCAATCTCCCCCGCATCCGCCCTTCGTAGCATCTTCATGGATCAAGTTGCTTCCTGGGCGAGCCCCCTAATATGGCGAAGGGACTCAACCAGTCCACAAGACACCGAGCTCGAAGCATGAGAGCACAATGTGTCTTCAAGCTGAAGTCGCCGCCGCATCGTCCCTAGGAGAAGATCCGCCCAGCACGCATGCTCCTTCACTCGCCATAGTCTACAAGTCCACCAGACTCTGTGTCCAAGTCATGAGGAGTAGGAGTGTCCTCACTTGCCGCATCGCCATCACCATCTTGCTTTAGCCTTATAAGAAATTAGTTTGACTTGCTCGCCACTCTCAGCGTAAGGCCGCCACCATTTTGCGGTAGGTCGCTACCCTCATTTTTGGCGGTAGGTCGCAACCCTCTTGCGGTAGGTCGCGACCCTCTTGCGGTAGGTCGCCACCATTTTGCGGTAGGTCGCTACCCTCATTTTTGACGGTAGGTCGCGACCCTTTAGCGGTAGGTCGCCATCCTCTTGCGGTAGGTCGCGACCCTTAGCGTGAGGTCGCCACCCTTTTGTCGACTTTTGTGTGTCTAAAAACTGAGTCTTACAGGTCGCCACCCATAGCGTTTGGTCGCCACCCTTTGGCATGAGGTCACCACCCTAGCGGTAGGTCGCCACCCTTGGTGTGATCGTCCCATTTCGGGACTCAAAGTGCTTTGGGTTCCAATGGCCAGTTGGATTACCAAAGCGGTGCTCAGTAAAATGGGCAATTTGTACCCCACACATCGCCAATGAATCCGGTGGTTACGTGGGCTTTTCCGGGGCTAATTTAGTTCATCGTGAAACTTGTTTCACTTTGTAACTAAATCGCGCCATCAGGAGCTTGTCCCACCCAATAACAAACCGCTTATGGAAGAGTCTTCCAAGTTTCATAAAACTTTAATGGTGTGCCTCAATTCACCCACTCCTTCTCTTTGATCCGATTTGCTCCTCTCTGTCTGAATCAAAACCAGTGAAGACAATATAACTTCTAATATCAACTTCAAAATAAGAAAATTAGGAAATACAACAACTGAGAAGGGAATCAAATGAAAGATGGAGGAAAAGTTTGAAGGAATTGGAAAATTTGTTGCCAGCGATCTTAACCATAGCAACGCTTTACTCGCCAAACTTCCACGGCCAAAACAAAACGTGCCCGCCAGAATTGCACTAGAAACTTGGATGAGAAGTCTCTGAAATTTGAAATCGATCCGCGCGGCAAAGTTGTGAACCACGCCATCGCCGTCGATTTGAACGTCGATGGAAACATCCTGCACTTCACCGCATCTGAAACTCCTCCTTTTATCGCTGCTTGGGCGACGTGTCGCCCTTTCCAACTTCGCGCGCTTTCTTTTGAAAGCGTCGTCCTCCTCATCAAGAATATAAGTGCTGGCGCGAGCACGCATCTCCTCCATCGAACGCGCCGGCTTACGTGTCAATTTGCTGTTCAACCCTCCCGGTAGCAAACCGTTTTTAAATGCTAAAGCACAAGCTCGAGGCTCCTCGTCCTCAACCTTGACCGTCGCTGCGCTGTACCTTGCCATGTACCCTTTCAGTGATTCTCCTTCTTGCTGGCGAATATTATATAGGTCGTTGATCGTCACCGGCTGATTCTTATTCGCCGAGAATTGCACTAGAAACTTGGATGAGAAGTCTCTGAAATTTGAAATCGATCCGCGCGGCAAAGTTGTGAACCACGCCATCGCCGTCGATTTGAACGTCGATGGAAACATCCTGCACTTCACCGCATCTGACGCCGCAATTATCACCATCTTCGTATTAAAATACAGAAGATGATCCTTCGGATCGGAATCTCCGCTGTAAGAATCCAGAACTAACGTTTTCATGTTATCCAGAATCGCCACACTCTCGACATCTTCCGAGAACGGACGGAACTCAGCCACGGAATCTGCTTCTCTGCTTCCATCACCTCGCTGCTCGCGGCGGTAGAAATCTAACTGAGCCTGTAGATGCTCATTCCGCTGCTGGATGTTGCCAATGCTGCGCACCAAATGGCGCCATTGCTCCTGCGTCACCGCCGGTTGTTGTTCCGGAGCAGGTGAATTCTCTGGTGAGCGCTCCAGAGATCCCACCTGTGAAGGCGATGGAGGAGGTGGTGGTACAGGAGGTGATGGAGGAGGAGAAGGCGATTGTACTCCTGTCGTTCGTACCGGAGAATCCAGGACCACACGATGAGGCCGCCGAGGCGGCGAAATCCGCTGTCGCATTGGTGAATGATGTTGCCTCCTGCGTCGAGTCTCCATCCAAACCAG
The DNA here is from genome assembly GCF_012489685.1 of Lotus japonicus. NCBI lineage: Eukaryota > Viridiplantae > Streptophyta > Magnoliopsida > Fabales > Fabaceae > Lotus > Lotus japonicus. The sequence continues at coordinate 73,959,026 of NC_080043.1, forward strand.
AAACGATGCAAACTCGATCGGAAAACCAATCACTAATCACAGAATCAAAATCAGAAAACCAGAGAATTGCCTAATCACAATCAGAGGTAACTTCATGCACAATCAATCCACGTGAATGGGAGTAGAGAGTTTACAGTCCCCACAGACGGCGCCAAATGTTCCGGGAATGGACATTCAAGAGAGGTATAGTACCCAGAGGTAGAGGGATTGTGCTAAGAGAGAATCAGAATGAGAGAGAGTGTGCTGAATTTCGAGTGTTATTTCATCCAATGAGCCAAAAGTCCCCTACACTTGATAACTACCTCCTATTTATAGAGCTTGGGTACTACCTATTGGGCCAATTGGGCCTCCGAGGTCAAGGCCCATCTGAAGGCCAGGGCCCCGCCTCAGGGCGGGATACATGCTGGGCGTTGCCCCTCTAGGGGCTCGCCCAGTCCAGTACCCAACCCGCCTCATACATGGACACCCATATCTCACACATAGTTGGTGTTATAGTAAGAATCTTAATATAAAAATGAGTGAGGGAGGGAGGAGGGAAAGAGAAAAGGAAAGAAAACACGGAAATAGAACAAATTCATTCCTCTATTTTCGTGATTTTTTTTCTTTTTCCCTTTTCCTCCCTCCAACCAAACATAGTGAAAATATAACTTTCGAATTACTTCTTATAAAAAATAAGTGAAGTCTTGATATCAAATATATGATTCTGAATTTTTTCTCACTCCTTTTTGAAACAAGTTAGTAACCTATAATGGTAGTTTATTAACAAATCTAAAATTATAAATTTATAGTTTAACTTTATTTTTTTTAAGATTATACTTATTCGAATGATTTTATTAGTTAAATATTTGGATAATATTTTTTATTTTAAATTAATGCTTTTTATTTTATAAATAGCGGTTATATTTTGGTTTTCTATTGAAAAAATCATGAAAGTTTAATTTTGCTCAACTAAATTGCGGGTAATAGACACAAGTACAAGCATATAAGTACCCAGATGGTACGGTGACGGGTATCTAGGTTGATACCCACGTAGATATGGGAACATACTTTTTAAAAACACGAGTATGAAAATACGTACCAATATACTATGCCCAGACCCTGCTAGGGGTGGAAATATGCCAAGCCAAGCCAGGCTTTGTGTGGCTCAAGCCTGGCTTGCATTCTGTTTTCGTGGCCCAAATCTGGCTTGTGGCCTGTCACAAGTCGAACTTTAAGGTCTAACCTGACCTTTTATAAGGTCTAGTTTGGCCTACCAGTATACTTAAAAGCCTTTTTAATGGACAATTCCATTTAATGAAGTTCAATAGGCCGGCGGGCTAATAAAGCTTTTTATATATCATTGCATTTCCTTTTCAAATAAAAAAAACATGAGTAAGTTTGAAACGTTCCTAATCTAGGTTAGGGACTTAGGGTTTTCATGTTTTATACAAAGGTAAATAAACATCAGTTAAAAAAATAAAAATAGCATTTTATTACATTGTATTTATTTAAAATATTAATAAATATAATAGATAAATAAACCGGCCTATCAAGCCAAATATGCTTTTATGATAGTTTTGGCCTGACTTTTTTAGTTAATTAAGTCTTTTAAAACGCCTAAGTCCAGTCTTTTTAATAAACGAACCAAACCAGACCAAACCTCTGACAAGTCAAGCCACGAGCCTTTGTTGGGTCGTCTACCTACGCATGGTCATCCTTAGAATGACATCATGAACTTGAAGGTTTTTTTCTTTTGATTTGAAACTAGGCTGAAGCTTAATAAAGGGAAATGGAAAAAAGCAATTATTTTGTATTCTATAAAGGGTGAGATATTGAAGCATGAAACATCCCATCCTTGAATTGAAGTTAATGAGTTTTGGAGTAACTAACTCCATGTGGTAGAGACTCATCATAGGTTCTTTAGGTTTCGGCCCTTGTGTTATTAAATTGCCTTCAAGTGACTGTCGACATGATGCAACTTCTAATATGTTTGTCTTATTAGTATGTGTGAGCTGTTCTCCATATGATAGTGTCGAAGAGATAGTTAGTCGCAATTTATTTGAGCTTATAGGAAGGTAAAAGTAAGTACACAAGTGATCAAATGAAGCTACGTGGACGTACTGGCGGTGTTAAATGATGTGTCTCTTTTATACCTTAGAATTGCTTCCATATAGCTTAACCTTTCTACTAGCCTTGCACTTATTGCTAGGAGAGTTAAACTAACTGCATTCAAGTTATTTATGGTGGATCTTATCCTTTCTCATAAAAAAATGTGAATGCTTATAAAAAAAATGTGAATGTCATTCAATAATTCTGTTGTTGACACAAAAGATCCATTAATGTCGAGGGATCAACATCATTACATCACTACTAAAAAATGTACTTTCTCTCTTTCAATATAAATGTCCACTTAGAGAAAATGCACACATATTAAAAAATACAATTAATTTTGTTAACATTTTAAAACATATCATTTGTTTCTCTATTTTACCCTTTCCAATGTATTTTATCTCTCTGTTAACCCAATTTTATCAAAGGTAGATTTATCGACATCAACCTTATCAAAAGGATAGTTTCTCGACAATCGTCGAAATCTGGTTAAAAGTCTACAGAAAAACCATGCAAAATGCTAAGTTAAAATGGCAAACCGATAGCCGTGTATTTCGACCAGATCAGTGCATGAAGCAGTTACAAAGTAGTGGGCAGTTACCAACACGTGCTTTTGTCCGCAATACAAGGAGCGGTTAAGAAAAGGAGTGCCTTTGCCCACGATGTCAGGTCCCACACGTTGTAAAAAAGCGGTTATAGAACGTGTGCAAGAGGCTTCTAGAACAAGCAATAGGTGTGGCGCCAAACATTCAAAATCCACTAACCCACTCGTCAGAGGAAAAAACTGCCAAGGACGTGTGCAGCAATGGAGTGCTATAAATAGGAGAAGATTAGTCAGAAAAAGGGTTCTCAACTCAACTCCAAAAAACTCACTAAAAAGCTCACATGTCCGCATCAAAGAGACTTCAAGAGCCTAACGTGATCATGAAGGAGTATGTTGCAGAACCAACCATTTACAATTCCTGCATTTAATGCTTTCAAACTTGTTGTTTTGTTCATTTGAATTCCTGTCGATTTTCTTCATTTGATATAATTTTCAGTTTTCGACTTTCTTTGTGTACTTTGCCCCTTTGTTTAATGAAATTCAGTTTTCAGTACTCCTGAATACTTGTTTTAAGTTACAAACTCAACCTTTGACACTTGTTTGTCGAAAATAACGTTCCACACACATCACTTTGGCAAGACGTTTTCCGAAAAGAACTCCCTAATCTTAAATTTTTTCCAGTTGAATTTGGAGAATGTTTGTTTCCCAAATATCAGTGTAAACACTCTCCTCATTTATTCTTCTCATAAGAGCATTATATGTAAAAACATTAATTAATGCTTCATTGAAATTCTAAGTGGAAGGTAGACAGTTATTGTGAAACAAACTTTTTCTCTCTAAGTGAACAGTTATTATGAGAGGAGTAAAAATTTGTGTTTAGCAACGGAAGAAAATCGGTTGTTGATAGAGACAGATTCATTATATTGCAAAGAAAATGACGCTTTAAAATTTTGGGACGGGATCAGTGAAGGGAATACTTCCTCGCTAGATCTTCTCTTTTAGATTTTTGGCTAAAAAGTATTTTTGGCCCCTGATGTTTCAAGTTTGTGCAAATTCTACCCCTACTATATTTTTGTCGACGTTTCTACCCCTCATGTTTTTAAACAGTGCACCATCTACCCCTCCGTTAGTAAGGATTTCTCAGGAGAGGTTCCTGAGTGGATTGGAGAGATGAAGAGGAGCATATGAAGTTGATGATGATCAAGGAAATGATATATATTAAATTTGCTTGATGTATATATCAATTATGTATGTAATTGAACTGGTTAAATGCATGTTTTGCTACTTATAGGTCTTGAGTTTGAATCTTCCATGCCGCCTTTTTTCAATTTCACTTGTCATTTCCACGTGGCAGGTCAAAAAAATATGAAAAAAAAAACCAAATAAGCTTATTCCGTTAGTTTTTTATCGTCTGACTGACGGAGGGGTAAACGGTGCACTGTTTGAAAACATGAGGGGTAGAAACATCGACAAAAATAGAGTAGGGGCAGAATTTGCACAAACTTGAAACATCAGGTGCCAAAAGTGCTTTTTAGCCTAGATTTTTCGCCGCCAATTTGCTAAACTGGGAAAGGATTTAGCGAGGGATTAATTCCATTGCAAATCCTTTTGTAATTTTAATACATAAACCTATTTAATCTAAATATGTTTCTGGTCTTAAAAGTTAGACACTAGAATCTATATAGTCCCTAAGAAAGGAAAACTTATTTTTCTGTCCTTGACAGATTTTATTTGATGTAAAAAATCCCTATAATGTCATAATGCTTATTTAGCATTTTTATTTATTAATAACAAATCCACGTAGGTTGTCATGTGGAATTTTCATATACATATTTTGGTTCCTAAATTTTTTTAAATCAAATTTAATCATTTTCATATACATATTTTGGTTCCTAAATTTTTTTAAATCAAATTTAATCATTTTCATTTCTTCTTAATTTTAAGAGGATAATTGCAGTTTTGGAGAGAGAGAGCAGTGAGAAGAAGGGGATAATGAGCATAGGTTTTGTTGTCTTTTTTACTCGGTTTTGATCCATGACTAGTTAGCAAAAGACCTTAATCATGGTTGAAGTGTGGTTTTTTCTTTTTAAAATTAAGTGTGGTTAACAAGTGGAGTGAAATGCATATTTTAGCTAAGAACAAAGTTGAGTGTTTCAGTGACAAACCTAGAGGGGTAAGTGCATTTTACACAATTTTAGAAGTAGAAAGTAGAAAAATTTAATCAAAGTAAGCATAATTACATGGACTAAAATCACACATTTATAAAAATAATTGATAAACCATGCAATTAAGCCAATTATAAATTATACTAATAACTTAACAAAAAATAGCTTAAATAAGTTTTTTCCCTGCAAAATACATAATTTTTGTTTTTCGTCTCTAGAAAATCTTTTTGTGTTTAACATTCTTAAAAAAATTATATGTTTTGTTTTTAGTTCTTACGGTCACATTTTCCATCCAAATTTAACGTAACTACATGTGATATGAGTTAAATAGTTATTATGTTAAATTATTATCGTGTTTATTCATTTATATTATTGCATTAATTGTGTTTAGTCTGTTCAATTTGGATGAAAAATATGAAGAAAATGACTAAAAACAAAACATATAATTTTGGGACGATGTTAAACAAGACAAATATTTTCTAGAGACAAAAAACAGAAATGATGTATTTTGCAAGAATCAAAACTCATTTAAGCAAAAAAAAAAAGTTAAATAATTTAATTAAATAATTGGGATAGGTTCAAGATCTTGAACAAGAGGGAAAGGCAGAGGGAATCAGAAGTGTAGAGAGCAGAAGATGATTCTTGCAGTGCTGTTTGCCAACGCTGAAGGCAACATCCTCATCGAACGGTGCGTTCAGATCTCTCTCTTCTTCCCATTTTCACTTCTCAGTTTTGTTGGGTGCTTTTTATTTCCCATTCGCTTGAAACAGCTCAATTTTCTGATGGTACGATCTCAAAATTTGATTTTGCGGATCGATTCGTGTTATTTTCTATTGAATCGAAAATGGGTCTGTCTTAGAATTTGTTAGGATGTAGTAGCAGCCATTGTTGTTGTCATATGAAACAATTTGAAGGGTTTGCATTTTTCTTACAGTACTATGATTAAGAATTAATCTAATTTTGAACTGTTTCTGAGGTATTAGTAATGCTTTGTACATGTTTGAAGAACCTCTTTGATTGGGTATTATTAGGACATCAATTTGAAAATTATAATCACTTTGTTGATGCTGTTGTGCTGGTAAACATAATGCCTTACATGATTGCAGTTTTCATGGAGTTCCTGCCGAGGAACGCCTACATTGGCGTTCGTTCTTGGTTAAACTTGGAGCTGATAATCTTAAAGGTGTCAAAAATGAAGAGCTCCTAGTTGCTTGCCACAAGTCAGTATACTCTTATCTTATGCTATTTATCGCATCTCATGCCTTGAAATGTTATGTATCTATGGAAAATGGATGCCTATGTGAATAGAATAGCCATAGTTAAGGGCATTGAGGTATAGTTTCTGAAAACGCCTCGGAGGATTGAATTTGAACATTGGTTCCTACTAGTAATGTTGCAGATAAGCTACATGGACTGTTGAACATGAACTCTTTTATTTGAAACTGAGAACTTATGGACTGCGGTTAGTTCTCCAGTAGCATTGTTTAGTGAAAGAAAGATTAACAAGCTGAATAACATTAGTTACTAGAATAGACCTATTATTTGGCAGAACAACGTTTTCAGATGGTGTAGTTGGTACTGTGGGAATATTGGACATGAAATTTCACAGGAAGCTAAATGTATAAACACTCACATGCAAACTTGGTCCATGATGTTTTGCAGGTTTGCATAACTAGAATCATTATTCACCATAATCAGAAGTCTGACTAGAAACAAGTTCCTCTAAAATTTTATCTAGAAACAAGTTCCTCTAAGTTTTATCTTTTGTTTCATTATCAACTATTGTTCATTCATATTCCCTGTTCTAGTTTTTTTTTTTGCCTCATCCTTATATGATGTTGTAATATTTGACTTATACGTTTTCTTTGTCTCAGGTCAGTTTATATCGTATACACAGTGCTTGGGGACGTCAGCATCTATGTTGTGGGCAAGGATGAGTATGACGAACTTGCCTGTATGTATTTGTGGAATTGATATTTTATTTTTGCTGATAATTAAATTAATGTATAGAAATGAGTCATCTCAGCTTGACATGGATATGCCTAACTAATTACACTAGTTACTGGGCTTGTTTATTTGGGTTGCTAACTTGCTACTTATAAGCGGGATAAACAGTTACATGTGGGCATAAAAATAAAAGATCATTTCTGAAGAAGGAGATTTGAAAAGTGAAAAGTGAAAAGTCAGATGATCATGGGAGTTAAGAGGAAAAGTAGTAGAACTAATGGTGGAGTAAAATAAGGGTTGTGGAAAGACAGAATTGAATGTAATTATTGAAAAACTGAATTTCATTTTACACGTATTCTTGTACATAACCATGTGATCTTTGTTAGTTTGGCTAACAAACAATATGAAATCAGAATTTGTTGGATAAAAAGTAAAGACAGGAAACTTTCCTATTTATGTAATAGTAGAGATATTAGCTATTGCACAGGATTGTAACAAACATTTCAACAATGTTATAGTTTGAGAAACTAGCAGTCATGTTTTTGTCTTGCTTACCTTGGAAAAAAGTAGAAATATTAAAAGAAATAAAGGTTATTTTAGTGACATGTGATGGTATCAGCCTTTTAACACTGCTTTATTTCACCAAGAGCTGGAGAATGCATGTTTGCAATAGCGTTGTGTGCTTTACCATTTAAATTTCTACTGCTATTTACTGATGTTATGTTTTTCTCTAGTGTCAGAAGTGATCTTTGTGATAACCTCAGCTGTGAAGGATATATGTGGGAAGCCCCCAACTGAGCGCGTTTTCCTCGACAAGTATGGAAGAATTTGCTTGTGTTTGGATGAAATTGTATGGAAGGTAAGTAGGCATGCAGAACGATTTCAATTATACCAAATAATGAAAGCTATTTTTAATTTTTCCTTTCACTTTACTCAATCTGCTCCCCCTGAAACTCATCAATCAATGACTTTCATGTGATAATACCCATAGACATTGCCCTTTTATTTACATAGTTATAAATACTATGATTGATGTCATCTATTTTGTATTGTTTTTTGTTACAGTTCTGATTTTTAGACACGCCCTATAAACACTTCATTTTACTCTCTATCTCTTTGTTCCTATCACATCACATCATATATCACATTTGTCACTTATCTCTCATGTCTTCCTTTCTCTTTCATTTTAATTTGGGCGTAAGGGGAGTCTACACAACATTTTCCTCTCTTTATGGGTGTGATGTGTACCCTTAATGTTGGGGGAATACAATCCACCTGCATGTCCTTATTAGGATGCCTTTTTTCTAATAATGCTCCACGCATCTTCTTAAAATTTAAGGATCAAGGAAAAACTTTACATCAATTGAATCCTTCCTTTAACCTATTTACTACATTCGTCGCTTAACCAAACTTATCCAACTACCCTGTGACGGGCGAATTTCTTCTTGATGCTTTTCTTGACATTTTTCCTGTGCATGTTTTGTAGGGATATTTGGAAAATACAGAAAATGATAGAATCAAAAGACTGCTAAGGTTAAAGCCTCCAACAGAGTTTTGAATGAGAAGTCCTTAGCCAGTCATAGTTCAATGACACTACTCTGGATCATAAATGGCATTTGCCGTTTTGCTCTGGATATCTGGTCCTAGCTTTGCACTGTGACTTTCATTCAGGTGGTTTCCCTTTCTATATAGGGAAGGATTATGTTGGGCTAATACTTGTATTCAAATCTTCTCAATTTTCAACACTTGTATTTTATAGCATTTCAAAAGGATGTCCCTGATGCTGCCTAATGTACAATGTGCTTTAAATTTCTTTTTAGTTCCTTTTATCACATGTATACTGTTTGTTATGGCAATCATGTTTCTACTTGTTCTATGGAGCGAGAGATTTTCACGCTTGGATAGAAAAATGTTTCCTTCAAATGGTAGAGCAACCCTCTCCTCAAAACTAGCTTTCGAAGTAGAGTTAAACCTAACCAAATTCTAAGAAAAATGGTGTCGTGGAGGGAGGCTGCAAAAAAGTAGATTGAGATTGGGGCTTTTGAATACCGCAATAGTGATGGAGGAGGATCATTGGTTTGGGATTGAGGCTTTTGAAAATAGCAACATTGATGAAGGAAGTGGTGGGTTTCTAATTTAATTTATATAGAGATAACTAAAAATAAGCTCATGTAAATTGTTACTTGCAATAGCAAGTAAAGCCATGGTTTATAGGTGAATTAGTTTTTAACATAGTCCACCGTAAAATCATCCATAGATAAATTATAAGCCATGCAAAATTTGGGCCATGCGACGAAATTTGTAAACTACCATCATTTACTAATTACTACACAACATGATCAAGGTTCAAGCTGTGGCTAACTTGATGGAGTGATGAAATCTAAATACAATATAAAAGAGAACCTAGAAGAAGGAAAGTATTGACACTTGGCAAGCACTAGGATAGGTTTCAAGCATTTTTCCAAGAATAAATTAATTCAAAAAGAAATTAGTATTACTACTTTAGGAAACTTGGGAATGACTCAATTGCTATTTGATGTATTATTCAAGGGTAAGCATGTAATAAGCCATGTAAATTATTTTATTTTTTGAAATATTTTTAACCTAATATTTGACTAACATTCATTATTCACTCACATTAATTATCCACTACCTATTTCTAAGCCAATCACTATTTAACAACTTAAACCATTTAAAAAATATGTTCACAATATTTAATGTCACCACTAACCTAGCCAATCATATATTACTCACCATTTTTAATCTATAATATATCTATCCTTAATTATTAATTCAAATTTAAATCCCACCACCTATCACTAAACTAATCACGTTTTAGCATCTAAAAAAATTTAAAAGATCTGATTCACCATTAATCTCTCATTTATCTCCCACTCCTTGAAATAATGTGCTTCTTTTGAATATTTCGTAAACACCACCTTTCTTAATACCAATTATAAATTGAATTTTGTTGTTGAACCTAACCACTGCCATCCCAAGCTGACCAATGAGATCATTCAAATTCAAAATATCTGGTCTTGATTCCCTCAAATGCCATTATTTGTGTTGATTACCTCTACAATTTACAACAACTTGAGTTTAAATATTTAGATTCTATCACATTTTGTACTGATTGGTTTATTTTGCCAACTCATTTTTACAGATTTCATGAGGCTGCACCTATAAATAAGACATGAAGTTTTGGTTCAAAACATGACTCCTTCTATCTTCTACAGTCTGCGTTTTCTTGATGGTGGCATTCGTAGCACTTGCTTGAATCTTTTTTATCTTTGTTTTTCAATTAACCATTTTTATTTGTATTTATTTTGTTGGGAACCAAGCTAGAGTTTTGTTTTTCAGTTTTCCTTCTTTGTGTGTAGCAAAAGGTTTGATTTTTTGTGTGTTCTACTATTCCTCTTTCGTTCTTCTTCCTCTATTGTTCTTCTTCCTCATTCTTTTACTTTGTTCTTTGTGGTTTGAGATTTTGAAACCCTACAACTTTGAGTTTTTGTAGGTTGGTGTTACGTTTTGCTTCTGTTATTGCAGCAAAAGGTTTGATTTTTTCATCCTTGCTAACAACATACAGATTTAGTCTCTGTTTCTACTACTCATGCTAATAATGTACAGATTTAGTCTTTGTTTTATGACCATTGTTCATGATGGAATGGAATTCAAGCAAGCTAAGGCAGTGGCTTCAAAAAACTCCCCAACTTTTACAAACTTAGCTCTATAATTGACAAGGTGGATCCCAAGTTTATTCGAGGTATATACAGTAAGTAACTGAATTGATATTTGTCAATGTGTTTTGTTTATTGTGATTATTAATTAACGGTAAAAATTAACCATGTTTTCATTTGGTTCTCAATAACAGTTCTCCAATCCAAGTGGGGAGGTTTATGTATTTTTCCCTTCTTAATTAATTCTGTTTCTACCATGGAACATTTCGTATAATTATATTAATTCTAGCTTTTTTATGCTTTATGTTTGTAATTGAAGAAGCTTGGAGAAAGATCTAGGTGCAGTCCAATTTTAGTACTCTAATTAAATGATCCTTTATCTTTTAATTAGAAATACGCAGACAAAAGAGAGGCATCTAGGAAAGCTGAATTTAAAAGCGGATCCTTTTTTTTGGCACAAATTTTGATTCTAAAATTATGGTTGGGGTGGAGGGTCCTTTGTGTTTCTATTATGAAGGGTTGGTTGCTCTTAAGAGTGTACAATGGAAGTGCCTGAAAATAAGAGGCGTATTTCAATTATAAAAGGTATTGTTATTTCTAGGCGTAATGCTGGCCTCAATTGAACATTCAGAATTAGAAGGATGGCGGCTTGGGTTGGCATCCATAATCTATTTCCACTGTATTCACCAAACATAAAGGAGATAAAGGTGATTGACTAGAAGAAAGTGAGAAGGGCCAAACTCTACTACATGAGGGATAGATTGAACTTTAAATTATATCACCGATCTCCATCCTATATTATTTATGATTCACCTGCACAAGTCTTTAGGGAAAATGCAAGTTTATTATGTAATCCAGACTTGAAAATGCAAATTTATTATGTAATTATTAAATAAATTTTTGAGAATGTGTAAAGGCACACGTTGCACGCACACAACCGATTGTTTTTAACTTTCCAGTTTCCACATCTTTCTAATGTAATGGAGTGATTTAATTTTTACCAAAAAAAAAAGGATTAACTTAATTTTTTACCAAAGAAAAAGGAGTGAATTAAGAAAATTTAAAACTTAATTAGTGATTGCTTGGACTATATTAAATGCTTAATTTCAAAAGGAGTACGGTGTAAAGTTTTTTTACACCGTCAACCAATCAAATTTCAAGGATGTGAGAAAATCTCTCTTTTCATTTAATTTCTTTAATTGACATGTCACATCCTTGAAATCTGATTGGTTGACGGTGTAAAAAAACTTTACACCGTCGGCGCATCAAAATTAAACTCTTTTTTTATACGCCAAATTGTATTAGAAATTGGAGGTATAAGGGGTACCCCAACCCATAATACAACAAGATAGAAAAAAATCAAACAACAAAAAGCAAAAGAAGATTAAAAGTAGCAGCACAGGCGCATTTAAGTTTAAGTTACATATTAAAAAAACTTATATTTCTTTTTATGTTTAAGTTATATATTAAAAAGCTCATACGAGGAGCAACATTTTTCATGAAAATACTTTCAAGTTGATACTAATAGAAATGTTTGGTTATTTGTTATAATTTTAGTACTTTTTTCAGACTTTTAAAATATTTTTTCCCGAGTTAGGTGCAGTCCAATTTTAGTACTCTAATTAAATGATTTACATTCAATGCAATCCCTCTATCGTTTGATTAGAAATATGCAGACAAAAGAGAGGCATGCAAGAAAGCTCGATTACCTGAGTACCGATCGCCTGAAAAGTTTAAGTATTTAATTTTTATGCCTTTCAGAATCTATTGATATTGATCATATTGGTACTGGAGTTCTGTGGTTTTGGCATGTAACTCATATCATAATTTTGGGTGAAGTCATATAACAAAGTAAATAAGTGATCGAGTTGCGCAACAAGAGTAGTTTTTATTTTAATACTTCAGTGAAGGAAAATTATATGTGAGGAATTTAGTTTACTTGATTTAGTTGTTCAATGGCCTGCTTTATTATCCTTTAATTACATGTTTACCAGTGTTGTTTTTTTTATTGCTATTGTTCTTTTCATTTTCCTCCACTCTTCTAGATCTTGAGAACGGGATGAAATTAAACACTGTAAAATAACTATAGTGTTACTAATTTTTTGGGAAACCAATCTTTTTATTGAAATGGAATTAAAAGCTTAAAAAAAACCATTTATATTGTACTGCACGCCTCTCCTATAATAAAATCAACCTGCTTTCACCCTAATTTTAAATTATTGTTTTTCTTCTAATTTAAATTTAAAAACTTGGTGCTATATTTATTTCCAGTTATTATTATTAAATTGTGCCAGCTATTAACACGAGCATTTTTTTTGTTACAAGAATAATACAAGCGTTTGAATTGGAAAAAAATAACACAAGTGTTTGAATTGGAAATTAATAACAACTATTTTAATCTCTTAAATTCTTTTGTTTGAAAATTAGTTTTAAAAATTTTGAAAATAATTTTTTAAAAAAATAACAATTTGATTGCGAATATAGGACTCCTACGGAGAATTAGAGAAAAATAAACATATTTAGTCTATATTTATTATTTATATAGTAAAAAGCTCTTACATGAGAAACATTTGGCATGAAAATACTTTCAAGTTGAAACTAACAGAAAATGTTTTAGTATAATGTTAGTAATTTTCTCATACTTTTTAATTAATTTTAAGAGTAGATATACATAAACATTTTAATTTAATTGTGAAAATAGAAATTCCACGGGGAAGAGCATTTTAAATTTTAATATAATTTTAGTTTTTTTTTCATAAGTTTAAAGTTAAATATGTATTTTTTTTCGAAAATGAAATATATATATATATATATATATATATATATATATATATATAGGGGATGTTTCATATGAGAAAGCCCCTCTTATATGAGAATGGTGAGAATGATTTTCAGTCATTAGATTTAAATAAATGACCAGATTAACACACTCACTTAATTCACTCACGTGCCTATTTTTCCTAATCTCCTCTTCTGAAACGTAATTCCAATCCCAAAAGCTTCTCTCGTTCTGGAAAAACTCATCCACTTAACTTCTCATCTTCTCATGTCTTCTGAAATGGAATCTTGATATTCACTTATTCTAAAAAAATCCACCCACTTCTAATTCTCCATCCCGTTCCCCTTTTCAATTTGTGTGTTTCACCGCTGCAACGGTTCATCAAGCAACGTCGCCCCCATCATCCCAGTGGCGTGCGATTGGGTTGCAGTTGCACCACGCCGCGGTTGCGTCCCAATCGTTAAACAACCAACATTAATTTATATTAATTTACACTTGCAATTGGGTTGGATTTGGGTACAATTTCAGCAACCAATGCCAACAAATTTTCATTATTTTAAAACAAGTATTCATTATTTTAATGAATCAGTGAAAATTTTCAGCGACCAAGAATAAGGTGAAAAAGGTGATGGTATAGGCAAGTGTTTGATAGAATTAAATTAGTAACTGTTCTGGGAATGAACATTGAGGAAAGGTATAGTACCTAAGGGTAGAGAGATTGTGCTAGAGAGAGAGTAAGAGAGAGAATGCTGAATTTTATGTGTTACTTCATCAAATGAGCCAAAAAGTCCCTTACAATTGATAACTACCTCCTATTTATAGAGCTTGGGTACTACCTATTGGGCCAATTGGGCCTCCGAGATCAAGGCCCATCTGAAGGCCAGGGCCCCGCCTCAGGGCGGGATACATGCTGGGCGTTGCCCCTCTAGGCCCACGCCAATTGAGGAAACGAAGGCGCTAAAGTTTGGCGATCGCACTTTGAAGATTGGGACCAGACTGACGGAAGAGCAGGAGACGCGCCTGACAAAACTGCTTGGGGAGAACTTAGACTTGTTTGCTTGGAGCTGCAAAGACATGCCTGGAATTGATCCAAACTTCATATGCCATCGATTAGCATTGAATCCAAGTGTCAAGCCAGTTTCACAACTTAGGAGGCGCTTGGGTGGCGACAAAGGGAAGGCGGTGCAACAGGAGGTCGACAAGTTGCTGGCGGCAGAGTTCATCAGGGAAGTGAAGTATCCGACGTGGTTGGCGAACGTCGTAATGGTGAAGAAGGCGAACGGGAAATGGCGAATGTGTGTAGATTACACAGACTTAAACAAAGCATGTCCAAAAGATTCGTATCCCCTTCCCAGCATCGATAGCCTTGTTGATGGTGCCTCGGGCAACGAACTGCTTAGCTTGATGGATGCTTACTCTGGCTATCATCAAATCCGCATGCACCCGGCAGACGAGGACAAAACGGCTTTTATGACTGCCAGAGTCAATTATTGCTATCGCACCATGCCGTTTGGACTAAAGAACGCTGGGGCTACCTACCAAAGATTGATGGATAGGGTTTTTGCTGGGCAGGTGGGAAGAAACATGGAGGTTTACGTTGATGACATGATTGTTAAATCAGTACGAGGTTTAGACCATCATCAAGATCTGGAGGAAGCATTTGGCGAAATAAGGAAGCACAGTATGCGCCTCAATCCGGAGAAGTGCTCTTTTGGTGTTCAGGGGGGCAAGTTTTTGGGATTCATGATCACATCCAGAGGAATCGAGATAAACCCAGAAAAATGCAAGGCGATTCAGCAGATGAAAAGCCCTTCCAATGTGAAAGAGGTCCAACGTTTGACGGGGCGAATAGCAGCTTTATCTCGGTTTCTTCCCAAGTCCGGTGACAGATCTTTTCCTTTTTTCAAGTGTCTTCGTAAGAATGTCGCATTCGAGTGGACGGCGGAGTGTGAGGAAGCTTTTGTTCGCCTCAAGGAACTCCTATCGTCACCGCCAATCTTGTCAAAACCAATGCAGGGACACCCGCTGCATTTGTATTTTGCTGTGAGCGATAGTGCTCTGAGTTCTGTGATGTTGCAGGAGATAGATGGCGAGCATCGAATTGTTTATTTTGTTAGTCACACACTCCAGGGCGCGGAGGTCAGATATCAGAAAATTGAGAAGGCGGCGCTGGCGGTCCTCGTCACCGCCCGGCGGTTGAGACCTTATTTTCAGAGTTTTCCCGTAAAGGTGCGGACGGATTTGCCCTTGAGACAAGTATTACAAAAACCGGATTTATCAGGTAGATTGGTCGCCTGGTCGGTTGAATTGTCAGAGTATGGTTTGCAATACGATAAACGGGGCACGGTTGGTGCGCAGTCACTAGCTGACTTTGTGGTCGAGTTGACTCCAGATCGGTTTGAAAGAGTGGACACTCAGTGGACTCTCTTCGTGGATGGATCCTCCAATAGTAGTGGCAGCGGCGCGGGAGTAACGTTAGAAGGGCCAGGGGAACTAGTGTTGGAGCAGTCTCTGAAATTTGAGTTCAAAGCAACGAACAACCAAGCAGAATATGAAGCTCTCATCGCCGGATTGAAGTTGGCGCGGGAAGTAAAGATCAGGAGTTTGTTGATAAGAACGGACTCACAATTGGTGGAAAATCAAGTGAAGGGAACTTTCCAGGTCAAAGATCCTAATCTGATCAAGTACCTTGAGCGGGTACGGTATTTGATGACACTCTTTCAAGAGGTCGTGGTGGAGTACGTTCCTCGGGCAGAAAATCAGCGGGCGGACGCGCTAGCCAAACTGGCAAGCACGCGGAAGCCCGGCAATAACAAAAGTGTGATTCAGGAAACGCTGGCGTACCCAAGCATCGAAGGCGAGCTCATGGCCTGCGTGAACAGAGGGAGAACATGGATGGATCCCATAATATCTATCTTGGCGGGGGACTCGGCAGAAGTGGAGCAATGCACGAAGGAGCAGCAGCGGGAGGCGAGTCACTATACTCTCATTGACGGACACTTGTATCGCCGTGGTTTCTCGACGCCATTGTTGAAATGTGTACCGCCAGAGAAGTACGAAGCGATAATGTCTGAAGTACATGAAGGAGTGTGCGCGAGCCACATCGGGGGAAGGTCTTTGGCTTGCAAAGTGTTGAGGGCGGGTTTTTACTGGCCCACCCTCAGGAAAGATTGTATGGACTTCGTGAAGCAGTGCAAGGAGTGTCAAGTGTTCGCGGATTTGTCTAAGGCACCGCCAAAAGAGTTGGTAACGATGAGCGCCCCGTGGCCTTTCGCCATGTGGGGTGTGGACTTAGTAGGACCTTTCCCGACCGCTAGGGCACAAATGAAGTTTATATTGGTGGCGGTGGACTACTTCACTAAATGGATTGAGGCGGAACCCTTGGCCAAGATTACTTCTGCAAAGATAGTCAATTTCTATTGGAAGCGTATTGTTTGCAGGTTCGGGATCCCAAGGGCGATCGTATCTGACAATGGGACCCAGTTTTCAAGTTGTCAAACAAGGGAGTTCTGCAAGGAAATGGGCATACAGATGAGGTTCGCCTCTGTTGAGCATCCGCAGACGAACGGGCAGGTAGAATCTGCAAACAGGGTAATCCTACGAGGACTAAGACGACGACTCGCGGAGGCTAAGGGAGCTTGGTTGGATGAACTTCCGGCGGTGCTGTGGTCGTACAACACCACCGAGCAATCTACTACAAGGGAAACCCCCTTTAGAATGACCTACGGGGTAGATGCAATGTTGCCGGTGGAGATTGACAACTTTACATGGCGGACTCGACCAGGTTTTGAAGAGGAAAATCAGGCCAACATGGCGGTGGAGCTAGACCTTTTGTCGGAAACGCGCGACGAGGCGCACATTCGGGAAACAGCAATGAAGCAGCGCGTGGCGGCAAAGTTCAACAGCAGGGTTCGCGTCCGAGATATGCAGGTTGGCGACCTGGTCCTCAAGTGGCGATCGGGAGCCCCGGGGAACAAGCTTACTCCCAACTGGGAAGGGCCCTACCGCATTATTAAAGTTCTTGGTAATGGGGCCTATCACTTAGAGGAGCTTGATGGGAGGCGGTTACCTCGATCGTTCAATGGTTTGAGCTTGCGCTACTTTTATAGTTGATCGCAGGCGAGAAAGTGAACAAGGCGGAATCGCCGGAGCCAGATATCTTTAAGATTTTCCGAAGTGTTCTCAAATTCTCCAATGTACTGCAACGACAAATCAATAAAATAAAACGAAAATTCACGAAATTCGTGTCCAAAAAATTCCAGGGATTCCCTGACGATCGGAATTGCCGATCGACATAAAGAATTACGGCGATCACTAAGTGGGACAAGCTTGATCCCCAAAGGGGCTTGCTGGAACCCTGAAGGTTGTGGCGATTCCACAAATGGCCTTTGACGCCTGGGAATCACCCTCCGGAAAGTCTGACGTGATCGCCGGTCCCGTAAACGATGTGCTGGGTAAGTCTCGCCAGAATACGACGAGCGCCGTTAACTAGGCAAAAGTCTTGGGACCCCCAAATGGCCATTGGGATCCAAGCATTGTAAGCCCCGAGCGGGCAAAGCCCCGGGCGAAGTCCTCGAGAATGGAGGCCGTTTCTTCCTATTAGGGAAAAAACGTCTAAAGTCTTGGTGGTGGAATACCAAGCAACAAGTCCTAGTTAAAATTAAGGCACGAAATCGTTAGGCGTAATTCAATCATATGACGCGTGAAAAATAGCGCAAGATATAAGGTCGGCGAATGAATAGGAGGGAAGGCGAGTAGTGTACGGCGAAAGCGTTCCAATATGACTTACAAAATATCCAACGGCGATATAAAAAGCTATGGCGAAGGGTTCCTTAAACATAGGCGAATGGCGGAAAAGTACACTACAAGGTGACAGTAAAAGATAAAGGTAATGTTAAAAATTACATTATTCATTGTTTTCTTTCTCCTGTTCTTCTTCTTCCTCTTCTTCTTCAGTCGCTGTCCAGAGGTTTTGGTCAATCAGGGGAGGATCGTCGGGACCAACCAGTCCTGCGGCGGTTATCTCTTTCATAACATCTATGACCAACCAACGCACTCTTCTTGCCGTACAAGTTAAGGCAATTATTGTAACACTCCCTCGCCATCTTCTGGTCCACCTTCAGCTTTCCCACCTTTCCACTGCTTAGCGGATACTTGACCGCTAAGTGGGCTGTCGAAATTACAGCACAAAGGCGATTCAATGTATTTCGCCCAATGATGACATTGTAGGATGCTACCACCTGGAGAACCAGATACCTTACCTTCAAAACCCTAGCACACTCGTCTTCCCCAAATATTGTGTCTAGATCAATGTATCCCCGCACCATTACTTGCTCCCCCGCGAAACCTACCAAGGTTCCCGTGTATGGAGTTAGATCATTGTCAGTTAGTCCCAACTTGTCAAATGCATCACCATAGATAATATCAGCCGAACTACCCTGATCCAGGAGTACCCTTCTAACGTTGAAACTGTTCATCCTTAACTGCACCACAATCGGGTCGTCCTTATGAGGCTTTATCCCCTCAAAGTCCGCCATCGAGATTGTTATGTCAGGGTGTACGAATCCAAAAGCGACCTCATGAACGGAATTAACGGCACGAACATGGCGCTTACGCGCCGCATGAGTGTCGCCACCGCCGCCAAATCCCCCGGCGATGGTGTTGATGGTCCCGACGGGCGGTCCTGAGTGTTGAGCGAACGTGTCATCAGCCCCTTTTGTGGCGATAGCCGCTGATTCTTGCTTTTTCTTGCCCTTAGTGTCCGCTCGCTCCTCCTCCCGCTTGTGCGCTTTGTTTTGATCGCCACCATTGCGCCACTGGCCTTGACGATTTCCTTGATATCCCGCCCGAATCAACTTATCAATCTCCCGCTGCAAAGTCCAACAGTCATCCGTATTATGCCCGGCGGACCGGTGGAACTCGCACCACTTCTTGGGATTGGCGTCCCGTGGCTGATACTTTGGGGCCTCCGGCTCATCCACTAGATTTGCGTCGCTTGCCCCTCGGAGCATATCCGATGCATCTGTGTTCATCACCATATCAGTTTCCTCCCGCTGGCGATGAGACTTAGATTGCCAAGGCCGACGTTGTTCATAATCATCGCGCCGTGGATACAACTGTTCCTTGGTCGGTTTGAATACCGACTTCCCCTTACCTGGCCTCTGCTGTTTGCCATCCCCCTTATCTTCGCCGCTCCTATCTTTTTTCACGCGCTTGGGCGACGTGTTGCCCTTTTCCAACTTCGCGCGCTTTCTTTTGAAAGCGTCGTCCTCCTCGTCGAGAATATAAGTGCTGGCACGAGCACGCATCTCTCCCATCGAGCGCGCCGGCTTACGTGTCAATTTGCTGTTCAACCCTCCCGGCAGCAAACCGTTTTTAAATGCTAAAGCACAAGCTCGAGGCTCCTCGTCCTCTACCTTTACCGACGCCGCGCTATACCTTGCCATGTACTCTTTCAGTGACTCCCCTTCCTGCTGACGAATATTGTATAGGTCATTGATCGTCACCGGCTGATTCTTATTTGCCGAGAATTGCACTAGAAACTTGGATGAGAAGTCTCTGAAATTTGAAATCGATCCACGCGGCAAAGTTGTGAACCACGCCATTGCCGTCGATTTGAACGTCGATGGAAACTGGACTGGGCGAGCCCCTAGAGGGGCAACGCCCAGCATGTATCCCGCCCTGAGGCGGGGCCCTAGCCTTCAGATGGGCCTTGACCTCGGAGGCCCAATTGGCCCAATAGGTAGTACCCAAGCTCTATAAATAGGAGGTAGTTATCAAGTGTAGGGGACTTTTTGGGCTCATTGGATGAAATAACACTCGAAATTCAGCACACTCTCTCTCATTCTGATTATCTCTTAGCACAATCCCTCTACCTCTGGGTACTATACCTCTCTTGAATGTCCATTCCCGGAACATTTTGGCGCCGTCTGTGGGGACCGTAAACTCTCTACTCCCATTCACGTGGATTGATTGTGCATGAAGTTACCTCTGATTGTGATTAGGCAATTCTCTGGTTTTCTGATTTTGATTCTGTGATTAGTGATTGGTTTTCCGATCGAGTTTGCATCGTTTCTGGTTTGGATGGAGACTCGACGCAGGAGGCAACATCATTCACCAATGCGACAGCGGATTTCGCCGCCTCGGCGGCCTCATCGTGTGGTCCTGGATTCTCCGGTACGAACGACAGGAGTACAATCGCCTTCTCCTCCTCCATCACCTCCTGTACCACCACCTCCTCCATCGCCTTCACAGGTGGGATCTCTGGAGCGCTCACCAGAGAATTCACCTGCTCCGGAACAACAACCGGCGGTGACGCAGGAGCAATGGCGCCATGTGATGCGCAGCATTGGCAACATCCAGCAGCGGAATGAGCATCTACAGGCTCAGTTAGATTTCTACCGCCGCGAGCAGCGAGGTGATGGAAGCAGAGAAGCGGATTCCGTGGCTGAGTTCCGTCCGTTCTCGGAAGATGTCGAGAGTGTGGCGATTCTGGATAACATGAAAACGTTAGTTCTGGATTCTTACAGCGGAGATTCCGATCCGAAGGATCATCTTCTGTATTTTAATACGAAGATGGTGATAATTGCGGCGTCAGATGCGGTGAAGTGCAGGATGTTTCCATCGACGTTCAAATCGACGGCGATGGCGTGGTTCACAACTTTGCCGCGCGGATCGATTTCAAATTTCAGAGACTTCTCATCCAAGTTTCTAGTGCAATTCTCGGCGAATAGGAATCAGCCGGTGACGATCAACGACCTATATAATATTCGCCAGCAAGAAGGAGAATCACTGAAAGGGTACATGGCAAGGTACAGCGCAGCGACGGTCAAGGTTGAGGACGAGGAGCCTCGAGCTTGTGCTTTAGCATTTAAAAACGGTTTGCTACCGGGAGGGTTGAACAGCAAATTGACACGTAAGCCGGCGCGTTCGATGGAGGAGATGCGTGCTCGCGCCAGCACTTATATTCTTGATGAGGAGGACGACGCTTTCAAAAGAAAGCGCGCGAAGTTGGAAAAGGGCGACACGTCGCCCAAGCAGCGATAAAAGGAGGAGTTTCAGATCGGTGGCAAGGCGGAGGGGAAAGAACAAGGTGCGTTCACGAGAGAATGACAGATCGAGATTCTTCAAGGCGCATCCAGCGATGGCAGATCGGAGCAACACGGTTCAGACCGACAATGAAGAGCGTCAACAGAGGTGAAGCTTCAGATCGAGGAAGCATGTAGGCGAGGGAGAGCAGATTGGTAATGACGAAGAAAAGAACGAAGGCGAGGAATCTGTCCAGAGCACAATACATGAAGAGCAGAGCCAATCCCGAGACGTTTTTTTTTTTATGAGGCGTTGGAATTCTAGCGATCACGTTTGCTTTGGCGAGCACGCGTTGGCTTTGGCGAGCACGTTTTGAGGTTAGGCGGCGAGCAAGTGTTGTTGGCAATGGAGTTCGGCGGCGGGAGAACGTCGCTGGCGTTGGAATCTGGCAAGCACGTTTTACTCTGGCGGCGGAATTCTGGCGGGCACGTTTTGTTTTGGCCGTGGAAGTTTGGCGAGTAAAGCGTTGCTATGGTTAAGATCGCTGGCAACAAATTTTTCAATTCCTTCAAACTTTTCCTCCATCTTTCATTTGATTCCCTTCTCAGTTGTTGTATTTCCTAATTTTCTTATTTTGAAGTTGATATTAGAAGTTATATTGTCTTCACTGGTTTTGATTCAGACAGAGAGGAGCAAATCGGATCAAAGAGAAGGAGTGGGTGAATTGAGGCACACCATTAAAGTTTTATGAAACTTGGAAGACTCTTCCATAAGCGGTTTGTTATTGGGTGGGACAAGCTCCTGATGGCGCGATTTAGTTACAAAGTGAAACAAGTTTCACGATGAACTAAATTAGCCCCGGAAAAGCCCACGTAACCACCGGATTCATTGGCGATGTGTGGGGTACAAATTGCCCATTCTACTGAGCACCGCTTTGGTAATCCAACTGGCCATTGGAACCCAAAGCACTTTGAGTCCCGAAATGGGACGATCACACCAAGGGTGGCGACCTACCGCTAGGGTGGTGACCTCATGCCAAAGGGTGGCGACCAAACGCTATGGGTGGCGACCTGTAAGACTCAGTTTTTAGACACACAAAAGTCGCCAAAAGGGTGGCGACCTCACGCTAAGGGTCGCGACCTACCGCAAGAGGATGGCGACCTACCGCTAAAGGGTCGCGACCTACCGCCAAAAATGAGGGTAGCGACCTACCGCAAAATGGTGGCGACCTACCGCAAGAGGGTCGCGACCTACCGCAAGAGGGTTGCGACCTACCGCCAAAAATGAGGGTAGCGACCTACCGCAAAATGGTGGCGGCCTTACGCTGAGAGTGGCGAGCAAGTCAAACTAATTTCTTATAAGGCTAAAGCAAGATGGTGATGGCGATGCGGCAAGTGAGGACACTCCTACTCCTCATGACTTGGACACAGAGTCTGGTGGACTTGTAGACTATGGCGAGTGAAGGAGCATGCGTGCTGGGCGGATCTTCTCCTAGGGACGATGCGGCGGCGACTTCAGCTTGAAGACACATTGTGCTCTCATGCTTCGAGCTCGGTGTCTTGTGGACTGGTTGAGTCCCTTCGCCATATTAGGGGGCTCGCCCAGGAAGCAACTTGATCCATGAAGATGCTACGAGGGGCGGATGCGGGGGAGATTGGCGGGAGACCATGTCATCAGGCGAGCCAGCTTCTATTCAGCGAGTCACGTCATATAAGGCGGGCCACCACGACTCCTTAATCTTGTAGGCGTTTGTACACCATCTTTCTAGGTCCCGCGTCAATCGGAGATTCATGTATTTGCGTATTTCCTTGCGCTATTGGCGGTTTGTGTTTCATTTGCGCCATGTCGGCGACCTACACACTTTATACATCCTTTGTTGATCCCGCCAAGTAGCGTGGCTAGGTGATCTTCTAGGCGGGGAAGCTATTGCAACTAGAAACTTGGGAATAGTTCCTGCGCGTTGGTCGAAACCGCCAGCCGAGGAACGCCGTACCAAGTGGAAAGTGGCAACGGGCGACTTGCTAGGGGAATCACAAGGGGACAGAGATTGACGGTCACAGTTTGGAGACACACTTCGCTCTCCTGCTTCGAGCTTGTGGACTTGCGGACCAAGGGCGCTCGCCCTTCATCTTTTGGCTGTCAAACCCAATTGTTATTGTTTGTGGGAAAGCGCGAAAAGCCTCGCCATTATAAAGATCAAACACCATCGCCTGGCAGGTGACACCAACAACAAAGTTCAGTCGCTCGCCGGGGTTACCGCCAGTCGGTGATTGAATGATCAGCACATGACCCATGCCTGCCACCTTTTCCGCCGGCGAACGATCATACACCTGCTCCAACTTATCGCCAATGCGAAGTAATCGTTCTCGCCGCTTGTGGACTAGTGGACTTGCCAGCTCGGGTTTCTCGTCAAGTCAGTGGACTGGGTAACTGAAAATGCAAGTTTCCTTTTGCTCACGCCATGTTGGCGATATAGTTTACTTCTCTTTTCTCAAGCCATGTTGGCAGTGCAGATTCTGGTGTACTGTAAGACATATGTAAAAGCATTTAAAAGACACCCTTAGCTCTCGTACCTCGAGCTCGGTGTCTTGTGGACTAGTGGACTGGGCGAGCCCCTAGAGGGGCAACGCCCAGCATGTATCCCGCCCTGAGGCGGGGCCCTGGCTTTCAGATGGGCCTTGACCTCGGAGGCCCAATTGGCCCAATAGGTAGTACCCAAGCTCTATAAATAGGAGGTAGTTATCAAGTGTAGGGGACTTTTTGGGCTCATTGGATGAAATAACACTCGAAATTCAGCACACTCTCTCTCATTCTGATTATCTCTTAGCACAATCCCTCTACCTCTGGGTACTATACCTCTCTTGAATGTCCATTCCCGGAACAGAAACATCCTGCACTTCACCGCATCTGACGCCGCAATTATCACCATTTTCGTATTAAAGTACAGTAGATGATCTTTCGGATCGGAATCTCCGCTGTAAGAATCCAGAACTAACGTTTTCATGTTATCCGGAATCGCCACACTCTCGACATCTTCCGAGAACGGACGGAACTCAGCCACGGAATCTGCTTCTCTGCTTCCATCATCTCGCTGCTCGCGACGGTAGAAATCTAACTGAGCCTGTAGATGCTCATTCCGCTGCTGGATGTTGCCAATGCTGCGCATCAAATGGCGCCATTGCTCCTGCGTCACCGCCGGTTGTTGTTCCGGAGCAGGTGAATTCCCTGGTGAGTGCTCCCGAGATCCCACCTGTGAAGGCGATGGAGGAGGTGGTGGTGATGGAGGAGGAGAGGGCGACTGTACTCCTGCCGTTCGCACCGGAGAATCCAGGTCCACACGATGAGGCCGCCGAGGCGGCGAAATCCGCTGTCGCATTGGTGAATGATGTTGCATCCTGCGTCGAGTCTCCATCTAAACCAGAAACGATGCAAACTCGATCGGAAAACCAACACTAGTCACAGAATCAAAATCGGAAAACCAGAGAGTTGTCTAATCACAATCAGAGGTAACTTCATGCACAATCAATCCACGTGAATGGGAGTAGAAAGTTTACAGTCCCCACAGACGGCGCCAAATGTTCTGGGAATGAACATTGAGGAAAGGTATAGTACCTAAGGGTAGAGAGATTGTGCTAGAGAGAGAGTAAGAGAGAGAATGCTGAATTTTATGTGTTACTTCATCAAATGAGCCAAAAAGTCCCTTACAATTGATAACTACCTCCTATTTATAGAGCTTGGGTACTACCTATTGGGCCAATTGGCCTCCGAGATCAAGGCCCATCTGAAGGCCAGGGCCCCGCCTCAGGGCGGGATACATGCTGGGCGTTGCCCCTCTAGGGGCTCGCCCGGTCCAGTAACATACTGGACTGGACGATTGTAGTTAAAACTTAATGACTGATGAGTGTGGCAGCGCTGCTGAACGATTGTGGCAGAATAAAGGAGGATTAATAGGATTAGGAACAGGGGAACGTGAGGTAACGTTTTAGGGATTCAGAACGTGCAAAGAAAATTAGGAAAATAGGCACGTGAGTAAGTGAAAGTAAATGTTTTAATCTGGTCCATTTATTTAAATCTAATGGCTACAAATCATTCTCACTATTCTCACGTAAGAGGGGCTTTCTCATATGAAACATCCCCTATATATATATATATATATATATATATATATATATATATATATATATGATAGTTGAGAAATATCCCCTCTCAATATGAGTACAGTAACCAAGGCAACCGAAAGCCGGCAAAACATATTAGTCCTACAACAACCTCCCAAACACCACAAAACCTCCCAAAAACCTCTAAACAACCCAACATCTACCCTGCAAGAATAGATTCAAGCCGAGCAGACTAAAAACCCTACAACAAAACCCACAATACATAGAGCTGAAACCGGAGCCTACAAAGCTCCTACATGAGGAACAGTTTGCATGAAAATACTTTCACGTTAAAACTAATATAAAATGTTTTAATATAATTTTAGTAAATTTTCCATACTTTTTAAATAATTTAAAAGTAGATATACAAAAGCATTATAATTTGATTATGAATATAGGGCTCCCACGGGGAATTAGAGAAGAATAAACATATTTAGTCTATATTTATTAATTATTAATTATATAGTAAAAAGCTCCTAAATGAGGAACATTTTGCGTGAAAATACTTTCAAGTTGAAACTGATAGAAGATATTTTAATATAATTTTAGCAATATTCCCAGACTTTTAGTTAATTTTAAGAGTAGATATACATAACCATTTTAAGTTGATTGTAAAAATAGAGATTCCATTATATTAAAATATGTTCAATTTGAAAATAACAAAAATAATTTTTAATATAATTTTAGATTTATTTTTCATAAGTTTAAAGTTATATATATATATATAAATATGAAATATTGACTGGAATTGGAATAAATGAACATATATAACTTTTATTTATTTATGTTGAAGTTACAAATTATAAAGCTCATATGGGTAGAAATTTTTTATGTCAAAACAAGTTGAAATTAATATAAAATATATTTTAATTTAATTTTAGTACTCTTCCCAACCTGTGTAAATAATTTAAGGGTATATATATGGAAACATTATAATTTGATTGTGAATATAGGGCTCCCATTGGGGATTACAGGAGAATTAACATCTTTAGTCTATATTTATTAATTATATAGTACAAAGCTCCTACATGTTGAACATTTTGCATGAAAATACTTTAGATTGAAACTAATAGATAAAGTTTTAATAAACATTTAGTACTTTTTCCATACTTTTAAATAATTTTAAGAGTAGATATGCAAAACCATTTTAATTTGATTGTGAAAATATAGATTCCACGGGGTCTTACATTTATATTAAAATATTTTCAAGTTAAAAATAACCAACAATATTTTTTTTTTCATAAGTTTCAATGTATATATATATATATATATATATATATATGAAATTTTGACGACAATCGGAATAAATGAACATATATAGCTTATATTTTTTTATGTTAAAGTTTTTCCATGAGAAAGAAATAAATTATTGAGTCGCTAAATTAAAGTTCTACAAGCATCCAATTAGCATAACAATCTCTCAACATAGATTAATTCGACTTCTAAATGAACAAGTTGTTGGAATAACAAGTCGTTTATACATTAGAGAGAGAGAGAGAGAGAGAGAGAGAGAGAGAGAAAATATATAGTCTATATTTGTTGTTGTTTATGTTACATATTAAAAAGCTGATACGATGGGGAACATTTAACATAAAAATACATTCAAGTTGAAACTAATAGTATATGTTTTAATATAATTTTTAAACATTTTTTAGACTTTTTAAATATTTTTAGGAGTAGATATACAGATGCATTACAATTTGATTGTGAATCTAGAATCTGATGGTGAAGAACGTTTACATTAAAATATTTTCAATTAAAAATAAGAAAAGAGAAAATTCTATTATTATTTTATGGGTTGAGGAGGGAGGCTCGGAGATCAATTCCTAGATGGTGCAATTTATGAGTCCGATGTACCAAAAAATATCACATCTTCTATATGTTATAAATTATGTAAAATTATTTAAATATGGGAAAAACGAAATAGAAAAATAAAAATCATGCAATTTATTACATATTGAATTTTTATTTCATGATCATATTATTATTTTTTGGCTAAAAAACACTTTTGGCCCCTGATGTTTCAAGTTTGTGCAAATTCTACCCGTACTCTATTTTTGTCGATGTTTCTAACTATCATGTTTTCAAACAGTACACCGTCTACCCCTCCGTCAGTCAGACGTTAAAAAACGCTTTTTTTGTATATTTTTTTGACCTGCCACGTGGAAATTACAAGTGAAATTGGAAAAATGGGGCATGGGAGATTCAAACTCAAGACCTGTAAGTAGTAAAACATTCATTTAACCAGTTCAGTTACATACATAATTGATATATACATCAAGAAAATTTAATTTATATCATTTCCTTGATCATCATCAACTTCATATACTCCTCTTCATCTCTCCAATCCACTCAGGAACCTCTCCTGAGAAAGCCTGACTGACGGAGGGTAGACGGTGCACTGTTTGAAAACATGAGGGGTAGAAACGTCGACAAAAATAGAGTAGGGGAAGATTTGCACAAAGTTAAAACATCAGGGGCCAAAAATGTTTTTTAGTTTTTGGTACATCGAAAAGATATCATAATGATATTAATTAAACATTAAATTATATTTGTATGTATTTATCATTTATATAAAAAAAAAAATCTATATATTAAAACAAATTTAAAGGGAATCATCCATATATTTAAAATAATATATTTCTTAAATATTTTAAGTAGTGTTTTTCATAAATTTTAATAGGAAATATATATAAAAGGGAATAAAAGTATGATAGTAAAGATGTTTTAATATAACTTTTATACTTTTATTTAGACTTTTTAAATATTTTTAGGAATAGATCTACAGAAGCATTATAATTTGCTTGTGAAAATAGGATCTGACAGGGAAGAACGTTTACATTAAAATATTTTCAATTAAAAATAACAAAAGTCCAATCATTGGATTGGAGCCTAAGGCGAGAGTCTGAATACACTTTGAAGAACGGGTGAAAGAAATTCATAAAGGCGAATAACCTTACAGAGAATCATTCTGTTTGGTTCAGGATTCACAAAGATGATCCACATGTTATTCATGTTGGAGTCATGAACGAGTTAATTTTGTGAAAAATTAAACCAACCAGAAGTCAATTATGGAAAAAAAATTTATTGTGTTTTTTATTTATCTTGGTGGTGAACAATTAGATTGATTGGATTTTATATCCAAAAAAATTGTATGCTTTACTGGAATGTGGTGTTTTTCCACCAGAGATATGTATTGCGATTTTTAATTAAATGTTCTTGCTTTTTCATAAATATATTATAGTATTTTATATAAGAGAATATTATTATTGCATCCTTTAAATTTTGAATACCCATCCGTATTTATTTAGAGTTTAGGAAATCACAATGATATGGTGTAAAAAAAAATATAATTTAATATGTAATCCATATTTTCTATCATCTTATTGGAGAAATGAAAAACAAAACTCATACAAATATTATATTATTATATCATAAACAAATTAAAAACACAATAAATTATATTTAGATTTTTTGTCCATTCATACAAAATAAATAATTCTATATATTAAAAGCAAATTATTATATACTAGGAAATATGTCCCCCGTGCATCGGCACGGGTATACATACTAGTTAATTGTATGATAAAGTATTTATTTAATAATTTTGAAGTTTTATAAATGCTCACAATTAGAATATTTATTTAATTTAATTTCATATTACATTGGCAGCATTGATCCTTTTCTGAACAGCGTCACGAATGCTATTGAATGATTCTTCTAAATCATCACATAGTAGGTGCGGATTTGGAATGCCGGTTGGATCCACGGACAGAGAAATGGTCATCTGATTAGCATAACTTATAAAGTGGAACGTGAGTGCCTGTAAAAGAAACATAAAATAAATCCATTAATTGAGGTCATCGAAATAATTAACAAATAATTTCAGTACTTTGTTGGCGGTCTACTTCCTAATAATAATGTAACCAAATACATAATATTTCAAAATATTAAAATATAAATGTCTTCAAAATACTTCAAATTCGAACTTCAATCTGAAAAAGGCTTTAAAGAGAAACTTGGTCCTATATTATTCAGTCAATAAAGTCATATATTCCCATGGGGATCATGAAATATTTCCTCTATACTATTAATATAATTGTGCATAACTCAACACTTACGAGAGGTTGTCCGTATAAACCAGGAGCAATGTATTATATCGGATGACCATAGAAACTAATTTCCTCTGGACCAGGCACGTTAGAGAAGAGCAAAGTGATATTACAGAGCCACCTTCCTATTAGCGCTGCAACGACCTGTTGGAAAGTCCTAAATGTAAGAAGCATATTTATACAAGATTAAAAATACAATAGTTGTGATTAAAGTAGCTTTCTCAAGTTTTCCGATGAATCAAAGAAAAAGTAGCTTTCTCAAAAGTAGTTTAATTTTTTATAAAAATTACCCTTGAGAAATTGATCTCGTCTTCAATTCCCCAACTCATATGTCCCTCATTTCTGACCACTTGAGTTATTCTTCGGAAACAAAGTAGTTTAATATGCAAATAATTGTAAGTTTTATAGGTTTTGAGGACTTGAGATTATAATTATATAAATATTTTTTAGTTGAAAGATTGAGACTTTGTTTCGAAGCGAAACAAAAAACACTTATTAGAGCTTCTTCAGTTCTTTTTAAATTTCAATGAATCTATATCCAAAAATCCCTCTAAGTTACAAAGCTAAAAACAATTTCTTGTCAATGCATATTACCTTCACCCCAAATAGATTGAGTAGCAATGTTGTAACAAAGTAAGAGAGTTTAGCAATTTCTTGTCAATGCATATTACCTTCACCCCAACGAGTGTTTCTTTCGGTCCATTGAGGTCTTGGCATGGCGAACATATTCCAATGGGTCCTCATGTAAGGCAATGGATAAAGGGAGGATTACAAATCCAACCACATTACCCATCTAGCTTTTGATTTTTCAGCCATCATTTCTGACAGATCCTAATTAACATGGTGATTGGGTTAATTAAGCACAAGAAATTACTCAATGTATACTTATAAGTTACTAGTTAGGAGAAAGAAAAAAATAAATGGGAACAATCATCATCTAGTAATTCTATTTTAAAAAACAAAACATCTACTAATTCTTTCAAAAAAAAATCTAGTAATTAATATTATGACGTTACTTCAATCATAAAATGTATAACAAAGAACATAGTTTTATGTTCATACTTGTTTTTTTTAAGGAACATGATTCTATTAAATCAAAGTGGCATAGAAGCCAAACAATCATCCAACAACAGCGGGGCTAAACCCGGCGGTCCTTCCTCCACCCAAACCTCATTGGAAAAGGTAGAGAGGCATTCCGCGCCATATAGTCAGCCGCATTATTGCCATAAAATCAACAAAGTCGAACAAATTACAAAAACGAAATCAATCTTGAATAACTGTAAATAAATAAGAGCACCCGGTCGCCTTCTTCCAAGCCTGGAACAAAGGAAGACAATCTGTCTCAAAAAGAACTCGCCTGAATCCCAACTGAGTAGCTAACTCCATTGCCCACCTCAACGAGAGAGCCTCTCCAATGGTTGGCGATAACACCATGGTTGGATACATAGAAGCGGACGCCATAACCTCCCCATTGTAGTTCCTGGCCACCATTCCAAAACCTACGAGTTTGTCTCTCCCCACCGCAGCGTTGATATTAATCTTCACTATTCCCCTTGCTGGTCGAATCCATCGTGCCATGGTAGCAGCCGGCACATCCCTGGTCATGCCCTCCTTCGGTAGTGCCCGTAACGTTGCCGCACGCGACAACACCTCTCTCCAATCAACGCGCCGCTCATAAAAAACAAATGCACATACTTGTTTCACAACAAATGCACATTGAGTCGATTTAAATGATATATCAATGCACATTGAAAATACTCTCTATCACATAAGTCTTTAACAAAAAATTAAATGTTATCAAGTATACAAGCTATTACAGACAAAATTCTTTTGTTTTGATATATATCTAGATCTTATATCTCAAAAAGAATATTAATATGGAAACCAAACTCACATGAACTCCCACTGCACGTCTAATATTAACGGCAATTGCTGCCGTAAGGCGAATGTTCTTAAGGAAACCACTTATTCTTTGTTTTATAATGCCGCCATTAGCATCCTCACCAGTTTGGAGGACAATATGAGTAACAAAGCGTTAAATATTAAAAATAAATTGGTTAATTATGTTCTTTTCTTTTCCATTACAATTGATTTGAAACCTCAGAGTAGTTTTTTTCCAAGTAATATTGAAAAATCAAGAAGGTAATATATAACTTACCGTATTCACGATTCAAGTAGCGAGTGAGACGAGCTTGTGTTACCCCCAATAAAACGTCATTAACGGTCTAATTAAATAAAATGAAACATAAATATATCAATTAAATCGACTCATTTTTATTTGGATGGTGCTCCATGATGCTTTACCAACGAACGCGAAAAGGTTCCATTGTCAGTTAGCTTCCTCGCCAGATTGTGCTCGCTGCTCGAATGGCCCTGAAGATGCTACTCATTGTCTAAGAGATTGTCCCCATTCTAGAGAGCTTTGGGGGAGATTGGGGGCGTTGCATTGGCGGAATTTTTGCTTGGTGATTGCAAGTCCTGGGTCCGTACTCAGCTCCAGAGTAACAACTCTCTCCGCTTCCTTGCTGGCCTTTGGGGCGTGTGGAAATGGCGCAATAATATGTTGTTAGATCCCTTTCCTTGGACGCTCGAAGTAGCGTGGCAAAAACTCCGTCATGATCATGACGAGGTCCTTCAGTTTGCAGGTGATAATGCAGTGGATGAGAGCACGTTTTTAATTTATCGTTGGCAGCCACCGTCGTCGGGGTTTGTGAAATTGAACACCGACGGCAGCTCCCATGATGTGGATCATTGTATGGGCGGAGGCGGGCTGCTGCGTGACTGCCATGGTTATTGGATTCTTGGCTTTGCGAGCCATGGTAGAAATGGCAATCCTTTCCTCGCTGAGGCATTAGCACTTCGGGATGGGTTGATTATGACTTGGAACCATGGCCACCGACGGGTTTTGTGTGAAGTGGATTGTGCAGGTCTAATTACGGCGTTGAGAGGTGGCGATCGTTGGCGGTTGCATGACCATGCTGATGTTTTGGGAGCGATCTGCGAGCTTCTTAGTAGGAATTGACAGTGTACGCTGAATTGGATTAATAGGGAGGGTAATGGTCTTGCTGATTGGCTTGCTCGTCATGGTGCTTTCTCTCAAGTCGCGGGTGTCAAGGACATTGTTGCTGCTCCTCCGGAGCTGGAGTATTTTCTGTTGAAGGATAGACTAGCCATGCGCTAGTCCCCGTGTTTTCTTTCTTTTGTTGTTTCACTTTTGTTAATTTTCCGATGTACAAAAAAAAAAGAACAAGAATTAATATCCTAAATACATGGTTGCATATAAACCATTCATTATTTATGGGTTGGGTTTATAGCTGCTGATGGATTTCTATGTTGGTTGATGAAATTATGGGTTGAGTATTGAATTTTAGGGTTTGAGTTGAAGAACACTCATAACTATATGATGATTAAGAACTTCTTTATATTGTATGTGGATATTAAATTTTAATTAAAAGTTATATTTCAAATTCCACGTAAGCTTTTGGTAAATGATTCAATGTTTTTTATAATGGTTCATTGACGGTAAGGACCAAAACCACAATATTATTTTGCACTTAAGATTAAAAACAACTAACAAAATTTATAAGGACCAAAATCAAATGACTTGTATAGGGACTTCCAACATATTTAAGCTTAAATATATTAGAGTATTCTTTTTTGTGAGTGAGACTGTAACCTTTTATACTTTGTCCATGATGTTATCTTTAATATTCTCTCTTCTCTCATTATAGAGTGAATTTTACACACTTGAGATTCTCTAATTAAGTCGAAAATATTTAAATTTAAATACTTTTTAAATGATAAGTTGACTTATACTAAATTACATGCATAAAATTTATGATAAATTTAAACTAATATTATTATGTATTTATATATTAAATTATTAAAAATTATTTATTTTAAAAATTATACCTTAATATTTACATATTAAATTTCAACTATTTCATTTAAAATCTATAATATAAAATTAAACATATTCAAAATAATTATTACAAAATTATATTTCAGTTCTTTTACAACTATTTTTTTCAGGACTAAAATACTAGTTTATTAATAAAAAATAAAATGAGGGATAAGTTACCGCTTTCATTTCATTCTTCAGGAGCTTGATGTCATCCATACTAATCATGGAGTGCACGAACCGCTTTGTATTGAGTTGGACTCCTGGTGAACCTTTTAGAGGGGTTTGAGTGTCCTTAATGAACATAATGGTCAAAACAAAACGCACCATGTCCACCACAGTGTGCCAAATCAGGCCCAACCACCACCAAATAGCTAAGAAGAGCAACCGGAATGAGTTGTAACGATGGTATATACATGAGTTAGTGCTCTCTCTCTTCAGCGATGGCTCCGTTTGTAAAGCGTCAAGGTGAGAGGTTTTCTGAGTAGTAGAAAGGAGGAGTGATATGAGAGAGATACCATCCCCCAACGAATGGTGGATCTGAAAAACACCAACAGCTTCAGCATCTGAGGTTTTCACATTGAGGATGTGAAGTTCCCAAAGTGGCTTTGACAAGTCCAATGGAGTTTTGGTGAGGTTGGAGATGTAGTCATCAACAAATCTATTTTGGAACTCCATGTTGGAATCTATTATAGGAATTATGATATGGTCGTCTAAATTAATTTTTGTTGGGATCCATCTAGTTTTCCTTCCCTTATGCTCCTGGAGAAGGGAACCAAAGTGAATGATTAAAAAGTCAAGTGTAGATGAAATTCAAAAACTAATCAAATGAAATTTGGTATATAATTCAACCATGGAGTCATACTAGCTTGCTGGTGAACCTAGGTTGTGTGAGTGGAGTTTGATAGAAACCTTCTTTTATGACTTGAGGATTTAATCTGGTTTTGCAACCCACGATGGCCATCACATATAAGTTTAAGGATGATGCTTGGTATATCCGCTCCCACAGACTCATACCACCTTCACCACCACCTCTTAATGACACCGCCATGTTTGCTTCTCAAGTGCTATGTGGAACAATGATAACTTGATTAACTTCTCTCATCATTGCTCTGAATATATCATGCATTGAGTAATTACAAATAAGAAGTTCAATATAAATAGATATATATATCAGGCTAATTGTTTTTAGAATTATAAAAGGCATTGGACAAATTATTTTTAAATATTATTATTTAGCCAGCAAAAGTAGGAGCTAATTAATGATGTTGAGTTATTAGTTATCTTTTAAGGCCTAGTTGACAATTACCCTTGCCTAATTTTTTTAACAATTACCCTTGCCTAATTTTTTAACAATTACCCTAGCCTAATTGTTTAATTTATATAACTTTACTTGCTAATTTCGCAATCTTATTTTTTCAATTTTAGATTTTTTAACAAAATATTATTATTTAGTCACCAAAGGTAGGAGCTAATTAATGATGTTGGGTTATTAGTTATCTTTTGAAGCCCTGCTAATTTTGCATAATCTTATTTTTTCAATTTTAGATCTTTTTAACAAAATGTTATTATTTAATCACCAAAGCTAGGAGCTAATTAATGATGTTGAGTTATTAGTTATCTTTTGAGGCCTAGTTGAAAATTACCCTTGCCTAATTGTTTAATTTGTATAACTTTACTTGCTAATTTTGCATAATCTTATTTTTTCAATTTTATATCTTTTTAACAAAATATTATTATTTAGTCACCAAAGCCAGGAGCTAATGATGTTGAGTTAATAGTTATCTTTTGAGGCCTAATTGGCAATTACCCTAACCTAACTCTTTAACAATTAACTTGCCTAATTTTTTAATTTGTATAAGTTTAATTGCTAATTTCGCATAATCTTATTTTTTTCATTTTTAGATCTTTTTAACAAAATATTATTATTAAGGCACCAAAGGTAAGAGCTAATTAATGATGTAGAGTTATTAGTTAAGTTTTTAGGCATAGTTGACAACTACCCTTGCCTGATTTTATATATATATATATATATAGGTAAATTCTGTGGCACCCATAAAATATTTTTTGGGTATGGTACCTGCATTAAGTAATTTAATAGATAATTATTATATTTTTTTTAGGTAAATTTTACATTTTTGCATTTCATTTTACTATTCAATTAATTTCATCTCATGAAATTTGTTTTTTAATGAAAAATGGTTTAGTTGTAGAGATGAACGATGATGGTTGAGATGCGCGCAAAATGATCATGATTGACAGATGAACAAAGCCTAAAAAAAACAACCTACAAATCTCATGTCTCTAAGAATGAAACGTTGCATCACTAAGATAAAATAACATCAAAATTATAACTTGTACATGCTTCTTTATTATTGAATTATCTCATTTTGGGTACCATACTTTGATTTGGGTTAAGATACCATAGCAAACACCATATATATACTAGTATTTTTGATCTGTGCGGTGCACGGGGATACTCATTTATGTTTATTGTTTTATTTTTATAAAATATGTGTTTTTTTTTTGAAATATTTTTTATTTATTGAAAGAATATAATTAATTTTATATCGACATTCATAAATTTGTAAGTTTTATTGGGTGATTATTGTTTTTTTTATGCGTTGTTTTTGTGTTGTTTGTCTTCATTTATGTAAGTGTTGCATTAGTTATTTTTATATATTAAAGTTTCATAGTTTATTACAGAGAGATGAAGTAACATATATGAATTTATTATTTAGTACTAGGAAATTCTTTATTTATTTTCAGTTGAGATCATTACAATGCGAATGCAACTAAGACTAATGATTGTCTTAATAAATTGTAGTTCAATATTCACATGGAGGACGAGTCTTATAGTTGCTATTTTCGTTCCCCGTTTTGTAAAGAAAAATGTAAATTAATTATTATGTAAGAAATTTTGATTAACTGGATTTAAATATTGTAATTAAAGATGTAAATAATCTACTTATCTGACATTGCAAATCACTTCTTTGTAGACAATACTTGAAGTATTATAAAAATTGTTGTCGTCATTGCCGCATATGAGAATTTTTAATCTCGTATGACTTGTGAAAATACTGATTTAGGTAAATATAAGCTAACATATTTCAATGATTGTCCTTGACTTTGTTTCTTTTATTGATAAAAGAAAGTGTTATAGAATACTGTCTCAATTTAAATTTAAAAGGGATTCTCCTATCTGATGGAATTAATGATAATCTTAGTATGAACACTTTATGTCAGCATTTGATCTAGATATAAATTTTGTTTCCAATACATATGTCTCATCAGAGTGATTATCAGACGCGTACCATTACACATTTCACATTTAAGTTGATTGATCGATATTTCTTAGAAGCATTATTGGAATACCAACTTTGAGCCTTAATTGATGATTAGACAAATCTGAAGAGTTTATTCAATTAAAAAACACGGGTGTGTGAACTTCATCGAGGTTGTCGTAAAATGAGAATTTATGAGGATCCATTCACATAAATATTTTCTCTAGAATTATGAATTTGACAATGATTGATGGGTTAAATATGTTTCCGGTCCCTAACATATACACCATAATCTGAAATAGTCCTTCAAAAATTAAATCCTCATTTTTAATCCCGGGAAAATATTGTTTGATAGAAAAAAAGTTATTGTAATGTGATAATGCTTATTTGGAAATTTCATTTATTAATTATTGATCCATGTAGGAGTCCACATAGACTTTTTACATTTGTTTTGATCCTACAAAAAATTTCCACCAAACCTAGTATTCTCCCCTTAATTTCAATTGTTTTTCAATGTTCTTCATCTTCTTGAATAATCTTCATCTTCATCACCCACATCAAACTTAAAGACTCAGAATCCAAACTCAAACATTAACAAACTCATATATAAACTCATCTTCTTCCTATCATAAAGGTCAGAGAAATCATCCAAACTCAACAAACTCATTAACACATAGCAAACACATAAACCCGGAAATTTATAATCTCACAACCCCTGCACTAATAAATACATGAAAAATATATTTTGAATATTGGATAAAGTTGGATATAAACCCAAAAATCTTTTCAAAGTGTTGAATTATCAACATATGAAGATTCACTCTAAATCTTGTAGCACAACATCAATACACTTGTTCTTTTTTCCATCCTTTTCATTTTTCTTTAATACATCCTTTTGAACTAATTGTCCAATAACTACATTTTAAAATCTACAATGTATAAAAATATAGACCACATAATGTTGTTATTGTCTTAGATCTAACCCATCAAACATTGGTCTTTTGCGGTTGTTTGAAGTGGATGAAGTGATACAAAATCACAATTTTTGAAGGAATAGGGTCACAGACTCACATGTGACTTCTTCAATTTTTGTGATGCCCATGAAGTAATATTGTATTTATGCCTTGTGATTTTAAATTTATTTGAAGATGTTTTAGCCAAACTGTACCATTTGACTACGGTTAATGGTGACATGGATCTTCAATTGTTGTTTTGTTAAAAAAAATCAATTAAAAAGGCATTTTACCCCCTGTTTCCAAACTCCTCTTTTATATAGATATAGATATAGATATAGATATAGATATTGCTAATTTCACGTAATCTTATTTTTCATATTTTAGATTATATAATAACTTTACTAGCTAATTTCGCATAATCTTATTTTTTCAATCTTAGATCGTTTTAACAAAAACATTATTATTTAGTCATCACAATTCGCATCCTAGTCCTTTGTTACCAAACCGTCAACATTAAACTTCCACCACCTTTCTAGTGGAGGTGTTTACAACTATTGAGATGAAGAAATCCTCGACCTAGTACCGTAAAAAACGCCATTCGTTCCTCCATGGTCTGGTTGAAGCAGCTCGACATCCTCTAACACATGCTACTCTAATCCCATCCATCCCACAAACCCCTAAAGTCTAGACAAGTTCGAAGGGACCTGGCAAAAAACCCACTCATTTCTCAGCCGCCAAATGACCCACAAGCTATAGCAAAGAACATCGACCAGTCAAAGAGCAAAAACAGAACCGTGAATGTTCCGCTGCATCCACTCCTCGAGGCCAAGTGTGAAAAAAATATGCATCGACTCTCCTATAAGAAAGAGCCTGCCAGAAATCGATCACAGTGCTATAATCATGGAAGAGGTGCAGTGCAATATCTGTCGTTGCCCCGCATAAGGGACATAAATCAAACGTTGCAACATGACACTAGAAATAGGCTTCACAACCCAACCATTTTTTTTAAAGATTGCTTTGTCTTCTCTTTTTGCAGTGTTTCTTTGGAGAAAAAACTTATTTTATTTTAAAAAAAACTTTCACCTATCATAAAATAAAAAAAATGTTCAAAAAAATATAAAGTACAAAAAATAATTTCGAAATAAATAAATCAACTCCAATATCTCTTTTCAAAAATCCATTTTTCATTATAATTATGGATTAAACTTACATCAAGTTCCTTGTATTCATTCCATCAAGTTCTCCAATCATGTAATGACATGTGTCTACTTTTTAAAAATTTAACAATTAAGTCTTAATAAATATCATTTATTTTTATAAAAAAAATTCATTTGTCATTGTTTTAATGAAAAACTTGATAAAAATGAAGATACGGAACTTAATCTAAGTTTTTCCCTATAATTATAGAGTTTAATTTCTAAGTACCGACAGTGTAAAAAAAATTATACCGTCAACCAATCAGATTTCAAGGATGTGAGAAAATCTCTATTTTTATTTAATTTTATTAATTGACGTGACACATCCTTGAAATCTGATTGGTTGACGGTGTAAAAAAACATAATAATTTTTCTCATAATTATAAGCATGCTTCTTATGTAAGCCATTTTTTTTTGAAAGACCTATGTAAGTCCATTATTCTTTTGTAGATGTAGATATTTCAGATATTTTCTATAGAAATGTAACATTACCAAAGTAGAGCCCTCAACAGCAAAATTGAAAGGGCAATTTGGTCAATTCAGTGCATCCACTATATATTCCCATTCACACTTGTGTGTTCTCAGTGTTGTTTCATCTTCAAAACCCACCCAGAAGCAGAAGCAGATCTAGGGTTTAGTTCGAAGAAGTTCGCGTCTTCAAAGGTCAGCTACTATTACCTTTCTTCCCCCTTTACCCAATTCAATTCAATTCAATCTCTGTAGATCTCATCAATTGAAACTGAAAAACCCTAACCCTAATCTACAGAGGTAGCATGGGTGAATTGAAAGACACTGAGGCTTACGAGGAAGAACTCATCGATTATGAGGAAGAAGATGAAAAAGCCCCTGATTCTGCCAAGCCCGCGGCTGAAACAGCCAAAAAGTTAGTTCCTTTCCCATTTTTTCTATTGCGCTTATTGTTTTTTGTTTTGTAAATCTTAAATTGTCAATTATCATGGTTCTTTTGTTTTTTTATGTGCTTTGGGTTCAATAAATGGAGCATAACAGGAAAAAAGTTGCATGCTTGAAAGTGATTTATGTCCAATTTGGTTATTTATTAGAGAAAAATGATTTTTTAGTGCAAAAACGTATTGGATTTAATCAGTGTTACTTTCTTGGTGAGCATATTGAGTCTATGAATTACCGGTTGTGCTATTGAGTTGTTGATTGAACCAGTTCAATTGGTATAACACGGAAAACTGTAGTGAAAATATTGTTCTGTATTTGATTAAAACAAGTTTATACATATAAAATATGCCTTTAGATTTTAAAGGGCAAGTCTGGAGCAATGAATTATGCCCATTGCTTGTTTCATATACACACAGGCTTGATTCTCAGTTGCCAGACTAAAATTACAATGGCTATCAAAATGTTTATATTAAAAATCTAGTGGTAGCACAGTGGCTATCACCTATTGAATGGCCCAAGTGTGTGCTGAGTTCGATTCCTTTTGCTTGTGCATGCACATCTAGTAATTAATTTTTTTACCACATTCTCACACCTCATGTGCATGTAGAACTGGGCTGAGTGAACCTGAGTGGTCCATTCCCTGACCCAACTGGTCTAGTTCTTATAACACTGGATTTAACTGTTTCTTTATTTCATTTTATTAGGATTTGTCTAGACTACAAGTCACTGTGCATGTTATTAATAAATATGATTTGAGCACATGCCAGGGGCATATATTGCCAATTTAGAATATAGCTAAAAAAATCATAATATGATAATGGTATAAAAACTCTTATTTTTAACAATTATAATTTGTGAATTATTAGATGAAGCCATAGGATTGCAATGTTTAATTTAAAATAGTTGTTTTATTTCTTCATTAGTCTTAACTCGTAAGGTTTTCTTGATATGCTATATGTATATTAATTTTTGGCTATAAAACATACAACACAATCTCTTGGAAATGAATTAATAATTTTGATGTCAAGTTTTTAAGCAATGTTTTGAATTGTTAAACCCAAAACCCTAAATAGTATTTTTACTTTTGTGGTGCAGGGGTTATGTTGGTATACATAGTTCGGGATTTCGCGACTTCCTGTTGAAACCAGAGCTTCTTCGAGCTATTGTAGATTCTGGATTTGAGCATCCTTCAGAAGGCAAGTTTCAGAATATCCTGTCATTATGTAACTTGGCATTGGCAGAGCATCATGTTTTGGCATTGATTTTTTTTCTCGTATACTATATCTGCCTGCTTATATGTGATCAGTCCTGATATTCTGTTGCCAATGCTATCAGTCCTGATATCTTGTACTTTCTGTTTGTATTTTCAATTCATTGTACTATATGTTTTGAATTCATTTGAGCAATTGTTCAATGGATTCTTGGTGCTTTCTCCCTCTCTCTCTCTCTCTCACACACACACACACACAAAAGGGGTGAGTGGCTTGTTGATTGTTGTATGATTGAGTCTTATTATCACATTTGATCCACTAAAGAATTGATTAAGTGAAGATAAATTTTACCAATGAACATGTGTTCTCTTGCTCTTTTATCTCCTTCCTTGCCTTTATTATGATTCTCTTCTAATCTTTATTTTATTTTTCTGCATTGACCAGGTAATCACTACTAGCATATTATGAATACGTCACGAAAATTGGTTGGTAAACCTTTACATTAAAAGGATCTGGCAGATCATATATACTTACTGAGGATTCGTCCACTACAATTTTGTTTGCTTCTTCATCAGTGCAACATGAATGCATCCCTCAAGCAATTTTAGGAATGGATGTTATCTGCCAAGCAAAATCTGGGATGGGAAAGACTGCTGTGTTTGTTCTGTCATCACTTCAGCAAATTGATCCTGTTCCTGGTCAAGTTGCGGCCCTTGTTCTTTGCCACACGAGGGA
Organism: Lotus japonicus; assembly: GCF_012489685.1. Lineage (NCBI taxonomy): Eukaryota > Viridiplantae > Streptophyta > Magnoliopsida > Fabales > Fabaceae > Lotus > Lotus japonicus. Next base: position 74,000,715 of record NC_080043.1, read on the forward strand.
ACTAGCTTATCAGGTATGTCTACAATAATTTAAATGCAATATATCTGAACTGTTTTGCTAGAGTGATTTGTCTGATAAAAGTTTCCTAATTTGTACAGATTTGCCATGAATTTGAGAGGTTCAGCACATATCTTCCTGATATAAAAGTTGCTGTTTTCTATGGAGGTGTCAATATCAAGGTTCACAAAGAATTGCTCAAGAATGAATGTCCCCATATTGTTGTTGGAACACCTGGGAGGATTCTTGCTCTGACTAGAGACAAGGACCTTGGTTTGAAGAATGTGAGGCATTTTATACTTGATGAGTGCGACAAGATGCTTGAATCACTTGGTCTCTTTCTTCCTCCTACTCGTTGTAGTTATTTTTTTTTGTGTGTGTGTCTTGTTTTGAACTTGCGAATTGCGATATATTTGATATTTTTTTCTGCTCTCCTTATTTATCACCACATCTGCTATTTTGCTTTTGCAGATATGAGAAGAGATGTGCAAGAGATTTTCAAATTGACTCCCCATGATAAACAAGTGATGATGTTTTCAGCTACACTCAGCAAAGAGATACGACCTGTTTGCAAGAAGTTTATGCAAGATGTAATATTTTATTTATGTGGTGATTTTTTGACGGCATATGGTGGATGGATTTCATTGTTTCTCGTACTGCTCATATTGTTATTATTGTTGCATCACTTTGTTTCCCCTTTTTGTTAAATGCAAACAAAAGTATTACTTTTTTAAGCACTTTTGCTCGTTTTTTGTGCTTATATTTGTGAAACGTTTTGAATTTTTGGTATTTTCTATAGAAGTTATTACAAATATTATCTTGAAAATTATATTTGTTTCTTCAACGATATTATCTTCATCATTTTATTGAAGATCTTTTTTCTTTCAGCCCATGGAAATATATGTTGATGATGAGGCCAAGTTGACCCTCCATGGTCTTGTTCAGGTGTGTTTTGTTGACTTCGTTTTTCCTTCTCTAATTGATAATTTTTTTTTAATCTGTATATTAACTAATTTCTACTCATTTGCCCCCTTTTTCAGCACTATATCAAATTGCAAGATTCAGAGAAGAATCGTAAGTTGAATGATCTTCTTGATGCTCTTGACTTCAACCAAGTTGTTATTTTTGTCAAGAGTGTAAGCAGAGCAGCAGAATTGAACAAGTTGCTTGTGGAGTGTAATTTCCCGTCAATCTGCATACATTCTGGAATGTCACAGGAAGAAAGGTACAAGCTCTTCTGCTAACTATCACTTTCAGGCTTTAAGAATTTTGTGCAGACATTTTGTCTTGTTCTTATTTTATATTTTGTATCTTTCTTTGCTGGATATTACTCTGGTTAAAGGCAGGGGGTTGCTTATCATTTATTTTTAACATGAGTAACATGATGTTACAGCCAAAATCTTCACTATTCTTGGATCCTTTGATGTGAGTCTTTTGGGTACTTTTGATAGCTTGATCTAAGTATAAGGTTGCATACTTGTGATGGGTGAGATGAACTTGCAGCATCAATTGAAGGGAGGGGAAGGAATTAGGAAAAAGATGACTGAAGATTTCAATTATGACTTCATGTTCTTTGGTTTTTAAATCTCTTGTGATATTTTACCAGCAAAGATCTGTCAAAATGTGCCTGTCCTTTGCTGAGTGAAATATTGGTCTAGGATCACAAAGTTCCTAAACAGAGTGAGATGGGCCAATTTCGTATTACTTTCTGGCTGTAATCAGGCCAGAAAAGGGCTGAACTTGCATTTAATTTGGATCATTGTATTCATATATAGCTGCATGGCTTTTTCCTGCAGGGATATAAACTTAATCTAGTAATTGCAACCTTGTAATCATAGTTATCAATAGCGGCGCGATGTCGCGTCGCAGCCCTTCCCCGCGACTCTGAATCACTCTGAATCAATCGCGTCATAGAACGCTGTCGCGCTGCGAATCGCGGCAAATTGCGGTGCTCCAGGTTGAAGATGGGTCGGATCCAAGGAAAATCCCCAAATTGCCCTTAAATTTTAAATTTAGGTTAAAATTTGAGGGTACTTTTGGGATTTCACTCTTTGTAAGTGAAACGGCGCGTTTCACTCGTCTTCTTCAACGCGTTTCTTCTCTTCACGCGTTTCCTCTGCAATCTCCAGTGCGACTTCCTTCAGCTCAGCCACCTTCGACCAGAAGTCCAGAACCCATGGCCACAACGCAATCTGACAAGCACCGTCCAGGCTCCGGCGACCACCACCCCTGTTTCCCTTGGGCTTCTGTTCTGTTCTGAGTTGCTCTGTTTTTTATCTTCTTTTCCTTTCTTTTCCTTTTTATTTATTATTCTGTTCTCAAAACATACTTCTCCAGTTCTTCTCCTCCAGTAGTCCTCTCTTCTCTATCATTTCATCATGTTATGAATTTGAAGTTATATTTATCACTTCTTAGTAATTATATGTATATATTAATTATATAATATTATATGTGAAAAATCAAAATAGCGGTCATCCCGCTATCCCACTTTTGGGGTTGGCCGCTACGCGTCGCGATCCGGGATTGACTACTATGCTTGTAATATCATATCATAATAAAATTGATTTTGCCCGTTTCAGGTTGAAACGATACAAAGGTTTCAAAGAGGGGAAGCAAAGGATTCTTGTGGCAACAGATTTAGTAGGAAGGGGGATTGATATAGAACGTGTTAATATAGTCATAAACTATGACATGCCTGATTCTGCTGATACTTATCTACACAGGGTAATTGCTTGATCCATATCATAAGATTTATTAATATTTTTTATTTCAAAAAGTAGTTTCTGGCATGCTGTTTTGGTATGCTCGAATGCTTGTAAATCACCTCTGCCCCTCATATCTTTAAATGCTTTATTGACATGTGAATTGGTAGGTTGGAAGAGCTGGCAGATTTGGGACCAAGGGGCTTGCAATTACTTTTGTGTCTTCTTCCGGTGATTCTGAAGTTCTTAATCAGGTGAGGCCCAGTTTCATGGATGTTTAGGAAGAGCTTTTCTTTTGTTATGTCAGTTGAGAAAATGGAGGAATACAATGTCCTTTTCTGCATACGATGCATTCCTTAAAATGAAGTCTTATTTCAGGTGCAATCTCGGTTTGAGGTTGATATAAAGGAGCTTCCTGAACAAATTGACACTGCCACATATAGTAAGAACTTTCTCCGTGCCTACTTGTTTATGATTCATTCCATTTCATTCTGCTTTATTTTGGTATGCCTCATTCAGTTTGATTCCACTTTCCACTCATTCAGTTTGATTCCACTTTCCATTAGATGTTAAAACTTAGTCAAACGACCTCCGAGGTTTTTCCAGGTCATAAATGTAACATCTTTGTCATGTTCTGCAGTGCCAAACTGATGAAATTTGGAGAAAACTAGGAGGCAGAATGCGAATGGAAGGATCTATTTGCGACTGGAGATGGATCAGTTAACATGTCATCAATTTGAGTGTTGACATAGAATGTTTTAATACAAGATAGGCCAATTTGAATTACAAGCATGGTAGGCCAATTTGAATGACTTTTTGTAGACTAAGAGATGTATCAGTTGTTCTATACCTTTTATATTCCTGCATCTGCTTTTTGTTTAGAAATGCAAAATTGAGTCTGCGTAGCTTATGAATGTATTTTATTCTAATTTACATTGTTTCAAAATTTGAGTTCATTGTCTTAACCCTCGTAAAAAAATCAATACATTGTTGAAGGTCTAGTATGTTTTGATAAATGATTTTGTAAAATCCCGCAATATAATGCATGACTGTTCAAAGGAAGTTATAGGATTGTTAATTCGGACCAAAATGTGGCAAAATAAAATTTAAGTGCATAAATTAATATATTTTTTTCACAGCTTTATGTTTTTGCACCTGATTTAATGGAGGACATATCAATTCTTATGGGTGACTCAATTTTGATTGTGTAGTTACTTTATTAACTAATTCATTGTTACTTTTTTATTTTCAAAAGCCTTTTTCTTAAAACTTGATTTTTGATAAAAATTTGCCACATTCATATAGTTTTTTTTAATACTATATTCCCAACTTTCATTTCCTATATGTAAAGAAAAAAGTTTTGTTATCCATTTATGTTCAAGAATAGAGAATAGTGAAATTATGTGGAATGAGTCTCAAATAAATATTTAAAGAGTAATAGTAATGTTTTAAAAATGGGATCATTGATTTACGGTTTAATGGTTCAACCAATAGTTTATTGGGAGGGATAGCACCATATTTTCTAACGGGTGGAGACATCCAAATTATTGACAAAAAGTTTATCACCATATAAATGCTTAGACATTAAGTCAAATCAAATTTTAAGTTGACATAAAATCACTATATTGTAACTAATGAATGAAAGAAAAAGAATAAAAGAGAAAAAATAAAAACTCATATGTCTTTCTTTTAACTTAACATTATGCTTTTATTTTAACAATTAAATTTTAAAAGAAATCTTTTATTTTTGGCTTAAATATGTTGGAGGCCCCTATAAAATAGGGGTCCTTTGGTTTAAGCCCCTACAAAATTTTTTCTTGGGAATAAGCCCCTAATGAGAAAATAATATATAGTGATAAGCCCCTGCCGTCAACTTCCGTTAAAAAATATATGAGTCAACAAACGGAGCTGACGTGGACCTTTGCCACCTCATCAAGTGGGCCCACAAGCTGTTGACGTGGAAATGAGAAGAGAAATATGAAAATGTCAAATGTGGGATTTGAACCCAAGACCTAGAGCATAATGGGCAACATCCTTCCCACTAGGCTACAAGCTGCATCTTTAATACAAGTGCAAAATTTGATATATATCTCATTTAAACTTACAATTTTTTTTAAAAACACCATAATCAGGATTCGAACACCATACATGGAGGATCATACTCAATGTCCTTACAATTGAGCCACTAGCTCATTTTGTTATTCATGCGCACAACAATATATATATATATATATATATATATATATATATATATTATGTAAAAAAAAGAACAAGAATTCAACCCCACTTAAATCATAAAAAACTATTATTTTGTTCTTTCAGTATATATACTCATTAGTACTTAAAAGAAGTCAATATATGAACTCTAATAAATTTGTAAGATTTAACTTTTTTACGTTTTAAAGTTTTGTAAATATGTTTTTCTATTTACATTTAATATTTTATTTTGTTTCAAATTGATACATTATATTTTTTTGAACTCCAATTGATACATTATATAAGAGCGTATAAGAGCCTAAAAATGTAATTTTTAGAACTACCACATCAAATTTATTTAGCATTATCAGTTTGTTTTTAAATATATATTTAGTTTTGCGCTAAAAATACATGCATAAATTAGGCATTGACTTAGTGGTTAGAGCCTCCTCCATGAACCTCTATGTTTTGGGTTCAAATCATGCTTAGGACATTTTTAAATTTTTGGTTGAAATATTAGCAGCTTCAGTTTAAATAAGATATATATTAAATTTTGCACTTATACTAAAGATGCAGCTTGTAGCCTAGTGGGAAGGATGTTGCCCATTATGCTCTAGGTCTTGGGTTCAAATCCCACATTTGGCATTTTCATATTTCTCTTCTCATTTCCACGTCAGCAGCTTGTGGGCCCACTTGATGAGGTGGCAAAGGTCCACGTCAGCTCCGTTTGCTGACTCATATATTTTTTAACGGAAGTTGACGACAGGGGCTTATCACTATATATTATTTTCTCATTAGGGGCTTATTCCCAAGAAAAAATTTTGTAGGGGCTTAAACCAAAGGACCCCTATTTTATAGGGGCTCCCAACATATTTAAGCCTTTATTTTTTGAATTATGCATGATTTAGACCAATTCAACACTTGGGCTCACATGTTCGACCGGTTATTGGCCAGTTTTCATAGGTTCCGAAATTGACGTTTTTTCCTTCAAATGGACCGGTTACTCAACCGTTCAACGTTCAGACGAGTCGGTCTGGTTCGCTCGTCTGATCTGGTTTTCAAAACTTTGAGTAACAGAAAAAACATGTTTCACAAATATGCAGACACCCTCGGCTTTTGTACCCTAGTAGTATAGTTTTTTTTGGAAATTACAGCTTTGGAGTATTTATTTATTTATTTACTAATCTAGTATAAATCGCCCCTGTCAGTGGCTATTCTATTTATTTTTTTAAAGAATCGCCAATAGCACTGGCGTTTTCATTTTTTTTTTTCGTTTTTTATATAAATCGCCAACCATCTTGGCGTTTTTTTTTTTCTGACAATCGCCAACATAGTTGGCGTTTATTACCTTTTAATTTTTTTTAAATCGCCCACACGTTTTTTTAATATTTTTTTAAATTACTAATTAAAATGGTATTTAATCAATTGATGCTCACACACAATTTTATGTTATTACTCACTTTTGCAGCACTTTGATAATAAATTATTTGGTCTACCGGCAAGTTCTCGTGCTAAGCTGAGGATTTGGCATGCAATTGGGACCTGAGTAAGATGACCAATACTCTTCATCCCCAACTAAACTATGTAATGCATATGTTTATCTTTAAATATCGGTTCAAATATTTATGATTAAAGTGCTGCAAAAGTGAGTAATGACACAAAATTGTGTGTGAATATCAATTGATTAAATACCATTTTAATTACTAATTTAAAAAAATTAAAAAAACGTGTGGGTGATTTAAAAAAAACAAAAAGGTAAAAAAGCCAACATAATTGGTGATTGTCAGAAAAAACAAAAATAAAAAATAAGAAAACGCCAACATGGTTGGCGATTTATATAAAAAATGAAAAAAAAAATGAAAACGTCAATGCTATTGGCGATTCTTTAAAAAAATTAAAAAAATAAATAAAATCGCCACTAACCCACTGTTAGTGGCGATTTATACTAGATTGGTAAATAAAAGAAAAAATACCCCAAAGCTGTAATTTTCAAAAAAAACTATACTACTAAGGTACAAAAGCCGACACCCTCTGCACCCTGCCCCCAGCCCCCCACCTCCTTGAAGGTATGAAAAACGGTAGAAAGGGGGGGTTTGAATAACGTTTTCAGTACAAAACTTCCACCTTAAAGATTTTGACAAATCTTTCGAGAACTTAAGTGCTAAAGATAAGAGATAGAGAAGCACACAAGGATTTTATCCTGGTTCACTTGATAAATCACTCAAGCTACTCCAGTCCACCCGTTAAGGTGATTTCTTCCTTCTTAGAATGAAGGCAATCCACTAATCAGGTAAGAGTTACAACTGCACTTGAAACCTACAAGTGACTAACAATTACACTGACTTAGCTCACACTAAGATTCACTCTCTTAGTCTTCTCTAGGATCCGATCAACCTTGATCTCCTAAAGGAACTAAACAAACTGTTTATCAAAGAAATGTTTACAAGAGATTTGCTTCTAAAAAGCTAATAGTAAACTCAATGAATTTCAGATGAAAGAAAGCTTAGAATATTTTGAATATGTCTTGCGCGTATGTGTTGCTTCTTTTCTTCGCCGCTTCTTTCAATTTTCAGCCTCTATATATACTCCAAGGATTAGGGTTGAGCGTTGCATGGGAAATGCTACCGTTGGAGGGCAGTTCTGGAAAATCCAGCTTCTGCTGTGGCTGAGAACGTTAGGTAGGTCGTCAGGAAGGTACACTTGCTTTTGTACTTGGATAGCGACTTGACCTTTTAACCTAGGAGACTTCTGATCAGAGGAATGCTTCGTATTGGAACTTGTGAAGCCGGTTGATCAGAGTCAGAGGGAAAGCACAGATCCTCTGACCATTGTATCTTCTGATTCTGAACTCAGAGGGAAGAACATGGCCTTCAGAGTTTCTTGCTTCTGGACTTCAGAGTTTCCACTAATCAGCTTCTGGATCTTCAGAGTCTTCTACACCATCAGAACATCTGAACCTTCAGTGTTTCTTGGTTATCAGAACTTCTGGATCTTCAGAGCTTCTAGCGACTGAGTCCACATCAGAGTTTGTATAGCTTCAGAACTTCTGAAGCTTTTCCACTGTTCATACTGAACATGGTGAATGCGAAAGCGTTGCTTGGGTTACTCTTTATACACAGTGCTTCTGATTTGTGTGAGATTGAGTTGAGGTCAGAGCCTGTAAATAGCACACTCAGAAAAACACGTTAGAGTACCACAATTGTTCATATCAAAAGGTTAACTTGTAATCATCAAAACATAGAGTTGTACTACTCGATCAAAACTTGATCTTACACTCCTAACTGCTTCACTCGAACAAAGTATAAAAAACTAAGTAAATTCTTTTATGTCGGTCAAAACTTGGTTAATAACAAGGGGTATTTCTATTTGTAAGACCATTCTTGTCCATACACTAAATGTATGCCAACATTCATTAGATATAGGATCAAATAAACAAACCGTTACATCAATACAAAAGAATAAACAAGCTGACAGTAGCTAAGGAAAGCCTTCTAGATAAGTGATACACTAGCACTTTACATGCCATAAAAATTAAATCAATAAGAAGCAGTAAAAAGTGGTGAATCTTAGATTCAAAATCACAACTTGAATTCGCAAAAACACTCGGGCAGAGCAGAGCCTCTTCCCATGACAAACTCATCTCTGTGAACCTTCCATAGGGCTTGCATCAATTCCTTCCCCCTGAGACCCCGTGAAGTTAATTCTGCAAAGCCTTTTCTACTCAAAAACATAGTTTTGTACAACCCTTTGAAAGCTCTCATTGCTGCAACCATCTTGTCCATGTTTCCAAAATATGTAGCTATGTAGGAATCACTATTAATAGATATATAATAATCCAAAGCAGCTTTTGTATTGCCATGCATGCTAGTGAAGTCTTCCCCACTGAGAAGACTAGACTTGGTATATATTTTCGTGTAAGTATCTGTTAACCCTTCAATTTCCATCAAACCATCTCCAGCAGCCAAGTATATATTTGTGGTTGGTGAGATGGAAAGAGCTTGAAGTATTAAAGCTGTCTCATTAGGTGTAAGGGGACATTTCCCCCGCTGTCTCCATATGCGGGCTAAGTCACCAGTCCATGGTTTTCTGTCCACTTGTGCTGCTTCTATGGCTTTGATGGAAGCAGGCGAAAGGCCTGGGTATTGGCACTGGCTGTATGCAACCATGTCAGGCTCAAAACGAAGATGAAGCGACAAAAAGGGTTTAGGTATTGCATCTAGAAGCTTAGAGGCTTTCATTTCCAACACTCTGGTGAGACGTAATGCCTTGTAACAAGCTTGACAGAGAGAAGCTTTTGCATACAAAGGGTATCTGCAAAGGTAGGAGAAATAAATTCAATTACAATTCTTAATGAAGGAGGGAGGATGGAAGAAGGGGGAATTCTTCACAACTGTTTATTCTTTCTGGATGTTGAATAACATTCATTTTGTTATTTAATTTAAGTGATTTGGCTTCATGAGGACAGAAGTTGCTTGCACAGTCATTTGTTGTATGAGACATCAAATGTTACAACTGAATTATTCTTGAAAGTATTAAACAGGAAACATCATATATGAGCAGCAGAGGAAACTTTTTGGACAAGCTCATAGCAATAATAGATACTACATATTATGGTTGACGAAATGATAATGGATGATGACAAAGGCTGTCAGAAATAAGCGCGCAATGAAATGTTGAGAATATAGCCATCATATGTGCACTGGCAAATTAAAGTGACATTCTCCAATCAAAATACAGGAAAGAGAAAAAAAAAAGGAAAGTATGGAAGCAAAAGCTCATTCAGCAAGAAATTATTGAACCAACAATATCCAAAGTGTTTATGTTTTAAGAGCAATTAAATTCTGGTCTTAGAACTAAAAATGAGAGAGTTATGAGTTATCACAAAGTAGTAGACAGAAGTGAGATGCTTAGCATACCTGTCCCTTCTTTGGGACATTGCTGGTGTGATGGAAATGTATTTGTGTTTCAACAGAGATGGAAGAACGCTTTCTACATAATCAAATTGACCTTTCCGTTTGCTACAGTCCACTTGAACGGGTTCTTTTGATGCAATCTCAGGGGGCAACTCTTTTATGACTTTGACAAAGCCATTCATCTGCTGAATGAAGTAGTCTACATCATATACATCCGCAAAACCACTGAAATAGCCAATATTCAAAAGTTTTTTCAGCAAGATTAAGATAAACAGAACCATGAAAGTTAGAATAGCATGCATTAGATGACAGGACAACCCAATTTACTAACCAATCTATAATTATAATTTCCAGTCTGAAAATGCAAATTAAAAACAATGCAATAGAAATGGAAAGATGAATTACCTTGTTTCATTCCAATATGAAGCTACTTCAAACTTCGGCAGGACAAGAGTTGCATTTAACAGACGAGCAATGCCCACACCATCACAAAACTGCAGTCATTGTAGATTTCATCTCAATAAAAAGGAAGAAGAAAGATCACTAAACATGTTCTAAGGACCTGGAGTTGAAATTCAAGAGTTTTCTTCAAGCACTCACATCTCTTCGCATCTGGTTGAGTCCCCCGTAGCAATCCACTCTGATATATCCATTGGTCTCTAATGGAAGAGCTGCACCATTTCAAGAATAAAAACAAGGAAAGCAGTTGTCTGCAATGAAAGCCAGTTAAGGTAGATTCAGAAAATAAAAAGCCAATGAGCAACCCTCACCCTAGGCCTCAACCAACTTGATCCTATCCATTGCAAATTTTATTAGCAAAATTTTGAATTCACGAGTTGCATTTCCAAGTTCAATTATCAATGAAACACCAAACCTTTGCCTAACGTTCCAATTACTTCCATTTCAAGTATTTTCTAAAAGTTAAACTACTATCAACAAATTGTCTAAGTTAAACTACTATTTCAAGTATTTTCCAAAAGTTAAACTACTATCAACAAATTGTCCCCGAGGGTTAGCTCAAGTGGTAAGTGACTAAGAGTTAGGGACATAAGGGTTGGGTTGGGGGGAATGATAGATGAAGGGTACATGGTTCGAACCCTGAGGAGGGACTAATTTACTGACATTACTAACAACTAACATTTGCCTATAAAAAAAACTATCAACAAATTGAAGTTATGCTCCCTATGAGACTCCTATGCTATTTTATGAATCCAAAAATAGCAAATTACATTCAAAATGACAAAATTTAACCTTCAAAGCTGAAATTTAGTGGAAATAAGTATCATTGGATTAAGCAACAAAAAATACCTGTTTGAGGCCCTTGTAGCCACCAATTGCAAGGTCTCCATTCCATGAGTCTCCGAACACTCCATATATCCACCTCTCCTCTGCACACCAACAATTCATAGATCACAAGATCAGAAACCAGAAAAAACAAAAAAAAAACAAAAAAACAGAATGTTACTGCCCAAGATGCTAAGTTCTATATTGAAAATGCCCATTTGCCAAGTTCAAAACTTTATGGCAGAGAAAACCCAAAAGAGAAGGGAGGAAAGTGAAATTGTGAACTTACAGTGAGGGTTCCCGAGAAATCTGATTCAGGGAGAAAGGGGAAGGAGGCGATAGAAATGCGAGAAGGAAGAGGAGAGAGAGCGAGACGACGAGAATGCTGAAAAAGGGTTTCACAGAGAAAACGACCATTTGATTTCACAGATTCGTTGTTGAAGATGATCTCTCTCTCTCTCTGTGATTGCGATGAAGATGGAACCAGTGCAAATTTGCTAGGTGTATTCAATGTTTTGGTTCTGCAATTGTTTTTTTTTTTTTTTTTTGAAAGGATTCTGCAATTAATTATTCATTCCTATTTTTGCTTTTCAAATGAGATGCAACTCTTTTCCAGCTAGAAAATATTTGTTTATTTTTTTGGTGAATTGTCCTAGATTTGAAGGAAAAAATCTACACCAACAAAATTACACAAAAATAACAATTGAATGAAAAAATAATTGTTTAAAAACTTTTTCAGTTTTAACTATTACTAAGAAATAAATTATTTCATCTTCTTAAAGGCGAATAACAAAACCAACACCTTCTCTGGTGCATTATGTTATATGATCTCCTCGTCGTCTTCCTTCCCCTCCTCTTTGTCTCTGACCTTCTCTACCACCACAATCATCATGACAATCCTCATTCCCTCCCTGTTAGCTTCACCGTGTTAATGAGATTTAAACATAACATCTTACCTAACATTGAGTTTATGAATCACATCTCTCATAAAGTTTTTACATCATTCATTCTTAACCAATGTGAGACGATAAACTCCCACTTGATTTCTCAACCGTCTCTATTAGAAATCATAACACTCAATGATCTTTGTATTTTAGATTTTTATGAATTTTCAATATTTTTAATATATGTGAATCAACCAGGTTAACTGACCAACCTAAAATGGGTTAAGACGGTGGGTGGGCTATTCTTTGGCTCACTACAAAAATATACAGGCCGGAGCAATTTACTTTTTTGCAAATCTAAAGTGAGTTAAATCCCCATGGGCAAATGATTTATTTTATGACCATTTCAGGCAAGGAGTTCCTTTGCATTTTAGTTCAGTAATAATTTTGTAGTTTCAGGAAAGAAAAAAAGAGAGTTAAACTTCGGACCATTCTTGTTGCGTAGCATTGAATATTAATTTTACAAGAAATATGTAGATTTTGTACTTTTGTTGATGCCTTTTTTTATAATCCAATGATTGTTATCCTTCCTAAAGGATGAAAATTCATAAATATATGAGATATTTGTACTGGCTGCTCCCACCCTCAGATGGTAATGGTTGGCTCTGTGAAAATCCTAGGCACCTGTGGTATTGGTTGACACCCGAGCTACACATACACCCAGCAAGATATAGAAATAGAAAGAGATGAATGGAAGATATGATAGTCATAGGAAAAAAGAGCAAGATAAAAAATGAGTGAGAATATAATGGAAGAGAAAGTAAAATGTGAATGAATAGAGTCCCTTTCTCTTTTCGAAAAAAAAAAGTCCCTTTCTCATTTATTCTTATAGGTAAGATTCATATTGTGCTAATGAAAAGGAAATTTCACAGAACCGAACACTTACAATTAAGTTACTTACCTGGCAACCCTATCCAATTAGCAATGTTAGTAATCAGCAATTGTAAAACCATGGATATCTGTAATGAAATGTGAAAACTGAAAATGCATCTTCTCTTTAGTATAACGATGAAGAGAACCCAACAACAGTGAAGACACAAAAAGCCTCTATTTATAAGTTGAAGAAATGAAGCAAATAAGTAGTTCAACATCGAGTCTCAGTCTATAATGAATTCTATGCTTGTCTGCTAACTACAGATAACACACGCGCAACCGCAAAGTCGTTAAAGAGTACATATTTTCATCCGATCCATGTGTGATACTCATGAACTTCAAGCAGTGTCCTCTTCAACATCTCCATTTTCACCATCTTCAGCAGCAGCTGTAGCCGCAGCAGCAGCCATCAACTCATCAAAGTTTGCGGTCTTCCCAAGCAATATTTCAATCTAAAACACAATTCATCATGTGTAGAACTTAAAAAGAAAGTCATAAAGCAGAATCCATAGTCATAGATTGGAAGGATTCAGACAAAACATATTCTAGAGTCAGCAAGGATTGTGTTTCCACTCTTACCTTGGCCTTTTGGACAGGTCTAATTCTAGAATCATCCTTTATCTCAACAGTTGAAGTTGTGATTTCTGTATAAAGATTCCAGGAATCAAATTATTTGTATAATCATTTGAGTACCAGAAAGAGAGAGGAGAAAGGGAAACATTTTCCAACAAAAAGAGGACATAGTATCTCACTCTTTTCAACAGCAAGCCCATTGTTTTTCAGAATTTCAGCAACAGTAACCACAGTGGCAATAGCTGTGACAACAAAATAACACAAGAAATCAGAAATAGGAAAAATATAACCAAGGAAAAGATAGTAGTACTAGAAAGGGGCACAATATACAAATCATGAAGTAAAAAAATAGTTTTAAGTTTTCATGAGAGAAAAGTAAAAAAAGATAGAACCCTTAGTCTTGAGTGTTCCTCATTTTAGTTTAAAATACACACACACACACACACACGCTCTTAAATCCTAGTCCTAGATTAAGACTATAAATAGGAGTTTAAAACAGAAGGGCACTTTCGGAGCAGAACTTCAATGTAGTCAAGTCAGTAGACAGAGACATGTATCTCTTAAGTAAAGTGTTTCCAGGATACGTGGGGTTCAACAAATAGCCAACACAATTCATCCTAACTCTAAAAGCAGATTTTCCAAGTATATGTTGTGGCTGACTGGTTGCTAGCTCAAAGATGTTATGCGGCAGCAAATTTATGCAACCTTCAGGTTTGAAACAGGCATGGAGGACACATCTACATCCGGCATTATAAGCACAAACTTTGAAACTGAGCATAAAAGGTTATAGGGCTACAGCATACTTAAAAGTTAAAACAACCCTTCTTTGCTCCAAACCCAATATTTGGGGTTTGTATATTCCAAGTTAAAGAAGAAAGAAATAGGTAATGCTTCAGACAAATTGACAATGTCAAGACTCAAGGCTCACAACCAACTCTCATTCTTTGCATTTTCTCTTGTCTAATTACAGTCTCATTTCCAATACAAACATAAAAATAGCATACAGCCAAGTCAACAAGTTACTTTAAAGTCTCCTTCACAAGTCTGTCATGAAATGTTCTGAGTCTCCTCATTTTAGTTTTGAATGTCATTCTACTATCTCAAGGGATAAATATAAACAGAAGGGCCCTTTGGAACTGCTTTTTCAAACAAAAAAAAGCCGTTTTTTTCAATGCATAAGCTATGTAACTCATCCTCAAATCTCAACTTCTCTTTACATATGATGCCATTAGCAGTTTAGCACTAGCAGAGTAAAACTCCTTGAGAATGACATCAGATCCTAACACTAGCAGGCTTAGACAACAAGAGTATTCCTATTCTCACTCTGCCCAATTAGAGAAAGACAGAGTGCATGTTCCTCAAAATCACGTTAACACAGAAGCAACACTATGAAGCTTCTCCGCAAACGTGCTTTGGAGTGTATGTGCCAAACACACATCCAAATATAATGAAAGTCACAGACGCGACGCAACGCAACTAAAGAAACAAACCTAGAGGCTAAAACAGCACTTTAACCACATGTTCAACCTAAGAATGCCTATACAATTACATGCTCCGAAATGTAACATTTACACTTGTTACAAGCCTAATCTGACACAGTCATAGTGATATCATGTATTAAAAGTGTTCAAATCAAACCCATTAACAGGAAGATTTCACATTAAAAAACGGACAAAAATAAGATTGAATACCCATTCCAAGTGCTGAGAGCTCAACATCATTGTGCTGTTGCATGTACCTCTGCAAATGCAAACAGTGATCAAATTAAACATGACACTGACGAGAAGAAAATTGAAATTGAAAATCGAGATGAAAATCATGTATGAAAATTACCTTGGCGAGATTGACGTAGAAGAAGAGGGGCTTCTTGGTGTTGGAAACCTGAATGCGATTCTTCTTGTAAGAATCGGAGATGTCGATGTTGTTCACTGCCTCCGTGATTGCTTCCATCGCTGTGTGTGCGAACAAACCCTAATGGATGAATGAAGAGTGTTTCCCAAAATCCAATTCTTTGCGGGAAATAAACGAAGGGAATTAGGGCTTATTTATACTGGTCCTTAATTAGTACAGTACTATTTTAAAAATAAAATAAAAAAACTAAGGTCTAAGGGCATAGTATTATTTGCTTCACCAAAAAACAAAGTTAAGTGCATTTAAGGGTAAATTTAATATTTGTCTAAAAAGGGTGAATTAAATATCTCAATTTTTTATTATTACAAATTTAAATTACTTAATCGCTTTCTTCCTTTTACTTTTTTTTACTCAAAATATAAGTAGATTAAATCAATTAAAATAAATTAAATTATTTCAAACTTTATTTCAGGCAAAATTTATCAATACACTACACCAATAAAACAAATCTTATTTATCCTCACTTAAAATTAAAAGTTAAAACAGTGAGTTGTTGGTTTTTTTGAGTTTTTATTTTTTTGAGTGATTTATTAGTGTGGAAATTTTCATCCAACCAATAAGTTATTGGTTGGGACCAACACAAAACCGAAACTCTAAGCTCACATACTTCAAAATGCTTCTAATTTTATTAATGTTTTTTTAGGGGTTATTAATGTTTATTAAATTGAAGGAAAGTCGAAATGCCTACAATAGAAAGATAGTTACAACGATTAAAAATGATTGTTTAAATCTCTCAGTTGAAAGTTCAATTCTTAAATATTGTACACTCAAAAGGACATTTGGCTTCAATCATACATTCATACCCGAGTTGAAATTTCAATAAAAAGTATATCATAAAAAAATTATTGATAAAATAACCAAAAATGCAGTTAAGGTTTTTTTTATTGTCTCCTTTTTCTTTTGAAAATCGAAGGGGCTAAAAGCCCAAAACTATTATTACATGAAAGGAAGGGATAGGGATACAATCATAAATTCTCATGCATATGGAAAGATCCATTCCGTTCTTGGGAAATGAGTCAACAACCGAATTGGACTCTTTATAAATATGGTCCAAGTGCACCTGTATTGAATGCAACTTTTTTTTCTTCATTGAAAAAATACCTGAATGCAACTTTAATCTTGCAAAAAAAAATTCTCCTTAAGACTAGTATTTGGAATTTAGATTTTTTAAATTAAAAATTTATAGTATTGGTTCATCATGACCCAAGTCCAAACATGGCCGAATTGAGTCAGTTATCACCCACTTTCGTGTATAATTAATCTGTTATTATATCACATAGATTATAACCTGGTCAATTCACCTGTTGAACTGATTGAGTTGAGCTAAATTTTTGTAACATAAGAAACATAAAGAATAAACAAGGAAAATAATGAAAAGTGGTGGTCTTTTATCTTGGTCTGCGCATTAAGTAAAGCTAACAGAGATAACCATGGATGGTGAGTATTCGTGATTGTCTACTCTACTTGCACTTCATGATCCATCCATACTAATACGAGATTATATAATTAGTTTTAAATGTTAGGTATGATTGTGATTGACATTATTGTTTTTGTTATGTATAGCAACAGATACTTAAAAGTGTGGGTAAAGACATTAATTACTGACCGACGAATAAATGATTTTGTCACTATATGTTTTAGGAAAAACAAACTATGAACTGATAAGAGTTAAGACTTAGGTAAGTAAAAACAAAAAATGGAAAACACTTATCGCGCTTATCTTCATTCCCTCTTCGCGCTTCAGTTTTCGCCAAAACCCTCCCTCTTTGTTTTTCGCACTGTCTTCCATTGTGCCGTCCTCCATCGCAAAGCTGCAGAGGTTCTGCTTCCTAGAGGTCTCGACGCAAGCGTTTCTCGTGCACTTTCACTTGGAGTCTGCAATTCAATCACCTCGTGCCCTTTCTTCTCGATGCATAGGTTTATGTTCATTTCTTGTTCTTGTTCTCAAATCCTTTCACCTATTTCTATTCACTTCTTTTACTTGCTTATAGTTTTTTTTATTCAAAACCCCAAATTGGTGATGCTAGTTATTTCTTAATTTACCTCATTGACGTAGGGTTTAAAAATTGATTTATGTTGACTTGGATTAATCTTATGGGTGTATTTGGGTAGTATCTATGTATGTCTAATACTATTAATTTGATCAATCAAAGACTTGGGAAACCATTGGGTTGAACCTGCAGTTTTCGAACTGTTGTTTCCTTCCTGTTCGGAGTGAAAATGATGTAATTTGTAAAAGTTGTACTCATATGAAATGAAGCTTTGAATTTCAGCGAAATTTTGCCTTTGGTATCATGTCATTTAGGATTTTGTAGCTCAAGTTTTGATAACTTTAGTGAGCAAAGGTCTTTATGTAAAAGGGTTCAGCTACTCCTTAATTGAATGGACATCAAATCCCCTAGTTTGTTTGGATTCAATTTGAATTGGCTGAAGGTTTTTGGACCCAATTTCTGTTAATGCATCAACCATGTGGGTAAATTGTTGCTGTCTTTTGAATTGGACAGGTTCTGTGCTTGGCATAGATAAGAAAGGAGTGGAGACAGAGCATTCTGATACAATAAGGGGACGTTGACATTTCAGTGGAGTGATTCCCCAAGGCCTCATTGTTGCTGTTTGCTTCTGCAACAACTTGTTTTCTTTGTTGTTTGGTGCCTCGCTGGCTCTTAGGATATTTAGATTAGGAGCTGTTTGTTTAGCTTATTAACTGTCTCATTTTCTGTTTATCTGCTGTACCATGGGTTGGAATACCCCTTGTATTCCTATTTATTCAATTCATTGGCATGTCAAAAAAAAAATTGTAAATGATGCTGCAACTGTTTGGTAATGATCATGGCATATTGGTTAGGAAAAGAATCATGGCATTCCTTCCTGCACAAATGGACCTTTTACTGGGATGGTCCTCAATGAGGTATGACGTACTAGCTATTTGTTTTATGTCTATGTTCCTTGGTAACTTTAGAACTGATAAATAAAACCCATGTTAAAACTTGAGATTCATCCTTCACATCAATGAAGTAGCTTCATCCTTCACATCAATGAGCCAAATTGCAGAACTTCCAAGTATGACTATAAAATGATGGTGTTATTTGCTAATTTCTGTATGATACAAAATGGGGTTTTTTTATTATTAAAGAAATAAATCATGTATGTGCTTCGTGCTTTATAATTTTATATATGGCATAAATTTGATAAGTGTAGTTTTTGGTGCTAGACAGGGTAATCAGTTGAACACTCATTCTCTAATTGAAAGTTTATCAACTCACAAGTCACAAGGTGTTAAGTCTATCTGGGACATTTACACTAGATTCTTTGAGATTAATGTTATGTTTCCTCAATCGTTTCTTTAGTACCACTGCTATTTATTTGTGTATTGAGGAAGAAATTTTTGTTGCAGGCTCCCGTGTATTTTGTTTAGGAAGGAATATATCTTTAACAAGGGCCTCAGGTATGAACATGAAAGCACAATTATTAGCTACTTTCATTTTTGGCAGAAGACTGGGTAAAGTCTATCTGGGGCATTTACACTAGATTCGTTGAGATTAATGTTATGTTTCCTCAATCGTTTCTTTAATACCACTGCTATTTATTTGTGTATTGAGGAAGAAATTTTGCTGTAGGCTCCCGTGTATTTTGTTTAGGAAGGAATATATCTTTTACAAGGGCCCCAGGTATGAACATGGAAGCACAATTATTAGCTACTTTCATTTTTTGGCAGAAGACTTGGTAAGTTCTCCTTTTGTTTCCTCCGTACCAAACATGTTATAAGTATTTTTAATTGTGGGATCTTACGAACTATTTCTTGTTCATTGTATAGACTAGCATTAGTGCAAAGGCTCAAAGGAAGGCTGCCAGGGAGATTAGAATTTCCTGAGCTCAATGACCGGTATTCTGTGTATGCAAGGTGAGGGAGTACTTACTGCTGAAGACAGTAAGCGTATCAAACAGATTTACTCTGATGTTGCCTGTCCTTTTGTCTTTATTAGGACCATTTTCTTAATCTTGCATGTAATCCAATATCTTATGCTAATAATGTAGCTAAGATACAAGCTGGAGCTGCTGGAATCTTTGTTTCAAATCACAGAGCTTGCCAACTTGACTATGTCCTTGCAACTATTGTGGCTTTGGATGAGGTACTGCATTTTGTTTTCATGTGATTGTGGATTTATTTGTCTCTCTTTTAATTTTTGACTTCATGTGATTAATTTTTGCACTAATACAGAATACTTGTTTTAATTACAGTTGCTTCTGAAGGAGGCATTTACTTCTCTCATGTAGCTGGTGAGCACATAAATCACTTCTCTTCTTTGATGTTTAGAATTGACAATATAGTTCAATGTTTAGTTAAGGTTTTTCTGAATTTCATATTTGTTTAATTGCTTCTTAAGTTAGATTGGACCCTACTTTCTCATGATTTAACAAGTGTATTAGTAAGAGATTATTTTGTAACTTTTTGTCAGCATTTTTGTTGATATACATGCTTAGATTATTCTTTGATTCATGGCTTAAGGGAAGCATTTTAATCCTATTCTATATCATTTTTGTGATTATGGATGTATAATGTTTAGGATGATGATTCCAAGTTAGCGTTCTAGGTTTAATGGCTTCATCTTGAACTTATAAAGTAGTCACTGACGGCTGTGCCTGCCATATCATTTTCTTACATTCTCCAATATTGCAGTGGTTTGAACCGCCGCTAAATACTACTTTTTTTTTAGTGATTTTTTACCTATACCGACGGAAGAGAATTCGTAGGTAAATCTTAAAGTGTTATTCTTACGGACGTATGTCCGTCACTGTACACTATACCGACAGATAGAAAACCGTGGGTATAGCGAATTAAAAACCACGAAAATTTTGTCCGTCGGTATAAGTTTTTCGGGCTATACCTACGGTTTTTTATCCTTTACCAACGGTAAGCTGCCGTCACTATATGTCAAGTTTTTTGTAGTAGGTAATAAGCATATGATTGTCGTTATTATTTATTCATATATACACCCTCCGGTCACATATATAAGCAAAAAAGACATTTTAGGTTCATTTATTTAATGAATGTATCTAACCATTAATAATGACTAAATACATTCATTAAATGAATGAACCTAAAAAGTATTTTTTGCTTATATATGTGACCGGAGGGTGTATATAATTTTTGAAACTTTTGTTTTGTTCCAATTGTACACTGTGAAGGCAATCAAATATAAAGTTAATTTATATTTTACTAGCAAAATATGGTTTCATTAAGGCTTAATTACACTTTTGGTCCCTAATGTTTAGCCTTTGTGCAATTTGAATCCCCTTTGTTTAAAACGAGCGATTTTGGTTCATCAGAGATCGATTTGTGACAATTGGGTCCTACCGTTAATTGCCATCCAATTTTAAACGGAATTTACACACGTGGCACTCATTAATGACATGGCCTGACACATTTTACCACTTAGATGCCCACTAGGACTCGACGTAATAAAAAATAAAATTAATTAAAATTCTAAAAAATAAAAAAATCATAATTTACTGAACTTTAATCCTAAAAATAAATAAACAAATACAATAAACAGTTAATTAAATTAAAAAACCATGTGTAAAACAAAAAACTAATGCTACCATCGCCTCCCCCTTTGTACCCAAAACGAAAAACCATCCCTCCCCTTCCATCCATCGTCTCCAGCATCTTCATCTTTACCTTCATCTTTTAGCCCCCCTCACTCTCTCTTCCTCTCTCACCCACCTCCATAGCCAAACAGCAGAGAAACTCAACCTTTGAACACTCCTCCATCCTCTCCCTTCCTCCACCGTGGACAACCCCTCAACCTAGGGGTGTACAAGACCCGGCCCTACCCGCCAACCAGTCCCGGCCCAAGCCTTTAGGACCGGGTTGAACCCGACCCGATCATTAAAACAGACCGAGTTCGGGTTGATCTTCGAGTTACCCGACTTCGGGTAGGGTCAGGTTCGGGTTGACACTCGGGTCACCCGGCCCGTCCTACATATATATTTTATAAAATTTTAATTTGTTATAATGATTAAAATGTGATACATGGTGCTCAAATTTATCTTACCATGTAGATGAGATTAAAATGTTTAACATCTACCTTATGAATTAAATAAACGTTGGTCAAATTATGGACACTTTCATGCTCTAACAAGAGAAAATCATATGTGTGTATTATGCATATGTGAGACAAGTGAAGAAATAATCAAACAAAATGTAAACATCTCAAGTGCAATAGATTATGAAAGAATTGGATCATTTCAAGTTATTTCTTATAAAAAATAGTTTCAACTTATAACTCTTTTAGTATGTTATTATCTTTAAATTTTACAATTAGTATCAAATAGTCTTAAACTTATTGTCCCTCGGGCCAACCCGGTCTCGTCCTACATAGACCCGTCCTAAATTGGACCCGCATAATGTCGGGTTGCTTCGGGTCTAGGGACGGGTTAGAGTCTATAAATTGGCCCGATCAACATTTAGGGCCGGGTTAGGGTTAACCAAAACTCGTCCCAACCCGTCCCTTGTACACCCCTACCTCAACCACTTGCAACTTTCCTATCCCTCAGACCACAGAACAAAATAGAAACTCAATCCATCTCACACACCCATCTTTAAACTTAGATTTAACATCAAATTCAGCCCCCATAAATCAAAGTCCAACCAAAACAACAATACCCTTTTGAATACCTATTTGAAACAATTGGGTTTCGCGGTTGAAGGTGTGGTTGAGATCGAGGTGAAAATGTGAGATTGAAGATTATTCAGGTCTGAATTTATTCAAGGTTCCAGATCTGGGTTTTTCAGATTCTTAGAGAAGTTGATGAAGAATAGAGGGGTAGTTCTGGTGGTGAGGGAGAAGCGTAAAAGACGTAGCAGTAGTGATTTTGGAATCTTGATTCCTTCTTTTTCCTTCCATAACATAATATTCACTGATTTGTTTACTCTCTTATGCCGTAATTTCAACGCAATCTTACAATTTTAGGTTGTGTTTGGATGAGGGATTGTAGAAATTCAAGGGATTTTAAATGCTAGGGAATTCAAATGATTCAATTGAATTCCCTTGAATTTCAAATTTTAGTGTTTGGATAAAATGTTGAAATTCGTTCAATTGTAAAATTCTTTGTTTGGGTAATATGAATGAATTTCCTTCATTTAATTGTTTTTATCTTAATATAATCGGCCGAAAACCCTAAAAATCAGCCTGACTCTAAAAAATAGACCGAAACCTTAAAAGTCGACATAAAAGCCTAAAAAGTGGCTGAAAAACCGAAAGTCGGTCGAAAACCCAAAAATCGGCCGAAAACCTAAAAATCAGCCGAAAACCCTAAAAATCGGCCCGACTCTCAATAATCAGCCGAAAACTCAAAAGTCGACACAAAACCCTAAAAAGTGGCCCAAAACCCTAAAACAACAAGAAATCCCTAAAAATAGGCCGAAAACGTGAAAGTCGACTCGAAACTAAAAAATCGGCCCATAACCCTAAAAATCGACCTGACTCTCAAATATCGGCCGAAAACTCAAAAGCCGCCTGAAAACCCTAAAAATCGGCCCGACTCGAAAAAATCGGCCGAAAACTCAAAAGTCGGCACAAAACCCTAAAAATCTCCCCGACCCTAAAAAATTGACCGAAAACCCAAAATCGGCCCATAATCCTAAAAATTGGCCGATAACCCTAAGAATCGGCCGAAAACGTGAAATTCGACCCGAAACTCAAAAATCCCCAAAACCCAAAAATCGTCTGGAAACTAAAAAATCGGCTGAAAACCCTAAAAATTGCCCGACTCTAAAAAATCGTCCGAAAACTCAAAAGTCGGCACAAAACCCTAAAAATCAGCCCGACACTCAAAAATTGACCGAAAAACCTAAAATCCGACCTTTCGGCTTTTCGGCCGATTTTTAGGGTTTTGTGCCGAATTTCGAGTTTTCGGCCGATTTTTGAGAATCGAGCCCATTTTTAGGGTTTTGGGCCAACTTTCAGGTTTTTGGCCGATATTTAGGGTTTTGTTCCGATTTTTGAGTTTTCGGCCGATTTTAGGGTTTTGGGTTGATTTTTGAGTTTCGGCCAAATTTTCACGTTTTCGGCCGATTCTTAGGGTTATCGGCCGATTTTGGGTTTTCGGTCAATTTTTGTGTGTCAGGCCGATTTTTAGGGTTTTGTGCTGATTTTTGAGTTTTTTTTGCTGATTTTTAGGGTTTTGGGCCGATTTTAGAGTTTTCGGCCGAATTTTGAGTTTTCGGCCGATTTTTGAGTTTTCAGCCGAGTTTAGGGTTTTGGGTCGATTTTTGAGTTTCATGCCGACTTTCACGTTTTCGGCCGATTCTTAGGGTTATCGGCAAATTTTTAGGGTTTTGTGCTGACTTTCGAGTTTTCAGCCGATTTTGAGAGTCGGATCGATTTTTAAGGTTTTGGACCATCTTTCTGTTTTCGGCCGATTTTTTAGTGTCAGGCCAATTTTTAGGGTTTTGGGCCGATTTTTGAGTTTTTGGTTGACTTTCGAGTTTATGGCCGATTTTAGGGTTTTTAGCCGAGATTAATTTTTTTTACTGAATTTAGATAGGGTTAAGGGAGAGATGAATAATTTGAAATTCCTCCTATTTTGAGGTGATTTCAATTACCCTAAATCCTATTGAGTAAAATACCTCATTTAATTACTAGTAATTTGAGAATTCTCCACATTAGATATCCAAACAAGGTATTTTAATTGAAGGGATTTGAAATACCCTCTAAAATTACATTCCCCTCAAATATTCCTCCATCCAAACACAACCTTAGAGAATCATATTCTTTCAATCTTAGATGTGGGTTCACTTGTTCGTGTAGTTTACCATGATTGGATGTAGTTCTTGGTCGTGCTTGTTGGAAAAAAGTAAAAGTAGTGGAAAAATTGTGAATTGCTACTGTAAGAGGAAGATGGAGAATAAAGAATCAGTCTCAGAAGATGGTGAAATAGAATATAACCAGTTTGGATTTTAGCTTCATCCTCTTCCCCTGGAATCTTTCTCATTTCTGGGTGGCCTGGGTTTGAATCAACAAAGAAGAAAAAGATGATGAATTTTGTGGGTTTGGTTGATGATTTTTTCTGAGGTGGGGTGTTTAATTTCATTTTTTAGTTAATTTATATTATTTATTTTCTTTTTATATTATTTATTTACTTATGTGTCATACATGGTGGTGTAATTAGTAAAAAAGAATCAAAATAAGAATATTTCGTTAAAAATTGGATGACAACTAACGTCAGGACCCAATTGTTACAAATCGATCTCTGGTGGACTAAAATTGCTCGTTTTAAACAAAAGGGATTTAAATTGCACAAAGGTCAAACATCATACCAAAAGTGCAATTAAGTCTTTCATTAATCAACAATAAAACATGATACATCTGTGATAAGATAAGACACTAAATCGACAAGTATTTCTCAATTCCTATATATTATTTGAGGGAGAAATTTTTTCGAATAAAATTATTGTTTGTTACAGCGTTACAATGATGTTTTACATAAACAAACCTACAACATGTAAAATCAACAAAAAGAAACAAATACAGTCTTGGATAATAGAAGAACTTTAAAAAAATGAAATGTTGATAAATTATTTTTATTATTAATTCAAGATATAAAGGTTAAATTTTAATTGTATATGCTTATGGTGGTAGTTTTTAAAAAAGTTAAAATAAGTGAGGTGGCATCCCAATCTTAACGTGCAAGCTCACGTGTCAGGCCCCATATCCCACTCATGAAATCCTAGTCAGCAATGACGTGACACATGAAAATACGTATGTATCTATCTGACACGTACAACACTACGGACACGTGGCGGTCCATAGAGACGCCTTCGGTCTCTATATAGAGCAGTATCGTTTTGCGCTTCTCTCGTGACATATCTTCCAGCTACAATTTCTGTTGTCACTTTCATTTTATTCATTCATTGTCTCTACAAAGTTTTAAACTCTCTTTCAAGTTTCTATAGAATTTTCTGGAAACAATGAAGGACAGTGTGGGAAACCCTTTGCATCTCAAGTCTGTGAACCATATCTCCCTCATATGCAGATCAGTGGAAGAATCAATGGCTTTCTACCAGGATGTTCTTGGTTTTTTCCCAATCAGGAGGCCAGGCTCTTTTGATTTTGATGGGGCATGGTAATTATTAATTACTTTCATACATATGATCATCGTCATTACAAGCCAATATATAAGATCTTTTGATTTTGATGGGGCATGGTTATTAATTTCATAGACTTGAAATAACATAAGAATTCTTGATTTTGTATGTGGTAACTTTGCAGGCTATTTGGGTACGGTATTGGAATTCATTTGCTAGAAGCAGAGAACCCTGAGAAATTGCCCAGGAAGAAGGAAATTAATCCAAAGGATAATCACATATCTTTCCAGGTCAGTTTTTTATATGGATTAAATTGCTTTCACAAGACTGATCTAAGAGGTCCTTTTTTTACATTAATAGATTAATCAAGATAATCTCTTAATTAAGATATTGAAGAAGGAACATGATAAATACAGAGATAAAACTAGGTATATAAATTAAATACGACAACATTTCAGAAATAGACGAAATTGTGACGCTTTGAGTGCAAAAATTGTTGGCCACTATCACCTAGTACTTTGGATACGTCACTTGTTATGAATGATTTTTCTGTCACTTTCGTGGGTGTTGAGAAAGGACAAACACATTGAAATCCTTACGTAGAAACGTTTTGAACTTACTTGTACGTGTCTTTTTAGTGTATGATATGTAAATGTACATGTTCCCGTCAGAGTTTTAAATTGTTGTTGCAGTGTGTTCCCAAAATTGGAAATTAGAAATCCTTTACAGTGTGGCTGCAATTGCGGTTGCGGATTGCAATTTAACCTCTGGTCCGGGATGATTATGTTTGTATGAGATCAATGATGATATATTGAAGAGATGAGATTAATAAATTTGTGGTTGATCTACAGTGTGAGAGCATGGGGGCAGTGGAGAAGAAGCTGAAGGACATGGAGATCGCTTACGTGCGAGCGACGGTGGAGGAAGGCGGGATTCAGGTGGATCAGCTGTTTTTCCATGACCCTGATGGGTTTATGATTGAGATATGCAACTGTGATAGCCTCCCTGTGATCCCATTAGCGGGTGAACTTGCAAGATCATGCTCTCGTTTGAACCTTCAGACCATGCAGAATCAGCCGCAGCAGCAGATACACAAAATGGTCCAGTAACTCAATTGTGAACTCAAGTATTCTTCTGAGAAGAGTTAAATGTGTCAAGAGGAACTAGTACTGCTGTAATGCATATAGTATTATGTTGTTTCTTATGTTTACTTTCATCTGTGAACTGATAATAAACAATGCAACATTTGTTCCTAATGAAAACAGAGTGGCCTTTTTGCAATTATATATTTGGTTGTTTTCAAAGTGGGTGTTTGCTTTGCTGAGATGATGTGTTCCTAATTAAATTTCTGGTGTTAGTGGACAAGTGATCCACATTGACACATGAAAGTGGGTGGGATGATGTGGTTTCACAGCTGGGTCCAGCTCAACAAATTTGAGATTAAATAATTGATTATGTCACATCATGTTTACTTTGTTTCTTTTTCAAATCTTATAGTTAAATGGTTTTTACTTTCTTCACTTTTTAATGGTCTGGGACCAATCATCGAATCTCCAAAACACTGGATCACAGTAGGGTTGTCCACCGGTCGGGTTCGGTCGGTTTCGGGCCCAAAAAGGTCCACCGACCGAACCCGTATGACATAAAATTGGGCCCGTAACCGACCATGAGATGTGTCGGTTTGGATCGGTTTCGGTTTGGTCGGGTAACTGGCGGGTCGGGTCGGGTCCACCGGATTTTGCAGAGAACACTCAGAACAGAAAGATGAAGAACCATGACCAAACAAATTAACCAAGAACAACATAGTCAAGAACAAGTTTTCAATTGCTTTTCTCATGCGAAATAGCATGTTCATTTCATCTTGCGATATCAGAATCGATTGAGGCAAAATGAAGATGAACAAGCTATTACGGACTAGAGAAGCATGGAGGAAGAAGGCAAGAAGCCATGCAGATGCAGTGGTGGAGTGAGTGGCTAGGGTGGTGGTGGCACAGAGTATGGCGACGCAAGGAGGGGTGGCGGCGGCTAGGGTTTGGAGTTTGGAGAGAAGAAGAAGAGGAGGAGAAGGGTGGTGGCGGCGGATCTGAAAAGGAAGGGTGGTGGCGGCTAGGGTTTGGAGTTTGGAGAGAAGAAGAAGAGGAGGAGAAGGGTGGTGGTGGTGGCGGCGGCGGGTCTGAGAGAGAGAGCAGAGGTTGAGAGAAGAAGAGAATGAGAGTTGAGAGGTTGAGAGAGAGAGAGAGAGAGGTTGGGATTGGGACGGCTAGGTTTGGGAGGGTGAGGGAGGGTTAAAAATTTTAGTGGGTGGGGTAATGGGCTAGGGTTTCTGAAGCCTTTTTTTTTTCCTCCCCTCACTCACACACAATGGGCTGGGCCGCTGGAGGAACTATTTTTTTTTATCCCTAATCGGTCGGGCCGGTCGGTTCTGAACCCTGACCGAACCAGACCGGTTAAAACCGGTTTTTTTAATTGTAAGACCCGATAACCGACCCGTCCCGCCCGAAAAGCCTTTTTTTGGCCACGGGCCGGTCGGGTTTGGTCGGGCCAAAAAATGTTGGACAGGCCTAGATCACAGTATGTGAATAGGCTTGCTCAAGGGGTCTTTGACCCTTCTATATCAAACCCATGCCAGGTCAATCCAAATAATTAAAATTAATATATTTAAAGGTTTATTTAATTAAAAATATTAAGTTCGAGTTGTTCAAAAAAGTTTTGGTAGTCTAACAGTTCAAATTATTTGAGTAATAGAGGTTGAGTCCTCTTCCTCATTCTTTCACTATCCCAGTAGGCAACGATTCAGGTCATCACTATTTATAGACCCACTCATCTACACCAACACTAAGCATATTGGTTAATGGTCTTGTGTATTCTCTTACCATCTCGCCTTATAACTGAGAATTGAGAAAAAAAAATGTTTAACAACACTGTGAAGTTCACTATAGAACTTCTTTTATTCAAAAAGAACAAGATAGTTTTAACGACGAGTTACATCTTTATATAAAAAGCCCTAAGAGTTGTGAGAGTTAATGAAAATTATGAAAATTAAACCGTTTCCAATACAAGGAACTGCTGTTTGTTTACGTTGCCTTTTGGAGTTATTGCTTTATAAGCAATTGATTATTAAGCCAAAAAATGTGAAAGAATCAATAATATTGATATCTCTTCATGGCCTTGACTATAACGGTTGATGACATTTATTCCTATTGATTCCCTTTGCTGAATATAAAGAAGTTTCTGGTAATGAAACAGATAGAGCATCTCCATTCATGTGGTATCCATAATAGTACTCCTCTCATATTCTTTCTCTATCGACAACTCTATTCCTTCTGGGCAATATTTTGTGAATGCTCCATACGGTCTGCTTCGAGTGCACGGGTTAGATCGTAGTTGTGTAAACCCTTGGGGGCAAAACCGGCAATTAGAATTTGCACCGAGGTCCGCCGGAAATTTTGCTTCATGTTTGCCACGGCACAACAAACAATTTCCTCTCAATTTCCAACAATATTCTGAAGCAAAATTTTGGTTCATTTGTTTGTGCTGATGGCAATTTGAATGAAGGGAATGAAAGTTATATTTGGGTCAATGTCCCAGGTATGTAACTGCATCTTGTGCTCTACGAAAAAGGAAAAAAAAAATGTTTTTCAGTTTTATCACCAAGTGCTAAATCACTCGTAACAAAGAAAATATGTGTTTGTGCTGTCTAATTTGAACTGAGTGTCTCTCTCATTGTTATCTACTTCATCAAAGCTCATAGGTGATAAAACATGACAATCAAGTGTGTTTGACCAAATTCAAGTTAGACTGGTTTTCAAGCGAGAAATTAACGTAGGAAAGTATAAGCTTTTGATTGCTAATAAGTGGTCATAAACCAGTTAAAAGCTCATAAAAAAATGGTAACTTCCGGGATTGAATCCACTTTAATTCTAAATTGACATTATATGATCAATATGAAATTAATTAATGGTTAATATTCTTGATTGTCGGTACTTGGATTGGATTGATAGTTAGCATGAATTTCTAATCTGTTTAGGAAGACACATTGAATGCATGTTTGATCTTGTTTCTAAATGAATTTTCCTTTGATCCTTTTAACAATAATAGGTGAAGGACAGCAAGACGAAAGAGAAAATAAACTGTAATAGAAATGATTTGTATGATGTGAATTTTTTGAATGAGGTGTCGAAATCTTTGGCCTCATTGTTGGCTTAAAGAATCTGGAAAAATTATGAATGCTATATATGCTCATGGTGATATGTCTCATAATAAGAGAGAAAACATATTAATTGATCATTGACAACATTCTTATAAAATCTTATTAAACCTCCCTAAGGATTGTGGGGGTTGTCGGCTATAGTAGGAAGAACGGTTTTAAGAAATTAAAATAATTTTGGTTTAAAATTTATAATTTTGTTATGTTCATGGCTATGATGCATATAGATTCTTGATCACGAATAACATCATTATGATTGAATTTAGAGATATATATTGAGTTCTCTGAATAACTAATTTTAATGTTTGTGCCATCTTAGCAATCGGATGAGAAGTTGAATAGTTACTTGAACATGAATTTGAATTTGTTGTGAGATCTTCACATTTTTGTGTACACAAAATTGTCTCAAAAAATGAGTATGTTATTCTAGGCTTTCATGTGGATAATGTGGTCATATATGAAATTAGTTTGGAAGTGATTTCAAAATTGAAATAGGAAATTTGGAGGAAGCTAACGTGTTTAGTATCAATTATTTTTAGCACATCAATATTGCATATGTTGTGAGATGCTTGAGTCGGTATGCTCATAACTTTAGTGGTAAACAACGAAATACACTGAATCAATTAAAAGGAGAAATTATTATGTGATACAAGTTGGAGCTTAAATTTCTCTAACATTCCTTGAGTGTTGTAAAGTGTGTTTGATGTAAGCCGAGTCTCATATATGTTAGAGACAAATTTCACAAGTGAATACATGTTTACACTGAGAGGTCATGCAAGCCGTGGAAATTTGCAAATGAAAAGTGCACACTCAGGTATGAAATGGAGTCAAAATTTATAGCTCTTGAAATTGCAGGTCAAAAACTGAATGATTAAGATGACCCATGGTTTATTCACCATTGTGGGGGTGAACCTAAGCATGCCATAAATATTAATCTTGATTGAGCTAACAACAATGCCTATAGTGGCAAGAGAAAACACATGCAGATGAGGCATGATATTGCTAAACACTTGATAAAAGATGGTGCAATCTCACTTGATTATGTGAGAAGTGAGAAAAATCTTGTGGATCTTTGTGCTAAGGGATTAGCCAGGAAGTTGTTCTAGAAGCGTCGAGGGGGATGAGCGCCTTGAGTGGAGGAACGTATGGTGGATACCCATTTTGTGGTCAAACGAAGTCATGCGAAGACTCCTATGCACTACATCTCATCCCTATGGTGTGCGGTAGTGCTTGATGTGAGGTTATGAGCTAAAATTTCATTTGATACATGATGTATCTGCAGAGCTCATAACAGATACATAACCCAATATTTGGGTGGTGCTAAGAGACGCACTTAATGTATCTGCACATCTGATGATTGATACATAACCCATTGTTTGGGTGGTGCTATAGAGACGCACTTGATGTATCTACGTGAGTGTGAAGGTCTAGACCACCTTCTATGAAAGACTTAGGCAATCTTTTTAGAGCACTCATGAGCGACCCAAGGTGAATGAAAGACCTAAATGTGAAAAATATATTATCGCGGAGCCTTTGCGAATTTGAAGGTTAGTGGCGTGTTGTGGGGGTCTTGTCTCGAGTCCATTAAGTTCAAGAGAAATTCACTTACTGGACTTATGACATTGCCTCACTTCACTATGTGTTAATTCAATCCTCTGGACATTAGCACTTAAGCTCAAACCCTTCTATTGCCAAGAAATTCCTTTCTTCCCTGCCCATAAGAAAACATGCTTTCTCATTGCTCATAAATTCTTCTATCACGATTTAATTTTCATTTGTGGGGGATTGTGAGAGTTAATGAAAATTAAACCGTTTCCAATACAAGGAACTGCTGTTTGTTTACGTTGCCTTTTCAATGGAGTTATTGCTTTATAAGCAATTGATTATTAAGCCAAAAAATGTGAAAGAATCAATAATATTGATATCTCTTCATGGCCTTGACTATAACGGTTGATGACATTTATTCCTATTGATTCCCTTTGCTGAATATAAAGAAGTTTCTGGTAATGAAACAGATAGGGCATCTCCATTCATGTGGTATCCATAATAATACTCCTCTCATATTCTTTCTCTATCGATAACTCTATTCCTTCTGGGAAATATTTTGTGAAGGTTCCATACGGTCTGCCTCGAGTGCACGGGTTAGATTGTAGTTGTGTAAATCCTTGGGGGCAAAACCGGCAATTAATTAGGATTTGCACCGAGGTCCGCCGGAAATTTTGCTTTAGGGCAGTGGTTTGCCACTGCACAACAATTTCCTCTCAATTTCCAACAAGAGTATGTGTAATCGTTCTTTAACCACGTGGACAAACGTTCTAGTTATAGAGTTGTGCCACCTATTCAAAGTAAAACAACTAAATAAAATACATAAACTCATAACACTTTATGTGCTGGAATAAGTAATATAAAAGACTGACAAACCACTTTGTAATATCAACTAGTTTTGACACTTTTGTGATAATTTTTTACCGCCACAAAGTTAAAAGTTAATTTTGTTTTGCTACTTTTCACTTTATGCCTATAAAGAATCACCACAAAAGTGAGGTGTCAAAAATTATCAATATTGTATAGTGGTTTATCAATCATCGATAATAAGTAATCACCAACTCATGTCAATGTCGCCCCTAAGGAACCACATCGCCCGTATGTATTATGCAATATCACCATAATAGATGATATCGTCAGGGCCTCATGGGTTAAACCACGTCACCCATGCTAGATAACACCTTAGCGAAATAGGCCCAAACCTCTTGGCTCATTTATTCGTAGCTAAGCACAAAACCGGCGTATTACTATTGTAGTTGCTCGTTTCGATCTAGTTGGCATTTTGCTTGCTAATAATTTAGGTTGTTGGGTGATGTGAAGAAAGAGTTTTGCAGTTTAGACATGCAATGGCACTAATTTTAACATAAGTACTTAAACAACAAAATTTCGAGTTCATTGAATATAATCAAAACGATTAAGGATTTGCTTGTTGGTCCATTTTAAATTCCAAATTCAGGTAAGGAATTATCTGTTATATTCCCACAGTGGGAAGATTCCTTGCTACAATTGAAACAATGGATCTCCCATCTTTCCATTAAGTAGGGCTAATTTAATCAATACCTATTTAATAAATCTTTTTTTGGGTGAATACTCATAAACTTCGCTTGAGAATCCATTTGTGAAAGATAATTTGATGTACCAAAAAAAAGTACTAAAGAGGGAACATTATATAACATGAGACTGTACCATTATGAAACAAATCCTTAATCATTTTAACATGAGTACAGTAGTAACTTCCCCTGATACAAGACTAAACAGAGGAAAAATCCCCTAAACAAAGATACAGCAGCCAGAAGCCAAATGAAGGCCAGAGACTGTAACATTGTGAACCAATGTGCTTATTTAATTTCTCTTATCCCCAAATAAAACCATGCCTTTGTGCAGTTGTGCACTAAAGAGGGAAAAGAAACAACGAATGACACAATATATAGAAGTAATAATACAGACATAACCTTGTAAATAACTATTGTCCCCTTGCAAGCATTTGCTCATAATTCTCAATGGATTGGAGCCTCTGAAGCAGGAGATGCTCCCTAAAGTTCTTGATGAAGGCATCAGCGCTAGCATTGATGTCTTCTGTTGGCATCCTCTCTAGCTGCTTCTTTGTGTTGTGGAGGGTCTCTTTCTTCTCTGCCCCTTGTGATGTTGATGATGATGCAGGGTAATTTATTTTCTCTCTCAAATTGGTGCTCTCTTGAATATCCTTTCCATGCTTGTCATGGAAATTAGCTTCCTGGTTGTGGCGTGAAGGGTGGAAATAGCTCTTTCTCATTGTTGCTAGTGCTGCTGAATTTCTTTAATGTTAATGTTTGTGTTGTGTGTTGGATGGAATGGATGGAGGCAAATGCATGCTTTTATAGCCTCATGTGCTTCCTTAAAAATCATTATGATATGTAGCAAGCAAATAGGAATATGCGGCTTCTAAGTTTGATCTAATGGTTTTTTAATTTGCTTCCTTGACTTTCTCACCCTGCCTCCGCCCATCTTTTGGTCCCCCTTCAAACCAAAGTCAAAGATGGTGACACGCATGAGTTGCATGGAAATTTCCAACAGTTTATTTTCTCCAAGTTTTCTTTTGAAAAAAGTTATAGTGTTTGATTTTACATAAATCTTTACTTTAACGAGCCATAATTTATAATGATATAATTAAGCTTTTATATACATCATTATTAAAATCAAATTATGAATAACGTAACTCACGACATCTTACAAAATTGTTAACAACAAATGTTTTTTTTGGCTCATCACAACAAATGGTTAGTCCATGTAGTACATGTTTAATTTATTTTAAACAATGTCTTAAACTCTAGTCTCATGAATCAAATAAAACTCCTAGCGGAAGAGATATTCTCACCAAAATGTGAATGATTCCTCTTCATGAGATTAACTCCCATGAATGATACACCAAATTAAATATTACATATAATTGATAACAAAATAGCAATAAAAATAATGATTAATGTAAGTTTTTACCCATTAATTAAGAAAATAAAGTAATATATAAAAGGAAAACTTCACTTTTTTTTTTTATAAAGATTAAGGGAAAAAAAAAACAGAAAGAAAAAGAAACTAAGGTCTATTAAGGTGCCCAGGCCCTTAGGCGGGAAGTAATGCAAACAAGCACCTCAGTTTGGGTAGCTCAATGCTTTGTCAAAAAATCGGCACAAACATTTTCTTTACGCAAAGTGTGAACAAGCTCCACCTTCTAAGGACGACCAAGCAAGTCCTTAATGTCCCAGACGAGTGGCGCATATAGATGACAAGTAGTCGTTCCAGTCCGAATTAACTCCTCAGCAAGCTGCGAATCAGATTGACACTCCACAATCCTATGACGCCGGCTCCAAGCCAGAGTCAACCCATGGAAAATGTGGTTTTGACTTTTGATACTTCACCTTTTCATGATTAAGGTCTTAGAGCCGCTATAGTTATCCCACACGGATTGTATTAGAAGTTAGAGAACATTCAATATCCGATCCGGTGGCCGGAAAGTAAGAACTCTTCGACATGTTTGGCGAGTCAAGTAATGTTACTGCAACTTTAGAAGTTGCAGAGAGATTCTCGCGTACATTGAATTTAAGCTAACTTGTATTTAATTAGTGCAAATAAAATAAAAAAACATTTTTGAAGGGTGCAGGTTTAACTCCTGTGGTATCAATGCCATTATTAAAAAACTATGTCAGCTAACGAATTTTGTATTTAATACTTTGTCCTTGAACTTAGGTATTGTTTTAGACGTATTTTTAGTGGGTAAACAGCTAAGTTAAACTCTAATGCAATAAAGTTTGTCGCATAAACTAACAATTCATATATATGCTAATATATAAAAAATATGTAATGATAAGTTATAAGTATGTATAAATACTTATTTTTAATAAAGATCAATATATGAGCCTTATGAAAATGATCAAAATTTACTCAAAGTCAAAACAGCTTATAGATAGACTCATTTGAAATTTTTATTCAAGCTTATCTTATAGTAAAATAGGTTATGGAAGTATTCGCGAGAACTTGTGTAAATAACTTATGACCTACGTACTGTAAAATGTTTTTAAATTATCTATATTCATAAATTATTCAGATCAATTTATGAATAAGAGTTTATTCTTACTCATAAGGCTAAAACATATTTTTCACTTTATTTAAATAAGTTTCTTAAATAATTTACTCATGAATAAGTAGTTATATATGCGGTAGAGGTTTATTACAATACATGCTTAGTTAAAGTGTTTACCTAAACACACCTTAGTATATAAGTCTTCTCAAACTTTCATATAAGATAAACTTAAATAAATTTTATACTGACTCACGAGTACTTTTATATTTTGTAATGTTAGTACTATATATTGATTACTATACATCTAGCATACATAACTTGTTCGCTGAGTACATATAATAATTTACTAGATGCATGTATCCTTAAAACTACTAATCAATCAATCACAAATGAAACTTGGCATCAGCCATCATATATACCTTCCCTGCCTAAACTTTGATTATTATAGAGGAGTCAGGTACAGTAGGGCAGGGGAATCATAGTGAGAAATGACATAAAATAACAACATTCGGATACGCTGCCCATAAGTGACATTGATTTTAAAGGTATGGAAAGCTGTATCCCCATGTGGTTTTTAATAAGTTCTAGATCTCCATACCATGATATGCCAAAAATGTTAAAGGGATAACCTAATACCTAACAATTTATACTATTTATAAACTAAAGTTCATTAACTAAATAAATAATATAAATTCTAGAGTTGCTGCCATTTTTTGCCAAGAGGGTGGTGACATTACTATTATTTAGCTTTCACATTAATATATAAAAGTTATTTTCATATATAAAATCCAGATGTATAAGCCTATTATCCATTTAGCTAGAGTCTTTGTTTTTTTTTTTTTTAAATCTCTTTATGTCAAATGCAGTGAATTTGGATCGCGCGCATATCATTAATATGTATATGTTCATGCACAATTTGGATCCATTGCAGCAGTAAAATGACATGTGTTTACAACTTTTGATAAATTCAATTTTTATCAATCAAACTGAACTATGTAAAAAGAAATTCAACAACTAATTAGAATTTGCCGTATGAAGCTGCTGATTAGTTTAGACTTGTTGATTTTTAGAGAAAATAGCTGGAGATGATGCTTGTTGATGTTTTACGTGGGTTTAGACTGAAAGTGACTTAGATTTTGTCCTATGGTAGATTTATTATCCATATCCAGCTTTCAATTGTAGATGTATGGATAGACATGCATCCAGCCAAAGGATATAGATATAGACCATAATTAAGCAGAAAAATTCAATGCTTCAAAAAGTAAACGATCGAATTGAACATAAACTTAACTTCATTAATTCAATTGAAAGAAAAGCAGTGCTGCCAGTGCATATCAATGCTTCATGAAAAGTAGTCAGAGTTACGTTTCTTGTGGGGTATCCTTGAGCCGATATTACGGCCGACATATATATGCAGTTACAACAATTGCTTCCAGTTCTCTACTTATGACTTCCAAGTAAGCATATGAAGATTGGATTTCAAGTAAGCATATCAAGATTGGATTGAAACTACTCTATTTTATACATATTAGTTTCACTATATAAATATTGATTTGACGGATAAAAACAGCGAAAGTTATGTTTTTCAATTAAGAAAGCGAAAAAGAAAATGTATTTGGATGATGTTATTAAATCAATCATTTGTTCTCAACCCAAACGCTTTTTGTAAAAGAGTTAACTGAGTAATGATTTATACACACTTCACTTTCTCTTCCATATCATTTCCACACATTTTTCTTTTTATCTCTCTCTACATTTCCTGTCAAATTACATATCATATCACTCATTTCTTTTATTTTTCTTCGTAATCATGCAAGGTGGAGGTGGAAATTATATGTAAACAAAACATTAATTATTCGAGTTAACTCCTTCATTTAACACGCGGAAGAGCTATAGTAAGTGTACATGCCTACATGGCAGGGATGGAGGATGCAAAGGGACAACTATGATAAGGTACAAAGCCAACCTTAATCAATCTAATAAGTGCGTTTGTTTGGTTTTTAGTTTGAAAGTGCTTTCAATCAACAGAGGTTCAAAACCTCTTTCACGTTTAGAGCATGAGAATATGTGATCTCAAATTTCAATGCATCAAACAGACTTTCAAACTGAAAACCAAACATACACAAAATTGTTTCACATTTTTTTCAAAATTTGTTTCACTTTCAAGACCAAATTATTGGTGTGTGTGTGTGTATTTTTTTTAACAAAGGGCTGAACTATGGTCCAGCCCAGCTGGGTATGATTGAGTGGCAAAATGTTGCTGGGTCCAAAATCCCCATAACCTTAGCCTAACCAACCCATAACACTCCCTATGGTGGTGGTGAAATTTGCATAACAAAAAAGAAGAAGAAATCTGTAGAATAATCTGCAGAATCCAGAGGAGAAAGCAAGAAAAAAGGCCATGGAGGCCTTGCACATGCAGCGTGTACTTCCCATATCTGCTGCCCAAAACACTCTCTTTACGCGCCCAACTGCCACCCCATTATCTGGAGTTGCAATGGCAAGGCCACCATTGAGTTTAAGCTTATCATCTTCTTCTCAAGCTGCCGCTGCCACTGCCACTGCAAGAGCAGGGTGGTTTTTGGGTCTAACAGCAGATAACAAGAAGATGAAATTGCCTGACACTGTCAAAGCTGGTGACCCTGTTCTTCATGAGCCTGCCCAGGAAGTTAATCCCAGTGAGATAAAGTCGGAGAGAGTGCAGAAGATCATTGATGACATGATCCGGGTCATGAGGAATGCTCCTGGGGTTGGTTTAGCTGCTCCCCAGATTGGAGTTCCTTTAAGGGTCAGTCTCATTCTTGGGGATTTTGTGTTTTCTGGCTTGCCCATCTTCAAATTTTGTGTCTTATCCTATCTTACTCAATCTTGTAGCTTAAATTGCTTTCTCTATGTGAGTGTTTGTGTACTACTATCATTATTTATTGTTGTTGTTGTTGTTGTTGTTTTAGTGCATGTGTGTTACTAAAAGTGGCAGCTACATATACATTGTCATTTTTGCAAATAACAGCTGTGCAGCTTGAATTTGAGTGAGATATGTTATAATTGACAAGGTCCTTTAGTAAGTAATTTGAATGTTTTGTCAGTCTTAGAAAGAATAAGAAGAAGCATGTGAATTGAAGTTAATTGACAAAGAGGGTGAAGGAGCTGCATGAGACTTGAAGTTCTAACAGATTAAGGGAGTACTTAATTTGAAAAGGTTGAAATTTTAGAAGGAAATTACTTTGAGCTTGTATGCATACAACTATAGTTTTGGACAGTTGAAAGTGAATTTGTGCAACTCATTTACAATCCAACTTCGAAGTTTTGCCATTCCTGTAATATGAAAGTGAGTTGAAGGTTTATCCTTTTTGAAAAAATCAGAACCATTCCAACTCACCCTATTTTCATCCATTGGTTATTGGTGGCTAAATCCATATTGCTTAACAGTTAACACTATACTTATTTAAAACATTTATTATGTCGATATCTTCTGGATGTTACTGCACAATGTGCCGCTGCATAAAATTTATATGTTATCGTCTTTTCATTTTTGCAGATAATAGTTGTGGAAGATACCAAAGAGTATATTAGTTATGCCCCAAAGGAAGAGACAAAAGCTCAAGATAGAGTGCCTTTTGATCTTTTGGTACGTTCCTATGCAAAGAAAAGTAGAGTATTAACATTAAGTGTGTAGTTTGGTCCTAATGATTTATTACTTTAATACATCATTCATTAGTTCTCTTGAGGCAGGTGATCCTGAATCCCAAGCTAGAGAAGAAGAGCAACAGGACTGCCCTATTTTTTGAAGGGTGCTTGAGGTGTGGCAATAGTTTACTTTCCCCTTTTTTTCATCTTTATTACCTACCATGCTTTGTCTTCAGTAGCTGAGATGATAAGTAGAAACCATTGCATACATCTTATTACTGTAAGAAATTCTTGCATATCGTAATTTAAACATTCACTATTGGGACTTTCAATAGGTAGTTGATCCTTTCATGACTAATGGCTAAAGTTCCTCTGAAATTTTGTACAAAACTAGTCTTCCTTTTTTCCCAATTTCATTCAAATAAGGAATGATACCTAATGGGATGACACAGCCAGGCTACAGCAACCAATTTTACAATGTCTAATTATTAATTTTTCTTAACCTGTCCATTAAAGGGCATGTATGCCTCAGTTTTAGACAATTGCTTCAGAGCTGATGTGCTAAGGGGATTAATTTTTTCTCAATAGCCAAAGAGTATTAATGCTTACTTCACGAACTACGGGCTGTTTACTGTCCATTTTTATTTTCCTGTTTTCATTTTCTTCTTTTAGTTTTAATTGCAAAAATGTCTTTATTTCCTCTTTTAAAAGTTTATATATAAACACTTTCTATGCAAGACTTTGAAATTAGGAAACAAAGTGAAAACAATGGTCATTTTTGCAATTAAAAATAAAAACAGAAAATGGAAATGGAAACTAAACAGACCCTAGGATTCTCAACTTGGTGATGCCTCTTTGTTGGCATCTCTGTACTTTAGTGAATTCATAATAGTTTTTATAATATCAAAATATTAACTTAATGATGATCGTCTGCATATGCTTAGATGATTTAAGTTTTTAAACAGTTATACTGGTCGAATTGCTCAACTCTAGCTTACTCACCTTGTTATTCTGATGTGAACTGCACTTGCTGTTTTTATAATTTGATGTCCAATATGCATGGGCTTTGGCCTTTGTCTAAATTATAATTTGTCCATGGCGATATACCATGAGTTATGAGTATAATGCATGAACGTGGATGCAGTTCCTGATGTAGTTTGTGGAACAGAATAGTGAGATATCTCAATGTTGTCTAGTCCTAAATGTAAATATGCCACTTTTGAATGACATTTCCTTTCAATCTGTTAGGACTCAGATAACATTACTGGAATATTGATGTGGACTGTTTAACTTTTTATGATTTATGTAGCAATATTGTGTGAAACAACAGACTGTCCTGTTATCCAGGGGTACTATTAACATCTTCAATTGTTGTAACATTTTGCAGTGTTGATGGATTTAGAGCAGTGGTGGAGCGACATCTTGACGTTGAAGTTACAGGTTTGGATCGCTACGGTGCCCCAATCAAAATAAATGCGTCGGGTTGGCAAGCCCGGATTTTACAACATGAGTGTGATCACTTGGATGGCACTTTGTATGTTGATAAGATGGTACCTAGAACTTTTAGAACTGTGGACAACTTGAACCTCCCCCTTGGCCAGGGGTGCCCCAAACTTGGTCCTCGCTAACCCAAATTTGGGTTTCTGCGGCTGCCTCTGATAAGGCCTTCAACACAGGTTTCTTGTGCATGTTAGTGTTAAATTGACATTTGTAGGTCCAATTTTTAGTAATAGCCTCAAATTTAAGAATAATTAAATCTCCTTCAATTTTCAATGATATGGTTTTTCCATGAATTGTCATTGCACACTACACTTCCTTTTTATGGAGTCCAGATATTCATGGCCCCTAGCTTTTCTCTAAGTTGCACCTCTTACCAAAATTTCATAGGGTGTTATCTGTTTATACTTTAAAGGAATCAGGTGTCTATATACTAGGCCATGCATGTAACTTCACTTGTTAGCTCTAATGAGGTAACTCCATTTGAGGTCTAATGCAAAAGCATACACCAATTGTGTGTAAATCTTGCTTATTTCATCCTGCAAATATGAGGAATTACTTGTTGGTAATGAATCCAAATGATAAAAATGTTCATGTTCTAAATACAAGGATTTTGATATATTCATAGGTTATGATTCATTCACACTACTATCATTTTTCACTTCAATTACACCTCACTTTCGATCAACGTCTCTCTTCTCTTTTAATCATATCATTCATAATATGTTTTACTTTAACTCTATTTTCTTCACATCTCTATCTTCTCTCCACACCATTTACGCTTAAAATGGAGTGTTAACATAACTTTTCCTTATAAGTGGAAAATGATAAAGAAAAGAAAAATATTTTGCTAACATTATCCACACTCAAACCAATGAGAAAAAAGAAAAAATGAGAAATGACATTTGATGTGATAAAAATGATTCACACACCTACTTTCTCATAAAAATGTTATGTTTTAATAAAGAAAATCTTAATTAGCACAAAATTATTTTTCTTTTTCGGACTTTCAAAATCGTTTATAAATTGACTGAAAAAATAATCGAATCTGGTTCCTCTCACACTATTCACTTAGAGTATCTACATCCATTATACTCACTAAAATATCTACACTTCATTTTGTATAATTCTCCATAGTGCCACATCATCTACACCACTTTACTAACTTTTTATTCCAACCCAACAAGGCAACAACTCATAAAAGTTGCTATAGTGGATCCCACCGTCAACATTACATTTGTATATTTTATTATTTATCTCTAATTATATTAATTGTAATTGCTTGTAATAAATACAAGCTCAATTTTCAAGTCTAGTGTAGAGTATCTATTCCCACATACTCATCTTTGCCATGTTGGAAGTGAATATGTACTTCAATGGTAATAGATACTCATATGAGTATGTATTTAACATTAGATACTATTATTGGAGATGCTCTTAGAGACTAAAATAAAATTGCACCATTGACATTGAACTGTTAAAATAAGAGTTCATTTAGTACGCAATATTAGACAATAACATGATAGTAAAAACTTATGCAATACATTATAAGTTTATCTATTGTTTGGTTTTAACTTTGTATTGTAAAGGCTTATCCATAAATTCACTTATACATTAAAATGGTGAATTATTTAATCCAACATATAGAAGAGGGATAATGCCTAATAAGATTGTGATGTATAAACTACTTAAAATATTTAATCCATTACCACATGCACCACCACACTCATAGGTTGTAGTTGTCACCATCGCCATCGCCACCTCCACCACCGCCATCATCACTACCACCTACCACCACCTTTCGCCATCATCGCTACTGCCAGCACCCTCAACATTACCACTGCCATCACCACCACTACAACCAACTCACCACCACCCTCGCCACCCTTACCGTCGGCTCCACATCTTCCACCACTGTCATCACCATTGCCACCCCATCATTCTACCACCACCACCACTTCTACCACCACGACTGTTAAGACCACCACCATCCTTTGTCGCCACCAACAATGATACCTCTACAACCACGGAACCACCACAACCCACCACCCCATTCACCATTTTTACCACCATTGCTGCCACTAATGTCCTACAACACTGCCACCACCACAACTAACTGTGCCACCACTCTCACCACCGCTTCCACACACCATTTTATTACCACCACCAACACCACTC
This sequence comes from Lotus japonicus, assembly GCF_012489685.1. NCBI lineage: Eukaryota > Viridiplantae > Streptophyta > Magnoliopsida > Fabales > Fabaceae > Lotus > Lotus japonicus. The sequence continues at coordinate 74,043,306 of NC_080043.1, forward strand.
TACAGCCACACCAACCACCGCCAATGCTGCTACCACAACCACCACCCTCCATGGCTGCCACCGCCGCCGCCATCGATACCACCACCTACCACAACCATCATCACCAACACCCTCCACTAACTACATGATTGTATTAATCTAAACAATATGATAAGTTATATAATGTATGACCAAACGATGAAGGGTTTAAATCATTACATTTTGCTAATGGATGATACTAAATTATTATTTAGTCTCAGACATTATACTTAATAGTTAACATATGTATCAGACCCTAAAATTCAAGTTTTTTTTAAACGAATTCAAGTTACTTTATATATAAATAATGGTATTTTCCGATGTACCAATATATATAATGGTAACAAATCAAAATTAATTATTTGACCATAATACTCGATTAGGGTTAGCATTTAAGATGATTATATGATGACTATTTCTTAAAAAATGATATTCATTGATATATTGTCATTAGTTACGATAGAGTCAACAAGGGAGAACCCCACGTGAAATTTGGCCTACCCTTCTGTTTGGCCATGATGACAATAAATAAAGAAAACAAATTTGGAGGTGAGTGATCTAGAGTCTTGACTTCTATCTTTGTCTTGGACAATAATTAGCATTGACACTCAAATTAATATAAGAGAGTGACACACAAATTAATACAAGAGTGAAAGGTGTGTGTGTGGGTGGGGCGGGGGGGTGATGGTGTACTGCCAGCACCCGCAACATTACCACTGCCATCACCACCACTACAACCAACTCCACCACCACCCTCACCGCCCTTACCATCGGCTCCACATCTTCCACCACTGTCATCGTCATTACCACCCCACCATTCTACCACCACCACCACTGCTACCACCACCACTGCCATCGTCATTACCACCCTTACCATCCTTTATTGTCGCTACCGGCACTGTTACCTCTACTACCACCACCCCATTCACCACTGTTACCACCATTGCTGCCGCTAATGTCCTACAACACTGCCGCCACCACAACTAACTGCGCCACCACCCTCACCACCGCTTCCACGCACCATTTTATTACCACCACCACTACTACTCTATAGCCACACCAACCACCACCAATGCTGCCACCACAACCACCACCCTCCATGGCTGCCACCACCTACCACAACCATCATCACCAACACCCTCCACCAACTACATGATTGTATTAATTTAAACAATATGATAAGTTATATAATGTATGACCAAACGATTGAGGGTATTAAATTATTACATTTTGCTAATGGATGATATTAAATTATTATTTGGTCTTATCAAACGTAATACTATCGGACATTATACTTAACATATGTATCAGACCCTAAAATTCAAGTTTTTTTTTAAACGAATTCAAGTTACTTTACCCTTCTGTTTGGCCATGATCACAATAAATAAAGAAAACAAATTTTGGAGGTGAGTGATCTAGACAAGACTTCTACCTTTGTCTTGGAAAATAATTAGCATTGACATTCAAAATCTCAAATTAATATAATATAAGAGAGAAAGGTGTGTGTGTGTGTTGGGGGGGGGGGGGGGGGTGAGGGGGTGTGATGGTGTTGTGTGACCTACCCATCGGTGATTTAATCTCATACTATGTGCATGTGGGGTATTGACTAGTGTGTGAGATTAAATAACTCCATGTAATAAGTTAGACATGCTAAATTAAATTGAACTCAAAAGATCAAACACTGGGTGTATGAGGTGAGGATTGGTTTGGTACTGAAGAAGCTAAAATACTAAAGAGAGATAAATTTCTTCATGTTCAAGTATCACCAAAAACCTTGTTTGCTTTGAAATCTTTGCACCAATCCCTAGCTTGCACAAACATAAACATGTGAAAACAGAGACCAAAGTTCCTCTTCAATTCACCAAATGTACATATAATTACAACCCAATATAATTCAGCCACAAACCTTGACATTATTAATCCAACACAAATCAAAAACAAAACAAAAAAACTAGAATTCACCGTTCTGTTTTTCCCATCAGGATTCAACTCAACTCAACTAAACCAACCCTGTTTATGCCGATGACCCGCCGGAATATCCCGTATCTGATGCTAAAACCACCGGTGTCGGCCACCGGAGAATGACCAAAACGATTTACCTTGTTCGAGGCTTACCAGGCTTTGACCGTTGACCCTTGTCCCCTGTTGGTTTCCCGAAAGCGGCGCAGAACCCACATGCAGAGAGCTTGGGAGACGGCGGATCGATCGCCGGCGAGACTCTTCCGGTGCGGTAGCCACCGTTGGAGCGGCTTCTCTGGACGGTGGTGGTTCGTAATTCCTTAACATTCTGATGATCAGTACTACCCTTGTTGTCTTGACCCTCCTCTTTGCGGTTCAATTCACCTGACAACAACTTTTCATCCCAAACAAGACCAGATGAACCTTGTCTTCTGAAAGAAACCTCAGATCTTTGAAGACCAGCCATGGTTTCTCCCTCTCTCTCTTGTTTCTCTCTCTAGCTGTGTGGATCTTTCTAGTTCTGTGAAGCGATGTAGAATGTGCGTGGATTTCTATATTGTTGTAGTGACTTTTCTTTATATATAAAATGATGATGATGGAAACAAATATATAATGGAGGAAGCATGGTTAATACTTAATAATTTTTTTGATAAGCATGGTTAGTAAATTCTCTTGTGGGATTTTATAATAATGTTTTCTACATTTTTTAAGAATAAATGTGTTTTACATGTTAGTTGGTTTTAGATGAAAAAAAATCCAAGAAAATATAGGATGAGAATGATGAAAATGAAAAGAAAAAAAAAATGTAAAAATTATGATAGGTGATATATCATATAAATTGTTTCTCCTTTAATTTTTTTTTTCTTTTCGGTGTTTTTGATAGCTCTGGTTATTTTCTGAGAAGTAAGAGCAGAAACAATTTTCGGAGGAAGGATTCAAATTAAAGACACCATGCCATTATTGCCATCAGTTAGAGTTAAAGATAAGATTATGTCTTACTCCCTTCGTTACTTAATATGTGTTACTTTAAGGTTATGATACACGTATTAAGAAATAATATTTGATGTTCTTATTTTAGTAAAATTACTAACTAATTTTCTAATATACCATTCATTTCTTTTAATAGTTATGAGTTTTTAATTTTCCTTTCACTCTTAAGTTAATGTATAATTGGTAAAACTTAATTAATGCTCTTTTGAAATTGTAAAAATGTCAAATAAATAGAAAAAAAGGGGCAAAATTGTGACACATATTCCCTTCGTTCCATAAAGATTGTTGTTTTAGACCATCTTCAAATATTCTAAAATGTTTGTTGTTTTAAAAAGTCAAAGCATTTTTTACTAATTTTTTTCCACCTATAACTTCATTTAATAATTTTTCTCTCACTTATCACCTTTTTATATTAACCAACCACAACTCTTCTCTATCAACTAACCAAAAATCTTGATCATTTTTATAAGAACAAAATGAAAGTTTGTACTATATTCAACTTTTTTCCAATGATGCCCTTATTAATTCTAACTAGTAAAATGTGTCTCATTAATTATCTCATTCACTCTTCAACACAAGTAGTGTTGCATTAGAATAAATGATAATTTTAAAAGTTTATTTTAATTTATGACAAACTTAATGCATTTGAACGAATTTAACTATATTTCTTAATTTATGTGATTTTTTTTAGTTCTTATAAATGGGACTTGAGGTAGTACATTATTTTCTATCCAAGTAGAATTTAATAGTTGCACATGATACTAGTAAAATTAAATAAGGGTACTTTAACAACATTATACTATTAAATAACAATCTTTATGGAATAGATGGAGTATATATGAACAAAGAGAATATAAATTACAAGCAATATTATATTTATTAATTTACCCTTAGTGAGAGTAATTCGTGTTTTTTTATTGGGATTGATAATTTATTCTCACACTTAATTACATGATTTTTTTGTTTGCTTAATTCTCGCACTAACGTCAAGATACTAGTTTTAAAGTTTTTTATTCAAAAGAGTTGAGAGCTGAACTCAAAACTGATTGTTTAAGAGACGAGGTGTTCATCATTCCATCCACTTGCTTCATTACATGATCTTCTAACATAACTAACCGAGCTCTTTTACTCCTTTTGTATAGTTATTAAGTCAAAAATGAATTTCTTTCATTTGCATCTTTAATGTATAAGTGCTTGAGGAACGAAGTCAAATAGCAATACATTAAACTTGAATCAATCTTTGGTATCCGTAAGACGGCAAACCATACAATAATTATAATCAGGGGCGGACCCACACTATAGTGAGGGGTTCAACTGAACCCCTTGGAAAAAAATAAATTTCACTTACCCCCTTGTATAGGTTTTTTTTTTGAACCCCCTGAGATTTTTATTTTGCACCTTGAACCCCACTTACTCCTCTCTCTCACACGTACTCACAGCGACACAACCTCACCCTCTTTCTCTCGCAGTCTGGCATGTCTCTCTCTACCCTAGGTTAAGCCGTCAAACACCCTGATGTGTGATGCTTTGGTTTTGAATTTTCCTTGCTCTCTCTTATGTTTATGCAAAACGGGATAATTTTTCAGAAACATAAGAAAGCAATTTTGAATTTTTGATGCTCTCACTATTATGTCTAAAGGCTGCAATCTGATTTCCAACATCGGGTAGATTTAAGGAGATGAAATTTGAGTCTTTCCTGAGGTGGTGTACCATTGCTTAAGCAGACTTTGTTGGGGATTTGAAGCTTTGACTCTTGAAACTTTTGTTCCAATGCTCACTTGCTGCGACCCCCAATCTCTCCTCTGGTTTTGTTTTTTCTCTTTTTTGTTGCTGTATGTTTATCTTTGTCCTTTGGGTCTACTTTGTATTATGATGGCACTACGTGTGCTTTTAATCATATATATACTCTTGGTTTATATAGGTAGTTTCTTTTATTCTCTAATTGCTACCCTGATCTGTTTCTTTTCTTTCTTTTCTTTTGTTTTGATTACTCTTTGTATACTGGGTTGAAGCAAACTGCTTATGTGAATGTGATTGTGCTATGTAAGTGCTGTTTGGACAACACAATCTTGATCTTGATTATTGGCCATGAGATATATTAAGAATTCTGATTATGGTCTAGGTCATCAAGTGAGCAATGTGAATTCTTTTTTACAACGGCTGGTTATTTGGGTGATGATTGAAGAATATGCTGGTTTTGGTTTGGATTGTGGGCAAAAGTGTGCTGGTTGATGATTTAATTTCAACTTGTACTTCATGTTAGCACCTCTGTGCATTTCTCATTTTTCCCCCTTGTTTTGTTTTGGTTTTCTTTCTCCCTGTATCTGGTTTTCTTCTTTTCTTTAATTGCTTGATTGTATCTGATTTCTTTTGTAAATGGGTGGGCACCCCTTTGCATTTTAATGTTACTTTGGCTTATAAAAAAAAGATCTTCTGTGTTCTTTTAGTTGTTTTTCTTACATACATTGATGGCTGATGTATACATGTAAGATAAATATGTAAACAACTCATTGCAAAATGTAATTAAGATCATAGTCCATTGTTTTTTGTCAAAGAAAAAGTATTTCGAGCCACCAAAATTCTGCTTTTAGATTTCAATTGAAAGTGATTTCAATATGCTTTTAGTGTTTGGATTAGAAAGAAACAATACAAGATTTTTACATGTTGTTTTGAAAAATTTGAACCCCTAACCCTAGGGTCCTGGATCCGCCACTCTGATTATAATGTTTACACAAATTTGGTTTGGTCCACAAATGTATACTACATGAAAATGACATTCTTAATTATGTTATTAAAACTTAGTATTATGAGTTGTTGGTTTAGTGGTAAGCAAACTAAACCCCTTAATGATTTCCTCTTGTAACAAAAAAAAACTAAACCCCTTAATAATGAAAGTACAAATTTTAATACGAGAAAGATAATTGTTACGAGAAATGTACGATCAGTTCTTAAAAGACAAAAAAATAATAATAAGCTACCATATGATGATCAAAGGCATCATATGATAGTAAAGAAAAAGAAAAAGTTATTAAAATTTGGTAAGCTACCATATCATCTAGTCAAAAGAAGTGGAAAAACATGGTTAACCATGTTTAATGATTCAAGATAGGAATTTAAATAAATTAGTAATATAATAAGTTGCCAGTTGTCATCATCAATTCATCATCACATCACTTTTTTGTACCCAAAAAATCAATGTCATAACTAAGGATTGCTCAAATAATGATTCAACCTTTTAAATAGGTTGGCCATTAAATTAAGTTGACATAACAGGTGTGCAATGGACATTCAAGTATGGCGTGCAGAACCTACCTTTCGTTTCTTCATGAGTTGTTATTAATCATTTATTATTAATGATTAATCTTGAAAGTTGGATGGCAACAAAATTCTATTTTTGTGGTAAAATAAATTTAATTTGAGGGGATGATACTCAGTTTAAGGTTGGAAGATGTCAGGCTTAATAAAACATTTATAAAAACTTATATTTAGCTAATTAGCTCACTTTAAGGAGACTAGCTAGTGAGAATATTTGAGAAAATATCTTTATGACAAAAAATATATGAGAGCGTTTTGATGTATTTGACTATACCTCATTGTGTAAGTATTCAAGTAGGTATGGCTTTATAGAAATACATGATTCATCTATAAATTCTCTTAACTCGTTTCAATAAATTTATCAAAGAGTTTAATTTGTATACACTGACGGTGTAAATCCAATCAAATTTTAAGAATATAAGAAAATCTGTATTTTATTTTATTTTTAATTGACGTGACACAACCTTACAATTTTATTAGTTGACAGTGTAAAAAATATTTTACACTGTAAGTGCATCATCCTTTTTGTCTTTATCAAATGAGCATAAGAGCTTGTGTCTGTGAAAGTATTTGTTGATGTAAGTTTTAGTTATGAAAAGACCACTTATTTGTTCAAGTACCATTTCTTAATAATAACAATTATTTTCCATGCACTAGTTGTTCAAGGTTTTTTTAATGAATTAACTACACAAAATAAATTTTTATGTTTACAATGCAACCCCTATTTTGCTAATAAAAGTTCATTTAAGCTCACGATGTATTTTTCCTTTCAAAAAAAATAAAAGCTCACGATGTATTTTCACTTTAACAAGCTACCATTGGGTATAAACTATATTTTTTGGTCAAAGGTATAAACACTATAAAGTGCTGATTGATACTATGGTTTTTTTTGGACAAATACTATGGGTTCAGATTTATATATTTTTGGTAAAAAACCTGAATTAGATTTAGGCTAAAAAATATAAGGATAACCCAAAGCCCAACTAACCATGAGCAACCCAAAAAAAGAGCAGAAGATCAGACGGGCTAGGAAAACAAACTAAGGCAACGATTGTAGGTAGGTTTTTTTGTTTTTGACAAAAACTAAAAAGCTAAAGTTCAATAAAAAGCAGAAAAATTTAGGTAGATTAGGTGAATTCTGTGGTACCCAGATTTTTTTTTGGGTGTGGTACCCCAAGTAATATTTTTTTAAGAGCAAAATGAATTTATTAATAAGGAGTAAAAGGTTCATGAGAACATTCCTCTCACTCATGTAGAATTGAAAGCAAATCTACTAAAACTTAGTCAGCGTTATGCTATTTTGGTGTGATAGCAACTCATGGGTGAGCCTCATTAAAACCTTATTAAGAAAAACTCAGTGGAAAAAACCCTAGGGAAGGAAAAAGAGTATTCAAACATGAGCGAACACCAAAATGAGTAACTAATCAGCTCACAAATTTCCCACTACGGAACCTTGACCACTACATAACCCCAAGTAATATTTTAAGTTATAATTTTTTTGAAAAAAGGTAAAAGAATTTATTATTGCAATTTTATAAAGTTCAATAATCGACTTAATGAATTAATAACATATATATCTTAAGTTTGTTTATGTTATCTAATGCACAATTTGAAAATTAGGGGTTTTAGTTCAACTGGCAACTCTGAGAGATCATCTAAATTCCTTTCATGTCAGGATCCTCTTCCTTCATGTTCCACCTATATTGAACCTCCAAATCTTCCTTCATCCTCTTTCTCTAAGTTTAAATTTTATGTTTTCTATGAGTTTATATCATTTAAGGTATCACACCTTCATCTGGCTTAAGGTATTATAGCAAGCACTGATTACTAATTACACACGACACAGTATCAATAAATGGCCACCTGATCACATTATATGAGTTGCATTATATGCTGCTAACAGACCCTAGTGAATTAAAAACAAAAAAGAAGTGGTTGTGATCTGAATATCTGATATATCAAGGACCTCTAGTGTTTGTATGTTGAAGATGTCTTTAGGGAAAGAACCATTCAAGCCACACAACTGAAGAGTTGCATGGTGGTGATAAAATTGGAGAAATTGGCAAAGGAATCAGAGCATGTGGTTGACAAATTGTTGTGTCTCAATTGTATAATAGAGAGCACTGACACAAACTATTTTTAAGGACACACACATTCATGTTAATTAGTTTAACGCACTATAAGCAAGAGTTGGGTGAAGAAGTGCTCCCCTTATTGGGCAATTGCGCACTTGTTTCCCCTTGATGTAACCCCACCCATCAACCCAAACCCATTCCCATCTACCCACATCTCCAACTTTCTTACAAATCACCATACCAAATCCAAGATCCTTGTACAAACAAATAGCATCCCCATTTCCTACACACTTAACACTCTCCCAATTCCTCTTCTCTGCCAACAATCTCAACCTCAACTCCCCAGGCACCTCATCCACCAAACACCATTCACCCCCTTCACTCATCTCCCAAACCAAAACATCCCCACCACACACTCCACCAACCAACGCCATTGCCCCGTCCCGCTTAACCAACGTGGCAAATTCTAGCTTCTCCGCCATAGGCACACCCAGCTCCCTCCACGTGTTCGCACCAACATCAAACCCCATCACACTGTAGGCCCTGGCCGATGTTATCCAATACAATGTCCCCTTCACACAAACATTCTCATTCGGCGTCCAAACGGTAAGCCTAACCGCAAACTCCACCGGAACAGACCCAACTACCTCCCACACGCCAACCTCCGAGTCGTACATTTCCACAGTGGGTTCGTAGGAGGCGCCGCCGCCTCTTGCTGCCTCCGACATGCCTCCGGCCACGTAGACTCTGAAGTGAGGAAATTCTAATTGAGAACCGTGGTCTAAAACAGTGACCCCTGAAGCTGGATTAGTCCTTGAAATATGCAACTGAGGAAGGTGCTTGAATTGCCTTGTGAATGGGTTGCAGAGACCCAGTTGGAACGTTGTGGAGTTGAAACTGGTGACTCTTAACAGCAGGAGGCTTCCGATTGGTGAAACTGGTCGGATTGAAGTTGTTGGTATTGGCAAGAAATCCAGAGTGAGTTCGTGCCAGTTTTCTGTGACAGGGTTGTGAGCATAGCAGCATGGTTTGTGGTAGCGGATTGGGAAGGCCAAGAACCATGGTGGGAACCTTGTTGGGGTGGAAGGATAAGGATTGGGACATGTGTGCCAGTTCCTGCAAGCTGATCTTGCTCTGGCTATGGAGTCTGGGGGGAGAAAAGAGAAGATAAAGGATAACAGATCAAATGGCAGGTTGCTCCACATAGAAATGAAATGATGAAGATTTCAGGGACTGTGGCTATGTGAGGTTGATGGTGTCTTGCTACTTGCCAAGAATTTGTGTATTTTATCGACAAGTAGATTATTACCACAACGGTATAAACAAATTTTAACAATAATTAAATTGGACTTTACTACTTGTGCAAGGTCTGGATTTGGGCATATGTATGTGAATGTAGTTGCATGTTAAATATTTGACTAATTTGCCACTCCAAACACAATTAGATTAGCGAAAGGTAAGAGATGTGATAAATTATGTGATAGAAAAAAAGTGAGTGAAATGTCAATTTATAAAATTCTAAATATTTATAAAAATTTTGTTATTTATGTAAATTTTATCCGGCTCGAACATGATTCATATAGATTAAAAAAACATATATTATCACATTATGATAGAGTCAGTTTTCCTAGCAACAATGTTTTGAATCTTGATGAACTATTAATAGTAATAACATATTTCTTACGCTCTCATTTTTCTTTTTATCTCTTTTCATCACTTCATATCATACCATATATTACTTATTTATCTTCTCTTACTATCTTATTTTAAATATCTGCACCTTATAATAAGTGTTCACAAATCATTTTCTAAATGTTCCCGAATGATAGTTCAAGTGATAAGAGCTAAAGAATATATAAATTGGGTGAGAGAGGTATAGAGATCAATCCCTTATGGATATAAGGGTTTGTATATATAAGGCTTAATTGCACTTTTGGTCCCCCAACTATGGCCTTCCTGCGAAAATCGTCCCTAAACTTCAAAATTAGCAAAACTCGTCCCTCAACTATACACACAATTGCACTTTTGGTCTTCCGTTAGCATTCCGTCAGAAATCTAACAGATTGCTGATGTGGTATTATTTAATAATATTTTAATTGAAAAATATTAATAATATAATTAAGGCTTAATTGCACTTTTGGTCCCCCACGAAAGCGATATGTGTCATTAGAGTCCCTAAACTTTAAAAATCCCATTTTGCCTCCCTGACGTTAACCCCCGTTAGCACTTTTGGTCCCTCCTCACTTTTCCATCCAAAAACTAACGTTTTCTGGATTTTTCCAGAAAAATTCATCCACTTCTTCATCTTCTTCATACATCCTTCAATCATCTTCATCATACTCTTCATCTTCTTCATTTTTTTTCCAGAAAATCTAAGTTCTTCAAAACCAAAAACTCTACAACCTTCATTCTTTCTTCATCTTCCCAAATTCATCATCTCCAAGCTTCACTAAGAATACCATAACCCCCATAGGTCTTCTCCAGAAAATCCAAGTTCTTCAAACTCAAAAATATCAAACCTCAATTTTTTTCCAATTTTTTTCATCTTCTTCCTCTATCTTCAAAATCTTCATCATACACTTAGCAAACAACCACCACAAAAATCCTCAAACCATCAATAACTGACACATTGAATCTGTTATACCTTAAAAAAATAAAATATGTGCTCGTTAATTATAGTCCAGGAAACTTTGGACCAAGTTAATTGATTATTTGCAACTTTGCAACCACAAATCAATGACCCCACGACCCATGATTAATTTCTCTCATTCTCTGTCAATCTTGTAGCACAATTTTTGAATGGCAAGCCAAGGCCGAGACACTTAGAATTGGTTACCTTTGCTGATAAACCCAATTAAATGTTGATTAAAGCAAATTGGAAATTCAAAGGACGACTCAAAAACCCTTCTCTGCCAGTTTCCAAAGCATGTCCTGTATCTACACCACAGTTTCCAGAACCTTCTCCCTCCCATGCTCAGATCTGTGACTTCTCCACCATCCTCAGATCTGCGAGACCTATAACCCACTATCATGATCTGCGACTTCTCCACCATCCTTCTTCTCCTTTTCATCGATCTGTGAAGATGGAGAAGATGGGTTCTGTTTCTAATCATTAATTTAGGGTGTAACTATGCATATAATTAATTTAGGGATGGGTTCTGGTGCAGGGAAAGGGCGAGATGGGTTATGTTTCTTAATTTAGGGATGAAGAAGATGAATGATGGGATCTGAAATTCTGGAATTTGGGTTCTGAAGGAAGAAGTTGAAGATGAATTTAGGGTTAAGATGAAAGAAGAAGATTTAATTAACTAATTCACTAATCATTAATTAATAAATAGGTATTTTTGAATTTCTTAAAAATACTTTTGTTTTTTTTTTTAAAAAAAACCTGCTGTTATTTAATTAAAATTTTTTTTTCAGTTAAAATTAATTAAGAAAGGCCATGTCATCATTTTCAGTTAGATTTCTGACGGAATGCTAATGGAAGACCAAAAGTGCAACTGTGTGTATAGTTGAGGGACGAGTTTTGCTAATTTTGAAGTTTAGGGACGATTTTCGCAGGAAGGCCATAGTTGGGGGACCAAAAGTGCAATTAAGCCTATATATAAATATGAGAAAAAATCACTTTCACTTTTTGTGACTCAATACATATATCATGAGCTAACAGCCTAACACACCACAAAATACATTATATCATCTAAGAATAAGATTATGATGATTTTACTAATAGTTGCTTTGTTTATGCCATCTTATCTTATACAAGGTACTCCCTCCGGTCCTATTTATAAGCAACAAAAAAAAAATTCACATAGTTTAAGAAATGTAGTTAAACTAGATAAAATGCATTAAATTTGTCTTAAATCAAAATAAACTTCCAAAATTACCCTTTGTTATTAGTGTTGGAAAGTGGGAAAGAGAGAAAATAATTAATGAGACACATTTTACAAGTTAGAATTAATAAGGGCATCATTGAAAAAAATTAATTAATATAGCTCAAACTTTCATTTGGTTCTTATAAAAAGGACCAAGGTTTTCCTTCTCTTTCATGCTTATAAATAGGACCGGAGGGAGTATATTTTAACCTGAATTGGCGGTCCCCTACAATTATTAGATTAGAGGTCAATTATTGCATAGAGATGTGTGCTCCCACATGTAATGTGATGCGGAGCTATGTCATCGCATCTCAACTGTGTTAACTTACCCCTTTTCAATTTAATTTCATCCATTCTGTCCTGGCTTGAACCATCACCAGATGTTTCTTGAAGATGTCCAAAGGACATCAGAATATATGCTCTAGTTAGCAATAACCTTAATCTTTCCTTCAGCTTCGATATCAAAGCAAACTTTATTACTTTTGTATTCGCATGAATTTAACTCAAACTTTTTCAATGATCATTTAAATAAGTATTAATACTTTATTATTTTATGATATACTCCTTCCGTTCCTATTTAACTGTTCAGGAAGAGAAGAAACACACATATTAAGGAATGTAATTAATTTTGTTACTTTTCATAAAAGTATTATTTGATTTCCTATTTCACCCGTTAAAATGTATATTATCTTTCCTCATTTATTGTTCTTGCAATGACATTTCTTGGAAAAACATCATTTAATGCTCTCTTAAAATTCTAAGTGGATATATATATATATATATATATATATATATATATATATATATATATATATATATGAACAAATTTTTTTTCTTCAAAGTGGATCATTAATAAGGAACGGAGGGAGTAACTATTATTGAAATTTCTGAAATATATGGAATAAATAAATATAAGTAATCATTTTTATTGTTAAAATCAGAAAAGGTGATAAATTTTGTCCATTTCAAGCAATATATTGAGGTTAACAAAAATAAAATTGATTATTTTTTATTTTTTGAGAATAATAAACTTTTATTTTTAGAGATCAAAATTATAGGTTCTATAATTTCCAGTGATAAAAAATAATGCTTACTCAATACTCATCCTTTTATAGAAAAAAAGTAGTTGTTTTTTATGTAAAGATTCTCAAGTGCCGTATGGAAATTGTTTATGTTTTCTTCCCTGTACACATTGTCAAAATAATTTAATTATAAAGTTTAATTAGTGCAAACAATATGATTCAAAAAAAAATTAGTGCAAACAAAAAGATACTAGTAACTATCTGATGATGATGATCAATTATCAAAGTGATATGTATATATAGTTTAATCAATTAAATAAATAATTATCATGACTTTCCTTAAAATGTCATCTTGGAGTAAAGATAATCAAATTAAGATAAGGTTATTAGATGACTATTCTATTGGACAACTTTACGTGTTAGAATGACATGCTATGATTATGAGCAGTAGTTGTGTTTTTTTACTAGTATTAAACCCGTGCGATGCATGACCCTTAATACCTAATTTTAACAGGTGTTATCCCTATTTGAATTTTATACAATCTATAGCAACATAGGAATTATGACAAAAATATTAAAATAAGCAAGATATTGAATTAGATGGAAAAAATCAATACTCATTCTAGTCAAAAGCCATTTTATAAGATCAAGTCAAAAGCCATTTTATAAGATTCGTAATGTACTGACCCGTAATACGTAATTAAGATCCTACATTAACCGATTTTGTACTGCTTAAGAGTGAACTCCTCGATTGTACCATGTTTTATATAAAAATTATAAATTATTATATAAGCAAATAAATAATTTTAAATAATAGGAGCTGAAAATAGAAAATTAGTCTATTACTATTAAAAATCAATATTTGTAACCAATTGGTTTTCACTTAGTTGTGACTAGGGGTGTCAAAGCGGGTGCGGCTCGCGGGCTCAACCCGCAAGCCCGCAAAAAAGGGGCGGGGCGGGCCATGAAAAATGAGCCCGCAAACCATGCAACCCGCCCCACCCCGCCCCGCAAACATAGCGGGCCAACCCGCAGCGGGGCGGGTCAACCCGCATTTTTCTATTTTTTTCCTCCACATAATTATGTGGGCTGCTACTGCCATTTTTTTCTCTCAATTTTCTCAAGATCTATAGGTCAACGCTTCTCACTTTGGTATGTGTTATGTGTTGTGTTTTGTCACAATAGAACTCCTCAAAGCAAAAAGCAAATGTTTGATCCGGATGAACATATATTTTCCTAAAGCTAAGTACCAGTACCACATATATAGTTAAAATGTTTTTCCTTAAAATATGAGGCTTAATTATTTGATCTGATTACTTCTATGACATTTTAACCAGTACCACATATATTCACAATGATAATTGGTTTTGATCTGAGTACTGCTATGACATGAAGACATTAGCATGGAGTTGTGGTAAAATAAAATAACCAAGTTAAAACAATTGATGATTTTTCTTTGATGAATTGATGGAATTAATTGTGAGAGATTGACGTATTGTGCGACAAGTTTTTGTGTTTATAATTCATTCATATTAATTATCATTAGGAAGTGGAATTTGACTCTTAATATTAGGCCAATATCATCATTTTATAGACTAAAATCAGTTATTTGAAGGCAAAACCCACCATTTTATAGGTAAAAAATTGATTTTCTCTTTTACACGAGCTAGCCCGCGAGCCCGCAAACCCGCCATTATGCGGGGCGGGCTAGACTTTTCCAACCCGCGCCTCATGCGGGCTAGCCCGCCCCACCCCGCTTTTATGCGGGTTGAGTGCGGGGCGGGGCGGTGCGGGGCGGGTTGCCCGCCTTGACACCCCTAGTTGTGACACGTGATAAACAATAAAAATAAAAATATTATTATTTCAAAAGTACTTTATATTAAAATTATTATATGAGTAGATAAATAATTTTTTAAATAATAGGATATGAAAATATTAAATTAATCTATGCCTGCCCAAAATTAT
The DNA here is from genome assembly GCF_012489685.1 of Lotus japonicus. Taxonomy (NCBI): domain Eukaryota; kingdom Viridiplantae; phylum Streptophyta; class Magnoliopsida; order Fabales; family Fabaceae; genus Lotus; species Lotus japonicus. The sequence continues at coordinate 74,058,522 of NC_080043.1, forward strand.
TCATCTGTGGTTTTTTTTTTTTGAGTTTATGCCTACCCAAAATTTATAGCAACTAAATTCAAAGAGATAAAGTGGTAACAAAAAGAACTTCATACAAAACCTTATTCAGCTAAGCCAACATTCATCATCAGGATACAAAATTAATACCAACCTTAAAACTAAAATGAATAAAGCACACAATTTTTAAAATAAATAATAAAAAACCTTCATTTCCTATCACTTACAGCAATTAGCAAATAACACCATCATTTTATAGTCTTACTTGAAAGTTCTCTTATTTGGCTTATAGATGTCAATGATGAAGCTGCTTCTACAAAAGGCGAGGGAAAAATCCCCTGACAAACATCTTCTCCACCAACTCCTCATGTATTTTTAGCCGCCCAGCCTTCCTTAGCAGCTCTTGAACCATTTCATAAACTTGCAGATTTGGTTTTAGGCATTTTTCTTCAACCATCTCCTTCATCAACTTGTAGGCATTGTTCCGGTGTCCCTCTTCATAGAACATCAAAATCAAGGTGCAGTAAGTGTTCAAGGGTCCTCCCTTTCCTACATGAACAATATAGAACTCAACAACACTTTGAACTACTTAGATAAAAGTGAAGATACCAGAAAATAAAAACACATGAATGGAACTAAGTTAGTCAAACAAATGGATTCAGCACACAAAAATGACTAACAAATCTAAACAGAAGAAGAAATAGATCACAGACACAATTTGGTTTTGTATTTAATCCTAGCACAATTTATTAAAAAATCCAAGAGTTTGTAATTTAACATTTTTTCATGTCATGTATATGATCACTTTTGATGAATAATTAATTTAGAAAGTTGGTAACTCAATCTTGTGATAGGAACCATTATCAGACATTTGAGACTTGAAAGCTAACCTTGCTATAAAAGTACAAAGAGAAGTTTATTAGATTATACTTTGGATAAGCATAATGGACAAAAATTCATAAAAGCCAACGTACTATTTGGCATGACTATGATAGCATAGAATGAAATCCATTAAATATTTGTGTCAGTGCAATTGCATGAGAAAGAACCCCTAAGAATGCTTAGTATGCAGTGCTTAAATCATTACACTACAAGAAATAAGCTAATTCGCAGCGATTTTTTTCCAACGACAGTTAGGTTGTTGCTAAAGATAGCTATATGGCAGCAATATTTTCAAGTTGTTGCCAAAAGAAATTTTTTTCGCGACAATACTAATATTGTTGTAAAAAATGTACTTATCCCAACAACTTTACTGGTCGCTGTGAAATAAGCTAATTCGCAACGACTTTTTTCCAACAACATTTAGGTTGTTGTTAAAGATAAGGTATATGACAGCAACATTTCCAAGTTGTTGCCAAAAGAAATTTTTTTCACATCAACACTATTATTGTTGTAGAAAAATGTATTTATGTAGAAAAATGTATTTATCCCAACAACTGTACTGGTTGCTGCGAAATAAGCTAATTTGCAGCGACTTTTTTCCAACGACATTTAGGTTGTTGCTAAAGATAGGTATATGGCAACAACATTTCCAAGTTATTGCCAAAATAAATTTTTTTCCACGACGACACTAATATTGTTGTAGAAAAATGTACTTATCCCAACAATTTTACTAGTCGCTGCGAAATAAGCTAATTCACAGCGACTTTTGCCCAACAATGGAAAAGTTGTTGGTAAAAATAAGTATATGGCAACAACATTTTCAACTTGTTGCCACAAATTTTTTGTTTTGCCAACAACATTAATTTTGTTGTGAACTTTCCCCAGCAACTTTAATTGTCTTTGGGAAATAGCTATTATATGCCAACAACATTTAAGGATTGACGCAAAATGTATAAATTTATATCATCGAAATGTTAAGTTGTCGAGAATGATAACCATGACAAAGGTTTATATATATGTTTACCAACAATTTTTTATAGTTAAATTAGTAAATGTAATTTTATATTAGCATGTTCTTAGAATTTTTTTATGACAACTATGTTACTAGATAAAGTTTAAAAAATTTCATCTTTATAAAATATGATATGAAAAAGGTAAGTAATTAATAAATAAACAATGCTGTCAAAAAAAAATTTAATAATAAAAAATACATAACTTGTGTAATTATTAAGTGATTGACACATTTTAATATGTCTATAAATTATATTCATTTATAATGTACATAAGTTAATCTCATAAATGAAATTATTTAAGTTTTTGTTATTTATTTGGAAACAGAAAATATATTGATATTAATTTTTAATTCGAGATATGGATATTAGATACTTAGTTTGTTTTTTTAACTTAGATAATTAGTCTGTTGCTATTTTGAGTTTAATATATATATATATATATATATATATATATATATATATATCATGTAGTTATTTGAATTTGATGACTAAAATTAAGGGATAACTAAATAATAGATATGATTTAAGTATAGTTAATTTGGAATAGATTGAATTTGAATTTGACAGGGAGTCTAGTGCTGACTCTCACAACAAGATCTATGAAGTTCCTTTGGTGAAAAATCGAATATCGGTAGTGACCTCTGCCTAGAGATTCGTAGTAGGTGTCGATACTTGTCTTATCTATAGATCTTTGCTAGATCTCGAGGGGATCTCTACTAAGAGATTCGTAGCATGTGTCAAGACTTTGCAAAAGTCATCGAGAGATCTATGTCAAGTCTCAATGGAATCTCTTATGAGAGATATGTAGTAGGTGTCGAGACTTGTAAAAGTTATCGAGAGATCTTTGTCAGATCTCGGAGGGATTTTACCAAGAGATTCGTAGTAGGTGTTGAGACTTTGTAAAAATCATCGAGATCTTTGTCAGATCTCGTCGGATCTCCGCCTAGAGATCTATAACAAGTGTCGAGACTTGTAAGAGTCATCGAGAGATCTTTGTCAGATCTTGGGGGATCTCTTTCGATAGATCCATAGACTTCGTCTAGATGGAATAAACCCAGGTTAGGGCCCGGTACATATCCCCATGAGATTTTTCTCCTAAGACTCCTACACATGGAACGCAATAATAGAAGACAAAGAAAAACAAAATAGAAAGAGAGAACCAGAGTAGAGTAGAGCCGGAAAAAAACAAAGTAGGAGCAGTAGGCCAATCAGGTCGTTCATTAAGATACGCGCCTTCGACGATGTGGGCATCTCCTAGGATTTTGTCGACCTCGTACCTATAAACTCTATAACCCCTCTTTTGTTCATGAAACTCTTCTAAACATTTACTTGAGCATCAGAGTTTCTTTAAAGGTACCACCATGGTCCGACCCTGAAGAAAAGCGATGGGGCACAAATGACGCCTCGCTACTCATCCATCCATGCCAAGTTCCCATAAGAAAGAAACACTCAATTTGGGGTGATTGGTTCGATTCGTTTGGATCACTATTTATATAAGCTCCGACAAACACTTTGCATAAGTGTTTATGTTATAAGATCAAGTCAAATGAACTCTTCCAAATGAAACATGTTTAACATGGAAACATTTTCTACAATTTTAATAGTTTTTAAAGATTACTAAATTTTTATCGTTAACATTTTTTATATAATTTTTTTTGTACGTCATAAAGATAAATTGCACCATTTAGGATTGAACCCGAGATCTCCCCGACCCAACTCATATGTTCCCTAACTCTTATCACTTGAGCTATCATTCAGGGACAATTTTTATATAATTTAATGTCTACTCAAAACTTAATCCTTATAATTTAAAATTAAAATAGTACTGTATCAAAAAAATTAGAAGGTATCTAAAAAATATGTGAAACATTGTTAATGTAATATATATATATATATATATATAGTTTAATGGATATGTATTGTTTACACTAATAACTAATCACAGTGTGTCAAGTAGGAGAATAATTTTTATTTAAATTTTAATTAAAAAAAAATTGATGTGGCGAATTTTAATTGGATATATGGGTGAACAAAGTCCACAATGAAATTTAATATATATATATATATATATATATATATATTTGATGAGAAAAATTAACTCAAAAATTGAGCACTAGTAGACGTGGTGCTCACTTAAAAAAAAAAAGACGTGATGCTGAGTTACTCAAAAATTAACTCCGAATTTCGTTGCAGACTTGATCCATGTTTTCGTCCGAAATTGGTGCAGCACTGATAGACGTGGGGCTCAGTTACTCTAACTTACTTCATATTTCAAAATTTAAGATTAACATCTTTTTATACAGTAAGATTAATTAACATCTTCAAAATGATAATAAAATAAATTATTAATGAATGAACTTATATTTTTATAAAAAAATCTAATAAATATTTAAATAACAAATATTTATTTTGTTTTGAGCACTAATTTTTTTTAAAAAAATAGATAATAATTTACTTTAATCATTTTAAGTAATAATAGTATAGTATTTAAATTATAAAATATAAGTGATTTTAATCTTAATGAAATTCATAAAACATTTCAAAATTGAAAGCTAAATTTTAGGCGCTAAAAGTTTTGGCGTTTCTTTTAGAGTTTTAGGCGCCAAAATATTTTAGTTTTCCTAAAAATACTCCACCTTAAGAAACTGTCTACAAAATTGCTAGGTCCCTGCTTCATTCACACCAAAAAATGGCAGAAATTGTTGCGGCCTCTTGATGGTTTTCTAGTAGCTTCTCTACATCAACCAAAGCTGCTTACGACGCACACAGGTTTAGTTCGTATATTTTTTTAAATACAATCAATTTTTTTGTTTGAGGCATTATAGGAAGACAATCTCACTATTTAATTATTATCAAGTTTAACACAATCCTTACAATTCTTTTATTTTTGTGATTTTTATGCTTGTTTTCCCTTTTCTTTAAAAGCAAGTGTAGATTGGAAAAAGGTAGAAAGTGGACATGAAAAGCGATGAAGAATAGAAATGAAATTAAGATAAAGTGAGGCGCAACTTCAAGAAGAGCATAACAAAAAGAAAGAAGAAATGTCTACACGAACGGAAGATAGTCAGAGACAACTTGAAGAATGGGAAAAATAATTTGAAGAAAGAGTGGAGAAACAACTTGGTGAAAGAATGGAAAAGAAATTTGTGGAAATGATGGCGGCCATATTTTTTAAAAGGCACTGGGTAAGTATGAATGAATATCAGTTAAACAATTAACTTTCTTTCGTAAATTCCATTAATTCAGTTAATTCACAGATCATGTATCTTTCTACTTTTTTTTTAGAATAAGGACTCTTAATGAGTTTCTAATTTTATGGTATTCATTTATGCTAAGAATTTTTGTTTGTTTGTTTTGTTTAATTATTCGATGATAAGTTAGTTTTAAATTTTTAGGTGGTTTTTTCAGGGGGTTACAGGTAGGTTGTTAAATTCTTATTTATTTAGATGCTAAATTTTAAATCTTTGAGATTAATTGAGCTGCATTTCTTATCTACTTAATTTGATATTTTTATAGGTTCTCTGTTCCATGAGAATCAGTGTTTCTCATAGCCTGCGAGATCATCAGAATGGAGTGCACCTGAAGTTGGGTTTCTAAATTTCAATGTAGATGGCACCTCAAGTGGAAATCCAAGGCCTAGCGGCACAGGAAGAGAGCTTCGTGAAGAAAAGAAGCGAGTCTTTGGGTTATTTCTCCAAAAAAACGGGGTGAAACTTGGGCCTACGAAGCAGAGATTTTAACGATCCCAAATGCGAGCAATTCAACTTCAGAAATATAATTGTGGAGAGTTGTTCAAGCCTTGCAAAACTCTGTAATTTCCTTTTATGGTGTTTTTGTATGTCTTACTCATTTTATCAATAAAGCTTTCTCTCTTTTCAATAGACCAATGAATAAATATCACTTTTTGCTTTCAATTTTTTTATTTGTTTCGTTGATAGTTTTCTTCAAGTTTTTCATTTTACATACTTACTATAATAATTAAATTAGTATATATAATTAATATAAATCCTAAAAAGAAAAAAATTCATATTTATAAAACAAAATCAGTATTATCAAATCCGATAATTAAAGTTGTTGTTAAATGGTAATAGATCGCTGCGACTTTTGTTATTTATTCGAAATATAACTTGTATATACTTAAGGCTGCGATTTTAATTGTTGAGAAAAAACATCCATATCACAACAACTTTAGTTGTTGAGAAAAAAGATTTTATCGTAACGACTTGATTTGTTGAGAAAACTACTTTATCGCAACGACTTTAGTCGTTAAGACATGTTAGGTATGACAACGACGTGAGTGGTTGTAAAAAATTAGCTATAACAACGACAAATTGTTTAAAATTGCAGCGACAAAAGTCGTTGTGAAATCCTCAACAATGGCAGCGACAATAAATGTTGTTGCAAAACTTTTCGCAACGGGGTTTTTTGCAGCAACATGCAACAACTTTTTTTTGCTGCGAAATATAGTTTTGCCAACGACTTTTCCAATTTAGCAACGACATTTGTTGCTGCAAAAAACCTTTTGTCCAGTAGTAATTAGATGCCTTCTCTTCTTTTGGTTGATTTCAGATAAATAATAAGTGTAGGAATCTAGAGCTATATTTTCAAAAAATCAGGATTCCCAACTGAAAAGAAGCAATGAGAAATCATGTTTCGAAAGCAGAAAATTAAAACTCAAAATATAGAGTTTCAAAAGAACTTTACTAGATTAATTTAAATCTCTGGGCTCATCTGATCCAGAGGTACAAAACTTCCGGAACTTTTGTCTGTGTCTGCTTGTTTAAGAAGGATTTCTCTGATAAAAGGTTTTCCAGAGAAACTGAACCTCCTTTGCAGTGACATGATTGTCTCTGCAGCTGCTAATTGTGTAGCAGGGAAATCTGTGTTTCCCAGGCATGAAATAAGAGTATCCATCACCTCTTCACGGTATATGCTCATCTTTCTTGGTTCATCATAAAAATAGCATGATGAAAGTTAACTCCCTATTACTGGCAAAAGAGAATTTTAGCATTTATGATTTAAGGCAGTAATACAAAAATAGTGTATCAAGTACAAATCAAAGCAGTTCACAAAAGATTTAGCGACATCAAAGATTCATTCCACAAGATCAAGTTGGAGTAAGATTGATGGGAATGGGAATAATGGGAATAAATGTGGCAACCTGAATCTTTCCACACTCCAACACCCGACCTCTCTCTCTCTCTCTCTCAATTCTTGAGTCTCTTCCTTCCATTCTTCTTCAAACATAATATTTGGTCACTTGTAGATCCTTTCTAGACACAACAACAACCATATCTCATCTCCAAAACTCCATTCGAACTCGGAATTGTTCAAGAATACAACTGCCAACAAAGAAATAAATAGATGGGCTGGAGGAGTAGCAGTAATCAGCAAAAAATGAGATAGAGCAGCAATGAATTCCTTCGTCTGGGGAGCCATACGGGACTGGTTCAATTCTTCCAGCAGTGATTTAAACCCAAACACCCACTTGGGTTCCAATTCCACTAATGAGAGGAGTATTGAATCCTTTCTTCTTGCATTGGAGTATTCTTCCCCTTTTTTCTCTGTAACCATGTTTCCACCGAAAATTAGAGTAAATCTCCTCTCTTTTAACCTGTCCTGGCTTTTCCTTCATTTTTGAAGACAAGAACATTGGGAATCCAGTGCCTAAACCTATGAAAGAGGATTTGAAACTTATCTTCTCAGGCTCTGGAGTGGCAATATTAGGGATTGCAGAAACATTTGTGTGAATAAATAAATATCTGGAATGCCAACAAAAAAATGATAACAACAGAGAGCTTTCATATGAAGAAATTGCAATCAAGTAGGGTGATCTTGTAAAATTGGATCTGTAATCCACCATGGCGGTGTCGAGGCTGCTAAAATTTAAGAGCTTGTGCTCTTTCCATGGGCTCCATGTCGTAACGTCTGAGCCAAGCACTTAAATTGACATCCGCGGGCTCAAGGAAAGACGCATGTCGTGGGGCGTGGTAGGGAGATGGAAGGTTGGAGGTTGGAGGAGGAGGGAAGGAAGACGTGTTGCAGTTTCCAGGATAGGGTGCCAAACAAAAATTAAGTGCAATTTCAGGTGTCAATTTTTGATTGAAGAACAGTACCAACAACACCAATGGTACTGTACTTAAGTTTTACCCTATAAAAAAGTACGGATATTTAATAAAATACTATTATTATAAAGAAAAATATTTGGTTTGAATTAAAGATAAAGATAATGGTGAGGAACCATTTACTTCAGAAGTAGCTCGGCAAAAGTTACTTTGCTAATTGAATTATCTATAACACTAGATATTATACCCGTGCGTTGCACGGGTTTACTTACAATATTTTTTAACATTATTATAGTTTAAATAAATAAAAAAAATATTTTTTAATTATAATTGCAAATAAACTGTGTTAAGACATTTCAATAAATTAAACAAGGTGTCAGTTGCAGAGAAGCACTTTTTGGAAGCAGAATTTACAGTAGAGGAAATATGGGATGTGGTGAAAATTTTTGATGGCAATAGAGCTCTGGGACCTGATGGTTTTAGTATGGATTTTTTCAAAAAATTCTGGAATTTAATTAAAGATGATTTGCTCTGTTTCTTCAATGACTTTTTCCTTACAGGGAGGCTGGTGAGGGGTTTAAATTCTACTTTTATAGCTCTTATTCCTAAAGGAGGTCAGCAAGAGGAAATTTCAGACTACAGGCCAATCAGCTTAATTGGAAGTGTCTATAAATTGTTGTCAAAAGTCCTCTCTGTGCGTCTGAGTTCGGTGCTGCCAGGTTTACTAAGTCAGAATCAGTTTGCTTTCACAGCTGGTCGCCAGATTGCAGACTGCTCTTTAATTGCTAATGAAGTTGTTCACACCATGGTTTCAAGGCCAGAAGAAGGTCTGTTATTTAAAATTGATTTTGCAAAAGCTTATGATAATGTTGATTGGGATTTTATGCTGGAGCTTCTGCAGGAAATGGGTTTTGGGAAAAAATGGATTAGCTGGATGCAGGTTTGTGTTTCAACAGCTTCTTTGGCGGTCCTAGTTAATGGTTCTCCTTCTGATTTTTTCAACATCCAAAAGGGACTGCGTCAGGGTGACCCCCTTTCACCTTTACTATTTAATATTGTGGCTAATGGGATGTCTTGTATGCTTAATCAGTTATTAGAAGGAGATGCACCATGTGGGGTGGAATTGGCACCGGGGTTTCGCATAAATCATTTACAGTTTGCAGATGACTCTTTGCTGTTTTCTGATTGTGATGAATTTCAGTTCCAGACTTTGGCCATGGCAATTGAAGCTTTCTTGTACAGCTCAGGTTTGAAAGTAAATTTTAATAAATCAGCGGTGTATGGGGTAAATGCTCCTCCTTCTTTGATACAACAAGCTGCAACTTGGTGGAATTTTAAAATATGACTGCAAAATTGGGCTTATTGAGTTCTCGCTTTTTGTCGTTAAGTGGGCAGTTAGTGTTGATAAAGTCTGTTCTGAATGCAATTCCTTTGTACTACATGGCTCTTTATAAAGCTCCAAAGGGGGTAATTCAGCGACTAGAGAGGATTATGCGTCGTTTCTTATGGGGAGGACCTTCCGGCGAAAATAAAATCATGTGGGTAGCATGGGAAGACTTGTGTAAAGGTACCCGGTTTGGAGGATTAGGAGTTGGTTTCCTTGAATGGAAAAATAAGGCTATGTTGTTGAAGTGGGTGTGGCGTTTTGGCAGGGAGAGAGATGCACTTTGGAGGGAGGTGGTTTGTAAAAAATATGGTTTACCGCTGCAGCTGATATCCTTTAATGTTGATCCTGCTGAGGTGAAAAAATTATCTAAGCCTTTGGCAGACGTGTATGGCGTTTGGCGTGATAGTGGGCAGTGTTTTTAGGGATGGGTTAGCTTGTCAGATAGGGAGGGGGAGTGGTGTGTTTTTCTGGCTGGATCATTGGGTTGGTACTGCACCTCTTAGCGTGGCTTTCCCTCGGGTGTTTGCCTTGGCAGTAAATAAGAGGGCAACAGTGGGGGAGTGTGGTTCGGTTGCTGGTCCTCAGTGGGTGTGGAATATTGCTTTTGTTCGAGATTTTCTGGGTTGGGAGAGAGAACAGTATCATGATTTGTAGGCACTTCTTCAGACTTTGGTTCCGAAACAGGGGGAGAGGGCGTATGCTGATTCGCTCATTTGGAAACATGATAATATGGGCCTTTATAGTGTTAAATCTATGTGTGCAGTAGTAGAAGCTCGATGGTTCACTGAGGATGGTTGGTCAGTACCTCAAATCTTAAGGCCTATTTTACCTTCCAAAATTGCTTTATTTTTGTGGCAGGTACAGAAGAACAGAATAGCTTCTAAGGAGAATCTAGCTCAAAGAGGGGTGGTCTTAGAGAATGGTGCGCCCTGCATCTTTTGCTTGTCCACAACAGAGTCGGTGGCTCATCTTTTTTTGCATTGTCCGAGAATTTGGATGTTATGGATAGCTGTGTTACACAGGGAGGGCATTTCCTGGTCTGCTCCAGCATCAATTTCGACATTGCTGGATGAATGGGGTGCGTTGCGTAAAAGTACCTCAAGAATTTTATGGGATTTGATTCCTTATGCATTATGCTGGGAGATATGGATGGCACGGAATAATGTGATTTTCCATGATAAAATTTTTGATCCAGAAGCTATTTGGGAGTCTCATGCATTTTTAATATTTACCTGGATGAGAGCTTGGTGGAAAGATTGTCCTTATGATGCAAATCAGTTTGCAAGGGGTTTCACAAAAATTGATGTACATGCTAAGGTTAGCACGCGGCCTGTCATATCTTGGAAACCACCTCAAGGATTGATTCTGAAATTCAATGTGGATGGTTCTTTCCAATCGGGCAGGGCGGGCATTGGGGGGATTCTGAGGAATAATGTCAAGAAGGTGGCTGGAAAATTCTCTAGAAAGGTGGAGGTAAAACGTGCGGATGAGGCAGAGGTTTTAGCAATCTTATATGCCTTATTATTTTGCCAACAGTTCATGGTATATTCGGTAGAAATTGAGAGTGACCCAAGTCTCGCAGTGGATTGGGTGTGCGGGACAAAAAACAGACCTTGGAATTTAACAAATGAGTTGAATATGATTGACTATTTACTTCCATTGGTGGCTTGTCGTGGGGTATCACATATTTTGAGGGAGGGGAACATGGAGGCGGACAAGTTAGCAAAGGAGGGATGTTCTCGTGAGGAGCCAATTTGACATTATGATGGGCACCAAGGCTGACATAACAATTTTGGTAATTTCTTTTGGTACTGATTTTTTGCAGGGCCGTAAACTAACTGAGTGTGGAAATTCCGGCCATTTTTGCTGCTGTTTTCGCTGTTTTTTGTCGCTGTTTGGAGTTGCTGGCTGCTGTCTTGCTGTTTCGTTGTTTGCTGTTTTGCTGCTGTTGCTATTGCTGTTGCAGATTTCTGCTTTGTTGTTGCTGAAGCTGCTGTTGCTGTTTCCTTGGGTCTGTTTTGCTGTTTGGAGTTGCTGGATGCTGTTTTCCTTGTTGCTGTTTGCTGTTGTTGCTGTTGCTGTTTTGCTATTTATTGTTGCTGCTGTTTCGTCTGGTTGCTGTTTCTATTCGCTGTTTTGATGCTACAGAGATTGGAATACTGTTGTTTTTACTGTATACGAATTTCCTGTTGCCGTTTGGGCTATTTCGCATGTTTTATAGATGCATGGTGGCTTTCCCAAGTTGGTGGTACTCTTTTTCCTTGCTGGGTTTTTTCCCAATGGGTTTTTCTCAGTAAGGTTTTAACGAAGCTCCTTCTTGGGAACATGTTAGAAGCCATCATGCGGGTTGGTGGTGGGTTTGGTGCATTTTTAAGCACTTGGTTTGTCAGGAACCATTCTGTTTCAGATTGTACGTTACTCTTGCCTTGAGTTATTTTGGGTCAAGCATTTTCTTAATAATATTCATTTCGTTTTCAAAAAAAAAAAAAGACATTTCTATAAATATTATTAGATTTTTTTGTATAAATAATTAATATTACTCAAATTTTATTATTGATATTTAATTATTAGCGTAGAAATGATTTTTAGAAATTAAAAAATTTATGAAAAATTATTAAGTTAATTTGAAATATTTAAATTACGTAAAAAAATGTTAAGTGCTAGTGTCATGAAATAAATTTTAATATCATTTTTTATACTTTTGTTATGGAAATGAACACTCAAGAATGATATAAGCCTTAAACCCTAGTAAAGCATGAGTCTAGTAATAGCCTAATCCTTTAGAATAAATGTTGAATGATCCTTTGCAATGATCATAAAGTCCCCTTTTATAGAGGTTACATGAAACCCTAACTTTGCCACTAATGGGGCTTGTTGGGTCGTACCTCACTCGGCCCAACTCCCTTACATACATCAACCGCCCCTGGCGCTTGCCCTAAGGGGGTCCCTAATCTCCTAAGTCCTTTCTCTCGCCCCTAGTGCGTTACTCTCTTTTAGGTCTTGTTCGTCCCTGGGCAAGTTCCTCTAGGGTGTGGGGGGCTCGCCGAATCCAACTTTTTACCAAGAAAGTCATTTGTTGAGACTTGTCAAGGTCAAGAAGAATAAATTAATTTTAAATTTTAGAATTATGATAAGCGATAACATAAATAGCTTAAAATATTATCAAGCGAATTTAAATTTATTTAACTTATTTGGTTTCCGAATGTTTTCTCAAAGCCGATAGCCAAGAGACTTATAATCTCTCGAGGTTCTACGATCACATTAAATGGATATGCCTCTCACAACGAACATTTATTCAACTTTGACCATTATTATTTTTCTCTATTATGCTTCCTTCAGTAATTTTTTTTTACAACAAAAGTTGAATATTATTAATAGCAAATGATTCACGAGAACAACCCTCTCATGGATAAGTAATTTTTACTAATATATCATAGATTAAAATTATTATTAGATATTTTTTCAATAATGCACATATATGTTATAGTTAACTTTAAATTCATTTTAGCGGCGCTTTTTAATTTTAAAACTATTTATCTACATTATTTATTAAAAATATTATTTTATTATTAACTAATTTTAATTTTTAATATTTGTCAAATGCAAAACTAAAGAAAATTTCAGTTTTTTTTAACAAAATTAATTTTTAATATTGACAATAATTTTTTTTAGTTTTTAATTTGAGAATTATATGGTTTAGTGCATTTAATACTCTTTGCTAATGAGTTTAATGCAAAAGCTCAAGTGAACTTTACATATATATATATATTATGAATATTTGGATGCCCATCAGAGTTAGGAGTCCATGGGTCAGACCCACATGCATACTTGTTCAACACTCTAAACTTAATAGTATAAATACAAGAGAGTCTACACCTAGCAGAGCATCCCCATCACACTATTTCTCTATCTCTTGTTCCTATATTTTCCTCTCTTATTTACTTGCTTACTCTTTATTCATAACACGTTATCAGCACGATAGTCTCTCCATAATTTCTAAGTGAAAGAGTAAGTACCACTTCCAGAGTAAGTACCACATCCATGTGGAAGGTTATAATTTTTAATTTTTTCTTCTTCTTCTTCCTTCTCCTTCTTCTTCGAATCATTTATCGATGAGTCCATAAGTACCATAGTAATAAACATGAATCCTGAAGATTCATAGCCTTACAGTCCATAAGCACTGTAATTGAATTATTTTGCATGAATCCTGAAGATTCATAGCCTTACAGTCCAGAAGCACTGTAATTGAATTATTTTGCATGAATCATGAAGATTGATAAGCTTACAGTCCAGAAGCACTGTAATTGAATTATTTTGCATGAATCATGCTTGCTTATAGTCCGGAAGCACTGTAGTTGAATTATTTTGAAAGAATCATGAAGATTCATAGCCTACAATCCAGAAGCATTGTAGTTGTTGAATTATTTTGAATGAATCATAAAGATTCATAGCCTATGTGTCCAGAAGTACCGTAGTTGATTTTTTTTACACTACGAATCCTAAAGATTCATAACCTACGAGTCCAGAAGTACCGTAGTTGATTTTTACAATACGAATCCTGAAGATTTGTAACCTACGAGTCTGGAAGTACCGTAGTAGAATTTTTAAAATATGAATCATGAAGATTTGTATCCTACGAATCCATAAGAATTGTATTGAGATATATTCTCTTTGAGCTATGAGTCCAGAAGTACCATAGCATGAATACACAAAGAACAGTTATTGGAGAACTAGAAATCTATATGAATATTAAATCCCAAAAAGATTCAATCGATTTATTAGATACGTTTGAGAGAAATTACTCTATGATTTAGTTGACTTGATCATTCTTCATTCCTTCCTTGATGTGAATGAAATATTATTGAATCTTGCCACCTGAAGTGGAAGAGATAAAGAAAGGTCATGAGATATATCATAATGGGAAGAGATCAAGAAAAGATTCATAAAATATATTATATTATTAAATTGATCTCTTTATTGAATTTACTACTTTTCATATGATTTGTTACATAAATTCTCTTATGATAATTGATTTGTGAAATACTATCTTCTAATTAAAAAAAATTAGATCACGGTTGTATTTTTATTGGTGTCAATATCAGTTTTTTCTATCTCCATGAAAATTTTATGCTTATATAATCATTTATTTAATTTCTGTTATAATCAATTTAAATTCAATTCAAATTATATATATATATTTAAAAGAGATATGATCATGATGAGTTTATTTTTATCTTCAATAAATTAGATACAGTTCCTAAATAAATAAATAAAAATTTACATGAGTTGTGCTTTTTCCAGTCTTTTCATTATAATAACTGATTAATTTTTTTTAGTAAAAATGCAGAACATTGCAAAGCTTGATTTATGGCTAGATAATATGGGAAGAGTTAATCTAATATCAATTGATTTTGGGACTCTTAATAAAATTAGAATTTAATTTTTTTTAATATGTGTAAATATTTATGAGATCATGAACAGAGTATTTTAGGAATAAATCTATGGGTTTGTGATAAAATTATTTTAGTTATTTATAAACAAATTTATTTACATATATTTGGACTTCCTTCTTGTATCGTAAAGTAATAGTTATACAAACTTAGCCTTTTGAAATAAACAAAAGAAGAAGACTCTATAGTCTTTTGTCAATATTTATATTGTAGTTCCTGAAGAACTATGATCAAATTGATTGAAAGACATATGTCTATCATGTAAGCTACAGAAGTAGCTATATCAAGGAAGGATTGAGATATTTCCTGAAGTGAATATTCCAACAAACATGGCAAAAGTTGTGATCATTTAGATCAACGCATGGTCAAATGTCCCTGAAGGACATCCAACGGCATATACGGTATTGTTTCATGAAATAAAACTTTTGTGGTGGCTCTCTAGAAGAAGCCTGTGAAATTTCAAAGCAATATCTTAAAATGGATCATTGACACTCTTGAAAAGATCTATTGATCAATAATCTTATATTTTCTTTTGAAGAAACAACCCCAGATGCGTTTGCAATCCTAAAAATGGTATTTTAATTAATGGTTGATGTGACCATGATAATGACTCCTCATATCGAAAGTCTTCTTGACACAATGTGGTGGTCAGACAACATGTCATATTGACACGGTGATGAAGCGAATTGCAGTGCAATTGCTAATAGTTTGTTGAGGGGGAGCATAATAATATGGTTGTGACTCACACTTAGGGGGGGGATGTTGAGAATTGAAGTGTGAGTTAGAGTCTCACATTGGCGCATGATCTCATGCTTTCTGCTCCCTTTATCTTCCCCTAAATTGGTATCAAAGTATAGAAAGATAAGGAGCAATATAAAAACTGTTGTTAGATATTGCTTGGATCGGTAGTAATCCAGACATGTAAATATGTCAAACCTATTGCGTTTTCCATGCGATGAATATGAGTTAAAGGAAATTATGAGATGTAATACTCATCTTGTGACACAATTGTCATGTACTCATATTCCTTATTAATTTGAAAGTCTTGAAGGACTTTATTTACATCTAATTGATGTAATGATAAACTATGGGTTGAAAATATGAAAATCCTTGAAGGATTTAAAATGCCAGAAAATTTTACTTCAAACATTGAAGTATTATTTTGAATGATAAAGTTCTATATATGGAACAAATTGAATGTGATTGGCATGCATGACCGGTTAGACCATCCCGAGTCTTATGATGCGAAAGTATATGAATTCATATGAGTACCCATCGAAGAACCTAAAGATTCTTCAATATAATGAATTCTTATATCTTGTTCTCATTACCAATTAATAATTGGTAAAATATATGGGTTTGAATCCCGCATACTCTTGAGTATATTAGATGCGATACATGTGCATGTATTCACTCTTTTTATGGGTCATTTAAGTATTTCATAAATTTATCGATGCATCGACTAAATGACCAAATATATGTCATCAACTCTCAATATTGATAGAGTGAAAATTCCAATGGTAAATGACATGATTTTGAATATCTAGTTGCACATGTTCGTATTCAAATTATCTAGCTGATTTGTTTAATTAAATGCCTCATATTTATAGCTAGACAATTACATATGAGAACAAAAATCCTTATTTATGGACATGTGATATTGCAATTAGCAGCATTGACACGCATCAAGCCAACAATTCATTAGAATTCTCCCCATTGCAACCGGTTCATGGTCAGGAACCTAATATCTCTCATCTAAGAATTTTCAATGTGCGTTATATATTTTGAATCGCTCCACCACAACGCACTAAGGTGGGACCACGAGGAAAGCTGAGATTATGTAATCAATTTGAGCCAGTACCGATATATATTTTATATCTTACTTGTTGTTTCTCAGCATTGGGGGGAGAGGAAATTAAGCAGCTCTGAAAATTTGTAAAAAATGCATATGTATACTCGCACTATGAACCAGAAGTTCAAAAGATGCATTCTCTGACCTAAAAGGAATTATTAAATTCCTTATATACTGCAAATACCCTTCTCTAACTTGATATCCCAGTTGGAAAATTTGTCATTATTATTAGGTTAAGGCATGCCTAAAACTTGGTTCAAAAATATATATCCTAGAGAAGGATGATGGTCTTGTTGAGGAGGCAAACTATCTTGAAAAGTGTAGAGACTACAAAAATGTTTATTCCTCCTGAAGAGGTTCAGGTACCTGTAATTATTTATTTAAGAGATCTCATATGATTATGTCTCTACAAGTTAACACAAGGAACCAAGAACATGAAGAATTGTCGACATGATGAAGTAGCGCTCAATATTAGAAATATGTGCGAGAATCTTGAACCCGAAAATGAATGGGTGTGATTGGCCATAAATAGAAAGAAGCAATTCATTTGCTGAATTTAAGGGTCTTTGGACCTCATATCTATACCCTAAAGGTATAAAGACGATAAGGCTTAAAGAGTCTTTGTAGTAAAGTGAAATAATGTTGTCATATTTAAGACAAACAAGTGACAATCATGGTGAATACTTGGAGTTACAACTTATTGGTATGGCTCACTTGAGATTGATATCTCTATAAAACTCCTTGAAGATTGTAAGATGCCTAAAGCACACAATTCATGTTCTCAACAATGAACAAATTACTAGATTGAGGCAATCTAGATGATTATTTTCTTAAGGACGGTCACAAAATGACCCAACAAACTCATGCATATTTATGATGAGATATGAGATTGTTTATGTCATAATTAATGTTTATGACAATGATTTATTGAGACTCTAGAAGAGCTCACAAAAGCTGTAGATTTGCTAAAGAAAGAATTTGAGATAAAAGAGTTGAGAATGAAACTTTTGTCTAGCCTTATCAATTGAGTATCTAAAGGATGAAGTATTTATGTACCAAATGACTTATATTGCAAAGGTACTAAAATGATTCTATATGGACAAATCATGTCCACTGTGTACTTTATTGATTTTAAGGTCATTAAATGTAAATAAAGATCCTTTTAGACCTTGAGAAAAGAATGAAGAATTACTTGATCCTGAAGTACTATATCTTAGTGCTATCAAAGCATTATTGTATCTTGCTAGTCATACTCGACTTGATATATCATTTGCTATTAACTTATTAGCAAGATATAGTTCTTCGCCTACACAAAGACATTGGAATGGAAAACAAGTGTTTCGTTATCTTAAAGGCACATTAGATATGAGTTTATTTTTTCCCTTTATGTCCAAGCTTAATCTAATTGGTTATGCAGATGCTGGATATTTGTCTAAATATCTCAAACAGGTTACTTGTTTACATGTGGAGGAACAACCATTTCATGGAGATCTGTGAAAGAAACTATGATAGCCACCTCAGCTAACCTTGCAGGAATATTAGCATTACATGAGGCAAGACGAGAATACGTTTGGCTGAGATTCGTGATTCAATGCGTACTTAATATTGGTGATTTGTCCTCTTGAAAGATGCCGCCAACAACTATATATGAAGATAATACTACATGCACTACTCAATCAAAAGAAGGATACATCATGGGAGATGGACAAAGCAAATATCACTGGAGCTTATCTTCACTCATGATCTACAAAATAATGGTGACATAGACATCCAACAAATTCGTTCAAGTGATAATTTGGCAGACTTATCTACGAAGACTCTTCCAACTACAACATATGAGAAGCTTGTGCAGAATGTGGGAGTTCGTCGGCTTAAAGATTTCAATTAAAATGCATTGTACTCTTTTTTCCTTAACCATGTTTTTTCCCATTGGGTTTTTCATGGTAGGGTTTTTAATGAGGCAGTGTACAAAGACGAATTATAGAATGATGTTCTCTTTTTCCTTCACTAGGTTTTTATCCCACACTGGGTTTTTCCTAGTAAGGTTTTAATGAGACACATTCTTAAGGGATGGTCATCCAAGGGGGAGTGTTATGAATATTTGGATGCCCATCAGAGTTAGGAGTCCATGGGTCAGACCCACATGTATACTTGTTCAACACTCTAAACCTAATAGTATAAATACAAGGGAGTCTACACCTAACAGAGCATCCCCATCACACTATTTCTCCATCTCTTGTTCCTATATTATCCTCTCTTATTTACTTGCTTACTCTTTATTCATAACAATATATAGATTGTTGTGGTGATCATGTAAAAATAATTATTACACGTGATTCGTATAATACAATAAAGGATATTATTATTAATTTGGCTTAAATACTCTAGGGGTCCCTGAAATTGTACCCCGTATCAAAATAAGTCCCTGAAATTTTTTTTTCCGATTCCGAATCCCTGGAATTGTTTTTTTAATCAGAATAAGTCCCTACGCCGGAGAAGACGGTGGTTGACGACGGCGGTCATGGCGGCGCTACGACCAGGGTGTTGGGCTGGCTTCGTCTCGTCCTCAGGAACTCAGTGGTGGTGGTCTCGTGGGCTGGGTCGTCACAGTTGAAGAGAAAAGGCCAGTCGCAAGTTGATTTCTTCTCGCCGGAATTTATGGAGCTTCTCGGTTTCTTCGTTTTAGCTTTGTTTCTTGCGATTTCTTCGCCCAGATCAGATATATGAAGGTCTAGGAGTGTTTTAAACATGTTATTTCATGGTTTGTGGAAACAATGAGGAGGCAACCACTGTCTTCTCCGGCGTAGGGACTTATTTTGATCAAACAAATTTTTCTAGGGACCCGGAATCGGAATTTTTTTTTTCAGGGACTTATTTTGATACGGGGTACAATTTCAGGGACCTACAGAGTATTTAAGCCTATTAATTTTAAAACTTAAAATTACGCACTGAATTTTTTCAAATCATTCAATTTTAGAAATGAAGGTATCAACTTTTCAAAAAAATAAAAGAAATGAAGGTATCAATAATTTAAAAATGGAAATTTATAAATTAGTTTAAAGTAGTTGCACTTTTTAGTTTTTATTTTATAAAAAAAAATTGTATAAAAAGGATACGGCAGTTGTCTATATATAACAAAGATCCTCAACTCACATAGATTTAAGGACAAGAGAATGGCGTGCTTATGTTGCCATCAATTTGCAGTGGTGCTTTTGAGAAAACACACGTCAAGGTCATAAATTCTTTACATGAAAATTTGGACCTAACCATTTACATCAAGTCTAAAGATGATGATCTTGGAGAACATGTTATCCATCCGGGTGATTTCTATGAATGGAGTTTTAGAACCAGCTTTATTGCCCCAACATTATTCTTTGGTACATTTCAATGTGTTCACGAAGGAACTTTTCAGTCGGTTAGATTAAGTGAAAGAGACTGGTATATTTCCCAAGCATGGAAAATATGGGCCTCTATACATGTGGAGGCCCGACCCCTTTTATACTGGGCAATCCTCTAACCCTAACATTACCGTCAATTACATAGTCAGCTGACTAAACGGAGCAGATCGCGTAGATCAAGCTGGACGTCTTGACTTTTCCCTTGACCTTGCCGAGATTGCAACCTATCCGATCGGTTATGTTGACTCTCCCGTGATTATGCCTGGATCCCTCACCATTGAGTTGGCTCTGGAGCGATTGTGGAAGGATGGGCCTCTATGGTGACTGCGGATGATTGGGTCTCGGGGCAACCCGACCGTCTTTATGGCTGGGTCTCTGGAGCAACTCAACTGTCTTTATGGCTGGGTCTTTGGAGAAACCTGGCTGTCTTTATGGTCGGGTCTTTGTAGCAACCCGACCGTCTTTATGACTGTGTCATGTCCACGCGGCCTAAGTCGTAAAACGGTCCGGATGTGTCCCTTGGATTAGCTTGACCAGCCTAGTGATGGTAATGGTCGAGGTATGTTCCTTGGAGTAGCTTGACCAGCCCAGTGATGGTAACCTATCCGGTCCAAATCGCGGAGCGGTCCACAATGGAAAAATGTCACTAAATGGTTTGATATATACAAACGAGATAGGGATGAACCAACTTGCTCACAATGCGATTGGTTTATAAAACAAGAAGGGCCATGTTTCAATGCAGCACCCGCGAGCCCTCAATGTTATCCATGGAATAAGTAATTAGAAATTATTTGTGTTTGATTTTTGTATAAATGAATAAATTGTACGTCCAGGATTGACATAGATAAAGAGAGCTGAATAAAATTTAAAAATTGTTATTCTATATTTTAAGGGTTTTCATGGTTCGATTGATTTGTCCATTTGTACTTTATTTCTACGCTCATTTTCCTTTCTCTTCTCTTGTCTGTGACTTGGAAACCTTCGAGCATCTTCCCTTATCTTCTTTACGAGTTAAGTTATATTTACACTTCACTTTCTCTTTAATTTATTTTTACTCATTTTTCTTTCTCTCACTCTAGTGTTTCCATCTCATCACAAATTAAATCACTCATTTCTCTATATTTTGTTCCGATATCTCACTAAGGGTGTAAGGTGGAGATGTGTTATCAAACATAATTCTTTCTTTCATCTTGAACATGTATTCCTGCAAACTTGTAAACCGCTACGCGACTATCGGTGATGACACCAATCACTGCCAATCACATTTTCTGATATACATAATCACCACAATAATGTTACATGATTCAATTATTAGATATATTAAACTCATCTCCTTTGAAAAGTTATCAAGTGCACTAACTATTGTTGAGGTACATTTGCAGTAAGTGATACCTAGTCAATACCTTTTATTCAAAATAAATATCTTTTGTTTAAATTAATACAAATATTTTGTTAGATATCCTTACTTTCTTACAAAGTATCTTTGACTTTTAAGGAAAAAAACAAAAAATGTGCTTACTGCGCCCACTTTTTTTTTAATTCAACTTTAATGCACTGACTTGAAGTGCGTGAAAATAGTCAAAAGGAGGAAGGCCATTTCAAAAAATTTGTGAATTAAAGTATATGTATTTTTAGTGTAAGTTTTTTGTATTGATATATAATAGTTGTTTGATACGTTCAAAACTAATTTTTTTAAGTCAAGTACGGATCAATTTCACCATTTCGGTGCTTGCTAGGATACCTCAACACTTAGTTGGGGTATGATACAAGATGTGGCGTGGACCAATAACATTTAAGTGAGTGTATCTTCTTTTTACCATATATGTTTTAAAATGAATAAAAAATTCAAATACACTATCAGATGTCGGTTTCCTATTGGTACACGTCAAATCGCGTCAGTAATGTATCATACAATGATGGTATGGTAGAATTCACCATTTCATTAAACTGAAGAGTAGATGTCTATAAAGAAATCTTAATCCCACCAAGGCCACCATAAATTGGATGGGTAATCAACAACTAAAGATGGTAAAATATGAGTTGAGCTATTTGCTCTCATATTAACATGCGAAAAGGTAATAAAACTAAATGCATCAACAAGTATCTTGCAGTCTCGGATGATTGAGTCTATAACATGCCTTTTTTTTTTTTGTCATTCACAACACTGATCACGACCAGAGAGTCATATTCAACCATATTGCTTCGATATCTAGATCACTTATACTCCCTCCGTTCCAAAACTATTGTAGTTTTAATTTTTTTGTTTTGTTCCAAAACCATTGTTGTTTTACATATCCAAAACACTTTATCTTATTCTCTTCCATTCATGCCCTCATTTAATATTGTATCTCCCAAGTACCACCTCTTATTTCCACCAATTACAATTCTCACCAATTAGTTGACCAATGATTTTCATTCTCTCTCTTTCATATAACTCATTAAATAAGGGTTTTTCAGTCAAATTATAACATCAATTAATGAACTCTTAAACTTTGTGAAAAAATTAAAACTACAATAGTTTTGGAACGGAGGGAGTAACAGAGAGACACCACCTTAAAGCCATGGCTTTCGCCACATTGGGATCCAATCATTGAGTCTCCATGTGGATTGTCGCTACCATTAGGCGTGCATTTTATTAGTGCAACACCATACCAAATCCAGTTGAGTATGCTCCCGACCAGCCGACATCTAAGTTAACTTTAGTACATCCCTTAGGAGGAGGAGTCCAGATGTTGGTGCGCAATAAATCACATTGAATTTGTTTCCTCTCGTGGGTATCTTCCCAATTCTTAGATTAATTGTGCCTCTTTACATTGTTTTCGCAGGCTCCATAGGGAAACAACTCATAACATAATTAGAGATTGCATGAGGCCTGAGCCATCGGTTTAAGTAGCATTTGCTTCCCGGATTTTGAGAGTGTCTTTTCCTTACACCCCTAAAGTCTTGCCCATACTATTTCTTAAGTTATGGATAAAGTTTTCTTCTTCGAGCTGTTAATGATATTAGGCAAGATTAGGTATCTATCATGGACATCCACAACCTTTACACTCATCCTATCACAGACCATTACCAATTTACCATACAAGTTTCGAGAACATTTTGGCTGAAAGAGATCGCAAATTTGTCAATATTAACAAGTTACCCAGATGCTTCCTCATACTTCTTGATCACATTCAAGATACAATTTGCCTTCTCCAAAGTAGCACTAGTGAAAATTAGGCTATTATATGTGAAGAAAATATGACTGATTTGGAGAGCCCCTCTAGTCACTTGGATTAACCCTAAAAAGCCTCCACACAAAGAATGAAAATATAAGGGGACAATGGATCACCTTGCCTTAACCCTCTTTGGGGAGAGAAGGACTCGGTGTGTTTATCATTTTCCAGGATTGCATATGAGACAGTGGTGACACATTTAAATTAAATTAAATCAAAAAGAAAAAAATCATATAACTATTTTTGAGCAATTAAAATGATGTGACATGAAATGATTGAGTATTTATACACAACATGAAAATTAAACTATTGAAAGAAAGATTGAGAGAGAGAGAGAAAGAGAAGGAAAGAAAACATATTTTTTTCTTCATTAAAAACGGGAAGAAAACATATTAAGGTGATTACTATATATGGCAGGGCCGACCTAACATTAAATGAGGTCTAAAACAAACTTTAAAATGTGGTCTTTTTTTGGGTCTTTTTGTCTTAGGATTGGTTTTTTGAGGTCTTTTTCAACTTAGTAAAATAACATTTGGGGCCTTTTTTACTTGATAAAATAACTAAAAATTTGGAGGCCTAAAGCGGTTGCTTGGGTGGCTTTACCCTTGGGCCGGCCAGATATATGCTCTATTTTAATTATTTTATAATTATATCTACTTAATTTTTAAATTTATGAGTTTAGTTGATGCACCACCATGACTAATAGTTTCATTTCACATCAGACCATTTACTAAAGAACAAGTACATAATATTTAACTCTTTTTATAATGTGACAAACAATTTGTTCTTACATGAACATGGAAGACCTTAATCAAAGGTTTATGGTAGCCATTAGTGACGGATCCAGAAATTTAATGTGGTGAGGGCAATATATATATGTAAATTCGTAAAAAAAAATTAACATATACTATTAAAAGTTATGGATTTTTTTACCAAAGCGGACACAAGTGAAAGCATTTTTCACCAAAGAGGTAATCAAAATTCAGACTTTTACTACTCAAGTGAGGACATTTAACAATGTGAGATACAAGTGAGGGCATTATTTACCAAATAAACCATAAAAAACCACATACTTTTCCTACTCAAATTTTTTTCTAATGATTTTTTCAAAAGCCAAGTGAGGGCATATGGCCTCATGCACTCCAACATGCATCCGTCCCTGGTAGCCATTGTTGAGTATAAGAGATAACCTACTTTATTCAATAGGAGCCTAGCATTTTATAGTGGGGCTTGACTCTTGACCTAAACCTATTACATTTGGGTCTTGTCCTCAGTCTATTGGGCCTTGAGGGTAACATCCCAGTAGTCATATTGTCAACATGTGTATAGTTATAGTCTCTTATGATCTCGACACACGTACAATTATGGTCTCGACACACGTACAAGTATCTCAATCTGTCATGTCCCACAAAGAGGTATACATCAGAGGTCCCGCCAAGACCACATAGGGCGGGTCCGGTCCACATGCCCGCAAGACGTCGAGTCCTTAATGCCTAAGGACGAAGCGCGTCTTCTTCATGCTCTTTCTAGGGCGGGCCAGGTCCACATACCCGCAAGACGTCGAATCCTTGTGCAGAAAGATGAAGTGCGTCTTTAGCACTAGGTCCCGACCCACCAGGTCGTCATCCCCTGAGTAGAGGTCGAGTCGCCCTTATGGGACGAGACTTGTCCAAATGCCCGCAAGACGTCGAGTCCTTGTGCAGAAGGACGAAGTGCATCTTTAGTACTAGGTCCCGTCTATTAAATACGACTCGCCGAAATAGGCGACTAGAAAACATTTGCAACCATCCATGCCTGAAGAGGTCATCAGCCAAATGACGACATCATATGTGGGGGGAGTATCTGACCAGTCCACATGCCCGCAAGACGTCGAGTCTAAAACATGAGGACGAAGCGCGTCTTTACTCCAAGATGACAATGATAAAGATGGCAAGATCAAGCCGCCAAAATCTCTGAAAATAAAAAAGATAGCAAAAACTTTGTTATGATCAACACCCATCCTTTGTCCATAAAAAATCCAACATGTTTGGCGTGAAGCGTGTCACATGAGCGGCGCATATGCTGTCGTTTTAATTTGTACAACTTGTGTTTGATTGTGTGACGAGTATCACGTGTGCCATTGTGTGACGGGTGCCACGTAAGTGGTGCTTTGACCATCAATAACAACACGATGTTCTTCATCTGACATGTAGTCAGCTTGAACATCATGTTGGCGATTTCTTTTCGTTATTGTGACGAGTGTCACGTAAGTGGTTCTTTGACCATAAATAACGACACGTGTTCTTCATCTGAAAATGTGTCAGCTCGAACACGCGTATTTTATTAAGTAGCTCGTCGCGCCTTTGGCGACTCGCGTCTGTTATTGTGACAAGTGTCACGTAAGCGGTTCTTTGACCTTCAATAACGACGTGTGTTCTTCATCTGAAAAATGCATCATCTTGAACACGCGTATTTTGTCATGATGAGTCGCGCCTTTGGCGACTCGTTTCCGTTATTGTGAAGAGTGTCACGTAAGTGGTCTTGGACCATCAATAACGGCACATGCTCTTCAACTAAAAAATGCATCAGCTTTAGCACACATATTTGTCATGACGAGTCACGCCTTCGGCGACTTGTTTCCGTTATTGTGATGAGTGTCACGTAAGTGGTCTTGGACCATCAATAACGACACGTGCTCTTCATATGAAAATGCATCAGCTTGAGCACCCGTATTTTATCATGACGAGTCGCGCCTTTGGCGACTCGTTTCCGTTATTGTGACGAGTGTCACGTAAGTGGTCTTGGACCATCAATAACGGCACGTGCTCTTCATCTGAAAATGCATCAGCTTGAGCACGTGTATTTTGTCATGACGATCCGCGCCTTCGGCGACTCGTTTCTGTTATTGTGACGAGTGTCACGTAAGTGGTCTTGGACTATCAATAACGACATGTGCTCTTCATCTGAAAATGCATCAACTTGAGCACGCATATTTTGTCATGACGAGCCGCGCCTTCGGCAAATCGTTTCCGTTATTGTGACGAGTGTCACGTAAGTGGTCTTAGACCATCAATAACGACATGTGCTCTTCATCTGAAAATGCATCAACTTGAGCACGCGTATTTTGTCGTGACGAGCCGCGCCTTCGGAGACTCGTTTCCGTTATTGTGACAAGTGTCACGTAAGTGGTCTTTGACCATCAATAATGACACGTGCTTTTCATCTAAAAATGTGTCAGCTTGAACAACGTGTGTCTAACATCGTGATTAGAGTCACGTGTTTGGAGATGGCAATTTCATTCAATTGGCGATGGCGACAAACAACCATGGCGATAAAAAATCAAGAGGATACAAAATGGCGAGTACTTGCTCTTTGCATTCAAATCGTGAGTACAACTCAGTGAAAACCGACGAGAGAAAAATGTCGTTTGTCGAGTTTCAGATCCGGTACTACGTGCATTCATAGAAAACGTTGTCATCAGAGTGGAACTGAGACTGTAACTCGACGACGTCGGTTCGTGTAAATCCACCCCTAACGTCGTCGATGGAGGAAACATAGATGTCTTCGTCGTCCTCTTCTCGCCGGGCCCAAAGATCCGTCGCTGAAGTAGGTCTTGGGTCGCCAATTTGTTCTTGCTTGTCTCAGATCTAGTTCGCTCTCTGTCGTCCTCCTCTCACGAGGCCCAAAGATCTGTCGCTGAAGTAGGTCTTGGATCGCCGATTTGCTCTTATTTTTCTCAGATCTGGTTCACTCTCTATCGTCCTCCTATTGTAGGTATTCACGACTGTACGTTCAGAGAAGGGACTCGACGTGGGTCAGTGACGAAGGTGGTGGTTCCAAGGACTCGACAACGATCAAGGAAGAATGTGTTGGTTCTGAGGACTCGACGGTGGTCAATGACGAGGTGGTGGTTCGTTGAGATGGGTAGAAGATCCTTGTGATAGGACCTGTGGAGCTCGTGAAGTTTTACCGGCCCCACGATGGACGCAAAAAATGTTCTTACATGAACATGGAAGACCTTCATCTAAGGTTTATGGTAGCCATTGTTGAGTATAAGAGATAACCTACTTTATTCAATAGGAGCCTAACCTTTTATAGTGTGGCTTGACTCTTGACCTAAACCTATTACATTTGGGTCTTGTTCTCAGTCTATTGGGCCTTGAGGGTAACAACCCAGTAGTCATATTCTCAACATGTGTATAGTTATAGTCTCTTATGATCTCGACACACGTACAATTATGGTCTCGACACACGTATAATTATCTCAATCTGCCATGTCTCACACAGAGGTATACATCAGAGGTCCCGCCAAGACCACATAGGGCGGGTCCGGTCCACAATTAGATGTCAATATAGATAATTTTTATATTGGTAGTGCATGTACATTAAACCCTTAATTTATGTATACTCTCTTTTGCTTACAAAAAAAATATATGCTCACTTTTAATTTATTATATTTTCCGAAAGACTTTTTTTACCGAATTGAATTGAATTTATTATATTATTTATTTTTAACTTTTTTTATTTGACTATGTTAATTAATATAATTGTTATTATTCTCTCTGTTTGTATTATTTATGAGTTAAAATGGTCGGCTTTACTATTTAGTCACTTAAATATTTAAATTTTTGTTTTGTTAACATTTATATTTATGGAATTTAATTTTTTTTCTTCGAAGTACAAATACACTCATTTTCCACCTCCCTGATTAATTCAATATTTGTAATTTCGCACATTAATAGTTCATTAATGTAGTTTAGTTATTTCTCTTGAAAAAAAATTGATGACTCTGCGCCTCTTCGATCATTTTAATATTTTTTTTTCTTGACGGATGTTATCACTCATTCAGGATACAATTGCATATTCCTCCCGATAAATGTCTTTCTCCAGATTCAAACTTGTGATCTTATCCTTAGGAAATCTAGCTTACTTACCAGTAGACCAACACCTTATTGGTTGGTATTTTTGTATTTACAATTCTTCATATTAATGTTTATGCAACATGTTGGACAATTATGAGATTACTACTAAGCCGACGCACTTCTTGGGTAAAACCTATGTGCAATTTTATATTTACTAGTGTTTTTACCTCATGCGTTGCACGGCGAATATTGATCTCATTATTTAGGCACGTATTAAAAAATTAAGATATAATAAAAAAATAAGCATTCAACCAAACAAAATCAATCACAATGGTATCACACAACTTGCGAAATTTGATAATTTTTTTTATATATTTAATCCTAAATATTTTTAAAATTATGAAAAATACACTTAAATTAGATGAAAAATTGTTCCCGAGAGTTAGCAAAAGTGGTAAAAGCTATGAGACATAAGGGTTGGAGGGGAATATGAAGAGTTAGGAAAAATTATTAGTTTTTACCTGAATTATTCTTAATGTAAAATGTTTTTCCCCGTGAAAGTTTTTTACCATGTGATTTAAACATAAATATATAGTACTCATTTAAGAAAAATGTTTTAAAATCTGACCGAAAATTTGGCCCCAATTACTATTATTTCGTACTCATTTTAAATTTCAAACTCAATTTTTTTTACAATTTTTTAAAAAAGGAAATGAATTAACTTAAATTGAATATTAACTCCTTAATCTATGAGGTGATTCTATAAATTATATTTATTTATTTAACAATAAAAGAAACCCAATTAATTTTTGTGAGCGTTTCTTACCCGTGCGCTGCACAGCAAATTTTGTTCTTTTTATTTAAGTATGTATGTTCATATCAAAATTGATATACTGAAATTAATATTGCCAAGATTTACATTAGGCTTAAAAGGGTGGAGGATATTGAGGCCAAAAAAACGTGGATCACACCCCAAAATAAGTCTCTGCATTTAATTACTTATCTTCCAATACTTTTCAGAAAAATGTGATTAGTTTTCCCAATATGTCTGTTTGCGAAATTGAAGGCATATGTTGTAAATGCCTTGACCAATTCCCACTCTGAACAATTTTTCTGTTTCTTTTGCAATTATGGCCCTTTTAATTGTTTCATCGTTGTGGGCTTTTGGTTGATCCATAGATCCTTTATAATGGGGGACAAAGAATCAAAATTATAGGGAAATCGATTTGTATAATTAATTTGTGAAAGTCTCTCTAGCTGTGACACTTGTCAGCCAGAGAGAGGGGTGAGAGGAAAATCATTCTGGCAATGTCATGTGTTAATTTTTTGTGGATAAGGATTTTCTTTTAATAAGTATATAGACAACCACTTTTTTAACCGTCCGACCATTAACTCATTTTCTCAGTACCTTGGGTCGAGTCACTGATCGAGTCGAGTGTTAAAACACTCAGACCGCTTGGTAATATCCAAGGTTATTAAAACCATATCGGTGAGCAAACCGGTGAGGGCACCGGTTCAAGGTTCATTAGTTCAACCGTAGTTGGACCGTGGTCGATTTGGTATAACCACTATAAATAAAATAGTATTATTCTAAAATAAATTTATGAGATATGAGGTAATATTAAATAAAAGTTAATATCCATAGGGTGATACTACAGATTAAAATTACACACAAAATTAGAATTTGTATACCCACCAACATCTATATACTATTAAAAAGAAAATCGTTATCCAAAACAATTTTACACATGGCATTCCAAGAATCAATCTCATCTCATCCCCTCTCTGCCAGACAAGTGTCACAGCCAGAGAGGCTCCCACAAATTAATTATCCAAAGTGATTTCCCTATAATTTTGTTTGTTTGTCCCCCTTAAATGAAAAAATTATAAATAAAGTTAATAACGTAATGTTTAAATTTTGTTTGTTTAAATTAATATATACAGGGATCTGAAAATGTTAATAACGTAATATTTTAAGTTAATATACACAACCTCAATAAAATATACAGGGTTTATTATATTACAGTTCAAGGTTTTTAATAGTATTATAGGTTTATTATATTCAAGGTTTTGCAATTAATTATTTATTTTCTTCAAATTCCTTTTAAGGAAATTACTTTGTTCAATCTATTTAAGGAAATTACTTTTTTCACTTAAATATTTATTTCCTTCAAATTCCTTAAATAGACCACTTAATTATATAATTAAGTTGTATTTACACTCATAAAAGACATTAAATGCTATATTAAATAAATGGTAAATTCATTTAAAAAAAAACTCATTTGAAATAATTTTTTACATTTTAATGCAATGACAATTTGTTTAAGAAAATTCTTTTTCGAATTTCATTGATTAATTCTAATCAGTTTAATTATAACCGTTGACTACCATCACTTAATTTAACTATGTATCATTGACAATTTTAAACATTTAATTCGTTTACATATTTAAAAAAATCATAATACAACATTTAATACTAATTACTATTGCTTCCTTAAATCAAGTCAACGTGAATTTGTTCATTTTAAGTCAAAACTTAAAAAAAAACCGAATCCAGGATAGAGCATCACAAGTTGCTGAAACGTTGGCCAATATCTTACAATGCATACTTGGATACGAAACAAAACCATTTTAAAAATATATTTAGAAATAACTTTATGTGATAGAAATAGATTTAGTTGTAAGATCTTTATAAGGTGATGTTCGTAATATGTGATGTTTTACCAGATTCCTCTGCTAGGGTTTTTTCCCGGCGAGGTGGTAAGGAGGCTAGGGAGGAGGCTGTTACAGTGTTCTTTGATGGCTTGGGTGATGATATTACATACTTTAGTTTGAAGCGTGAGGTGATCCGGTATGGAAAGGTGGTCGGCGTTTTTGTGCAACGGAGGAGGAGGGAGGGTCGAAGAACTCGTTTTGGTTTTGTGCGGTTCCGGTACGAGGAGGATGCTAATGGCGGGTCAAGGCTTCGACGAAGGAGAATGCAACTGTGCAAGGGGGGCCTGCTGTGTTTCGTACTTCTGCTGATGATGCTAGCTTGATTGGTCGGATGGCTGTCGCAACTCTTTGGGATGTGTATACGTTAGAAGTTGTTCAGGATTTTGTTGCTTCTTCTGGGCTTGGTTTGATCAGAGTAAAGTCGTTGGATCCTAGAGTTGTCATCTTGGAGTTTGAATCTGGAACAAAAATGACAGAGATTTTGCGTGAGGGCAGGGATTTTTTGTTACAATACTTTCTAACGGTGGAGCCTTGCTCATCGTCCACTTGTTCTTCCCGTCACCTGATGTGGGTCAAGGTGTTTAACGTCCCTGTCATGGTGTGGCGTTTTGAGTTCTTTGAAGTGGCGTTGGCGAGCTTAGGACGTGTGGTCTGCCGTGATGATGCGACTCAGAATCGGTGCAGGTTTGTTGTTGCTAGGGTCTTGCGGGAGGTGGAAAAACCATGGGTTTCAGGTAAAGAGGTTTGGGTTCAAATCGATGATGCGCTCCATAAGATTCTTTTGCTTCCTGAGTTCTCTAGTGGGGGCGTGGGGGGTGTTAGGGGGATCTCTCGTCACGTGGTGGTGGATTCTAGTGATTCAGAGGACAGTAGCGGCGATGGCTTGGATGATAACGAAGATTTGGCTCATGACTCGGTGGTGGCTGCCGGAGAAGTGGAGGTTGTCGGTGATGAGGGTTTGAAATTACCGTTACAAGATGCTGAGCTTGATGCGGGGAAGGAGTTACACCATGTGGAAAAGTTACAGCATTTTGAATTGAAACAGCAAGCGCGGGATTTGATTGAGGTGGGATATAGTTGGAGTGAAATTAGGGAGCTGACTCAATTTAAGGGATTCAATTTGGACAATTTTGATTTCTACGTGGGTGCCAAGGAGGCTCGTATGAATACAGTTATGTGGCATGCCTGGTATTTCAAAAATATTGATGCCGTGTTTAATGGGTTATTGGGGTGGGCCAGGTTTTGTGTTAATAATTGGAGGCTTAATGTGGAAAAGGAGATGCTGGGCATTTTACTGGTAGCAAATCTGGCAACTTCTTCTAAGGGGCAGTTTTCTTTTTTTTGGAAACCTAGCTCTGTTGCTGATGTGGAGGGTATTTTGGAAGATTTGGTGGTCCAAAACGTTTCTGCTGTTACGCATATGATAGATGAACACGAGAAAGGCGATACCGATTCAGAAATTGATTGTCTTTCCCGAATCTTTTGACATTACGCCGCAAGTAGCATCAAGGAACCAAAGAAAGCTTCTTTGTGAGGGGGGAGGAGAGAAGCGGAGGAGGAGAGGAAGGCCACGAAAGTTGCAGCAATCTCCTGCTTCTCTTGAGCCAAAGAGAGCAAGGGGGCGGCCAAAGAAGTGTGTGGGAAATTTGGAGGGGACTAGGTTGACTGCGACTGTTGAGTCTTGGCATATGGTTCTGGCTGATGTGTGGTATGAGGAGGGAATTCAGACTAGGGCTCGCCGTGCTTTCATTCGGAGTCAGCAGGTGGGTATGCTGTTTGATTGTTCTGAGGAGGTAGTTGTTCGTGAGTTGGCTAAGCAGATCAGGGCTCGCAGTTGATCTTGGGACGGGCTTGGCTAATTTTGGCTGTGATCGGGATATACAACTGTGACATTTTGGCCTTTGATATCTTCTTGGTTATTGGGTGTTTTTTCAAGGTGGTTAGCTACCTGGTTGGGTGCTTTGTTCTGCTGGTTTGTTTAACTGGTTTATGTTGCAGTTTTAACTGGTTTTGTGAGAATCAAGGCGTGGCAGGAAGGTCGGTGTTTGGCTCGGTTTTTTGGCAGGGGAGTTTAGGTGCATGTTGTTTTGTTTTGGATCAACATTCTTGAAGGCCTTTGAGTCAAATTGGTTTGTTGGTTTGCTGGGCATTTTGGCTGCTGAAGGTTGCGTGAAGTGGAAGATGTGCATTCAGGGGGAAAGCTATTTGGCTTTTGGCTTTTATTTGTGGTTTTTTGGGAGTTTAGTTTAGTGTCTCTGGTGGTATTTGTTGCTTTTGTTTGGTGTTTTCAAAAGTTAACATGGTGATTGGCTTGTGCGTGGGATTGGTTTGGTATTTTGGAACATGTAGGCAGGGAATGGGTTATGCATATGAGGTTGATTTTTTGGCATGTCATGGGGTAATGGTGATGTTGTGAGTGCATGGTACCTCCTTTGCCTAGTGCAGAAGTTTTTTTGTTCAGTATCATGGTTTTTAGCCCCGTGATTTGGGAAATTGGTAGCTAGTCTAGTTTGACAATCTTTAGAGTGTGTACTCTTTTTCCTTACTAGGGTTTTTCCCATTGGGTTTTACCTAGTAAGGTTTTAATGAGACACATTTCTTTAGATTTTGGGCATTATAGGGGTAGTTTCTTGGTATACCTTCGTCTTGGATTGCCTTTCTACCTTTTCCTGAGAGAGTTGTTCTCATGTACCTTTATTTTTTCTTTCAATAATATTTTCTCTTTTAAAAAAAAAGAAATAGATTTAGTTTCAAAATAAAATTGATTTTAATTATTATATAATATTTTATATATAATGCTATAAAATTTGCATTCATTTTTTTATATATAATTAAAATGTATTAGTATAAATCAATATCTGAAATCAATGCCCAATTAGTATAGTTTTTATATGTTGCCAATAGTAATGGGATATTACAAGTATATATTATGTATGAAATTAAGTGAAACTTAATTGTAAATTTCAATGAAAATTAATAGTGAAATAATCAATTAACCATTTACAGAAAATTTAATACGATATTTATGGTAGTCTATTGTTACAAATCAGAGATTACTAATTTTATTTGAAATGTGTTGACCATCAATCATAATTAATGGACAGAATCAATGTAAAAAAATTCAATCCACCCTACCCCTTCCGTATTTTAATTGATTGAATTATGGAAACAATTAAGTGTATCTTTTGATAGAAATAGCCTACAATAGCCTTGAACGAGATCAACCCAGTCAAACATATTTTCACTAAAATAATTACATTAATGATTTAATTTTATGCATAATTATGATGATCATTTGACATTAATTGGTTATTTCTTAAAAAAAATATTGAGTGTTGGGAACTTAAATAAGGAAATTAAATTAAATAAGAAAATCTAATTAAATAATGAAATAAGATTAAATGATAAAAATTAAAACTGTTTAGTTAATTAAGAGTCTTTGATTTTTCTGGTGCTAAATAAAATTGTTTTAATTCCACATATTGTTGTTTTTAATGCTTGGCTTTTTAGTCATTTAAATTTAAACTAAGTACCATGAAATGGAAGATTGAAAATCATCAAAAAGTCTTCCTCAAATTTGACTTATGACAGGGTTGTTACAAATTACAAATCCGAAATTATTCAAATGAATTGATTTAATTTATTTTCATTAGACCTGTCTTAATTCTCCAAAAATCAATTTCAAAATTGAATGAAAATAACATATTCTATTTGAGGAATTGTCAAATCGATGACAAATTGAAGTATATACCACATAAATTTCCACATGTATTCTTCATTCCCCTCCAACACTTATGTCTCCTAACTCTTGCCACTTTTACTAAGTCTCTAGAACAAATTTTCATCTAATTTAAATATATTTTTCATAATTTTAAATAATATTAGGATTAAATATATGAAGTTTTTGTCAAACTTTGCAATTTGTGTGATACTCATTGTGATTTCTTTTGTTTGGTTGAATGCTCATCTTTTTTTGTATCTTAATTCATTAATACATGTCTAAATAATGAGATCAATATTCGTCGTGCAACGCAGGGGGTAAAAACGCTAGTAGTAGGTTCAAAGTAATTATAGATAACATTCCCAACATTCATTATTCAAGATCGCAAAGAGACTAAATAGCAAATATTATCAACTATCATAAGTATTTTTTTCTTAAATTTAAATAATAAATTAAATAATATTTAAAAACAAAATACTATATAACTTAAAATAAAATTAAAACTCAAAAGTTTACAAGAAAACAATCAAACATAACTCAATTGTCTTTCAAAGACCAAACACAACCAATAGTTTATTTCTTCTTCTTCTTCTTCCACAATAAAAATCCCAAAAAGATCACTTTTTTCTTCTTCTTTATCTTCTGTGTTTTCCCTCCCTCACTTTCTTCACGTAAAACAAACAAAGCCTTTGAATCAACAAAAATGCGATAAATTCTGACCAATCTCTTTTCCCCCATTATTGGAATACTGTAAATCAAACAAGTCTTGAACGGAACAGACGTGCCAAACAGTTACCTTCGTCTGCCTTCATCACTGTAAATTGAAGGTTTGCTGCAATGGCTTCTTCCACGAGATTGGCCACCCTCATAAGCTTCATTGCTTTCTCAACATATTTCTTTTTCATCATTTTCCAAGTTCCCATTTTTAGGTATTGTACCATTTCCCTTAAATCCCTATTTTGTAATGTGCCTCTTGTTTCAATTTTGTTTGTATCCAAAGACTGTGTTTATTTCTAATTTTTTTAATCTTTTGTCAGAAACAAGATTTCATCTTTCTTGAAATCAAATTATTTTGTATAGATTTTCACATGTTGGGGTTAATATAACTTC
Source organism: Lotus japonicus (assembly GCF_012489685.1). Taxonomy (NCBI): domain Eukaryota; kingdom Viridiplantae; phylum Streptophyta; class Magnoliopsida; order Fabales; family Fabaceae; genus Lotus; species Lotus japonicus. The sequence continues at coordinate 74,094,168 of NC_080043.1, forward strand.
TTCCAATGTGTATCTTTTTCAGTTTTTGTGCATAGGTTTCTGATGTGTTGATTAAGCGCAATTCAATTCATAGAGCACCTCATTGTGTGTGTATATATATATATATATATATATATATATATATATATCAATGAACTAGCAAAAAGAGGTGCAATTATAAATTATGATATTAATTGGGTTCATGATTGCACTGCTTCTGATTCAGAGTCATAGTAATGATGTGTTGTTCCCCCCCTTTATTCCTGCAATAATTAGCCCCAAAAAGCTTGGAATAAAGTTTTGAAAGTATTTTGGGTTTCTCTTCTCTCTTTTGAATGGTTTCGTGTACTTTGGTTTGTTTGTTTTTTTGTTTTGGCGGAGGCTCAGTTGTATTTGCCTCTTTTGTGGGATTTTATGATTCTTTGTCGATAGGACTTGTATCTCGACGCATTCATCATTCAATAAATATCTTTTGCTTTAGAAAAAAAAGTTGGGAAATTATTGCTTTCAAATTGTATTTGCATTATAGTGATGGTACTCTCAAAGTGCCCATTTATTTCACAGGGTTCCATGCAGAATGGGAATATGTAAGACACCATTAGAAGTGACATCTTCTCAGTTAATTTCAAGTGAGGTCTTCCCTCTTTTCATAGTGAAGACTCTTCTCTACCCAGGTGCTTTTGTAAAGGCAATTTGCAAGCAGAAAAGCATCCCAACCTATGGAAATTTGCTCAAGTTGTACAAATTAAGTGCAAGAGCTATGTCTGCCACATCTGATCTCCAACACCTAGAGGTTGGTTAATGATTAGTTACTGAGAACAATGTCTCTACTAGTATTAATAAACACCCTGAAGGGCTTAGTTTTGGCACTCATTTTCATTTATGGTCCCTCTTGCAGGTTCTGGCTGGAAGCTATTTGGCTGTGGGAGGAGCAATAGCAGGTCTGATAAAACCAGGGAGAATGAGCCTTTTTGGAATACTACTTTTGATGTGGGGTCTGATTAGGGAACTCATTATGGGAAAATCTGGTATCCATATCTATCCAGCAATGTATATTGTGCTTGTCTTAGCATTCTTCTCCATTAGAAGGGATGTCAGAAAGATAATCCGTAGCTTCGACCTAAAGCACATTGTGAAGGCAAAACGTTTCTAAATGAAAGGTAAAATGAGGCTGGCATGGATGCATATATGGTGTATGTAATGTGCTAGGAGATGGTTCAATCTGACAGGTAGTTAGTAATAGTATTAGCACTTGTGCTCACTGTTTAAGGCAATTAGAACCACAGGAATATAAGACCTCCTAATTTTAGGCTAGCTAGTGGAGAATATGCAGCATGAATTTTATGCATTATGCTTGAATGAGAATTAGGTGTAGACTATATTTAGTTACCTGATTTTCATCTCTAAGTCCATTGTTGCTGTATAGAACAGGGATTTGACAAATTCTTTAGGAGCTACATAATGCAACTCATTTTGGACTTTCAATACTCTGATTGCATTTATGAAATCTATACAAAAAGAAAGGCGTTCTCCATAACCGAAATAGGCATGTAAAGAACGAGTTGTAGTCTTGTAGACATATATTGGCACCTTATTTTCTTTGTCAGAGTTTATTGATGTTCTGAGTAGAGTTTGCAGAATTTTTTAGGAAATTCGTAATGCAGCTTATATTGTACACTTTTGGAGTTCTGTCATGGACATTTATCATTACATCTGAACTAAAAGGAGGTGTTTATTTCCAAAACTCAAGTAGCAAATTCTGTATTTTCTTTGAGAGCTTAAAAGACCTATTTGATGTTTGTTTCATTGCTTTATTAAGCTTAAGAAATGATAATGCTTACCAGATTTTATTTCTACAAATGAAATTGGCTTCTCTGCACATTATAAGTAAAGGAAATTGCAGATCACCATGAAGTATGTTTTATGAATTTACACACGAATCTAAAGCGGTATGCATTTATGTTCATGCCAAAGTTTCCAAATGATGTCTCACTTTTATCACTCTTTTATCTCTTCAAGGTGATTATATAAATAACCATTCCTTGAATTTCAGTGGTGTGCTCTATTATAGTTGAAGATAATTGTCTGATGTTCTTCATGTTGTTGTAATTTGTGATCAGATCATTAGTATACGAGCTTTAACAACTTCATGCCATGCTCAAAATTTCCAAATGATTTCTCACTTTTATCACTCTTTTCTCTCTTCAAGGTGATTATATAAATAACCCTTCCTTGAATTTCAGTGGTGTGCTCTATTATAGTTGAAGATAATTGTCTGATGTTCTTCATGCTGTTGTAATTTGTGATCAGATCATTAGTATACGAGCTCTAACAACTTCATGCCGTGCTCAAATTTACATTTTTTTAGAATCATGACACTAGATTTGGATTTTGTGATGTAACTAGTATATAAGCCTGTGCTTTGCACGGTTAGTATGTGATCGGAATTTTTTTAAAACAACAGGTTTCTACATATATAATATAAAATATGACACATAAAAGAAATTTTCCAACACATGCCATTGCATTTTAATTAAAACAGTAACAATTGTCTAATGCATGATAAAAACCAAGAGATGCAAACCACATCGTGATGGGAAAAAATACAGGGCATCCTATTGGGTCTTAATGTGGATTAATACATCAATAACATCATTTTCACCGGTAAAGAAAAAGGTGAACACATCCCCTTCCTTCAATCCATGTGATGTGCAGAAGGCCCTCCAACCCCTACCAAACCTCGCGTATCTCCGATGTGGAATACGACAATCAACTTGCAGGCCAATGGGTCCTCTCATGAGCCAATTGTAGACTTGTCCGTCACGAAGATATTCATAAACATGTACAGGCAAGTTCTGCATGCATCAAAGCAACCTAATAAGATCCTTAATTAACAACTGAAAACGTAAAGCAAGTTGGTCACACCATACCAGCTGACTTGCAGAAGCTTGATTTGGTGATAGTCTGCAAGTGAAAAAACATGAATAACATATCCAGTTCGTTTCCTGGGGAGGTAAACCCATGAGGTTAAAACGACAACAACAAAAGTAATAGTTATTAAACCATCTAAATCTAAATCCTCTTAATATACTATCATGAATCAAGTCCAATGATAAATCATTTAAATATAAATCTCTCTTAATGGTTTGACTTGTAGTTTTCCTTATCTCCCTCTACTTCCAAATATTGGATATCCATTTATTCTTCTGACCAACATTAGTTGGTAATGTTGGTCAAGCTTACCCTGGCATAGGAAGGACAATGTCTTCAATTGTATAGCATCTTGAATCAACATCTTCAACATTCACAACCTGTCATATGAAGTTGATATAAAATTGAATGGAATCATTTCTACATTTGAGAAAAATGGTTCAACACAACTCTCTATTCATGAAATTTGATATAACATTGCACAATAGATTATTTATCATATTAATTGCACACGGAGCATGCTGATAATTTTAATGAACAGGGTTGCAGATGGAGAGGTAAACCCATGAGGTTAAAATGACAACAACAAAAGTAATAGTTATTAAACCATCTAAATCTAAATCCTCTTAATGTCATGTCATGAATCAAGTCCAATGATAAATCATTTAAATATAAATCTCTCTTAATGGTTTGACTTGTAGTTGTCTCAATCTCCCTCTACCTCCAAATATTGCATATCCATTTAGTCTACCTTCTTTATTGGTGCGTCTACAAACCATAGATCTTCTCAACACATATCCAAACCATCTTCTCTCTGAGAAACATCATATGAAGAGGACATACTCCTAAAGCAGCTACATTGGTTGCGCATATTAGCTTTCCTCAGTAATGGGCCAAAATGACAAGACTAACCTTGACATGACTATTTAAACCTTCATGAACATCTGCAAATACCTCGTCTTCATAAATAGAATCATGCCTACCACTGCAGTCGTCACATTCAGGTCCAATGAGCTCTCTAACATTTCCAGAAGGATTTTCTTTACAATATACTAAGTCTCCTAATACTACTTGTTCAGTTCCTGCACGTGGAAGAATCAAATTCAACTTAATAAATGAATATTTTGGATTCAACTACCACAATAATAATTCAAGGTAAGGAGAGTATATTGAATGAAGTAAGGATGTAAGGAGATGTAAGTGTAACATTAGAAGTTAATTGCCACATAAAGCAAGCAGATCTAGAAAACTATTGAAGATCACATTACCATATTTTTGCACCCTTGTACTTGCTGCATGGTTCCACAAATAGGTTTGGTAACTATGTACATACCTAAAAATACAGAAGCAATGGAATTATAAGATGAAGAAGATCAATATTATCCTTCAAATAAATAATCTCAAATAACATATCTATTTGTTTTCAATTTTTCATAGCACACTTGTCTTTGCACATCACAGTAAAAGATCACCAGATAGACAACTTATATAGCCCACTAAGAAACTTCATAGGAATTTCTTTCATATTTTCCTAGCTTTCAAATTTTATTTATTCATTTGTGTGTTGACTTCACTGTTTTGTATTAAAACACTACAACATTTTATCATAAAGCAAAATAACCTAATGTAAGCAAGCTCAATGAATTTACTGTGAACTCAAATGTGTACAAAGATTTCAAATAAAATTATGTCAAATTCAAACTCAGTATGGTGGGGCATGGGTAGGGTCGCCTCCTCAGCCACAACATTCAATTATATCTTTAGTTTGAAATGAAAAGAAAAAGAAAAGATCAATATAAAAGAGAAGTTAAATATGCAAAAGAAAACATTTGTGATTCTTTACGTAAGAAACAATTGAAATATAAGCACATAGGACAGTATCCAAATAAAAAGTATTCATTACACAACAACAGATGATGCTAGAAACTGATGAGAGAAATGAACTTTGGCATCACAATTTACATATATAATTATTCCAACTAAGAAAAATTACTACCAGTCACAATATAAACCCACTTTAGGCAAACATTTACTACACAACATATTAACCTCTTCAGATAATTATAACTCACATCATTCTCAAAGTCCGTGGAATAGCTTTCAGAGCCTGCAAGTAGTTTCCAAGACACTTTTTAAAACTTTGCAGATGCAGAGGATGTCAATAAAAATTTGGTTATGCACCATACATGGATGAACGGTAAACAATCTATTAATGTCACTCTCACATCAACTTAAAGGAATCACAATGCAGAAATAATTTTCATTTGAAACTAAGTAGGCAAGCGAGCAACAAAGTGTTTCTGCAGCCTCCATTTCGCGATACTTCCTTTTCTTTTAGACGCTGCATCGATGCTAAGCCTAACAGGTCTTCTTTCGCAGTTCATCGTCTTCCGGCTTCAAGCTCTTTTCTCCCTGTTGTTCTGATCTCGTAAAAAGAGGGACAAAAAGGGTTGAAAGAGGAAATGGCCAAAGATAAATGAGAAAAAAGGAGAAGGAGATCTTACCGCTCCTGATCTCACATCGGCCTCGTCACCAATGTGTTAGGGCTTCTAGCAAAGGGAGGTGAAACCAGTGATAGTCATGGAAAATAGCATTCATGTCTACTATTATTATTTGTTTGGATCAAAACCATATCCAATCCTACCCAAAAAAATCAAGATTAGTGATGAGAAAATGGATGTGAAGAAGCTGACCCACCTGGATTAGGCACAATTAGGTAAAAGCTGTCACCCCAAGGGCTAAGTGAAAAATTGAAATAAACCATTTTGGACCAGGCAAGTGTAAAGGAAACTAACCGAAAATTCCTCATGCACTTTCCAGCACTGATATATTCACAAGTGGTAGTAGTGGTTGTCCTTTTCTGTGGCTATTTTGTACTGCAGCCTTTTCTATGTGCTGAATCCTGCTTGTGATGGTAGAGCCTAACCAATTCCAATCATTATTTGGTAGCAAAGGTTGTTCCAATTTCCAAAGTTAACCTGCATTGGAAGAGCTTTTGTAGAATAAAAAGTGGACCAATGCATCAACATATACCCAAAATCATAGCATAATGATTTTTTGTTTTGTTTTTTGTAGCGAAAGATAGCACTATCTGAGCTAAGATTTGGTGGTCTAATATGAGATAATGATACTTTGTTGGCTTGGTATTAATCTAGATGAAGGTGTGTAATACAAATTGCATCAGATACAACAAATTTAAGCTTCTAGAATTGCACTTGATTAGATAAATATGGATGTGAAGAAGCTGACCCACCTAGATCAAAGTCCCTTGAATGTTAAGCACATACAAATCTTCCCCGAGCTTTTATCCAACAAAACTTTCTGCAAAAAAAAAAAACCATATATTCAAACATCAATTCTTCCATGACAGATCAAAATAAAGAAAAAGGAAACATTATCGTTTATTGAGGCCACTCAATTCATACCATGACAGATAAAAAACACACTCCCATATTTAAAGACATTTTCAACCATGAAAAATAATGAAAATTTCAAAATGGAATGGATGGCAGTCAAAGAAATAGAATATAGAAACCTCACCATTGAGGAATTCAATGTACCATGATAAGCATTTTCTGTCTACAGTTCAGAGAATCATGTGATGATAAAATAAACCAGTATCTTGAGTATAGAAAGTTGAAATCCAAGTACCATATAGATATTCACCTTGTGTATATTCTCTACCATCAAGAGTAAAAAGAGGTGAGACTAATACAGGTATATTTAGAACCTTCATTGACAGGTAAGAGTTTATCGATCTGCAATGTTCTATTACAATGCTTTCAATCTGAGCATCTCGATCATATGGAAAAGCCCTGCAAAATTAGAACGAAAGAAATCAGAAAGGTTGACAAAAATGGATTGTTCAACAACGAAGAGGGCATTACAATTCATGGGAAGGTTTCACAATTCACCATCTTCCATCTTCAAGCCCTTTTTTTCTCTCTTGTTCCGATCTCTGAAAAATAAGAACAAACAGGGTTGAAAGAAATAAATAACCAAAGATAAATGTGCAAAAGAGAGGAGGAATAAACCCAAATCTGATACAAACAAAACTTGCAAACCTCCAACTCCAAGTAACACAGTGAAGGTCTCTGGTGAAAAGAATGAGCTGATCTACGAAAACAAAGAGGATGAACAACAACAAAAATGATTGAAAGAATAAAATGGTCAAAAAGGAGGAGGAGGAGAAGATCTTACCGATGGATTTTTTGGAAGCACCGTTTATGATCTGGCGCCACCGAGGAGAATGGCAGCGGGTTCAAACCGGAGAGAAGGGAATGAAGCGCGTCTTTGAAGTGAAATGCCGCTCACTGAAGGGGCTTTCCGGTGGGAGATTGTAGCCGTTGATTGATCCACTCCATTATCACTTGCGCCGGTTGGAGCTGGTTGGTGTCGAAGCAATCAGCGGTGCGGATGAGATCTAAGCCGTTGATGTTGTTATTGCGGTGGTTGTCGATGGTGGGTGGTTGAAGTTGTAACCGTACATGTCGCCGGTGACGGTGAGTTCTGCAGGTTGATCGAAGGGAGTGAAGTCGGTGACAGGGGGAAAACGTCATGGAAAACAGCATCCATTTCTACGAAATGACTCGATTTGTAGTGAAACGCCGTCGAAAACATGGGTACAACCAATATATTTGAAACTTGAAATTGAAATCCTTCCCCAACATATGTACGAGCGAGACCCGTAATGGACAGTGAGCAATTATGTGGGCAAGGCAGTGGGGAAATCAGATATTAACGTGTTATGCTAAGCTGAAGACTAAAAGGACATGAAATTGAAATGTTCCAATAAATCGACACGTGGAAGGGTGCTTAGAAGTTGACACCTCGGATTTTTGTCGTCCTTAAGCACTTGTGCTTTGTATCTAGTATAGATGTACATATATCAAAAGTGTTATTGTTATTTATGATGGGACAAAATAGAAAACAATTATCAAAAGCTTAAATGACGACTTTTTTACCTTGGTAGTGTAAATTTGGAGTTTATTTACCAATTTGGTGCAACTTTTAAAATATTTACAGAACTAGTGTAAATCGCCACTACCATCGGCGATATATATCTTTTTTTTTCTTCACGTTTTAGAGATATCGCCAACAACTCTGACGATATATATTTTTTTTCTAGTATCGCCATTAGGACTGACGTTAACCAAATATTATATATAATTTCTTTTAGTGTCGCCATTATAATTGACGATTTTGAATTTTTTTAGTGTCGCCAGTAGGATTGGCGATGTCTTTTTTTTTTTTTTTTAAACTATATAATGCTTATAGTACTGGCGTTCCTTTTTTTGGTTCACTTTGATGTAGTTATTAGTTAATAGTTATATTTTTAAAACCTAAATATATATATATAGTTAAAATATATACATAGTTAAATAGCAACACATTAAATATATTAAATGTATGCATGTAAGAAAAAAAACATGCATGTATTCATGTGTCTAGTATTAAAAAAAAAGAATTCATTGCTTAAGACAAAAAAAACAAGAGACATCGCCAATGGTAATGAAGTTTTCTTAAAAAAAAATTAAAATCGCCACTCATGATGGCGATACAATTTTTTTTTAATATATGTATAATCTTAACGCCAACCCTAATGGCGATACAAAAAAAACCGAACATCGCCAAATCCATTGGCGATTTCTCTAAAACCTGAAGAAAAGAAAAAATAGATATCGCCATCAGCCATGACGATTTACACTAGTCTCGTAAATATTTTAAAAGTTGCACTAGATTAATAAATAAATTCTAAATATACACTACCAAAGTAAAAAAGTCTTAAATGACATGAAATGTTATCTTCTCATTACTATTATTTTGTCAAGATAGATTAGACTAAGTGTTAAACTCAAGACAAACAACACTTAGGGGTATCAAAACCATCATAAAAGCAATACAACAAAGTACCGCAAATGCACAATACAATCCCAACTTGTTTGCTCTAAATCACTTAAACATTATAAACCTGAAAAGAAAAAATTGAAATAAAAATTCACATCACCACCAGCAAGGAGCTCCAAACCTCCGGATTCCAATTTCAACATATTTTTAAAAGAGAAAAAAATCATATTCCAGTACAAATTTGACTTTTATTATTGTAAATAAACTCAAATAATTAATTTCTCCTTTACATGAAATCTCTAAAAGAGACTAACTTTTTTAAGTTAAATTTTTTATTTTTATTTCAAGCTTACACAGTTACACGGAACTGACCCATTGACTTACTATCAAACATCCATAGTTCATCATTTTCTGATTTTTCTCTATCAATTTTTTGGATGAGCCTCACCCATTTAAAATGAATTTTCAAGTATCGAATGAATTAATTCCATAACTGCCAGATTGAAAATGTCTTGGAAAAAAAATCAGAATCATTATCTTAATAAATAAATATTTTATTATATATATATATATATATATATATATGTAAACAATTCAACTTTACTTCTTTTGTCATTGAAAGTGACTCAAAAGTTGCTGTGGGATGGGTTCAGAATAGTGGGAGAAGACCTTGGCGACTTTATCAGTTACTTTGCAGAATTGATTGTTTGATTCCAGTAGTAAATTGCTTAGGGGTTCAACATATCCTTAGAGAGGGAAATGAGGAGGCCGATTTTCTGGCAAAGAGTGGGAGGGATGGGAGGTTAGCACTCTGGCAGGTTAATGATGCAACTGCAGCTGAATGATGACTGAGGAGATGCTTTGTCTGATGTAGAGGTTTTGAACATATTCTGAATTGCTGTTAGTATGGAGACTGTTTAAGCTATATTTGGGGCTATGTATAATGTATATGCTGATTTTGGTGACAGTTTGCTGGTGTACGTGAAGATTTTGATTATGCCTTAAACATATACTATGGTTCACGTGTTGGTGATTCTTTTGGCATTGATGTGTCCTGCAGAATTGTCAATCTCTAGTGCTGGAAGATGTCTGGGACTAAGTTTGGTTTGCAAGTTTCTGATAGAAATTGAGTGGGCTGTACGGCATGTGACTAATGGTCCTTGTGTCTTATTTATGTATTTTCATGGATTATATGGACAAAGTTTTCAAGGGAGGGGTATTGTAATTCTTGGTGGGGGTTGGCTCTATAGGTGTGTTGTACTCTTTTTCCTTTCTTAGTTTTTTATCCCAATTGAGTTTTTCCTAGGGAAGGTTTTGATGAGGCACACACTCTAGTCTCTAAGAGTCTAGGGGTTTTCCATGTAAGGTGTTTTCAGCATGTGCAGATTTTCATATGCTCTCTTTATTAATAAATTATCATTTTGCTGTAAAAAAAAATATTTTATTATTATATTTCTCTCAATTTCATCAATCTTTTTTTTTTTTTGAAACTTCATCAATCCTTTTACCGTTTTACTTGAAGGGAAAGAAGAACATGGGAAAATTGTTGTGTTATTGTGTAATAGTGTAATACCAATGGCTGCTGCTACCTAACCTGGCTGCTCTTAAACGTCGTCGTTTAAACCCAATATATAACCCAAAAAGATGACCACAACGCCCCTGACAGAAGCAGAGTGAGCAAGAGCTGAAACAATGGCGTCGTTCTCCGCCGCAACCGTTCCTCAAAACCTCACCTTCTCTTCCTCTAACAAACTCTCATTCTCTCTTCCACCTTCTTCTTCATCTTCATCTCACTTCCTCTCATTCCCCACTTCTCAACCAACCCTAACCACTCGCCTTATCACCTCTCACCAAACCCCACGCGCCCACGCTCCTCCTTCCGCCTCCGCCGCCGAATCCTCAACCTCATCCTTCCACGGCCTCTGCTACGTCGTCGGCGACAACATCGACACCGACCAGATCATCCCCGCCGAGTATCTCACCCTCGTCCCTTCCAACCCCGACGAGTACCAGAAGCTCGGCTCCTACGCCCTCATCGGCCTCCCCGCCTCCTACCCCGCCCGATTCGTCCAACCGGGAGAGACCAAGACCAAATACTCCGTCCTCATCGCCGGTGCCAATTTCGGCTGCGGCTCCTCCCGCGAGCATGCGCCTGTTGCGCTCGGAGCCTCCGGTGCTGCCGCTGTGGTGGCGGAGTCATATGCGAGGATCTTCTTCCGGAACTCGGTGGCGACTGGTGAGGTGTACCCGCTGGAGTCGGAGGGAAGGCTGTGTGAGGAGTGTAGCACTGGTGATGTGGTGACGATTGAGCTTGCGGAGAGCCGTTTGATTAATCACACCACCGGGAAGGAGTACAGTTTGAAGCCGATCGGCGACGCCGGTCCGGTTATTGAGGCCGGTGGCATCTTTGCCTATGCCAGGAAAACTGGCATGATTCCCACTCGTTGAGGTATTTCTCTCTTTTCTTCATTCTTTGTTTCATGTGTTTGTTTGCTATTTGTGAATATTCAACTACTTGGTTATGCTTGTAGAGAGATAGGTCTTTTTACAGGTAGAAGAATACTCAAGTATAGGCATAGCAAAAGGTTTAGTGGTAGCACTAGTAGTAGTATTATCATTCTTAAGTGAGTGGAATTGGAAATGTGATGGAAGAGAAAGTGAGTGGAATTGGAAATTTGATGGAAGAGAAAGTGAGTGTGTGAATATACAAATGTTGTTATTTTACATGTGTTAAGGCTTGTGGGTATGTTCTCCTATGAGAAGAATAGGGATGATCAACTTACTTTACTGCAAACCTTAACTGTAAATAATGGATAAAACTTGTAATTGAAGTCAGGGTCAAATTAACTACAAAGTTTTTAAACTTTGCGAAGTTAACACATAGAAGAATTGGAACCTTTCATATCTTTCTAGGATTGTATGGAGAATACCATAAGGAAACAAACAGAATATAGGCTAATCATTGAATTAGCTAAGACCCAGTGGATCAGCTAAGACCATTCGGACATTTGCTTGATTCATCTTAATTCACATATTAACCTGTTAAATTTAGTCTAGATATTTCGTAGCCTTCGAGGTGATAGCAGTTCTACAATTTTGCATTATTCTTCATATTGTGTGTGTGAGAACCAAGTAAGGATTGCATGAATTGTCTGAACTTAAATTCTTGGTAGTGTAGGAGACAGTTGGGAGGATCCATATAAAATCCTTAAAAGTGTTACTGTCTTTCAGGAAACTATGAAGTTATGTCAGATTTCTCCCACCACACTACTAGTCATCCTAATCTAAGAAGGAAAATCAGAGTAGAAAAGAATAGGCTAACTTTCTAGATTAATAGTTCTCACTTTTTATTGATTATGGATCTGGACTCGTGCATTTGATTACCGTGAGATCTGATGCGGTGGCAGGCAGAAATTTAAATGGAAACTAGATGTACAATTCAGACTACAATATTTATCAGGACAGACATTTTTGAGACTTTGTTTTGTGGAGCTGTGATAAACCATATTTTAATTGCCTTGTGTTAGGCATATGTATGATAATCTCTTTAAGTTTCTGTATAGAACTTTAATCATGAATAAGCTTTATTATTTACATAATCCAAGTCTCTGATGAGTTAGGAATTAGGATTTGCAGAATTTGTTGTTTTTTTAGCTGGTTTTTGGCGGTGTAGTCAGATCCAGCCGCTTTTTTATTAGTGGATCTCCTCATTTGAAGCATGTATTTTCTTGGGCAATTGATATGTAATGTAAGTTAAGACATTGATTGACAAATGGAAAACAGCTTGGAGTCAGATAGGGGTGTCCAAGACTAACTTCTGAGTTTATTCTATTAGGTGATTATAAATGTGCAACATTACATCTATAGATTGTCTTATATAACATTTTAAAGATGAACAGATGCTGTTGATGTTCTCTTGAGGTTTTGTTGTTTGAATTGTTGTCTGTGTTTCTAACATCAGTGTCCGTATCCATTGGAATGGAAAACTTTTACCTTCCAGAAGATCACGTTGACTTGTAGCAGTAGAGATTTGGGAAGGCTGACTAGGACTGTTCTTCACACTCCTGGAACCTCAAATCATTCATGGATATGTTGGAATTGTGTTGCCTCTGGCAGCTACTAGCAATTATGTTATTATTGAAGTATCTGCAATATACTGCCTCTTCAATTATGATTCTCTGGTTAGGCAATTTTTGAAATCAGTACTGTAATTTGGCTTCAGAATTGTCAAAATTTAGGAACATTTAGATACATTTTGCATGAGCAAGATCTTTATATATTCTCCTTTGTAATCTTTTGCAAGTAGCAAGTTTTTGAACTTTTTATAAACGATGTTTACTTGAGTGTTTATATTCTTCGTTTAAAATATGTTTTGCTTTGAATGGAGTCTTCTATGGTTTTTTCACAGCCCGTTAAACGCCACAGGACCACCAACAAGGCATCTAAATGACGGTGAGGGCATGACTAATACAAGGATGCCATTCAAAGATAAGGGGGTAGGGCTGACAAAAAAACAGATAAGGTGGTAGGAAAGAAAAGCCATGGCTCCCTAGGTTTTACACTCTTGTCTGTGTGTCTGTCAAGTGGATGTTTGGGTGGATGTGGACTCCGATACATTGAATATTTTTGTTATGGTTTACTTTTGCATGCTTCATAGGTTACAGAAATTTCATAAAACTAGATGTTGTGAAACCATTTCATAGAGAAGTTCATTGATATCCTTTTTTATAAAGAAAATTGAATTCAATTCTTGAATAATCGACGTCACTTCTCCTTCTATTGTAACAAAAGATTACTTCTTTCATATATAAATCTACTCAATTCAGAAGGTAAGAACTTGCATTTGTATCTCAATTTCAACTCGAACATGGTTTTGATTCATATTCCATGTTATAAGAAATATTTATGATCTGAAAATAGGAAAAAAAATGGATTCCTTGTTTTGAAAAAATCCTTAAAAAATGACAAATGTAGAGAACCCAACATTTCAATGAGATAGTGATTTTTCAATTCTCTCAATATGGAATCTATTGCAACATATATACCATGGTTTCTTACATCAACAAGGTACAAAATATTAATTTTTATATTTTTTGATACTTTTTCAACTAATGCTAAGTAGCATCAAAAAAATTATATCCATCTCATGATATTTTTCATGGATTAGATATATCTTGACGAAACCTTAAAAACAAAAATTGTGTATTTTAAAATGGATTAAAGTAACTTTTTAATCTAATCATTACGTTTTAAAAGTAACTATTCAATTGATACTGTGATAAAAAAAAATTATAAGCATATTGTTCGTAATGTTGGTAAATTAATCCTATCTTAGAATTCGAATCCTGCCTTCACCATTCATCTCACCTAATTTTTATGTCCTCTAACTCTTACCACTTGAGTTATCTCTCAGGGACAAATGAAAGCGCAAAACTACTCAAGCCAGGCTATACTTATTTATGTCATATCTATGTACCTATGTGCTTATTTACTTAAAAACAATTAAAATTTCTGAAAACGAGTGCGAGTAAATAATAAATATTTCTAAAATATTTATCCAATTTTTGAACTTAAACCATTTTTTCAATTTTTGTTACCCTCTAAGCCAGTAAGCCTGCAATTTTTTTATCCGATGATTTGCGAAAGAGAAGTGTCCAGGTAGTTTCACAGTGGAGTGAGACAAGAGACAGACGCGTAAATTCAGATGACAATCTTTGCACATGAACTCAGTTTGGTTCTTCTTGCACATGGGGTTCATCACACACAAGAAAACAACTCTTACAGCTTAACAAAACATGAATTGCAACAGATAGATCATGTTCCAGATTAAGGTACACACACATTCACTCTTCAATGAAGTAGTACTATTACAATTCCCAATTCCAAACTTTTGACATGTTCAAAGCAATCTTAACACCGTCTTTCCAGACATCATGTTATTTCAACCCACCTAGAAACCCGTGCAAGACAACCAAATCATCAATTGTTGTAACTGCATGTGAAAGTGGCGAATTTCCCACCCCTTTGGTCACTCTACCCAATAGCGTGGGTGTAATTGGAGGGGTTTCAGTGAATGCCACTTTGAAATTTCTAAGAAAACTTGTGGAATTCAGTTCTGAAGATGGAGGAAATGCACCTCCTTTTGTGATTTGTTCTGATCCTCTGTTGAGTAAGGAGCTTTTGTCTTATGAAAGAAGCTATCTTGTTTCAAGCACAAGTGAAGTTGAAGGTTTGAAATTGGACACTTCCTCAATTGTGCAGAGTTTGATGAGTAAAAGGGGGTTTCTTGAGTGTTCCGGGGCGCGTTGCGTTGTGATGCCTTGCCATGTTTCGCATTCTTGGTATGAAGAGGTGTCTAAGGGATGTTCTGTTCCTTTTCTTCACATGGCAGAGTGTGTTGCAAGGAGACTGAAGGATGCTAAGTTAAAGCCGCTTGAAGCTGGTAATCCCTTGCGGATCGGAGTGCTCGCGACTAACGCGACTCTAGCAGCCGGGTTTTATCAGGAGAAGCTTCAGAATGAAGTAATTTTTCTCCCAGTAGTGATGTTTTTCTGAATAGCTTTTTGTGTTAACTGTGATCAGCATATCTGAAAACTTGAGAAAAGAAAAGTAGATTCTCTGAGAAGTTGAGAAGTGCCCCCACTTTAAAGACTTGCTTTTCCACTGTAATGTTACTTTTATGGTACTCTCATCATGTTAGCAGACCTCTATAAACTTCAATTTTAAAATTTGTAGATTTCTGCTTGGTTGCTTATGAGTTATGAGAAATTGAAGAACGGCATCCGGTTTACATGAGTTTGAACAGATTGGTACATGTATTATTATCATTACAATATAAAATTGAAGTTCCAACTTCCAATGCAGTTCATATTCTCTTACCAAAAATGAAATGGATAGGGTAGCTACTATATTAAGGGGATGTGTGATAGACTACATTATAGGTGCTTTTGTTTTGGTATAATTGCCCAAGAGTTCAATTTAGGGGCACTTGAAAATTGAATTTTTATCAAACATGCCAAGTTTAATCAATGTTTTAGCAATTCCAAACCTTTCAATCTCTTGATTTGTGTTCTTTACTGGGAACTAACGTTTATGCCCTATAGTATGGAAACAATATATACTACTATTTATGTTCTTAACTTCATTGCACAAGTGCCAACAGTATTGTCATATGCCAAACCCTGGATTCTTGGGACAAGGTGTTTGAGTCTTGTTTTCTGATACCTCGGCTATTTCCCTATTATCTTTATTTTGGAGTTTGGAATAAGGTTGGGTTGAACCTTTGATCAAGTACTTTCCACTCTCCAAAGAGACATGATTCCACTTGAATCAAGGCTAAATCATTATCAAACTATAGCTACATCTGTTCATTGTTATGAATAACCATTGGCATCTGTAAATGTTTATAGTGGAATTTGTAAGCCAAACATGTGCATGTGGAAGATTTTATTAACACAGCCCTGCAGTTGTAATTCATATGTAGATCATATAAATTTCTTGGCGAAATTTCTTCTTTTGATTATTTCTCTTATTCCTTGACTTTCCTGCAATGCTTACTTCTGCATCATCATTTTGTGTATTTTCAGTTTTTCACTATCTTGGTCCATTTCGGCATTCTCATGTTAACATCTATACGGAGTTCTGTTCATCATTTTTGTCTAAATAATACAATCCACGTGGCCTTATTTATTCCACATAAGCAAGACCATGTTGAATTGTGGTGGCAAGGATGTAGAGATGTGAATAGTTATTTAACTTCTTTACTTTACATGTAGGGGTTCGAGGTTGTGCTGCCTGATAGAGCAACTATGGAGCATACAGTGATACCTGCTATAGAAGCTTTGGACAGAAAAGACATGGAAGGGGCATGCAATCTATTTAGAATTGCGCTTCAAGTTCTTCTGGTAAGAGCCGTGAACTCTGTTATCCTTGCTTCTGATGATATGCGGGATCTCTTGCCCAAAGATGATCCTCTTCTTAAGAAATGCATTGATCCAATGGACGCCTTAGCCTGGTCAACTATCAAATGGGCAAGATCTTCTGAAGATAATACATTGCAATAGAAAATGAGTATTATGGTTCTTGCATCAATTATCTTCTTCTGTAGTGTCTTTGGTATAGTGTGTCTCATTAAAGCAATCATTTGTATTCACTAATGGAATTCATTTCCCTCATTTATCATTCAAAATATTACTTATTTTTCTTCATATAAGAGAAATAAATGACTATAAAGGAAAATAATGGAATGGGTTCTAACTTGGGAAGGGAGAGGAACCCAAAAGAAAACATGTCTAATCAGTGAAAATGTCCCTTATTGGAAAGAAGAATCACAGATTTTCAACTTCAGAATTGATAGGCTAATCAGAGTTTTAGGAGATAATATTTCATAATCAGCTCCATTACCAAACTGCATCCAACTAGGAAGACATCTTGGGACCCCTAGCTGATAAGTCATGTAGCCTTTAACAAAATATTAATAATAATATTGACCCCAAAGAATTTATATTAATAAAAGAAGGGCCATGTATCTTATATATAATCTAGATTTGGAGAGACATCTCCAACAGAAAGGTTGCCTGAAAAGAATTGGAGACACTTCACTAACATAAAGCTTGCCTGAAAGGAAGACAAGAGTCCTACATAAAAGCAGATAGAGTTTTGGAGTCTTGGGTTTTATCTTTTGAATCCACAATGCACTTCCTTTTTGAATGTGTACTTTACATTCAGTGAAAGGAATCCAATGTGATTGTGTGTCAAATATGCTCACTATGCCAGTGATGTCAGGGAATCCACAATGCATATTTGTAGTTAACTATTATAAAATATGATCAACTTAATAATTACATTGCTAAATGTTCATTCAAAGTTATGTCAAAATGTTCTTTTGGCCAACCTAAAGGTTTTAAAAGTTGTTCCTTGTTAGATTGCTTGGTAGACTTTTTTGTCTTGTTCCATTTTGGTTTCGAGTTACAAAAATAGTTACAAATGGTAAACCATATGAACTAATAGCATGTTTGGTTCCATGGTTAAAACTCTGATAATCACTTATGGAGAGAAGCTACAAAATGTAGCTTCTGGAGTTACTGTGCTTTGGATTGTGTGTTACTACCAATCCAAACACGCTATAACATGTATGCTTAACTTTAATTGCTGTCCAAAATTACTGATTAACCTCTTCCACTCAATGAGTGTGAGATAATGATGGATCTGACACATACATTTAGGAAGTACTACTAGCTCTTACCGTGAGAAATTAAAGAAAAGAAATATTCATCTTCATTTAAGAAAACCACGCACCATACAATAAATGAACTCTCTAAAACAGACCAAAGAAAATAGTTTAAAGCACCAAAACAACATTGTAGCTTTTGAGGGAAATCTGAGAAAGAGCCTAAGGGATGTGGCTTCTCTGTTACATGGCGTTTCAAACCACCTTTTCAGAATTAACATTGTCTTTAACATCCCAAAGCAATTAAATTTAACATCTAACAGCATCTCTAGTAATTAATGTCTTGCTTGGATATTCTCATAGTCATATCTGGTAAGTGTCCCTAGGGGCGCTGCATTTAAAACATTCCATTCTGCTAGCAAAATTGTGCTCATTGCATCCTGATCTGTTCAAATGAAATAAAAAAATCATGTTATTTTACAGCAAGAAACACATAGACTACTGCTTTACCTAGTTAAATAGGACTACTGTTTTACCTGTTAAATAGGTAGTAAAGTGCATGTAACCTTGTTTTTCATTTGAGATGTGCAAGTGATCAAAAGCTAAAACTAGTTTTCAAAGTATGTAACTCCTTAAAGCAGTCAAAGAAAGGGGAACCAAATAAAGGATATATCATATCAATTGCATGCCTATAAACACCAACAGTGGCTTTGGTAATTGGTATGTGTTATTAGGGCATTTGGGCTTACACAACATAAAAGCATGAGGTGTTCTCTAATAAAGAGAAAGCATGGCACCTGACATGTATGGCAAGTTATTCCAAATTTTGATTTTTTTTTTAAATTAACCAAAAGAAGATAACTATCACTTTATGAGTGGAATGTACTGAGTCTTCAGTACTTCAAATACTTTAGAAGTACGTCACTACTACAGAAGTACTGAAAATTTGCTCCTCATAAAGAACCAATAATCAAAAGATTGTAAGATAAAATAAAAATCACCTGCTGCATATCCAGTCACCAGATTTCCATCCAGGTCTTCCTCCGCCGCCGCCACCAAAGCCGCCTCTTGAGCGCAAGATGTCGCTGCTGAAGCCTCCAACTAAGTCATCCTTGAATGCACCACATTTGAAGCAGCTTGAGCGGCTAGCAAAGTTGTGTGCACCACAGTTAGCAGCAGCACAGTACCAGTCACCTGGGCGAACATCTGAACCGCTCAACCCAAATGAAGACCCTCCTCTAATTCCACCTCCAAATGCCCCAAAATCGATCCTGTCTCCATATTTGGAGTCCCCACATCGCTGGCATGAATCTCTCCTCTGAAAGTTCAGGTGCTGGCAGGACCTGCAGTTCCAATCTCCGGGCCTGCTCATGTTTGCTTCTTTGCAATTACTGTTGCATTCACCAAAATTTCATTAGAAGACTATAAAAATGATGAAACAGGTATCAAGTATTAATAAATTGTCACTATGATGACATATCATTATTTTAAAGAAACTAAATTTTCTGTTAAGCAAAGTACTTGTGCCATATTATCATTTACATGCACAAGTGTTTGATAATGGTAGTAGACACTAGCTTGCTAGGTAGCATTCTGCTTATTATAATGCAGGAAACAAAAGAAACTTAGTTATGGATTAACTTCTCTGAAAACTATAAAAACAAGTTACGAGGCTGACATGATAGAGAGTAGAAGGAAGATTGTATTTAATTACTGAAGACTAACATGAATTTTTTTTGAAGATTAAGTAAGACTGAAAGAAAAGTGATGAGGGGATAGCAGAAGTGAAAAAACAGGACTAACCTCAAGATAATAGAAAAACTTGAAATATCAGAGATACAGAAGCTGAAGAGGATTGTTTTACTGATGAAGAAATGTGATATAGGGTAGTGGCCTTATATACTGGCAGAGACCAGAGGAAAAAGAGAATAAATGGAGGGCCGTGTTGTAGCACTTTTAAGTGTTGTTTGAGTGGTAACCTTGATAAATGGAATCAGTGAATTCTAAAGGAGGGAAAAAAGATAAAGGAAATTTGTGCTGCAATTCCAAAGAGAGGTTGCTTTGAATTTTGAACATATACTTTGGCAGTGGGTTACAACTTCATTTTGTTTAAGTTTGAATGGTACGGTAATGAATGCAAAGTGCATATAGGATAATCATTTGTCCTTCAATTCCAAAATCGGACATTCAATTTCATAGCATTTTTTAATTATTACATGGCCTCTAGAAGCTTAAACCCTGGCCATCAAGATTCAAGAATGACTAACATATTAATAGAATCATGGAAATATTTAGTTGAAAGCACTTTCATATTCAAAAGAAGAGTTTCGTTTACTATTTGTCTTAAAATGAGTGGTAACGTCTATTTGCGTTAGTGTCAACAAACATCGAAACATCGCTCTTTCTACAAGCAAGGTATTTATTTGCTAGTAATGTTACTTCACAATTTTCAGGACTAGTTGGTGTATTGTCTTAAAAATGAGATTGAGAAATTCAAGGACTACCTTGTATGAAATGTCATTTTTTAAGTTTTTGCCCTCAATAAGGTAAAGCAGAGTGACTATCAAATTCACATAAACTTAATTTAAGTCCATCTTATACTGATGTACATGGTTATACACTTATACTTAAAAATGTTCTGTTTATTAGTATTAATTTTAAGCTTGACACAATGGTATGTTATGTATTACTATTACTAGAGCACAACACTAAATTAACAGACACTTTCTCATGATCTATAGCAACTAGCAATAAGAAAGCTAAGTCAACAAATTCTAGACCCACAGTAAGAGCATGCAACCTAATAGCACAACAGACAATGTCACAACCCAAGATCTCATCAATCAAATAAACCATGAACTTAGAAAGGCCCTTTGACCAGAGCATTTGGCTATATGAATCAAATTCAAATTGCAGCCCCACAAACAGAATCCATGTACGCAACAAAAAGGAAATTCAACATTAGGAAAGAAAAAAAAGAAAAAAGAAATTAAACTTGGCAACCTTTTATTGGACAATGTGGAATCCAAATCAGCATTTGCTGCCATGAAATGAATATTCTTACAATTAAAATCATATAGAACCGGCCCACAAATTATCCCATTAGCATCCACGAGGGGATCCATGTCTCTTTCATGTCTATTACTCTTTGGGAATCAACAGAATTTGACAGTCAATTTGGATACAAAATAGCTTCTTCTTTACAATTTGAATATTCCTTTATTCTCTTATAAAAGTAGGAAGGGCAATGAGTAAAAGGTTAGTGATAGAATTAGTGGGAGATGTGGGTTTAATTCATTTTTTTCTTCATAATACCAAAATTCTGATACCTTGTTCTTGTGTATATACCTCATATTAAGTTAATAATTTTTTTTTGAGGGACAAAAAACTGAAACATAATTTTGAAACTGTACATATACAAAAGATAATTGTATGATATGTATGTAGAGAAGATGGTGAGAGGAGGCAGGGAAACAAGGGAGTACAGAACTTTGAAGGAAAAAGAGACAAGAAAAATAAATAAATGAGAAAAAGAGAAAAGAAAAGGCAAATGGGGAGTTTCAATAAAGATAGATGATGGAATAACAAGTCTTCGAGGTTTTCATTTTGACCATCTTTTGTTTTCTCTTTTTCTCTTCTTTGCTTGAAGGCACTGCTGCGGCTGCTGCTACTACTGCTGATTTTTATTTTATGCTTTCTCTCTTTAATTTCTCTCACACTAACCTCAGCTTTATCTATCTCTATGCAATGCATGTCACACACACACACACAAATTCATAATTTCTTTCTCTTTCTCTTTCTTTGGTGAATGGTAGTAATAAGAATGAATGAACCAAGATCTGGCCTCCATTCTCTTGGGGAAGGGTAAAGGGAAATAGAGGCAAACTGTAAAGAAGATTAAAGATGGTGATTCGATTCTCCTTGGTAATCGTTTCCATGCAAGACCACGACCAACTCATTCTCCTCTGCTACATGTGTGATTGTGTGCGTACTTTTGACAAGGATAGATATGAATAGTTCATTTCATGTTTACTACTCATTGCTAGCTGCTAACTATATCCTAAGTTTCTTTCTTTTTTGTTTTCTTTTGTCATCGTTATGATATATAGCACATCTACTTTATTTCACTTTATTTTTCTCAGTTAGTCACTTTATTTTCTATTTGTAATGAGAGTATAACACTTCAAAAGATAATCTATATATCATATGATTTGGTTTTAAACGTAACTTAGTGATTAAGCACACTAAATATCAATTGGTAAATGTTTGACTTATGTATGGAGTAAGGAATCTTCCTAACAATTTTGTTTTTATTATTATCAGCATAATGCATTCATACCTGTTTATTGATATAATTGTAAGGGATGTAGAGGAAGATAAGAAAAAATCAACAGTTTTTTTTTTTTAAAATTAAGATATTCCCACAGTGAGCACACATAGGAGTTTATCAATGAGTTCCTTTCGATTCATACGAGTTGTGAATCAAATTACAAACCACTCACTTAAAGAATGTAGAGAGTTCATGTAAAAATAATAATTTGAGTTCAACACATGTTTAGTTTTTTTTATATAAAAAAGTAAAAATAATAACAAGTTATCTTTACTTTTTTATGACCAAATTTGTATGTATGAGAAGCACAAGGGACCACCTAACGCGCATATCAACTTACATAATGTTATTCTAGCATAAGTTGAGATCTTAGACTCAAATCCTTGTGAACGTGACTGAGTTTAATGTTGTTGGTGGGAGAGTGTTGCTGCTAATGTTGATCATACATGGCTTGAAAAACAATCCTCATTTTTACCACTTCCCCTTCAATAGGATGAGATTTGAAAGGTTCTTCTAATGCTCTTTTTTCGTTCGTTGACCTAGGTTATGCAATCCTTGCGGCTTGCCCTTGGATCCTTTTTGTGCTTGAGGTGTATTTGGAAGAGATTTCCCTACTTTGGTGATGGGGTTGAAGGGATTTAGGTGGAGTCAACATCGCGCCTAGCGCAGGAAGCCTTTCACCCTTCGATCCTCTATGTTTGTTCAGGTGCCATGGGAGAATGAATCGTGGCAATCATTTACATGCAATGCTAATAAGTCCTTGAACGTGGTGAACGACTTTGATAGTCGCGTTGGTTTGACTCACTTTGGAAGAGAACAACCTTGGGCAGATCGTAGTTGTTGTCTTTTCCTTTTTGTTCTAGCCAAATGATTTCATTCACCAAGTGTGTTGTTGTGAAGGTTCAAGTTTCAGTTTACTGCCCAAGGTCATTGGCTTTAGGGTGTTTTGTCCTCGCATTACCGTTAGGTAAACGAGTAATGGTCAATAACGTGGTTTCTTGGGTCAAACGCAATGAGTTCAAGTTCCTTGGTACTTGTTCAAAATGTCTCAGTTAATTGTCCCAGTTAGCTGACTCGGGAAAATTGTCTCATCATACTACAGGCGTATTTAAGACGAATATACCGATTGTGTGCATCTATGGCTCAGGATATGTGTCACTAGGTCACTTACGTCGCTGGGTTGTTGTGATCGAGTGGTGGAGTCTTTGGTCAAAGCCACGTTGAACCCATAGTGGATGGATATGCCGAATGTGTTCGGGACGAGAGTTCTCGAATTGTGTCTAAGTGTCGTTGTGATGAAGGGTCTAAGAGATCGATCCGTTGAAGAGATCTCGAACAATAACTCTCAAGATCAGGCCAATCACCATAACTATTGGTCGAAGCTATGCGGAGAATCAGGAAAGTGAATGCGTTGGAGAAATCTATAGTAATAACTTCGTAGCTCTAGCTATCATCTATTGGGTTTGTGCGATTTGGGTCCTTGATGTTTAAAACTGGGTTCACAAATATTTAATTTGTGAAATTAGGTCATTCTGTCACTCCCTTGTCAAATTATTTATGGAAGCTATTGCTCCTCTGCCATCAACCCTCACCTCGAATTCAAACCCCCTTGCCAACATGTGCGAACTCCTTCTCCTCTTCCTCCAATGAAAGACTCTTTAACGGCTTATAATTGACTGTTGAGAGAGATGGAAATCAAAGAAGAAAGGTGGTAACTTTAGTGACAAAGGTGGTGGAGAAAATCAAAGAATTAGAGCAAGATAAATTTAGTGAGAAATGCCTCATGCTAGTTCATGATAACTGCTTTTTCAGTGGGAAAAATGAGACTGATGATGGTGGAAAATCTAAGAGGTTCTAATCCATCTCCAGCTTGATGGAAGAGGAGAAGAGGAAGAAGGGTGGTAGAGTTAGAGCTTGAATAGGGGAGCACCCTCTTTTATTTAATCAATTTAATCAAGTCAATGTCACGTAAGAACTAGTCATGCCACATAACCTATAGTCATGCCGCGTGAAATTTATTTAATGTCACATCATCAACCTTCGTTAACAATTGGATGAAAGAGTGACAGAAGAACTTAAAAGTTTTGGGACAAAAAAAGTTCGTTTTAAACATTAGAGAACTAAATCGCAAAATCATGATAAATGAGAGATCAAAGCTACAATTAAGTCTACCTTCTTTGTCAAGCCCTAATATAGCTCAAAAACCATACAGCCCATATTTGAAACAGAAGCTATAAAATACTAAAGCCCGTGTAGCAATAGAAGCAAACTTCATTAGAAACTCATGGACATAAAAACAGCCTTGGTTCATCATAACACGAAACAAATCCAAAACATTCTTTTTACCCGGCTAGTACTGGACCCGGGCTGATGAACGGGCTGAGTTGGGTAAATTATGCATGTTTTTTTTTTTTTGAAACTGTAAATTATGCATGTAAATAATATGTTTAATTGTTTATATAATGAATAATTTAAATATGTGTACACGTATTGTTTCATGTATTTCAGTATTTGTGAAAAGAAGCTGGCAAATAAAAAAGGACAGAATGACAAATGATATCAAATTCGGCCACGGTTAGAGTCTTAGCTAGAGACATGTTGAATTAAGAGTAGACAGCCTCTATTACTCATCTTCCTCTTAAAAATATTTTAGTTGCAAGTATTTTTTGGAAGTTTTCTCCTTCCAATTTAATTTCGTCATTTAAAATTTTCTTGGTTAGTTTTGTTGTTTGTTCTTTATCTTTTCAAATGTAATAAAAAAACTGGTCATATTCTACGTTTATCCAAATGAAATTTCATGGCCACTTTGTCTTACAAGTAATTTCTATTAATCTTACCCTTGATTGAATAATAACGAGGACTCTCCTGGTAATTTCAATTAGAGGGGTGAAATAAAAAGGGACGATGGATGGATATTTACATAATTTAAACCAGCTCCTAAGATAAACCTTTATTTATTAGTTTCTCTAAAGACGTGTATAGCCTATGAGTCCTGAATTCAGTACCTTATCGCCTCATAAATTAAACTTTATCATTACATCATCATTCAACTAATGGCAACGTGTCCTAATTCCAGAGGCTTATTCCCTCCAGCCAGATACGTTTACACTTTTAAAGGGCACTCGCAATCGTATCCATGGCCTAACACCGGCACGTGTTTGAACACGTGTCAGCAAGCAGGACACGTGGTACCCATACTCAATCCATGAAATACTATAAATAGATTACTTACATGAATGTAACTCCAACATCATCACAAAAATAGAAAGTGCTTGAGATACCATAAGAGCAAAAATCTACTGTTATAGTGAGTGAAACAAGTAAGCATATTTTCAAGAACAGCAATGGCTTCCCACGATCAGAGCTATAGAGCTGGTGAGACCATGGGCCGAACTGAGGTAATCAATGTCATTCTACAGTTCATTTTTATTTCATGTAAAGGTTAAATATGTTTTTGAGTTTTTGTCACTACAAAATAGTCAGTTATTGATTTTAATCCAAAGAATATTTCTTCAAAAAGTATCCTCATTATGGAAATATTCATGTTTTGGTCTATATGAGTCATGAGATGACCAATACAAGAAAAATTACTACTTCTTTAGTAATTTTTATCTTCAGAATTATTTTTTATGTACTTAAGTTTTAGTCCCTCAAGAATTTTAAACATGTGTATTTTTTATTTTTGGGATTTATCTTACAGAGAAAAAATTTGAGGGACCAAAACTAATAGTAGTTTTCTTATTTTTTGTAAACATTATGCTTTTTATCTATAATTATGAAAAAATTTGAAATTTAATATTTGGTTATGAACTTGATGGATCAGGAAAAGGGCAACCAGATGATGGGCAACATTGGGGAGAAGGCCCAGGCTGCTAAGGACAAGACGGCCCAAACGGCCCAAGCTGCTAAGGAGAAGACAGCCCAAGGGGCCCAGGCTGCGAAGGAGAAGACCCAGCAGACAGCCCAAGCTGCTAAGGACAAGACTCAGCAGGCGGCCCATTCTACAGGGGATAGGACCCAGCAGACAGCCCAAGCTGGAAAGCAACGGGCCTCAGAGATGGGCCAGGCCACCAGGGAATCGGCCCAAGCTGGGAACGACAATACTGGAGGGTTCATGCAGCAGACAGGGGAGAAGGTGAAAGACATGGCACAGGGTGCTACTGAGGCTGTGAAGAGCACATTGGGTATGGGACAGAAGGATGAAACCAAGGAGCATGTCACAACCACCACCCACACCACCACCCAAGATCCAAGAAACTTTTAGTTTCTGTTTGCTTTGTTGTTTCAATAAAATGTAATTTGTGTTTCTTGAGAATGGTTTAGTTTTACCACCATTCTCAGCATGTTTTTCTTCAAATAAATTGCAATCCCCTTATATATCCATTAGGGGAATGTACTAAGTACAATTAGCCCATTAGGGGAATGTATTATGTACTATTAGCTTGAGTGTCTACTTTCTCATTTGAGCTATGTTGTAATAGTCATGATTTACCTTCAATCAAAATTTCCATTAGTAGTTTTGTGTCATTTGTGGAGTTTTATTTTTTCCTGCAATTCTAATAATTATAAGTAAATAATGCTTCAATATTAAATACAAGACAATTGGAACTGTCTTCCAAATTGTAACTAAAAAAATTCAAGACAATTGGAGACTTGGAGTAAACTGTAAAAGCATCTTAGATGAGGACTTATTAGTCATTGGAGTCAGTATTTAACAGCAACTGTAAATCTGCTGAGAAGATTACTTGCTGCCATGAAAAAAATACGAGCAATGAATTCTTATGCACTTGAACTGATTGTAAAAGGTCCATTTGACCATATCACCTCTAGAACAATGGTTGGCTTTGTAACCAAATAACCTGGATTTTCCATCATGTGAACCAAAATAAACTCCATGCACTATACTTCTCATATCTTTGCCACCATAATTCACTTTCAAATTCATTTGTACTTAAAATATAGTAAAAAGTATATCTCACCTCTAGTACATACAATGGCTCAGCTTTGCAGTCAAATTGTTAAGTCTTATGGAGTTATGGTTAATGAAGTCCTTATAAATAGGAAGATTTCTCAACTTACCCTTAATACTACACCTCACCAACAAGTACACCAAGTAATTTCTATTTGAATGAACTAATGACACAAAAGTATGTGCACGATCATTCCTAATTGTTTACTGGAATTTTTCAAGGAAATCACTTCTAAGCATTCTTCTATATTTCAGTATTTAACTCATAAATCTTTTACTAAATATTTTTTGTTCAATTTCCCTTTCTGAATTCAGATTTCAATTTAGGAAATGAAAGCGATTTCTCTAAGAATTCTTCAATATTTTAGAGGAAATAGCTACTCTTCTCCGGCTGCCATGGCAAGTGACGTTTCAATGGACACCCCGAGAAGGGAATACTGCAGCAGATTGTTTGGCTCACCTTGGCGCAGCAGCTAGTTCTTTGAGAGTTCATGTTTTTGAGAGACCTCCGGTGGAAGTCAAACCTTTCATCCTAAGGGACTCGTTTTCTTGCTTGTAGTTTTTCTTTTCTTGTTAATCTTCCGATGTATCAAATATTTTAGTAAATTATATACAAAATTTAGAGAATAAAATTAAAAGACAATAAGAGCATTGAAAAAAGAAAGAAAAGATAGGTGAAATAACAAATGATGAAATTGAAAGCAGATGCTAGCAAGTGAAGATTATAATAAAACTCGATTGAGAGGCTTTTATTTGTGTTTGAAATGAGTTATGGAACTACTCCAATGCAAGTTTGGGCAAACTGAACGTGGTTCTAAACATTAACCCGTCTAATCTAAGTGAGGTGAAATAGTTTATTTGATCAGATAAAAGATAAAACACGTTTTCTCAAATCAAAGATAAAGATTCTAATACCTGATTAACTGTATATGTGAAGTACATAAATAGTATCGAATTATCATTGACCAACTCCCTACCTTGGCCTGAGGCGAGAGATTAATCTCATTGCTAACCGTTGTGGGAATACCTTGGTTAAAACAAACAAAGAAACAAAACAGATGTCAAACTATGAAATATTTCAAAATTGTCATGGTAAGTGATCAGGTATGGCGCTTCCACAATTGCTACCAGTATCTGCCAACTCAACCAATTGCTACTGGGACTTCATCTTGTGAATAGTTTTTAAAACATGTTCGCAAGACATCATTAATCAATCTTCCATGATATCATCATTTCCTTCAATGTCACTAACATCATCAAATGCTTCTTCATCTTTGCTGTCTTGGTCAGTTTCCATGGCATCATCATCCTCAGATTCATCTTCTTCACTATCATCTTTGTCCTCAAAGATAACTGGCACTGTTTCAACTTCATCTACCTCCTCGTTAATAACCTGTTCAAAAGAAACCACGCATAAGCACAAGGTAATCACGGCTTCTTCTATCTAACCGCTTGTAGATGACAGCATAAAGAAACTTACCCCTGAGTAAAGAATGTCCATGCAACTTGACAGTTGTACTGCAGGTTTAAAAGTGGAGACTCTAGCCTCAATCAACTGCAAGAAAAACAGATCGAGTAAGGAAATACTATTGGCTGGTGCAAAAATATGATCAGCAGTTAAAGGTGTTCTTTTACAAGCATGTCATGTCTAATACAAACTTTTTAATAGAAGACAAAATCCTCTCCTAAGCATAGCAATAATATATGAAATGCATATATTGATAGTTTAGAAGACAGAGGTAGAGCAACAGACACATTAAGTGCTTTTAAAGTGGAATCATCAGCGGAACTCACTTGATACAAAGAGTTCAAATCTTTTAAGGAAGATTCCTGGGACATTATGCCGCTTGCATGCTGTAGAAGTAGACATTTCAGCCATGGAAGAGCACATGCCAAAATCGCACCCCTATACAAAAAGAAAGAAGAAAAAATTGTTTATATTGAGAATTCATCAGGAGTTATGCAAAATGCACAAGTTTTGCAGTCATGAGGGATCAATTATGGCTATCTGTTTGATTTCTGTTCAAGCTACAGTAGATGGATACTTGGTAAAAGTTGTGTAGCAACTTTTTCTGCCAATATTTTGTTTATGTTAATATTACTTAATAACAAGTTTTAACCAATTTCCTGGTTGCTAACCAGAAGACGGTCATCTCACTGATCATGCTGAATGCCATGATTTTTTTATCGGCCCCCTCCCCTTAAAAAAAGAGAGGGAGAGAGAAGAGAAAGAAATTCAAAATCAAGCAGTGGCCAACCAAGCGGAAGACTAATTAATGTTCAACAGGAGCACTAGTAGGCATATATTGATACACTGGTCAGTTATTGTTATGACGAGTTACCTAGATTCAATAATGTATATGAGAGAGTGTAGAAGTTTGAGAACGTTGGATGGGTTCAACTGTGCAACTGACTTTTTAATAACCTGCAGAAGGAGTTACATCATGCATCACATACATGAGACTGAGGAATTGGGCAACTTCCCATTAAAATTCAAATATAAATATAGTTCAGCAGAAATTGGAGAAAAAGAAAACCTTCTCCTCTTGCGTGTACAAGCAATCCAGAAGAAGGGCACGATCATCAGCATTTAATGCTTGCTTAAGCAAAACATCCACAGAGTCTGCACTTGGAGGCTTTGCTGAGGCAGTCAATGCTTGCTCTTCATCACTCCTGGATTTGTTATCATCCAGCAAAGAGAGACTGCTAAGTTTCTCTCCCATTGTTGGCTCGCATAAATCATCATCAACAAGCACTCCTTCTGCGGTCTCACATTGATCTAATGCACCAGTATGAAAAATACAGATCAATGTTTGACCAAGAATGCACACTTCTAAGAATGGTGATAGTAACTACTACTACTACTACTCATCATACCAAACAGTAAATTTTACATAAATCAGCATGCAAAAGATTTTTGTAAGCCAATTTTTATGGAAACAAAGATAGATTTTTCTTTTTAATCTTATTAGCATTCAGATTTCTATAGCTGATTGTAAGTTCAAAAGTTTGTCATCATACATACACCAATAGTATAGGACTTCTCACAATTCAGTTAAAAAACTGCTGCGACTAAAACTGTAGTATCAATTTTAATGGGAACATAAGATTAAGAAAATGAGATCCAAAATACTGACGCTCAATGAAGGTGGAACCAAGTTTACTCATGTAACTAACTATATAAAGAATTATGATTCTTACCAGAATCCACCTTGTTAGTCGTGGCTGGGAGATCAGGATCAGATGTTGCGTGTCTTTTCTTAGACTTCTTGCTTTCCATTGGTACTTCTGCTTCCAGTTTCAAGTCACACAGACATATATAATTTAAAACATTTAGAGAAGTTGTAAAGGACAATCAAGGTTATAAAGAAAAATAAAATGAAAAATTTAAGATTGTAAAATTTTATTCCAAATGGAATCTCATGAGTTTATCAACAATCCATGACAAATAACTCCAACTGGAGCAGAAAAAAGTTCCTTACAATTTAATAATCCTGAAAAAATAATAAAAACAAAAATACCTAATATTTACTCAAAAGAAAGCAAAAAGGTACGTAGAACTATAAGATATGGAGTATATCTGACCTTTGTTAGAAGGATTGTCATGCTTCTGAACAGAATCACTCTCCTCTCCAACATCTAATACTATATCCTCCCCTGAGTTGCCAACATTTAAGACAGTAAAATGTGGATGATCTATAGAACCATAAGTTACAAGAGCTTTTATCTGTTTGTCTTCCCCAACAGGTTGTAATCTGGATGCAATGATTGGAGTCCGCCTTTTTTTTGAACTTTCACTGTTTTCCATATTGGTTTCAACTTTTTTCATCTTTGCGGTAACTTTAGTTGGTTTTATCTGATCTTCAGAAGAGGCTTTCAAATTCAAATTCCACATAAAGGCTGCCCCTGACCCCGTAACTGCCAAGACAGCTAAGTCATCTTCTTTATTGCAACCACGATGGCATTCAAAAACTAATGGAGAATGCCTCACGGGAAGTGTAGGACCACTACTCACAGTTCCTGAATTTAAATCGCACCTCCAAACTTGAAGATGTTTACCCTCAACATCTAATGTAACTAAATCTTCGGCATCATTGGATATAGAAACATACTGCACATTTACCTGTTAAGGAATAAAAGTAAAATCTGATAATGCTTTGAGATTGTGAGACAAATATTCATATCCAGAGTAGGTGATGGAGTTTACCAATTCAGTAGGGAACTTCAGAACCTCTTTCCCATTTTCCCAGCTTATAACTCGTGGTTTAGTGCCGACAATAGCTAAATAATTTTCATCTGGAAAAAGAGTAAAATGACAAGTGTCAAATGCCATGTAAAAACTAAAAAGATCAATCATTATGATGGACAAGCTCTAAAGTCTAAATGGATTTAGTATTCACCACGTGAGAAAGCCACATAAGAGATGGTCTTTTTTGAGATTCTAAACTCCTTTAAAAGCTCTCCTGTCTCAGTATTAATCTCAGATGCCATCCCATTATGTCCAACAATGCGAAGAAGACGTCCTTTATTTGCAAATGAAAGTCCACAAACCCCCCTGTATGTGACAAGGACAATATATTACAGACAGGGAATAATTATCATCTTAACCTCATAACAAAGCATACAAGTCAATATATGAAGGTCAACTAACATGCTTTTAAAATGAGATTAAAGTACATTATCTGTACCCCATATATTCATTCATAATCACATACACCTAGACCAAAATGAACAATACAGATATTTATTCTATCTGAAAGCCAATGAACAAACTCTACAAGCACGCGCACTGACGCATATGTACACACACATAACACTGGCCAATACCCTTGTTTACAAAAACATGATCCAACAAAACTGATGTCTTAGTGGAGAAAGGATTGACACTTGGCAATGATCATTAAAATGTAAAATCAGAGTAGTAGGGAAAAATCTAGGGTAAATATGAGTACCGAGTCATTTGTACATGGAACCAATAAAAGTGATATTGTTAGACATTTTTATATTTGGGTCCCGCCCATCATTACTTTTTACCAACTGTAAGTTTCAACAAGTTGGGCACTCAAATTGAATATAAACTTGGTCTACCAAAGAATCCCTTACAACCAAGCACTCATTTGTATGGATAGTTTTATCTTGTTATGCTTTGAGACTTCATAAGATAAATACATAGAAAGTTTTCATAAAAAAAAATGGAATGACAACATTACCCAGGATGGCTAGTAGTCCACTTTCTCTCACTGGTGGAAACATCAACAGCCAGAATACTTCCATCAACTGTGCCAAGAGCTAATAAGCAAGTTCCCTGTTCTTTCCTACGCTAATTACAAAGAACGAAGTACATATCAGACAAAAAAAATTCCAGCATAAAAAAGCATTAGAGATTAAAAGAAGTCCGTACTACCTTTTTCCCAATAAAACTACACGCAATACAAGAATAATTAATTTCATGATCTCCATCAGATGGCTTCCACTCTGCTAACAAATTTCCACTGTCAGTGTTCCAAACCTGAAAATTATAGAATGATTTTCCATTATCAACCTCACAAGAACCATTGGAAATACAATCACAGAATTCAATATCTACAAAGTCTCATATGCAAAAGCAATGCATATTGATCGTCAAACACTTTTGGATTGGCAATTTACAGCGTGTTATTAATAAACCTCATCAGGTACCATTTTAGCAAAACCTCTCTAAAGAATATATGAAGATTGTAGAGTATAAACTGTAAGAGTAAGAGTTAATCATTATGTAAGAACCTACATTCACTGTTACGGTGAAAATTGGTAACTCAAAAATTGCCAATAATTAGTGTCCAAAAGAGAAACTTTCAATTCCGCTAAACCCTAAATAAAAATCAAATTCAGGTGCACATCTCTCTCTACAAGCAATAGAACACGGTCACAAAGCTAATTTATGCCCCAACCAAGAAGTTCGTTCCTATTCTCAAAAACTGGTTAGAAAAAACATTTTCATTAGCATCAACTAACAAGTCAAATTAGACCAGGCACTTATCGGTTCACGAAAACTACCACCAAACATCAAATGCAAGAGGGAGAAAAATGTGAGCTTACTTTGGCCGTCCCATCGACAGACAGAATAGCCACGTAGTCACCATTAGGAGTGAAAGCTGTGAGAACATGTTCCTTCACCATTCTTCTTCTTCTTCCAAGTAGACAACAACTCAGGAAAACCAAACAATAAGGAAGCAACAGTACCTAAATCAGACAAGAGCCAGATTCAGCACTAACTAAAGATAATAACTTTGCATTACCCAAACCAATAGGGCAATTGGGTCCCCAAGCTACAACGTAACAAACACAAACTACTGAAAGTTCAACTACCAGCACAAAACTAGTGAAACCAATTCAATAAAGCACAAAACTTTATAACATTTCAAGACATTTTCTTGCAAAATCAAATGAGTTTAACTCAAAAGCAGAAGAATTTGAAAAAAAAATTCATCAAATAGAAAAAGAAAAACAAAGAAGAGAAAGTTAAAGAAGAAAAAACGAACAACAAAATCACCTGAGCAAAATTATGAAAGCAAAATCGATCAAAGTTTCAATCTTTAGATAGCCCCCTCTGACTCTGAGCTAAGCCCTTGTTTGCAGAGGCTGCGGAGAGTGTGTGAAGTTGATGAAGGAAGAAAAAGGGTTTTGGGTTTTGGAATAAGAAAGATATACACAGGGGTATTTCAGACCTTTCATAAATGTATACCCTTTCTCTCAAAGTTTCAATCTTTTTCTTTTCTTTTTTCTTTTTTCAATCAGGGTTGTGACTTGTGAGCATTCATTCAGTTCAGATCTTTCTTTCAAATGGCGACGTCGTTGAAAAATCTACTCTTCAAGGGAATCGCAGCTCGTTCTCTCAGAAGGCCTGTAAGATCTTCAAGCTTCAATTTTTTTGCATGTATAATAGTTTACTAGTTTATTTTTTTGCGTATATTTATGTGAATCATCCAAAGTTGCAAGCTTTACTTAACCCTGAATAATGGGTCTCGTTTGTTTTGTTCCATTTGGTGGTGTTGAGTAATTGAAGTTAAATGGGTGTTTTATGTATTCTATATAGTATTAGAACTTTGGGGATATTGGGAACAATCTAACTATGTATTCATAGTAACTTGGACTGATGAATAATTGAATATAGCTTTGGTTCTTTAGTTTTTGTATTTTGTCTGCTTAGATTGGCATTACTAGTTGTGAGCAGCTTAGAATGACAAGATGGGAACATGAATTGGCATTTTGTATGCCTCAATCATCCTTGGCTTTACTTGCCCCAATTTGATTTTGGGGAAGGTGACCAGTTAAACACGAGATTCTACGTAGGATCGGACAGGGTTCCAAAACTCGTTTACTCTATTAATTAGGGTCAACGATGGTTAGGTTTTTTATAAATTCTTCAAACTGCAATTTTTTTTTCCTTTTCTAATGGTCTTCGTTTTAACATGTTGGCAGTTAAATGGTTCGTTTTACAATTATCGCATGAGATACTCGACTACGGTGTCAAATGATTCAGACACGCACGATGACTTCAAGCCAGCTAATAAGCTTGAGAATTCTGGCACATCTTTGGAAAATATTGTTGAGCAGGTAAATGCACAACAATTGATATCTTGTGTGTAAAATTCTATATTTTTTTCCTTGTTTTAGTAATGTTAAGTAATCTGTAACTTGAGCTCTTATTCTCTGTGGTCTTAAACTCTTGTTCACTGTGATTAATATGTGCAGGATGTCAAGGATAATCCTGTTATGATTTACATGAAAGGTGTGCCTGAATATCCACAATGTGGATTTAGCTCGCTTGCAGTCAGAGTTTTAAATCTATATGGTATGTACTAAAACCATAACTTACTTTGAATTTCAAAAAAAAAAAAAAACCATAACTTAATTCCTGACTGATTGAATAGATGCATTTGTAGTCTAGAAGATTAATATAGTCTAGACTCAGTATGGATGTAGGAATTAGGATTATGTTTCTAGTAATCAATATGGTGATTTAATGTGCAGAAGGCAGGTGATTGCAACATGACTATTCTATTGCTATATTCTCATTTTCTTCACAATAATTAGTTGAACTTGACTATCATCATTTAGAATTCACCGTCATCAAATGACAGTATCATTTTCTTTTTATGACAAAACTGATGGAAGCTAGAATAAAGATAAGCGTGTCTGCTAGTATGAATTTTTATTATAATGACCTACCTGCTTATATTAGATGCAAAGTTTTGTAGTTTGAATTGTATTTTTCTCTAGGCTGATTTCTTTATGGTGAAGTTGTAGAAGAAATTATTTACAAATATGAATTCACATTACTTGATGACAGTTCGGTAGGTTGCAATTATTATTTTATGTGTCTATTGCAGATGTTTCTATAAGCGCTAGAAATATTTTGGAGGATGCTGAACTGAAAAATGCTGTGAAAGCCTTCAGGTAACTTCATGCTTGTTGATTTAATGATTTTTTACTCTCTGCTTCATAGCATATTACATATATGACACTCTTATCAAAAGTATCAGTCATCTGTATTTGTAGTTTATATAGTTCACCAAAAATATTGATGGAAGATAGTTTGTCAATGTGGTGGGCTGATGTGAATAAGAAATGGAAATAGAAAAAAAAAATCAATTTCGAATATCAAATTATTGAATTACAACAGGCTAGGCTTGTGACTCACTTTTTCCCTTCTCACTGCTTTCTCACTGAATTAGTAAAATTCATCACCTGCCACTTCTTAAGGAGGTTACCGCCAGAAGTACACTTCCTTTCAAGTTTTACAGTTTAGCTGCTTGTTTCCTTTAAGATGTTGAATAATTGATAGATATGGAAAATAAATTGTATGATATCCTAGTGTTGAACCATGTCTTTTCTGTCCAGTAACTGGCCAACATTTCCACAAATTTTCATCAAGGGAGAGTTTGTTGGGGGATCAGATATCATTCTCAATATGCACCAGGTTAGCTCGCATGAATTTACTTTTTTACTCGTGGCTATTATTTCGCACTATACTGTTCATTAATTTTTTGTATCCCTGTAGACTGGTGAGTTGAAGGAAAAGCTTAAAGATATTACGTCCAAGCAGTAAAAG
This sequence comes from Lotus japonicus, assembly GCF_012489685.1. NCBI lineage: Eukaryota > Viridiplantae > Streptophyta > Magnoliopsida > Fabales > Fabaceae > Lotus > Lotus japonicus. The sequence goes on from NC_080043.1 coordinate 74,130,487, forward strand.
CTGGCCTGAGATGATGAAATTTCAGCGTTGTAGTTTACAAGAATTTCTTGATATCATCTATTTGAGTTGATTAAAGGCGATATTTTGTGAATTCTTTGTTCCTGAATTTCTGGATTATATTCAAATAAGAAGTGCTGGTATTCCTTTATGTATGATTTTCCCCCTTTGTACCTTACTTTGATGCTGATTTATTCTATATTAAGTAATTAAGAGTCAAGACTAAACTTGTGCATCTGGATTTGGATGCTGCCACCTAATGAAATTTGAAGGATCGAAGGCTATGTTTGGATATTAGTTAGCACTAGTTTAACGTTGGCGCTCATTTCAAAACTAGAATGAACGGAGTTCTTCTTATGAATTATGATCAAAGGCCGTTCATGTTACGTTCAACACATGTGGTCGTATGAGGTCAATAGTTAGCAACAGGAAAAAGAAAAAAGGAAAACCTCTGAAATTGAGAAAACAAGGCTAAGGTTCTTTGATAATATAAAGAGAGAAATACTTGAAAACCATATCCAGATCTTTATTTCTTAGCAACCTGACAAAAAGGACCCAGAAAACTAATTCTCCCACACCATATTCTATTTAGCCGTGAACCGTTCCATGATCTAGCAACTTGTTCATGTCCATCTCCACCTTCACAGTTATTGTTTCACACACCTATAAGATACTCTGGTCTGACAGATATGTTATTTATGAGGACTCCTCAAGCCCCCTCAAGCCCCAGACTTGTGCGCAGCCAATTGGAGACCTCACCCATCTCTCTTGGAACCGTATAATGACCAAGGCTGCAAAAAAATGACAAGACAAAGAGTGAAGCAAATGCTTTAACTGATCCATGATTCATTCAGAGTTGGTATTAAGTTATTACCCATCATAGGATTTGAATGTAATGTATTGGAACCCTGCTGAACTTAAGGATTGGGCTGATTTCTCTCCATATTTGTAGAGGACTACATCATCACCTACAAAATGAATTTTGGAGATTGGCTTCAATTAGCATAGCAATATCCCTGGTAGTATGTTTATATGCTTGACCATGTACAAGCTTATTGATGCTAAAGATACCAATTTATGCAGTTTATCCATAAAGTTGCACTTGTTAAATCTTAAAAGCACCTTCAATGGAAATAAATGTCTCACAATGGATTGGAAAAAAGTACTTTTAGATAAACCTAACGAAAATTTAAACAGATGTATGGTTCCATACTGATTCCATGACTCAACAAAATGGGTAATGAAGCTGCTCGCCGCCTTGCTTCGTTTGACGCTTCAATCTTGTTCCTCAAGCTCCTACATGAACAGCAATTGCCAACCACAGTGGCAACTGTTAGAGTTTATCTTGTAAACACACATAAGAAACTAGTAACTACCAGTATAGAGGGATGCTTGCACATGCTCTTGCTAGATCCAGAGCAAACAATAGTATCATACCTTGATCCTGGAAGCCAGCCACTTAGTCCAATAACTGCTCTTAAGTTGATATGGTAGGGGATGCCATTTCCACACCTTCCCATGGCAAAACAAGTTGCAGAGTATAGAGCTGTTGCAGCACCCATACTGAAGCCTCCAATTCCAACTTTCACTGGCACATAAAATAAAATGATGTCTTAATGCATGTTTGGAAATTCTTTTACAATTGATTCACAAGTAAAATATTTCTTGGGAGAAGCTTCTGTGAATAGCTTCTTGATGCCAAAGTTGATTCTAAGGAAAGAGAAAATGATTCAAACATGCTATTAGTGAAATTCATTAACAGAATGATACTTATGGCATATAAATTACAAGTATAAAAATAACATATGCTTAAAGGTGGTAGATTAACAGTATAGATTAGAGTCTTGATCGAATTTTTTTTTTCTCTTTTCTCATTTACTTTCTTAAGAGGAAACATGAGAGAATTTTCCAGAAACAATCCTGATAGAATTAAAAAACAATCAGCAAGCAACTGTTGTTTATTATTCAGTCTTGAAAGTACCATCAGGTGGTTCTGTTGACAGCAAGTTGGCAATATGTGCTGCTGAGGCATCTAAGCCCTCCCAATCATCTGGACCATCTTCTGAAAGCTCTCCCATATCAAACCCTGATTAATGTTGAACAAACAGGAAGTGTTAGTTAGTTTACAGTTACACATTTCTAATTTAATTTGAAATAATAGAAACACCATGGATTTAATATTACATGCAGTGCAACAAAAACCACCAAGTATTGCCACAGGGCGGATAGGAGCAGTTGGGCAAATCCATTTTATCTGCACCATGTAACATCATAAGAAATATCATATGTCCAGTACATAGATAATAGGTTTATCAGAAAATTATAGGTATGAGGTGAGAATATGTGTGTGCAAAATCAAAATAGAGAAATTAATTTCTTACATTTGGAAGTGGAAGAGATTCCAGGAGCTGATATGAACTGCAACAAAAAAAAAGCTTAAGATCTTTATTATGTTTGTCCATATATAAGAATCAGATAGTGAACATTAACACATATTTGCTAGATTGAAATGATCAAATTCAATGGTATTTTCTATGCAACAATGATATATACACACCTCATTTTTTAAACACTTCATTTCCACATATTTTTGTTTCTATCTCTCTCCTCTTATCATCTATCACATCTCATACTTTTTCTTTTCTTCCTATCTCTCTCCTTATTTCACCTCTACTTTAAAAAGAGTTGTGTAAGTAACATTTTTGTTTTCTATGACCACTCTAAACACGTTTTAATTTGTTTTTTATTCATATAAATAAATATTCTTCTGTCAAAAGTCATGTCAAGTTGTTCATTTAGAAACAAACAATCTTGTGGTCCCCCCAAATCCAGAACCTAGTATATACTCTTTTCCAAATCAAACTACCAACCATTAAAATGGCCACTTTTTCCAGCAGAATATATTCCAATTAGAATCTTAGCAGGAGGGAGCTATAACATCAGTAAAACCCAAGTTTAGATCCCTCTAATGATCAGAAATACTGCACACGCTTGCCTCATATCTCAGAAAGAGCTCAGTAAAAGAGAAATACAAAAGTAGGGTTTGAGTAAAGAAAGAAGGGTATGATGTGAAAATTAGATAGAAGATGACATGAGAAATGAAATAATCCACACCAGAAAAGGTACAATTCGGGCCTACAAGGTGAATGAATAACTTATAGTTTTGACAATGTTACCAAGACAATGAAGCATAAGAAAATTTGAAGAGATTGTATCCACACCTCAAACCATTATCACCAAGGCCATGCAGCCAAACTATAGTAGCTTGGTGTTTTCCTTTGGGCCTCACCACATGGGTCTTCCCAAACTCCAAAGTTCTTCTAGCAGTTCTACTACCTACAAGTACAAATGGTACATGTAAAGTCTAAAGATAGCATACAGAATTCAAAGGTAGATATAAAAGATGCAGGGATTCTAAAAAGGTATTTTCAAACACAAAACCATTTACTAGAAAGAAAAAAATTCTTCCAATGAAGAGTAGCAAAAGAACTAACCAGAGCCCGTTTGATAATGTGCATAGCTCATTTTGCTGTTATGAACTATTCAAAGTGCTCCCACTTACTGAAGCAAATCAAGAGTGAAGAAAATGTAGACAGGTGATGGCTTTTTATACCCAGATGGGTAAGGTGGAGTTGGGAATAAAATGTGTATGTGTGCATCTTTATGGACGTGTAATGTTCCCACCACACCGGGTAGAAACTGTGTCTAGAAACCGCTTAAGAGAGCATCCATGAAAAGGAGAGACAAAAGCATGAAACCTTTTTTGGGCAAAGCACATTCATCTATTTTCTAAGGCACGTCAACAAGTACAGAGGACTCTGCTCTTGAGAGAGAATCTATGCTTGTGGGCAGTGGCCACAAAATAAAGATTACTGAAAACAAGAAAGAATAACCATTCTTGGTAAAAATATATATGTGTTTATGAATTCCTGCTTGATTGATGCATGGTAACCCATTAGCCTCAAACTATATTTTATTTTCTCTTCACTTTATTTTCTACTCAAATTATAAAAAGAGGAATTAGAAAAATCACCAAGAATTGATATTGGCACCTACTTTCTAGTTCTTAATAGATAAACTAAACACTTAGAATGACATGAAAAAACATGCAAGCCTTTTACTATAACCTTCCTCTCACTTCCTTTCTTGTTAACCACTAATTGCTCAAACCCCACTTGAAGAAAAGTTTTATTTGTTTATAGTCATGAGAAGAAGCATAAGTTCAAAGGCTAGAACTTCTCTCGAGTACAGTGGCCAAACAAAACGCATTTACATGAAAATTAAAATCCAAGAATCTTCATGCAGTACACACATACAAAATAAGTAACTTCTTTAGAGAAAAAATAGTAAACACTAAACCAAAAGAAGGAACCTTAAGAAGCACATAGGAAGCAACACAATTGTATACAATTTTCATTTGTAAATTATTTGCAGATTACTGCTAATAAGGCTAAAGTGGACTTCAACTTGTGCAGATGTTCACAGCTTTGATTCTCACAGTAATAGCAAATGTTTTGTTTAATAGAGAGTGAAAAGTGGGCCTGGCATATATCCCATCCCATCCCATCCACCATAGATAAATTTGAAGGATAGTAAATAGGCATGGCCACTGTGCATATATAGGTCGATGAGTAGTTGTTACATTTATGGAAGTTGTACAACACTATGTTTGTTCACCTATATGCAAGCTTACTTGCAATTCTTACGCTCATTTGGCAGCCAGAATATAATAAGATAGTTGAATAAGAGCATAATAAGTTTTTTATGAAATTGATAAGAGGATAATATGATAAAAACACAATAGACTTTTATCCTAACATATGTTTGAGGTAGACTGAATAATAATATGATATGATATAAACGATGAGAAATGAATGAAAATTCCCTTCGAACAAAAAGTACATTATATTTTTAAAAAGTAATTAATCTATTAAAATTATTGTTTTTTTATTTTTTATCAATGAGTGTATGTTTTAAAAGTAACTAAAATTAAATTACTTTTTATTAAGTAGTCTATTAATGAGAAGGTGAAGATGTTTGGGTGATGAAGATAAAAGAGATGAAGGTGATGAAGATGTTATGGGTTTGAGGTTGGGAAAGAGAAGAAGTTCTGAGTTTCGGGGTAGGGGAAGAGCTAATAAGTTAATAAACCCATTTCACGAAGAATGCATCTCCCTCAATTCCTCCTCAAGACTCTGAATGGATTCTAAGTCGTTGCCGCCAATTCGAGGCCTAACACCTTGCCAAGATAGCCATGCCCTCTACGCTCTCATGAAGTAGCCATTGGTGGAAGCTCCTTCAGTAATCGGGGAAAAAGCCACGAGCGAGGTCGACTAGACAGCAAACTCAGCCCCCTCCGGCAAGACTAGACCCTCACTCAGCCCATTTTGAAGTTAATTGCATTTATAAATTTCATCTCAGAAAAATTAATCTATATATATATATGTAAAGGAGACTTGAGCTTTTTTGCATTAAATACATCAAGTAATTCCTACCTCTATATTAAAATACATTAAGAATAAAGAATTTCATTTGCAATAAATATATTAAATAATAAAATTAAAATTGAATAAACTGTAATGTCAAAAACTATTGAACTACCAACATTAAATAATATATTTATACACTTATTTATCTTCATTTTTATCTTCATTTCCTATACATTTAATTAAAAGCTAAAATAAATTTCTATATATAGTTAAAATATTAATTATTGACCTCAAGTTGAGAAAATAATTAAATTTATATAGAGGAATATATTTTATATAAAATAAATATATGAAATATCATAATTAGTAAATGATTAAATTCTTTTCGTAAAGTTATACTTAGAATTGTTTTTAATAGTTACATGTGTTGTTTAATATTGACTATAATGTTGTTTTGTTTTATTTTTTATTTTATAAAATAATTTTACCTACATAAAAAATTTATATTATTATTTTGGTTACAAATGGAAGACATAAAAAATTTATATAGTATAATTATTTAAGTCATTTAGAATAATCTTTTATATACATTAAAAGTGTATAGAGTGTACACAAGATGATATTTTTAGAATAAACTTTTATTAAATAATATTTTTATATGGAAAACTTTATTTATACTTAAAATTAATTAATTTTATAAATGAAAAATTTAGAAAAATAGTTTTAAAACTCAAAAATACCGCTATAATTTATTAATAAATAATTTATAATTTGTTTTAAATTAACATTATTAAGTATGACGTGTGTGTATTTTTTAAAGAAATTTATTTAAATATAATTTTTGATCTATTATATATTAGTAAAAAAGATCAATTTAAAGAAGCATAACGGAGAAAAATAATTAAGGATAAAAAAAATTTACTAAATAATATTTTCGACTATTAAAACTATAATTTATTGTAATTATCACAGTTAAAGTTAATTAATTGTTGATAAAACGTATAAGAAAATGTTCTTATAATTTATTTGGTGATATTAAAACTTATTAATTAATTAGAAATATTTTAAATTCACTTCATAATTTATTGTATGATTAAATATATATATACATTTCTAAATTGTTAAAATCAATTCAATACTAATTATTAAATTTGAATAGTATTAATTATTTACACAAAGAAAACTCTAATACTCATTATAAAATATTTTAACACAATTATTTTATTTTATTATAATTTATAAGTCAAAAATATTTAATATCTATTTCTTATTTTTATTTAAACTATCATAATTTTTATATAATGTTGATAAATATTCTAAAAATAATACCCGTGCAACGCACGGGTTTTATATCTAGTTTAAAGTGAATTGCACTAGTTTTTTTAATGAGGAAATTTATGCAATTAATTTAGTATTTTAGGTGTATTTTATGGCATATAATTAATATTGAGGTTATTTTTATTTTGTTGAAAAACTTCAACAAATATGTCTAGAACTCTTATGAATACCCTAGAGCCAAATTAGATTTCTGTTACGTCCTTTTTTACTTAAAAAGACAAAATCATCAAGAAATTGTTAGAACATATTTATGAGTGTAAAAGAGAGCTCATGTCTAGAATTCTAGATGTCACTTTGATATAAAATTGCTGGTATTTGAAAACTGTTACCATCCACAATTCTTATAACAAGGTCCAGCATTTAGTTTTTGGATAATTAAAAAATATGTCAAAGTTGATAAGAACAGTTAAAATTTTACACCAAATTAAGTCAATAATTGGTAAACTTTTTAGTCCCACATTGCCAAAATTCTCCACTTTTGTTTCTCCCTCTTCTATATAAATTAAAGGAAGCTTATTTTCATGTTTCATCATCCAAAAAAAATCTATGACTAAAATTTAATATTAAACATTCATTTGATTGTTTTGGATCACAATAAATTCATTAAGATTAATTTTACACCATGTCTAAGCATTCCCATAAGATATTTACAGAAATGCTTACATATCGTTCAATTCACCCCTCACATTGATAATAAAAACCAAATACACAATCTTATAATAAAAACGGTATGTCCAACATGTGTTGACATATTGCAGAAAATAGAACCAATTATTTTAGAGGATCGTCGTGATGTGTGGGTGTGGGAGGAGAACAACAAAGGTGTCTACACTGTTAGGGGCGCTTACACTTGGCTGCAAAATCAGAACTTGACAGAGGCAATGGCAGGGGAATGGAAGTGGGTGTGGAAATTAGCGGTTCCAGAGAAGGTGAGAACTTTCATCTGGTTGGCCCTTCATAACTCCATTCAGGTTAACGCGCATCGCTTTCGCTGCAAGATGGCGGTGGCTCCTTCTTGTCCTCGTTGTTCAACCCCGGAGGAGGATATCTTACACTGGCTCAGAGATTGCCCTCACTCCCAAGAAATTAGGCTAAGGCTTGGGGCATTGGCGTGGACTAATTTTGGTGTTGGAGATCATGGCAGTTGGATCAGCAGCCAAGCTCGAAGCAGGAATAGTGTGAAGTTCTTGGCTGGTGTGTGGGGAGTGTGAAAATGGAGGAATAACATGGTTTTCGAGGATTCACCTTGGTCGGTTGATGAAGCTTGGCGTAAGATTTGTCATGAGCATGATGAGTTCATTACTTTTCAGATGGGGATGCAGGGGATCCTGGGTCTTGGCTGAGTTCCAGGTGGCAACCGCCGAGGCAAGGGACTGTTAAGCTGAACGTGGATGGGAGTTTTTGGGAGCAGGATCGTTGTATGGGGGCGGGTGGCTTGATTCGGGATGATCAAGGCAAATGGTTGTGCGGTTTTTATGCTCGAAGAGGGGGGGAATGCGTTAATTAATTGCAGAAGCTACTGCGCTGTTGATAGGCCTGGAGCTGGTGTGGGATCGGGGTCATCGTCATGTCATGGTGGAGGTGGACTGTGGGGAGCTGCTGCAGGCGATGGAGGATGAAGAGAGCTGCCGTTTACTGCCCATCCTGAATGTCATCCGCAGCTTCAAGACCAGGGATTGGAGCTTGAGTATTCATGTAGCTCGTCGAGAATGCAATGCCCCGGCGGATTCCCTTGCCAAGATAGGAGTTCGATCAGCTTTGGTGGACGTTTGCTTCTTGGAAGACCCTTCTCCAGATGTTGAAACGCTAGTCCTTATGGACTCTTTGTTTGTTCGTTAGTGTTGCCCAATATTTTGGCCCAAGAAAGAAAAACGCATTCAGCCCAAAATACTCAGAGTAGTCGAATTCTGACTAAAAGGAATGAAAAGGAAAATGCACTAAGTTAATGGGGCAGCCAAATTCGACAACAACAATTACTACTAAACACAGGCACATGTAACACGTGCCACATTGACCAAGTCAAATTCTCCCCACGATGGTCGAAAACGTGTCCAAGAAACGGTTGAGGCAGTTGAGAAACACGACCCTCACCACTACGCATGAAACTTCCGGAACAAGCATCAGATCGTGGGGAATCAGACCCACTAACCCGACCAACAAGGAAGAAAACCGCCAGGGACACGCAAGACATGGAGCTCTATAAATAGGAAAATCTGATTCAGAAAATAGGTTCCCAACTCAAACTCTGAAAAGTTCACCAGAAAGCTCTAATGTCCGCATCAATGAGACTCAAGGAGCAAAACGTGATGATGGAGGAGTATGTTGCAGAACCGACACTTTAGTTTCCCTGCATTTCAGCTTGTTGATTTCCAGTTCTTTTGTGTAGTTCGTTTGTCGAAATCTGCAGTTCATGTAGTTTTCATGTTATTTTAGTTTATTTGACTGTTTTGTAATTGACTCGTGTTCAAGGAAATCTAGTTTCACCTGAGTTGCTCGTTGTTGTCGAAAACACATTCATTCACACACAACACTTTGGCAAAGCGTTTTCTCAAAAGGACCCTGAAACCTAAACTTCCTTTAGTCGAACTAAGAGGATATTTGTTTACCAAAAATCCGTGTAAACAAATTGGCACACCCAGTGGGACCGTTTTTGTGAAAACTAAGTTTTACAGAAGCGTTTTGTGTGTTTAAGTTTATTGCATGCTATTTGGTATTTGCTACTTGCCTTGATTGTGATTTATATGCACCTGAGAAGTGGTAAGACTATAAGTATGACAAGCAATCGAGGAAGAACTTCCCCCCAAGGGTCTAACGTGGGCAATCAGGGTAGCCCCGGGGGGAGTAGTGGTAATAACAATGAAGAAGTGTCTACTGGGATGGGACCTAGCATCACTATGCCAACCCAGAATGTGGCAGTCTCTGCAATGGCAGAAATGTCTGTATCTACATCAGTGCAGGCACAAATTGTTCCAACTATTACGAGAGGAGATATGCCTTATGGTATGCCCATGTCTATAATGCAAGGCATACAGGGCACATATTCGACATTCCCCGAGAATGTCCCTCCTTTTAGCATACTGTTTACACCGATTTTTGGTAAACAAACAGAATCCAAAAGCAATTTAAGGACCGGATTCGGAGTCCTCTCTGGGTTCTTTAGTGAAGACGTTTTAAATGTCAAGGTCGGGTTTTTGTGAAGAACAGTATGAACAAAAGGGAAAAAATAGTAGAGGATCGAAAGGAAAAAGAGGAACAAAAAGTAAAAGGAAATCAAAATGGCAAAGGAAATGAAATTGCATTGAAAATTAAAGGTGAGAATCACAGCACACTCTTAGTCTCTTTGTAGCCATATGTCACATGAGACTTGGAGGCATCCATTGAGAGTTTTGAGTAATTGTGTGAGTCTGAGTAATTTTACAATTAGATTTGCTACTTATAGAACTTGGAATGAAACTGCTACTAGATCCTACGGTTACAAATGAACTAGAAATAACTACACAATCTACAGCCATTTATTTGGCATGATTACAAAATAATAACTTCCAGCAACAACTCTCCCTAATATGTAGTAACTACTCCATGATGCTATGCTATGCTGCTGCCAGTTTCACTTGATAACCGTTTGACAATTTGAAAAACCCACTCCAAGCATCATTTAGTAACCGCAAAGTATGTGCTGTCAATTTGATCAATTACCAATTTGACTTGGTCTTCCAATTTGAGATAACAAACTTGAACCATTAATTTCGACCAAAGCCGCTTTGGTATATCTGAAGCATGCATCCAGTGGCCAAGTAGGTCGAAATATAAGGCATGCAAATAGAAATATATTCAAATAACAAAGTATTGTTCTTGACTCAAGGTATTTAATTTTGGTATTAACAGAGGCCCCCCAAAATGTTGTTTCTCGAAAGAAGTGAGAGGAATAACATTTTGAATTGCAACACCAAAATTAAATAAACACTTCATGGCCTTATTTGAATACTCTAGCCATTTCTTTCTGAATCTCTAGGGACTCAGCTTCTCCAAATATTTGGTCGAAATATTGGGTTGGTAACACTTAACTTGATTTATTGCTTTGCCAATGACATTAGAATTCTCGACCATATATTTTCTGGTCAAAGCCAAGATGATAAGGCTACATGCCATTCTTCATTTTTATTCTCTGACTTGAGTCAAGAAACGAATCAGTGACTCTCAAAGAATATATATTGGTCTTAACCTCTTAATATATTGGTCAAAGGTTTTCATCATTTCGATTGGAAACTTTTCGACCATTTTCAACCATCACTAGACCAATTAATATTCTTAGTCATTAGAAACATACTCACGATCAACTTTGAGTGTCGAACTTAAATGGCATGTGAACCAGTACTTCATTGCCATCAAAGTCTACCTAATATATATTAACATATAACCATGGCATTTGATTGGCATGTGTTTACACGGATTTTTGGTAAACAAATATCCTCTTAGTTCGACTAAAGGAAGTTTAGATTCGGGGTCCTTTTGAGAAAACGCTTTGCCAAAGTGTAGTGTGTGAACGAATGTATTCTCGACAACAATAAACAACTCAAACGAAACTGGACTTTATTGAATATGAGTCGATTACAAAACAGTCAAGCAAACTAAAATAACATGAAAGCAAATTTCGACAAAACAAGCTACACGCAAGAACTGGAAATCAACAAACTGAAATGCAGGGAAACTAAAGCGTTGGTCCTGCCACATACTCCTCCATCATCACGTTTTGCTCTCGAAGTCTCATTGATGCGGACGTTTAGAGCTTTTGGTGAATTTTCAGAGTTTTTAGTTGGGAACCTCTTCTTCTGCTGCTGCTTCCTCTATTTATAGTGTTCTTTCTGCCCATGTTCTTGGCGGTTTTTCTTGGATGCACGATGGCTTCGTGGGCTTTGAATTTTGGCGCCATACCCCACGTTTAGCCGATGGTCTTCGCGCACGTGACTCTATTGCCACGTGGATGGTTCTGAGTCGTGGGCAACCGTTGCTATTCGTGGCATCGTGGGTGTATGCACGTGCTTGTAGTTGCTTGTTATTCGGTAACTGCCTCTTCCATTAAGATGATCGAGATTTCTTCATCTTCTGAGTGTGTCGAGTTATGGCTTTTACTAACTTGTCTTTGAGGGACATCGTGTGCTGAGTTGCCGGCTTCGCCAAACCCTTTCTGTCGATAAACCACTTTTGCACCATGGTGTCGAGAATTGTAGTACTTGTAATTTTGGCTTAACAGTTTCCCCCCAAAAATGTTGGTTGTCGACTGCTTTAGCTCGAAGACACCAAGCATTTTTTATCGCAGCCGTTCGATTCCAACGATTCAAATGCTTTGTGCTCTCGACCATTCGATCTTCAAGTCCAATCAGCAGCCATAACGTCTGATGACTTCTCCACTAGCTGACAGTTATAGCCTTTTTAGGGCCATGATTTCACCTATGCCAAAAAGCTGAGAGGTGACATGAATTAACTAATAAAATAATCGCTTGGACCCCAAATTTTTATAAATTGCTGCTCAATGCGGCTTGGGTTCCGTTTTCCCTTCTGTTTATAAATACCCTCTTGGTATTCCTTGTTCAAGCTTTACTCTTTCCTCCAACCTTCAACTTCTTCTTCCAGACTTCATCACTTCATCTTCTTCCGTCTTCTCTGAAATACTTACTGCGTCTTTCAATGGCTTCCAATCCTGAGCAAACCATTCCGTTGGCCACTGAGCTTAAGCTGGATGAGTCCAAGCGCGTGGCAATCCCAGAGCCTCCCAACGAAGCAGAGAAGAGAGCTATCTGGAAATCCCAGGTACTCATTCCTTTCTCTGTTAATGGTACTTTACGCGCCATTTTGGGTCCTTTGAAAGTAGTGAAGCATGATAGGCCCAATAGTCTCCCTGAAGAACATGAATCATTTCACCCTAGCGTTAGGGGAGAGGAGCTCATTTTGGCATTTCAACCCTCTTACCGTATGCCATTTCTTTCTGACCCAAAACGAGCCTTTCGTTCAGCCCCTCCTAACCCTTCTGCTAACGACAAGGCCTACCTGAAATGGTTAGATAGGGTTGAGGAAGATAAGAGACAACACTGGAAGGATGTAGGGATTCTCGACTTGATTCAGCTGTCGAGATCTTCAATCTCGTATAACCCTGCTATGCTGTTGAGTGCACTTTATTTCTGGGAGAGGTCCACTAATTGCCTTCATGTTCCCTTTGGTATGATCACCCCCACCCTCTTGGATGTTGCTGCTATCACCGGATTGTGGCCCATTGGTGATGATTATCACTCTGCACCTGCTCCTGTTAAACCCATCTCGATTCCTACTGACAACATTTCTTTTAGTCGATTCATTAAGGGCCATTATGTCGAGAGTGGTGAGGTGTCTGATGCTGAACATGTCGCTTTCTTGCTGTATTGGCTGTCTGCTTATGTCTTTTGCACCAAATCTTTGCGCATACCTGCCAAGCTTTTGCCTTTAGCCAATCTGCTTCACGAGGGTCGACAACTTTCTATGGCTAGGCTCGTCCTTGGCAACCTGTATCAAATGCTGAATGAAGCTGTCGAGGATATCCGGAATACTAAGACCGTCTCTCTGAATGCGGCTGGACCACTTTGGCTGTTTCAACTTTGGTTGAATGCAGTCCTCGAATCTCTTCTGCCGGTACAAGATAATCCTCCAACTGTTTCTAACACCAGGATTGATGCCCATAGGCTCGAGACCCTGACCCCTGCTTATGATGCGTCGAGTTTCGAAGCTGATTTCAGGAAGTACTTTACCATGTTTCTCGAGCTGAAGCACTACCGTTCCAGTTTCTCTCCTTACAGCAAGGCTGTTTGTGGCCCTTTCTGGCTGAGGAATTCTTATCCTAATGCTTCTGATTCTGCATTGCCCAAGGAGCACCACATCACACTTTGGAGGACCCTCTTATCTCCTAGGGTTTTAACTGTGGGCTTTGCTAGCAGTGACTACACTCTATGTGGCTACAACCCTCAATTGGTTTCTCGACAGTTTGGGCTTAGCCAAGTTCTACCCAACACTTTATTTGACAAGAGTCTAGTCCTGTACCCCGGAGCTATTAAGAGGGCTTCTGTTTTCAACACGACTGTTCAGTTTTATAACAAGAGACTCCTCAACCTGAGCCCCTTCACTTACGCTCCTTCATATTATGCCACTAATGCTTTCAAAGCCTGGTGGTCTGAGTATTGGGCTCAAATTTCGAAGCCCCTCGTCGATTGTCTGCAATGCATGACAGATGCTTTTCTTTTGCAGAAGCAGGATCCGAAGAAGACCAAAGGTATGCACCTGGCAGAAATTCGATCTTTTCAAGAGTTCTTTGGTGTGGTATATTACCCAACTCTTCGCCTTCGAGATACAATTGCGAAAGCAGCCCAAGTATTAAGGCAAAAATGGGAACTTAAAGCCAAGAAATCCAAGTTAGTGGTTCCTCCTGGTGAGGAAGGTCTATCTTTTGTTATTCGAAAAACTAGCTTTAGGTTCCCGTCTTTGCCTACGAGTAAGTTTGCATTGGCTTTTCCACCGGTCTTGCCTAAATGGGTTGACCATGTAAACATAAATGTGTTGGCCAATCAAGCTCTACCTCCTCGAAAGCGAGTGACTTGGACTAAGTACCACCTATGAAACTTTCCGTATCATGTGCCCGTCGAAATCTTCAACCACATATCGCTGAACATGCGTATTGGTCAAGGTAATACTTCGACTTGGCCTTGGTTTTCCTGTTTTACTTCTTAATTTTTCTTTTGTTTGCAGCTGAAGTCATTATTCGACCAGCTCCTCAAGTTATTTCCCCAGTGGCTCATTCCTCCAAGGACAAGCCAGTCGTGATTGAGGATGATGATGATGATGATGAGGATGATGATGTCAGTCTTGCTGACAAGCTCAAGGTACTTTCCTCATGCTTTTACCTTTTCCTTTTCGATTTCCTTGGATTATGGGCTGACGTATTTTTCGACAGAGTCGAAAACGGAAACCTAAGCCTGTTGCTTCGGCCAGTCAGAAGAGGGCCAAGGGGGTTGGTGTTTCCACCCCTAGTGGGGCTTCTAAGTTGGCATCTGATGCTCAAACAGAAGTCGATGACAAAGAGGGTGGTGGCGGCGCCGCCATTCAGGTATGTTCTCCATTCTCGAGGGTACCTTGTGACATTTTTAACCCGTGGTTTCCTAATCTGAGTCATCTCTTGTTTGTTTTGTTTCCTTTAGATTGATGTTCATGAGCACTCTACTTCCAATCCTCCATCCCGTGAGAATTCCCCAGCTCCCATTCCGGCAAAATCCAAAGCTGAAGGTGTCGAGAAACCTCCCAAGGCCGCATCCTCAGCTAAAAAGACCTCCACATCTGAGGGAAGGAGGAAGGTCAGGAGCAAATCTAGTCATAAGTCTCCTCGCCGTTCCAGAAGCTCCACCAACTCGAGCCCTTCTAAGGAATCCGCTTGCCAGGTATCTTTATACTTTTCATGTTTTGTTGACTCCTCTAATATGCGTTTTACTTTATCGAAAGGGCATTAAAGAGGTTTTTCTTGCAGGAAACTCAGGGTGCAACTTCTCCCATCCGCGAAACAGAGCCTCTTCCAGGCAAGGATGACAACCCTATGCCTCCTCCAAAATCGACTGCCACTGTGCAACCTTCGCCTCAAACCAAGGGTGGCTCTTCATCTCATGTGTCTAGTGAAAAGCTCGACACTTTATTTGAGGAGGACCCGCTGGCAGCTTTGGATGGCTTTCTCGATGGCACCTTGGAATGGGACTCTCCACCCCGTCAAGCTGATGCCACTGCTGAGACTGCTCAATCTAGTGGGGTAGCCAATTCTCAGCAGATCGAAGAGAGTATGGGTCGGCTGAAGGCTATTGTCTTCGCCAGTGGGTTTCTCGACCAGATCCAAGCTGATCCTCAAGCGAGCCATGCTGCTAAGGAATTGCTTGTCTTCCTTCTTGGCCAAAAACTCGATTCTCAACAGGCTGCTGCTTTGGCCAACCTTCAATCTTTTTTAGTGGATGCTTCAGCCACCTTTCATCAAGTCAAGGACGTTGGTCAAGCTGTCAGCTTTAAGGAAGCAAAAGTCTCTGCTGGTAAAGCTCAAGTTGCAGCAATGAAAGAGGACTTCAAGAAGTTCACTGCTAGGAAGGTTTTGATCGCAGATGAAATCTCTGAAGTCGACATCAAACTTGAAGAGCTGCATCGAGAGATTACCAAACTGGAGAAAAAGCGAGCTGATTTGGTCGAGGAAGGCCCTGCTGTGAAGGATCAGTTGGATGTGCTTACTAAGGACTCCAAGGCTCTGATCATCTCGACAAAAGAGGTTATCAAGGAATTGGAGATTGATCAGGCTGTGAAGAAGGATCTCGATGCCAAGATTGCCACCTTTGCTGATTGTTTGAACTCTTTTAAAGCCCTGCTGTAGGACTTTCTTTTATTAATATGTAATGATGGCACTATTCTAACCATGGCTTTCGATGCCAATTTGCGTGTAATATTTCGACAATGGTTTTGGCACCTAAGCCATATAATTTGACGTTTAATTTGCCAAGTCTTTTCAGTTTCCACTACGCATTTATTTTGACGGCTATTCATTTACTGTTGCACCGTTCAAACTTCCTTGCACCCCCTTACATAGTCGTCGCTTTGTTTCTGGGGAATGAACCAATTTATTGCAATCTTATACCACGTTTTCTTGATTCAATGCAAGTCTTTGTTCATTAAAAGCCAAAGCTATTCACGATGGTGGTGGTAATCTGCATGGCCTATAACCATAAGATGAAGAGTTGGCAACTGATTGCCATTAATTAATGCATTCCTTGGTTGTTACCCTATAAATAGAGCGTTTTTGGTTACTTCTTTTCAGTAACTTCTCCAAACTCTCCCTTGTTTCTTTTCCAGAACTCTTTTCCTGCTTTCATAAATCCCTTCAGCCATGGCTAGCCGTCGTGTTCTCAACCAGATCCGGAACTTGGCTTTTGATCAAGACTTATTCTGGGAGTTGCACTCTTTCCTTCCTTTGGCTGAAGAGCTTACGGGGCTCATTGACCAACTTCTTTCGAGGAATATTATTGCCTCGGTAAGAATTCCTCTTCAGGAGTTCTTGAGCCTCCTGCATGAAGCTGTACCTCTATATGAAGAACACCGGGAGCTTACTGCTCGAGTGTTCTTTGCTGAACACCAGATTGACGAGAAGATGGAGGAATTTGAAGAGTTGAAGGCTGCTCTGAGCCAGGCGGACCCCGAGGGGAGTGTGGGAGCTCTGAAAACCTTGGTGGACAAGCTTTCTTCTACTGCCCGTGAAGAGCTGGATATTCGACAGGAGAAATCGCGACTGGAATCCCAACAAGAGGATGTCTTGAGGCGCATAGAGCCTCTTAGGGCCAGATACAATAGTTGTAGGGCCAACCCTCCCTTTTAAAATTTCTTTGCCATAGTTGTAATGCTCTATTCTACTCAATAAAATATTCGCGTTTGGCAATTTATTTCCTTTTACTTCCTTATTCGATGTTTATCTCATGCAATGTTGGCTTATACGTTTTTAAATATTTGCCATTTATCGTCATTTGTCGATTACCTCCTAATTCCTTAATCGAATAAGCGTTGTTTAAAAGTACTTTCTCGACTGTAAAAGGGCCTTCCCAGTTTGGGGCCCACTTTCCGTAACGTTTATCTTTTTTATTAATTGGTAAGACGACCTTCCATACGTAATCACCAAGCATAAAAGATTTAGCTCTAACCTTTTTGTTATAAGCTTTAGCAATGCGATCCTTTTGCCTGGTTAAGGTATCCAACACCAATAGTCTTTCTTCGTCGAGATTGACTAATTCGTCAAGCATCATATTCCAATAATCTTCACTTGGAATTTCCTCTTGCCTTTGAATTCTGCACGACTGTAAATATACTTCTACTGGTAATACCGCTTCTTGACCATATGCTAGTCGAAAAGGCGTTGCTCCGGTAGATTCCTTAGGTGAATTCCTGTAAGCCCAAAGCACTTGGCCTAACGTTTGATGCCAGTTTTTAGGTTTTCGACCCACATGTTTTTTAATCAAGGAGATCAACGTTTTGTTGGCCGCTTCTACTTGACCATTCGCTTGAGCATAATAGGGGGTCGAGGTTAGGAGTTTTATACCCCAAGATTCTGCGAATGATGCCACCTTTTGGCCTACAAACACTGTGCCTTGGTCTGTAGTAAGTGACTCAGGTAGCCCAAAGCGGTACACTATGTGATTCTGAATGAACTCGATCACCGTGTCCTGGGTCACATTTTGTAGAGGAATTGCCTCTACCCACTTGGTAAAGTAATCTATAGCCACTATGATGTACTTATGCTGCCTAGAAGAACATGGGTTAATTTCGCCAATTAGGTCTAAAGCCCAACCCCTGAATGGCCAAGGCTTAATGATTGAGTGTAATTCACTTGCTGGCACATGTTGTATCCCCGCGTGTCTCTGACAATCTTGGCACCTCTTGGCATACTCCATACAATCTTTCATAATAGTAGGCCAATACATCCCTTGTCGAAATAGGATCCATTTCATCTTGATTCCTGCCTGGTGGGCACCACATAGCCCGTCGTGAACGGCCGAGATCGCTATGAACGCGTCGTCTTCACTTAAACACTTCAGTAGTGTTCCGTCGACGTTTTTCTTGAATAGCTCGTTTCCCATGATGACATAGCTCATTGCCCTGTATTTTGTCTTTCTATCTGTAGTACCCACAGGATTTTGCAAGTAATCGACAATTGGCTTTCTCCAATCATTAGGTGCCATATTGTCAATGACCAGGATGTCGAGGTCAGAGGGGTTTAGTTTTTCTTTGACCTCGATAAACTCTTTTAACCTACATTTATCGACCATATATCCTGACACGATTTGTGCCAATTCATTGGCTTCTTGATTGTCCACTCTGGAAACGTGACCTAGCCTAGCTTCGTCGAATTTGGCCAACAAATTGCTAGCTTTCGTGTAATACCTAGCTAGATTTTCACTAATGCACTTGTATTCCTTGGTAAGTTGCTTTATTACCAACTCAGAGTCCCCTTTTACGACGACATTCTTTGCCCCAAGGGCTATCAGGATCTCGAGGCCTGATGTTAATGCCTCATACTCAGCCTCATTGTTTGAGCAGTTACTCTTAATCCTAAACTTGAATTTCGTGGGGATGCCCCTTGGGGATACTATGAACATGCCGATCCCAGTGCCATTCTTATGGCTAGAACCGTCGAAAAATAGCTTCCAAGGTTGGATGCCTACGTAAGTTATGATTTCTTGAGGCAAAGTATGGTCTGCCAGGAAGTCAGCAATTGCTTGTCCCTTAACTGCCTTTAGTGGGGCATAAGTTAGTGAATACTCGGTTAGGGCTAAAGCCCATTTACCAATTCGACTATGCAAGATA